>NW_004955462.1:4307335-4312685 GCF_000276665.1 Chinchilla lanigera
GGTTCCTGGTACCGGAGAAAAACCAAAAAAAAAAAAAAAAAAAAAAAAACTGGGAAGGTTTCACATTCCTGTAATCCCAGCACTCTCAGGCTGAGACAAGAGAGTCACACGGTCAACCCCAGCTTGGGCCATTTTGTGACTTAGGGAGATCGTCTCAGAAAAGGGAAAAGGAGGGCGTAAGGATGAAGCTCAGGGCAAAATCCGCCTGGCCATAGAAGACCATCAGGATTGCCCAAGGACTAAAGAACCTCTGGAGACAGCCCCACAGCTCGGTGTCTTTTTCCTGATGACATTTCAGAGCCCCCAACTGTTATAGGACGGACCCCTCCATCCTGCACAGATTTCTGGCTGCTTGTTAGTTGTATGGCAATTGGCTGGGGGCTGTGAGAAAAACAAAGAAGAACGGACTGTAGTCCTGCTCCTCGCAGTGCTTACCGTCGTGCTGGTGAAACAAAGCGCACTAACCTTGAAGTGAAAAGGCGTGCGCTGCCACGGGTGACTAAGTCCACCAGCTCGTTCGAGGGAAGAAGTGTATTTAAGTTCTTGTCAATTTTATTCTCCGCACATTTCAGTTCAGCTTCTTGGCTTGTTCTATCTTGAGCTCATTAAAGATGATTTAAAATATTTTACCTTCCCTCTTCACTCACTTCATTCTTTAAGGCGTCCCTTCTCTGCTTGTGTTTTATTATCACCTCTGCATTCTAATCATGTTCCCAGCTGCAAATACCATCATACAACCTTGTTTGGGCAATTGGTTCCTTTTTCTTTTATCCTTTAATTGGAATTTACCTTCAAAATCTTCCAAGGCTGCCTCATGCAGACTCCGAGGTTTATTACCAGCCTTCCGCATCATTCACACACTCTCGTGTTAAATCTTTCTCCCTTCAGGAAACCAAATGTTAGCTTTTTATTTAGGGGTCTGTCTCTATTCAGTTACTCATTTCTTAGAAAAAGCAATTTTAAAAACTAGCTTGCACCAAAAAATGCACAACCTAAATTGTCACAAAAACATGCTATAATTTCTATACAATGAAATGAGACAGAGTTCGACTTGATTCAATCGTGTAATAGATATCCAGAAAGAAGGGCTTAAAAGTAACAAGAGCAGTTTCTACTGCATTCTAAAAAAGAAACTTACACGTGGTTTTAATGGTGCCCTGTGTTTCTTTTCTAAATAAGAAATTAAAAATAGAAATCATTTTCCCACGATTCTCGAGTGAGCAGGATCCAGATGGCAAGAAACAATTGACTATTGAACTCCTTACAAAAAGAAAGCTGCGTAGGAGCATGTGAGCCCATGACACAAGGAGAGGATAGATGCCTGTCCCAGAACACCAGGGAACTTGTCCCCGCCAAGAAGACTGGCCAAGTGCCTTCCAGGAGCAGTGACGACCAGGGCAGGCTGCAAACAAAGCAGAAGTTGATCCTCCATCTTTCCACTTGAGTTCTCCTGCTCCAACAGAGTGGGCCAAGGATGTCTCCTGGGGAGACAACTGCTGCATTTAGAAGTAAACATTCACAAGGGCAGAGGCAGAAAGGCAAATGTGCGGGCTCTAAGAAGTCCCTGAACATGCGGGCCTATGGAGTAACCGATTCTGTAATTGTGCTCACCCAGAATGGTGAGATCTGTTCTCACCATCTGAGATTCCAGGTTCTGAAATTTTGACCCAGAATAATCAGCATTCTTTAAACATTCTATACAATTCTTTAAACATTCTATACAAATTTTTAAACATTCTATACAATTTCTTTAAACATTCTACACAATTTCCCTTTCATAATTGTATGAACTTGAAGAAAAATAGAGAACTGAAAGATGCATAAGTCACAGAAAGAAATTCATATGTATGGAGGAGTGACAAGTTTCAGAGCAGCAGGAAGTAATATGAGCTATCGGCAATGCTGAAAGTTTTCTCAACGAAGTAGTACACTTCCATATGTAAGAGCATACTTTGTATCTCTTCTAACAACACTAACCCAACCCTGTTCTTGTCACAGAGTTAGCATGTATGATTGGTCTTCTGAAATCTGTAGTCAGCTGTTTAGATTCTCTCTTTATTTTTATTTATTTTTTCTGGGGGAGGTTTGAGATAAGGTCTCACTATGTAGTTCAGGCTGGCCTTGAACTCACTATAGAGCCCACGCCGGCCTGGAACTCAAGGCAATCCTTTGCCTCTGCTTCCCCAGTGCTGGGATGACAGGTATGCACCACCAAACCCTGCTAGATTCTCTTTGTTGAACATTAGAACTCTAGAGGTTGATCCATGGGTACAATGTTACAGATAAGAGGAGCAAAGTCTGGTGTTTCATTGCACAGCTGGGTATATTTAATAAAAAATTATATATATATGAATATACTTAAATAACTAAAAGTACTTTGAGTTTATTCACCACAAGGATTAAAGTTTAAGTAATGGATATGCTAATTGCTGAGTTGATCACTACCCAATATACACATGAATCAAAGCACCACATTGTACCTCATAATTACATATAAATATTATGTCAATCAAAAGATTAAATTTGTGAGGAAAAATTTTAAAACCTTTATGAAGAACTGTACACATCTGTGTGTTTGGTTGACAAGTACAAATGACTGAATTCTTCAACACCACCATAAATTAGCCGCTCTTTCATTTTGTCACTAGGTGATATTTTGAGAGTGTGCTAAAGGTTCAAAGGAACGTGGTTATTGCACTGAGGTCTACAATTCCATGACATAAAACTCTACTAATATGTCTCTAGTCCCAGAAGCCAGCCGGGCATCATCTCCATTTTTAGAGAGGGACACATGGTACCTCTGGGCAAGGACTGAAAGAAAATCTAGTCTAGGAAGCACAGGTAGGGTATGAAACGCTCGGCAACATGAGATGCTCTAGGCAAGCAGTTAGCAATTAGATTCAAAACAAAGAAAGGAGTGGGGCTGGGGATTTAGCTCAGCGGCACAGCACCTGCCTGGCAAGCGCAAGGTCGTGAGTTTGATTCCTGGTACCAGAGGGGAAAAAAAAAAAAAAAAAAAAAAAAGGAGTGTCTGAGAATGAAAAACCTCAGGATGAAAATTCCCATGCAATACTATCAAAAACAAAAAGGCAAGCCACAGAGTAGGAGAAAATATTTGCAAAACATGCCAATAAAAGCATCCAAATATATACAAATGGTCAAAGAGTACATTTTTCAAATGCTCAACACTACTAATCATCAGGAAATGTAAATCCAAGCCACAATGAGATATCATCTTACCACAGTTAGAATAGATATTTACCCAAAAGACAAAAAGTAACAAATGCTGATGAGATAAGATTTCCATACACTGTTGGTGAGAATAAATGTTAGTACAGCGGTTATGAAAAACAACTTGAGGTTTCTTTAAAAACTAAAAATAGAAAATAAAAACATAATCTAGCATCACAGTACTAGGTATATATCCGAAAGAAATAAATTCAGTATTTCAAGCAGATAGCTACACTCCCACATTTACTGTAGCACTATTTACAATAACCAAGATATAGACCCAGTCTAGGTGCTCATCAAAGATAAGAAGGATGCAGAAAATGTGGTATATCTACACAATGGACTATTACCCCATCATAAATACAATGGAATCTTATCACTTGAGGCAATGTGGCTGGAAGTAGAAGACATGTTATAGGAATAATTGAGGCCTACCAAGGCAAATACCAAATGTTCTTACTCATTTGTGAAAGCTAGAAAAGCTGTTCCTACAGAAGTAGAGCGTAGAATAGAGATGATTAGAAGGTAGATAGGGACAAGGTAACCACAGTCTATAACAATTAGTTATAAATTTCAAAATAACTGAGGAGAGCTTGATGGTTTCCAACACCTAGAAATGTAAATACTTGAGGAGATAGAAATGCTGATACCCTCATTGGATCATCTCACATTATATACTTGTACAGAAATATCACAGTGTACCCTGTAAATATGTACGTGTCAATGAAAAATATGAGTAGATAAGGCATGTGTCTAAAATATAGGGCCAGGGATATAGCTCAGTGGCACAAGAGCCTGCCTGGTAAGAACAAGGTCATGAGTTCAATTCCCAGTACCAAAAAAGAAATAATAAAATATCACAATAATACTTATTATTCACTAATAATCAGATGAATGACCCAATTTTTACAATAATTTCAACAGACACCTCATCAGAGAAGATATACAGGTGGTATTTAGGTACATTAAAAGGTGATCAAGCATCAAGAAAATGCAAATTAAATTTGATTTAAAGAATGGTTAAAATTAAAAGACTGATCTATGAGGTGATGGAAAAAAATATGGAGAAACTGAAATGGTCATACCTCACCGGTGGGAATGCAGAGTGGTGAGACCACTTTGAAAAACAGTTCATCATTTTCTTCCATAAAGATACACACCCGATCATACAGCCTTGCCACTAGACTCCTGAGTAGAGTAATGTAATCTTGTAACCATACAGATCTGCAGAGCAATATTCATAGCAGCTCTATTTGCAATAGCCAAACTTGCACAAATCCAATGCCCAGCAGTAGGTCAACGGATACACAGTGGTATACTACTCCCACAGTGGTGTGCTATGCAACAATAAAAAAGAATGTACTGTTGATACATGTGGCAATATTGATAAATCTCAAAGTAACTATGCTGAACAAAAAAAATCAGACAGAAAAGAATATACCCTGTATGATTCATTTATGTAAAACTCTAGAAAGTGAAAACTTACCTTTATTGATACAAAGTATACCAGTGGTTGCCTGGAAATGGGAGTGGTCTTAGTGGAGGAAAACGGATCAAAGGGAGAATAAGAAATTTTGGGAAATGATGAAAATGTTCCCTTTCTCGGCTTTGGTCTCATGAACATACACAGCAGTCAAAATTTATCAACTGCTACACTTTATACATGTGAGGGCTATTGCATTTTGAGTGCACATCAATATAGCATTTAAAAGAGAAATAACCATGTCTTCAGACTCTTCATCATTAAATAACAAAATCTAAAGTTGTTTTAATTCAAACTTTTGAGTGTAAATCTATAAGTTGTAAAATCATAATTAAGATACCAAAAATAGTGAAATTAATTATACCACAGAAAATCTGAATGTACCTGAGTGCATTTGTATTTAAACCATAGGTTAGATGAAAGAGATGTTCAAATGGGTCAAAAACTAAATGGAGACAAAAACCAAAAATTGGTGGACAACAATGAAACAGGCAAATATGAAGCCCTGGCTTAAAACTCCAGACCCACCAATTACTAGCTGAGGGAGTTTAGCCAATTATTTTGACAACCATGAATCCAAATACTTTTTTATAAAATGTACATGCCCTAGCGCACGGGGAGCCTCGGGCGGGGAGC
>NW_004955462.1:4314260-4343133 GCF_000276665.1 Chinchilla lanigera
ATCTCCTACCTCTTTTGTCTGTAACTCACTATTATTTGTCTATTTGTTTTCCTGAGAAACTATTTTGTAGACAATAATATGTAAAATGATAACCATCGATAATTTCCTACCATTCTGTATGTAATTTGCTAAGTCCCCCCTATTATTATGTTATCCTTCTTTTATTGTTTAAAATTTTAAAAAATTAAAAAAAAAATAAAATGTACATGCTAGGCTGGGGTGCAGCTTAGTAGTAGAGCAGTTACCTAGCAGGTAGAAGGCCCTGGGTTCAACCTCCACCAATTAATCAATTGTTAATAGTAAATATACTGTGATGCCATATTGGTAAACACTAAATAATAGAAATACTTAAAACATCTACAACACAGCTGGTAGTGAGGCTCAAATGAAAAAATATATATGAAAACTTTTATAAAACATAAAATATAACACATAAAAGTTTAAAATTGAATCCTGATTATAATAATCCATATATATACATATATATACATATATATATATGTCAGGCACCCTCCTAAGAGCTTTTTGCCCACATAATATTTCTATAACTGTATAAGGTATGTCCTGCAATTTGTCTCCACTCTGTGGGCGTGCAGAGGTGCACAGATATTAGATAATTTACTTGTGGATGCAGATCTAGCACGTCGTGGGCTGTGGTTTTCTGAGACCTAGGTCTCTTGGACTCCACAACCCGCAGTGGTGAGCATTTCATAATAGTGTCTGCTCCCATGACTCACATACAAAGGAAATCCGAGTGCACAACTAGATGCAGATTTCCCCAGCACACTAGCTTTCCTAAACTCTGTGGAACGTGGTGTACCCTAACACTTACAATGAAGTGCTTCTCTGTAACACAGAGCTGGTGTAGAGTAGGTCTGGCATTCTTACATAGTTCATCTGTGCAAGTAGGGACCACCTCCACGAACAGACCAGAGAATGACACCGTTCTCGCCAAGCAGCAACACCACACACATGTCAATTCCAAAATCCACAGGAATTTAACTATACAAGAGAAACTGCCCAGGTGAAGAAAAGGGCCTCCTGTGCACCACAGTTAGACCCTAAAGCGTGCTTTTCCTCCCCAGCAGTTAGCTTTGCTTATCAAGAACTTTATTTGAGACACAAATGCTTCGCCCCATTTAATTCCCTACCATTCTTCTGTGATTCTGCTCTTATTTGCAAACTTTTTCCACTCTCCCCTTTTGCTTCCTACTTTTCTTACACTGGCCAATCATTAATGATTTAACTACATGCACCCAATGTCTTGAGCTAGCCAATGGCTTAACCTTACCAAAATAAAATGGGGAAATGAGAATGCGTAGTGGCTTAAAGTGATATGCAGCCAACTTTCAATTTCCTCATTATTCTGATGGAAACAGAGAACATAGTATCAAAAGGATACTCCAAATAAATCATTTAAAGTAATCCCAGCAGTCACGAAGTTGAGGCATGAGTACCACCATGAGTTTGAGGCCAGTCTGGGCTACATAGTGAGTTCAAGGCTATAGGTCTGAACTGCATAGCAAGACTCTGTGTCAACTGCATAGCTACACTTTAACTTTCTCTCTAATACTTCTTTAATAAGATAAAATACTTATTAGACTATAAATTAATGAGTTTCAAAATGGGCAAACAAATCAGAAGAGGGAGGAATTAAGCAAAAGGAGAAATGAAAGAAACTATGTGCTCTTGTATGCTATATATTAAGTTTTTTGGGTTTTTTTTTTCCAGTACTGGGAATCGAACTCACAACCTTGCACTTGCCAGGCAGGCGCTGTGCCGCTGAGCTAAATCCCCAGCCCCTGCTATATATTGTTATACATATTATCAATGATCATGTTATGTTTAATACATAATTATACCATGTATAACAAAGATAACTCTGTTGCTATATTATAGACTAATTTGACATGATCTATATTTGCTATAGAATAATTAGACTTTGTATCAAATGTGTGTGACATTTACTTATGTGTTTTTAGTCTGAAGAATAAAATTCCATCTTAAAGACCCTTAGTGAATTTCACTCATTTGGTAAAATCATGTATCTAACTATATAAGCTCCAAAGTGCCTCTATATTGATGTAATCGAAAAAAAATCCTAATGCATTTCAACATGAATCTGTATTTACCTTATATAATATTTGATATTTTGCACACTTTTGGAGAGAAAATTTTTAAATGCAAAAATTAGCTATTACCCTTTAGGATAGCTCGCTTGCTGTTTTCCTGATGGTGGATCATGTGATGGCACTGACTACCTTGGGAACACAACCTGCAAGATCCAGAGGTACCCAAGGTACACACATCAGGTTTATCTTTATATAATAAAGGAAATTGAACCCTGAGTTAATAAAACAAGCCCAAGTTTGGCTATATTTGCCTAAGAGTCTCCCCTTTAAAAGTGTCTGTGCTGGATTAACTAATGGTTAACTCGTAACACCCAGCTGAACTGAATCAGCATGGTGCTGGGTATGGTAGGCCCACCTGAAGATTGTTGCCAACAGCATAAAAGAACTGGAGGGGAAGATGATGCGCTGTCAGTTCTCTGGAGAAGCTTGTTGTGCTGGTTTTCCTGATATGAACTCAGCTGTTCTCATTGTCAAAGGAACTTGGGTCCTCACTGTCGCTGAGCATGGCTGCTGTTCTCTTCGGAGGAGCTCTGGTCCTTACCTTGGGTGTCACTCTCTGGTTCCAGGGCAGATCCCTCAGCCTGCTAGCACAGATCCTTCATCCCGCTGATGCAGACTTTCTAGCTTCCACCACTGGCCTTTAGGCCTTCCCAGTGATACAGACTTGCATGAGACATTGTTGTAGGCTCTAGGTCTCCAATTAGACTCATGGAGGATATTGCTGTGGGACCCAGGCCCTCAGCTGGATTCTTTGGGTCTCTCCTGCATGGATAGTTTGCTTGTACTCTTCTGTATTATCCTATAAATTATGTGTCCTGTATTAAATATATTCCCTTGTAAACCCTGACTACAACAACGTTGACTACTAAGCCAGGCGTGGTAGCACATACCTGTAATCCCAGCACTTAGGAGGCTGAGGCAGGAGGATTGCTGCTAGTTTGAGGCCAGCCTAGGCTACAGAGTGAGTGCAAGGCCAGCCTGAACTACATAGTGAAACTCTGTCTCAAAAAGACAAAAAAGAAGTATATTTCAGGGCTTGAATTAGATTTGTTTTGGGTATACGCAGTGGAAGGTCGTTGGGTGTTGCTGTGTTGGGAGTTTCCCCTGAGGCCTATAGGTCAAAAGCTAACCAACCATGCGCCAAAACACTCAAACTCTGAGCCAAAATAAATTTTTCCTACTTGAAGTTGATGTTTTCAGGTATTTTGTCACAGCAAATGACTAGCGCAGACATCCAGTGTTTAGAGGACCCCTCCATGGGTTGGGGGGATTCCAGAGCAGTTCCTGGTGGGGGTGGGGCTTGCTCCCACTATTAAAGTTGGAAGGTACGGAACCCCCTGCCCCCGCCATGCTAATCACAGCTACAAGCATGTGGCCTCATCAGCAAGCTGAGGCAGAAGAACCTCAAGTTCAAGCCCAGCCTGGGCAACTTACTGAATTAGTGAGAATTTGTCTCAAAATAAAAAGTAAAAAGAGCTAGTACCTCAGTAAAAAGGCCCTAATTTCAGTCCCTAATACTAGAAACAAAAAACTAAATCCCGGAATTAGAGTAGTCCAAGGAATCATCAATTCTGGCAGATACAGGGTCCCTGGCATGGTCCAGGAGGCAGCAGGTGATCATCCCCAGAGCCCAGCAGGGGCCTGGCATGCTGGTGTCAGGAACGGCCATGCCTGTGACTCCAGCTACCTAGCTTCCCTCAGTTCTCTCTCATTTAGTTCCTGCTTTGTTGCATGAATCTAAGAGCTCCTCTCTATCATCCCATCAGTTCCTGTCTGGCTTGCGTCAGAGTCGGCTGCTTGAGTGAAAACCAAAAGCCCTGAAGATATGCGATACACACAGCTATTCTCAATTGTATCTTATGCCCCATACAATATTTGTTTCTACAGTAATATTTATTCTATGTAGAATAGAACAAATCATAACTCAAGAAGACTGTGATGTGGGAGTAATATCTGGACTAATAAATACCAAAGTGCATTTTTTTTCTAAATGCAGTATTATCCTTTTTAAATACATACAGTGATTGGAGTGAGCTTATTCTAGTTCCTGGAGGGAAACTACGTGAAAAGTACATTAAAAATGAGCTCTGTTTGTCAAATAAATAACTTGTTAACAAAGATCCACTCCTACGGTTTTAAGACTATTTTGAAAGTTTGGTATCTTGGGGAATTATAAATATCCTGCTGCCCACTAATAGAGTAAACAGAGCCTCGGAGGCTGAAATTTGCCTTCAAGAAAATAAATGTGAAAGAAATCAATATAGTCCACCCCCTTTCCAAAGTACTTTTGCTGGGTTAAGGCTTTGATTCCTTTGCTAAAGGAAGTGGTGTGCAGAGTAGAGGGATTTTTAAAGTGAAAATATTCCTTGATGCTATGCTTTGGATACTGAATGTCTCTCAAAACCTGCATGTTAAAGGAATGGTTATCAGTGTGCGCCATTATTAACAGGCAGTCACGCCTTGACAAGATGGGGCCTAGCAGCGGGAGTCCGGCCACTGGGGGTGTTTTTTGGTGGGGACATAGGGACCCCGGCTCCTCCTTCTCATTGTTTCTGTTTTGCAGCCACCATGAGATGAACAGTCCTCCTCTGCCACACTTTCCCACCACGACAAACTCGACCCCAAAGCAAGACAAACTCACCATGGACTGAAACCCTGAAGCCATGAGCCAAAATAAACCTCTTACCCTTATAAGTTGTTTATCTCAGGGATTTTGCCACAGTGATGGAGAATTGACTAACACACTAGATAATTTATGTTACTAAAATAGTGGAGAAATTAATGGTGTTTATTAGAAAAAAAGGGAAAACAGGATATGTTTTTTTACCTTTTTTTTCAGTGCTGGGGATTGAACTCAGGGCCTCGCACATACGAGGCAAATGTTCTACCACAGAGTTTTGCTCTCAGCCTCGAAGTCATGTTCTGAAAGAAGGGTTCTGGGTGACATCTGAGAGACAGTCTCAGCCAGGGAGCCATAAGGGGACAGACTAAAGATCCTGGACCCATGGGAGCAATGGGGACTTGAAAAGCAAGGTAGGCCTGCAAGTGCAGAGAGTGGAGGAAAGCTCCGACCATCCCCATTTTGTGAGCTCAGCTCAGTTAGTGCAGGATTCCTACCCATTTGGAAGTAGAGGAGTGCTAGTTAATAAAAATCTGCTGTGATATGCTTAAGACCAGTTCTTAAGATGAGCCCATCTCTTAAATTTCCCTGGTAAATTTCTTCTAACACTCAGCCTAAACATCAGTTCCTTATTAATTTGTTTTGCAGCATAGACATCTAAATTGTGGTTAAATATGCTGGCATTTAGCCCCAAAACAACCATAATTACTCCCAGTGTTGGCCAAGAAATAAGCGTTGTGGTTTGGCTTGCTTGTTTGTGCTTATCGCGGGTGTTGTTGTGGTGTCTGCTTTTACGTTTTCCCTCCATGAATCTGTCCTTCCAGATCATTTATCATCTCTGCGACTCTTCCTGAAATTTGCCACAACCTGTCACTATTTCGCCTGCCTCTAACAAATGCCTCTTGTTTATTTTTTCCTCAACTCACCTGTCTATTTTGTAGGGAACGAAGGAAGCTTGAGTATCAGAGCTTGTCACACGCAGAAAGGCAGCAAGAATCCATGTGCTGCAGACACAGCAGCCTGTGAGCCAGATCCTCCCAGGGACTTGCTCCCTGAAGTCAGACCCTCACGGCCCTCACAGGCACTGCAGAGCCTCGTGCAGGCCACTACCGGGTCGGTGATGGTGGGATGATGGTGACGTTCAACAGGGAGCCACATGGGAGCAGGTGCAGGCTAAAGCTAGAGGCCTAGAGCTGACATGTCCTTGTCTTGGCCTCTGCCTGGGATGAGACTCTCAACATTTTGGTGTTGCACTTACCCCTCCTCAGAAGGTGGCTTCACAGGTACAAGAGATTACCTTAATCCCTCCCTAAGACCAAATTTCACTGTGGATGTTATGAGGGGCGTAGCATCCTCAGAACGGGTTTGAATCTCAGAGTGTTCCCAACTACTTGGCTGTAGTCAAAATCTGAGCCTTTCTTTTTGGGTCTTGTAAGATGAAGATAATAGTAGCATCACATGGCTTTTTGGTGAAGATTTAAAAATATATATATGTAAGGTGCCTGGCATATTGTGGATACAACATAAATGCTAGCTCTTTAACACTTCTCCCCCAGTGTGGACTACAAAGAATTAACTTTAAGAATTAATGTCATATTTATTAAATGATATATAAATTAATGTACTAAAATAGTGTGTCTATACCTGTAATCCCAGCACTCAGAAGCTGAGGCAGAAGGATCACCGAGAGTTCAAGGCCAACCTGGGCTACAAACTGAGTTAAGGCCAGCCCAAACTGCATAGTGAAACCTTGTCTCCAAAAAAAAAAAAAAAAACATGTATGTCTGAAAGTGCTTATTATTAGATGAAATTACTTTACCAGGCATAGTGGTGCATGCCTGTAATGCCAGCACTTGGGGGAGGCTGAAGCAAGAGGATCTTTACAGGTTCGAGACCAGCCTGGGCTACAAACAAGCTCAAGGCCAGCCTGAACTGCATATTGAGACCCTGTCTCAAAGAAGACAAAAAAAAAAAATTACTCAATTTTGACCACATATTGTAAAACACAATATTTCCAAATAAGTAAGTAATGATTTAAACACACACACACATACACATTCGTTGAGAGAGATCATGGACTAGGTAGGTATTCAAAGAAAGTAGATAATCTAAAAGTCAATTCTAAAAAGCTAACTTCTCTTTGAAATGCACTTTATAAAGTCAATAGAGAACAAAATCCTTTAAGATGGGAACATTATTTACTCTTTTGTGCAGTCCCAAATCTGGGCTTCTGGTACATGCCTGATAAACTGTTTTTAAATCCATGTATTAACTGAAAAGCCCTAATGTGGAGGTGATATGGGAGAACTGGAGAACAAACATAAGATCTGAAGTCGTCTCACAGATTCAGAAGTAAAGCTCAGGATGAACCATGTGACACCCTGAGGAGACCTGAACCAGTGGAAAAGTCCCCACAGGCCTCTTTTAGGTCTTCACTGGTCATCTAGGTGCCATCCGGAGGCCCGGGGCATCCCACCTCTGGGTCTCCTTCTCACTCCAACCTTTCCTCCTGCTGTGCAGTGTCAGGACTGCCTCACCTTCCACACACACCCATACAAACTCAGCTGCTCAGCAGCCACCCTTTCCCTTCCTGCTAAAAAACATTGTCTTTGTAGGTGAACTTAATCCCCACTACCTTCCCACCCTTCACTAACCCCATTACCCCTCAGGGGCAGGGCAGGGACCCCAGTGCTGATTATGCTGTCTCCTGGGTCTGTGAGCTCACACCTGACTGCTCCTCTGCCGTCTGCATTGCCAATGTCAAGGATACTCCATTTTAACAAGCCTACACCAGGCAAGACCTCTTCTAACATCATGTCCTTTCCACCTGCCTTTGTTTCTGTTCTCCCTTCCACAGAACCCTGAAGAATACCACCACCCCATCTCTTCCAGCTGACTCATACAGCTACCGCACTCCCCGTTCCTCACGGAGCAGGCTCCCCCGAATTCCCACCAACAGCCCTTAGTGCTCCCTGAGATGGTGCTGGTTCATCTCAAGCCCTCTGCAGTGTTTGTCGTCGTTGGCCATCCTTCCTTTTCAAAGCACAGTGTTCTCTTCAGGCAGACCTCGCTGTGAACCTTCCTTTGACCTCTTAAATATTACACTCCATTTTGGTCTGTTTTGAAGGTCTGTCCTCTCCTGCCCATCTCTTTCATCTTAGCCCTCAGGTTACCCTGACCTTGGCTTGTTTCTCTCCTCCTTTCCACCTCTCCCCCTTGTGTCCCATCCACTCACTGGGTGGCCTCAAAAAGTGGTCACCATGTCTGTCTCAGGCACCGCTACATGCTCAGATCCTTGAACTTCCTCTTTCGTGAAGGCCGTGAGGGTGACACTGGTAGAGGTAAAGAGGATCAGGAGTTCAGGAGAGCCAAGGACAGATCCACCATGCAGTCCACCCCATGTTCCTACAACAGACAGCTCCTCAGTGGTCAGTGACTAAATGAGCCCAACAGGAAGAATTACAACCTAGGAGCTCATGTGCAGCGCAGGCTTACTCCAGCTTGGAGAAGAATGAGATCTTGATTCTAGAAGGACCAGGGAATGTTCTGGAAAGTCCAAGAGAACCCCTGTAGGGGTCTGGGCATCAGAGCATCACTGCAAAGTAGAGCCAGCCTTTGCTTGCAGAATGCAAGCCTTCCACACCAACTCTGTGTTAATGACTTCCAAAGGCAGTCTCCTCAAACCCCCAGAGATCTCGCACAACTGAGCCACAGATACCCAAATCTCATGGGGAAGATACTGACTAATCTTCCTATTAATATGGTCTACAGGGGATTCAGTCATGAGTTGAAAAACACAAAAGAGAAGAGATCCTGTGTATACTTTCTGCGTGATACACAACTCAGGACAGTCAGCTTAGCTAAAACACCCTGACATTACATTTACTGCTTAGTGGTGCTGCCTCAGCTAGAGAGGGAGAAAACTATATATGTATTTGCAGTGACATTTTCATCTTGAAAATGAATAGCAAATTTCTATCTTGCTTGCATTTATCATTGAGGTAGTCGGGCAAATATGTGCTTCCCAAGAGCCCTAGAGGCAGCCAAAGCTTTGACATACTCAGTCAATCATGAGCAAGCCCCTTGCAGACTGTCTTGACATGCAATGTCTCCATACCCCGCACTTGCTACAGCATGACAGAAACAACTTGCTGCAAGCAGAGGCATCCATTCCTAGGTCTGCAGAGCTCCTCACATAGACCATACTGCCGGTCCCACTCAGATTCTTCTGGAAGAGAAAGTATTGACTGAGTATGTCCTTAGAGAAATCCATGGAGCTCAGACACATCCAACAGCCCTCATTCCTGCACAAATGTCACCCTCTAGTACAACATTCATTTCCCTTTCTTTCGGGGGCACATCCCTTCTTACCAAAAGCCTTTCTGTTCCACCCAAAAGGTGAGCCTTAGGACCAGCCACTGTCCTCCACACAATTAGCGTCTCTTCCTTTGTCTTCCATGTCCTTATTCCTTTTCTCAAGCAGTTCCTCAGCAGAAGGAGTCCAAGTTCTGGCTGTGGGATTCCCTGCTACCTCACGTCACCAGAAAGCCTGTGTCCAGATCGACCATGAAGCTCACCTCCTCCCTCTATGGGAGCCCACAGTGAGGGCCTGCTCTTCTATACCCATATGAATGAGAGCTCCAGAGCAGAAGTGTTCAACTATAAGAAATGCAAGCTTTTGTCTTAGTTACTTTCTTTTTTTGTTACTTCTTTCTTTTTCTTTATTGCTGAGACAAAATACCTGAAACCAAAAGTTAAAGGAGAAAATGTTTATTCTGGCTCACCAATTGTAGAGGTTTTAGTCCATAGTTTGCTGGCTCCAAGGGAGGCTGGCATGGCAGAGGGGCATCATAGAGGAGAAACAGTTTATGGTGGGCAGAAGGCAGCAAAGTAACTGAGAAGCAAGTGACAACAGCAGCTCTATTCCTGTCCCTGAGTTCTATCCAGGGCAGGTAGCACTCACATCCATGGTGAGACACCCTTAATCCTAGCACTGCACTGAATCAATCCCAGCATTGCATACCCTAGATTCAGCCACCCTCTAAAAGTCCCACTTATTTCCACATGAGGATTTGGGAGGACATCTAGACACAAGCCGTAACAACTTTTTCTGTTCTTGGGTATTTATTTCAGAAAGGACTTTAAAAATATGTAGTACAGGGGCTGGGGATATAGCTCAACGGCACAAGTGCCTGCCTGGCAAGGGCAAGGTCCTGAGTTTGATTCCCATTTTAAATATATATATGTGTGTGTGTGTGTGTGTGTGTGTGTGTGTGTGTGTGTATTTTCCTCTTACTAAGGACAAAAGTGTGAGGCCATGTCCCTGATGTTAAAAACAAACCACTGCTTAGGAGAAGTGGACTTTCTTCCCAGGAAGTCAGGGTGCAAGTTTCCTTCTCAGGAGGACAACATCCTCACAAGAGATTGATAATAAGTTACTGGGGCTCTTTCGTATGATAGCCTGCTCCCTATACCATAATGGCCTTCTCAACAGGTGTTTTCTTAGGGCCCCATTTCTGTGTCATGCAAAACTTCAGATTCCAGCCAATTCTGTTCTGTCTGGGGTGTAACTTTCAGAATGGCTCAGGAAATGAATTGGGTTTAGCATATTTTAACTAACTGAGTTGATCAATCCCCCCACATAAATATTGGGTAATAATAAGTATTCCCTGGCAAACGGCAAGTGTGTACTTGTCAGTATATACTCATCTTCCATTACAGATGAGCTGGGAGATTTTCTGATTTCTTTGTGCATGTACACACACACACACACACACACACACACACCATGGTCCCAAAGTTCCAATAAATTATTTTGAACACTGACAATTTTTTTAAATAGAATACCACTTTGAGCAGACTTGTCACACCAAAGGAATGTTTCATTCTAAGAAGGTCTGCTCCCTCATGTAGCCTCCAAAATAAATTCCTTAAAAGTGTGACCCAAGGAACAAAATGAGGACACTTTCTGTGGGACTATTATTTACAAACCAGACTTTAAAATAAGTAGCACCTGCTGGGAGAGGCAGTGCACACCTATAACCCCAGCACTTGGGAGGCTGAGACAAAAGAATGACTGTAAGTTTGAGGCCAGCCTGGGCTACATAGTGAGACTCTGTCTCAAAAAACAACAACAAAAAGATAGGTAGCACCTATATAATATAATAACTTTAATTTGTGAGCTTTTCCAGTCATGTGTAAATAGTAGTTCGGTGGCTGTGGTAATTGTGGCTCTTTGACTTCTCTTTCTGAGCAGATAAGAGGATTGTACTTCACTGCTCTCTCAGAAATTAGGGGTCATAATATAACAACCACTCTTAATTCCTATCATTTTGTTCTGAAATCCTGTATCATTTTCATTGTTTTTGCTTTGATTTGTTTTTTGTCTTTTTTGTTGGTATTTTGCTATTGTTTTTTTATTATTTATTCTCTTTAAAATAAAAAAAATAAGAAGAAAAGAAGTTAGGGATCGTGATGTGACTTTCCTGGGCCAATGAAAGTGGGAAGTTTAATAAATCGGTCCCAAATGGGGGATGTGAGAGTGAGTGTATGGTTCTCCACTACCCCTTTCCGTCCCTCCACAGTCACCTAAGTGTAGGGATGGAGCCTTCTTCAAGCAAGGTCTGCGTTAGGTCCAAGCAGAACAAGTCTCACTCTCTCTCACTAGCACTAACTGCATGGTTACACAGCACACCATTTCTTGACAACCTTTGTATAACTAAATTCTCAGCCTGGAAAAACTTCTTCTCTTCTCTCCCTTCAATATCCACATAGTTAATGCCTCCTGCTAAGATACAACTCCTGTCACCTCTTCCTGAAGGCCCTCCTGAATCTCCAGTTTACCTTGAACTACTCTACACACATGTAACATGGGATGTTTTGAAGGATGGACTAGTTTTTTGAGTCCTTGCATGCTTACTCCCAAACTCAGCACATAGCCCACGTAATATGTGCTGTTGGTTGAGTGAATGATAGACTTAATGAAGAAGTGAATTAAATGACTGTGTATGGTTGAGGCAAAGAAAAGAAGTGTTATCACCAAAGGCCATACCAAGAACTCATATGATCTTATTTCTGCTCGTTACCAGATACACCATGATGACCACTCAGTAAATGTTCATAGCATGATTATTGGCTGTAGGCATTTATTCTTCTACTTAGGTCCAACTTTACTGCCCTTTTCAGAGAAGACATTTTACTCTGGAAAATTCATTATTTAGGCTCTTTAGTTTTGCATATCCTAGAGACAGCCCTAAGGCTTCTTGAAGGTGATGACATTGGGCAAAGCAATTAATCTCTCTTTCTTCATCTGTTAAGTAAGGAAACAGATCCATGTATCTGTCAGTATGTAAGGCTCTTCCTCTGCTGAAAATGAAAGATGGGCAAAATTTTAAATTAGGAAGGCAAAATGGTTGGTCAGTCAAGTAGCTTTCTGAAGGTGAGACTATGAGCTAAAACCCTGGATCAGGACCTGAAGGACAGATTGCGTGCACATTGCACTTCTGACTTCCCGATGAGAGCATGCTGCCATTCTCACAGTGCTCGCAGACACCTGCGCCCTCCAACCCGCCTGCCAAGACCAAGGCTGGGAAGCCCATGGTGTCTCTCCCACTGCGTTAACATGTGCAGACACTGAGCTGCTGTTCCACTTTGCTTTGTGAAGAAACAGAAAAGGGTCAGGATTTCAATTTTTTGTCTTCATTATTTGACTGTTTATCCAGCAACAGCCCTGGGCCTGCTTCCTTATTTATGTTGCTTAGTGACAAGAATAACACCTTCTCTCTTTCCAATAAAATATATTTAAAAAGAAAAAAAAAGCTAGTTCAAACTTCCTCAAAGTCTCAGGAAATGAGAAACCACAAACAAAACAATTTATGATGTTTCTAAGAGTAATAGGAACTTTTATGATAGCCATCCTGAGAGAGAGGGTGGGGTTGGGATGGTTGCACATTTTACATTCTTTTCTGGATAACAGTAGTCACTGTGTGGACAAGCCGTAGCCACCTCTCTTTTCACCAAAGTCTTCTGGCTATCCTCACTGAAGTCACCCTTGGGAATGTGAATAAGGGGCAATAAATGTTGGACTTTCCTTCAAGATCAAAGTCTGTGTTCTAAATTAAGTGAGAAGAGAAATCTAGTCAGAAGTACCAAAGGGTAGCAGGCACTCAAAACCATGAATAAAATGCTAAAAGAAAACAAATGCTAAAATAGACCCTCCTGAGAGAGTGAGCTCATTGTCACACTAGGGTGCCCTCCGTGCCAGTAAGATCAGCATCTCTCAGGATCCATCCTTCTCTAGCTAGAAGTTGAGAATAATGATAATGCCGCCTGCCATGGTAAAAGAATATGACACATTCTCCATGACAAGTCCTTCCAAACTGCTGTTTTGTAGAGGATCTATAAAACAGAGACACAAAGCATCCCAGAATCTGACACAGCAAGACTGGAGTATGATTCCTGGGCTCGCTTCCTAGCCAGGCTCAAGTCTAAGTGGATAATCAGATCCTACAGCCTGCAAAAGCCAGAAACCACTGGTTGACTCCTAACTTACCCCTGCTGAGAGCAGTGTGATACCATGAGGAAATCAATTGCTGGATACCTTTCAAGAAAAGAAAATAGGTGCAGTTTTGAGAACACATACTTTCTGAATACGCATGGTCCCCAACTTAAAATAGGGGAATGTCCCTACAAAGCCATGATAAGTTGAAAATATCATGACAAAAGAGCACATCTAACCCACCAAACATTAGCTACACAGCACATGCAAATCATGGGTGTTCACCTGGTGAGGGTGTGGCTGGCTGGAGCTGCCAGTCGCTCTTGTGGCTTCATATCACATATTGCCAGCCAGTTGGGGGGTGGGGGCGGTCAAAATTCAAAAAAGTGCAACTTGTACTAAATACGTATCACTTTCGCACCATTGTAAAGTCAAAGGAGCATAAATCACCCATACTAGGTCAAAACCATTCTGATCTCTCAGTTTATGAGATCCCTTGTTGGGAGATGGAGACTCAAAACATGGCTAATAGAAGAAGAAGAGCAATTAGATTAGGGAGAACAGAGTCCCTTTTTATTCAGGCATTTGTTTGCTGCTTTAACTCTTCACTGTGTTGTCTGCAGCCAAAGATGAACTCTGCCTTATAGTTCCCCAGTATCAACAATGCAGATTATGCAGAGTTGACCACTACAGTTATAAGCAAATTGTGGTATGGATAAGTTAGCTTTAATTAAGGTCCAGGAGTGAATAAGGGTGGCTCATTCTGCCCTTTTTGTTCCAAACTACATTTTTCTCAAAATCACTGTATCGAGCATCAAAAATCACTGTAGCACCTGTTTGAAAGTCAGTCCAAATATACCCCATAGGGCTAGGTGGATACTCAGAGATATAGCATTTACCTAACATGCACAAGGTCCTCAGAGAGACAGAGACAGAGACACACAGAGAAGTCAGCACTGAGAATTTACCTCAGTTGTATCTTACCTTGTTCCAGTAAATAATCTCATTTCTCCAGTTTATCCCTATACGCGTGGCAGATAGCATTGAATATAGAATCTACAGATAAAATGTATTAACACAGACACACAATGTGTGCATAAATACCTGACATGTAGTGAATGATGACCCATTACATAGAATTCCCACTGGGGTTTTCCATGATAAAGTCTTGGGGACACAGGTGCTGAAGGGAGAGTAATTTGCAAGAGATTATTTCTCTACCCAGAATTTCTTAGGCATATCAGAACTTACTTGCTCTTACAAGAAAAAGGTTTGTGGTATGGATAAGTTAGCTTTAATTAAGATTGATCATCAGATTGATTCTCTTCTTTCTTTCTTTCTTTCTTTCTTTCTTTCTTTCTTTCTTTCTTTCTTTTCTTTCTTTCTTTCTTCAAAGTGGCCCAGCCCCCACTTTCTTCCCAGTCTGTTTTAAAGGAGCAGACTACTAGTTTAACATGGCCACATTTGAAATGTATTTGTAATGTATGAAGGAAGCATTCCAAAATATAAATTCTCTAAATGAAAGTGTCAAACTCCTTGTAAAGTAAGATGGATTTATTTTTCTTTTGTATATCTGCAGCATAATTCGTTTCCACCATTAAAAGTCTGGTGCTGAATACCAAGACTCACAGTTTTTTCTTAGCAGAAATGTTGGACTAATTCCTCCACTTAAAATGATTTAACTTCCCTGCAGATGTCCTAAGCAGGCTTGGGGTATGTTCAGAGGCTCTCAGCAAATTAGCTATAGTCATGTCCTGAGATGAGTAGACCCTTTGAATGCCTAAAGCAGATTATTTAAGAGAGAGAGAGGAAGTACGCCACCACTAGAATAATAATGTTTTAACCCCTCTCCAAGCATTTATAATGCTGCAAAATCTTGATTTAAAGAATGGCTTATTATTTCACAGATGCAGATATGCCGAAGGTCACCTTGCATCTCTGAAAACAACTGCATGCAGTAAAGGCTGAAGAAAATGCACTTTGACCATGAGGTGTATGTTAATGCTGTCTCTCACATGCCTTCAGAAGATAGTCCATTGTTTATTCCCCTCCATAATTGGGCCTGGTGCTCTGGGCCACCACTGACATGCAAGAAGGAACAAGTGTACTCCCATTTTTTTTAAATAGTCAGTAGATGATCACACTGTATAATCAAAAAACGATTTGAAAAGAGCCAGCCATCTCTATAAGCTAAGTTTAGCACTGTAATCAAATAAAACTTAGAATAGTACTTTGGGGCATATGCTACATTATTATACATTATAGCAATGAAGAATAAAGTGGAGAGTTTATGCAAAGGAATTTAATTAGTATCACATGTGTGCAGTTGTGGCAGTAGGAATTGGATTTGGCTGTTAGTGACAGAGAATCCAAAATAGGAGCAGTATAAAAACAATAGACAGTTCTTTCTTTTACACATAGAAGGATTCTGGCTGGATGACTTAACTCTCCTCTCAGGCATAGGTATGTGATAGTGGTCTCTAAATTTCTGGAATCACCTTCTCTGCAGTAGGAAGAGAACCTGAACTCAGGGTTCAACTCACCAAGTAGGATGACCCAGTGTCTTACTTTGCCCGAGACTCTCCCATTTTGGCACTGAAAGTCTGCATTTGGGAAAAACGACTGGATAAAAACTGTTCACAAAAAAAAAAGATATTTGTCACCCAGTCACCAAATGCCTTCCTAAAGTTGAGAGAACAAGGCATGTCAGACAAGATATGTTAGTCAGCTTTCTGCTGCTGTGAGAAAATACCTGAGAAGATCAACTAAGAGGAGGGAAGACTTACTTTGGCTCACAATTTCAGAGGTTCAGTCCATGGTCAGCTGGCTCCATTGCCTATAGGCCTGGGTCATGGCAGAAAAAACATGGCAGAAGTGTGTGGTGAAAGAAAGCTACTCACCTCATGACAACCAAGAAACAGAGAGACTGAGACGGAGACAGAGAGGTGGGGGGGACTGAAAGGAAAGGGGTGGGATGAAGGTTATGTCCCATGACCCACTTCCTCTAGCTACGCCCATCTCCTAAATTTTCCAGCATCTCCCAGTAATGCCATCAAATTATGAATTCATCAATGGATTAATCTGCTGATGAAGTTTCACCCTCATGATCCAGTCAGCTTCCCAAAGCTCTACCTCTGACATATGAGGCTTTTGAAGGACTTCTGAGATCCAAACTATAACACATCCTCATCAAAGTGCCATCAGACATCAGGGAATGGCCCTCTGAGCTGTCCTGGTCTGAGCCTGATAATAGCACTTGTCACTGTCAACCCAGCCAGGCTCCACATCTGGTTCTGTCCCGTACACCACCTTCCCCCACTGAACATACACTTGCTAAAAACCCACCATAAATCAGGCATCATCCAAGTCCAGCTCACTCTGCACCCTGTTCCTAACAAGATTTCATGGCCCAGGGACAGGAGATGCTGCTATTTCTTAAGTATAACTTTCTTTTCCGTTTTTTCCCATAGGAATTCAAGTTGCCATTAACAAAAAAGATAAAAAGGCCGGATGTGGTAGCACATGCCTCAGCACTCAAGAGGCTGAGGCAGGAGGATTGCTGCAAGTTCTAGGCCAGCCTGGGCTACAAAATGAGTTCAGGGGCAGCTTAAACTGTACAGGAAGACTCTATCTCAAAAAATAAAAAGAACGAAAGAAAAGAAAAGCCCGTGAGTACTATGTCTGACTAACTGACGACAAAACTCTAAGTCTTTATCTGTTATAATATTTGAAAATTATGGTGGATGAAGGAGAAATAACTTTAAAAGACTTTCACAATATACTGTTAAGTGGAGAGAAATTAGTTTATAGAATAATGTGAACTGAACGGTATGATCCACGTCTAGAAAAGTATGTATATTTTCATTAAAATATTGATAGAAAACAGCCTGGAAGAACATGTGTGATGATGTTAACAGTTGTTACCCTCACGCGGTGAGACGGGCAGAAGCAGCTGTGATGGCAAAGGGGCTCCCATTTCAACGTCGCCTGCAGAAGGACTTGGCCGAGGATTTATTGTTGAGAGGAAGGAGCAGCCAGAGATGATGGGGGGCTGGAGGTCGGTGGTACGAGTCCAAAAGGAGAAGGCAGCAAGAGGAGGTGGAGCAGGTCGGGGAGGGACAGATTCACTTTGACACGTGAACTTTCAAAGCCTGAGGAGCCTTTAGGTCAACCTTCCCAGTGGACAACGAAGATCACAGAACTGGAGCTCAGAGGAGAAAGCGCTCTGGGCATGCAGACTAGGAAGTCAGCCACCTAGAACTGAGTTCGAACCCCACGAAAAACGTGAACCAAGTGAGAGTGGGGTGGGAGGGGGTACACAAAGAGAGGAACATTCCATCAAAGGCTGAACGTGGAGACACACCCACACCTGGAGGCTGAGAGGGGAAAGCGGAGACAGAGACTGGGCAGCAGAAGAAAGCAGGGCCAAATAAACGTAAGGTGGGCAAGGAATGGGCAGCTTGATCAAGTCTGTCTCAGGCTGACCTGTCACTCTGGGGCCTGGCAGGTTCACAGATGACTGATTTCGTGTCTCATGGATTGTTTAGGGGACGTCTCTGCGTGGGGAATGTTTCATCCGCGGTAAAGACAAGCCTGGAACTTTCCCGTTCGCCTCCTGCCTTCCTTCCTCTAACCTCATGGGGCACGAAACCAGAGTAAGAGGGAGGGGCTGGTGAAGCAAAGTGCAAATTAGAGAAAAAGAGGTCAGCCAGCCCCTGCTCCCCGCTCCCAGCAGCAGTTGGGAAGGAGGTGTATGTAACCTTGAATAAAGCTGAAAGCCTTGGCTAAGACTGGATTAGACGTATTAATTACTGACTGGAAGACCTTTCATTTCCTGAAAATGACCATAAAAATCATGCTCACCCAGGAGCAAGAGATTAATTAGCTCCAAAGGGAGCTATGAGAGACAAAAGTAAAACTGCTTAATAATTATACCCTGCACCAGGCATGGTGACGCATGCTTGTAATCCCAGCATGGGAAGCTGAGGCAGGAGTATCACTGTGAGTTCAAGGCCAGCCTGGGCTACAAAGTGAGTTCAAGGTCCGCCTGAACTACATAGTGAGATCCTGTCTCAAAAAGACAAAATAATAATAATTACACCCTGAAGTTGTACTTGTTCAGCATAATGGCTGTACTTGTTTGACAACATGGTATTCAGACCACTGCCTTTCTCGTAGGTGGCAATATGTTGAAGGAATATTTTTGTTGTCTAGGAACTACAGCTAAAATCCAAAGTTGAAATAATAACACAAAATGCCCTGTATTCTAAAGAGGGCTGATTTCTATGTAAGCCAGATTCCTCCCCAAGGTTATCTGACCCGCCCATCCTCAACCCACCTTTTGCCTTTTGTCCACATTTGCAAAATCTAGCTGGAACTGGGATTAGGTGGCTCAGATGAAGGGTCTCGGCCCTTTTCTTTCTCTTCCCCATTAGTAGCTGAGGGGAAATGCACCCCTCTTCTGCTGTTTGGTAGAAAACTACCACAACCTTAGTGGCTTAAAACAGCAGAAATTCATTAGCTCACATTCCCTTGGTGAGAAGATCAGGCACAATACAGACAGGTTCTCTGTTCAGGTATCACAGGGTGTCAGCTGGCTCTGTACTCACCTAAGGCCCTAAGACCTCTTCCAAGCTCATGTGGTCAACAGCAGAACCCAGTCCCTTGTAGCTGTAGGACCGAGGTCTCCGCTTTCCTGCTGCCAGTTAGCAGGGTGTGGCTCTCTGAACTCACAATGCTCCTTACCACATGCCCCTCTCCAGCTTCAACACCACCTACAGAGATCCCCTGTGGAACTCCTCTCACACTTCAAATCCACTTTTCAGGAAGAACCAGTCCTTTTGAGGCACTGCCCTGATTGCTCACACCCCTCCCAGATAATCTCCCTTTCTTACAGTCAACTGTGCCGTGTGTCATGACCTGTGATGGAGACCACTACACGGCAGCTCTGAAATTCAGCAGGACTGAAATTAACCAATTGGCCTTCCATGTTTACTTGTGAGTCACCGGTCCCTACTGAGGCCTATAATGGTAGATGAAGCCATGACGCCTCAAAGGACACAGCTAAGGACACCTGGCTCCAACCTTTATTAACTAGAAAAGGACTGTAGCTGCAGGCATCTCACTCTTGGATGGAGGCCTTCCTGGAGAAAACACAGTTCTCCTAAATTAACATAATGAATTACTTGGAGAAGTCCAGCACTCAGGAGGCTGAGGCAGGAGGATCGTTGTGAGTTCGAGGCCAGCCTGGGCTACAAAGTGAGCTCAAGGTCAGCCTGAACTACATAGCAAGACCCAGTCTCGAAAACACACACACAAAAAAGAGAAGTCCTTAAAGGGCTTCCCAAGTCCCACTCAGATTCCTGCATCTTTTTCAGTATTCCCCTCCTTTGTTTGGAAACCTAATACTTACGGGCTGCCCAGAGAAGTTCTTTGTCTAAAACCCCAGAATCTCGAATTCTGTGAGAGGGTTTGGATCCTCCCAGATCTCTGAAATCATTTCATTTGTCTCATTTATTTAAGCCTTCCTGTCCACTCGTTTGGGAGACTGAGGGCCTGATCAGCCTGCAGTAACTAGGGGATATTATAAACACGATAGACTTGTTCTTGGAAGTAAAATCTGCCATACTCACAAGTTTGGAGATCATGCAGGGTGTGCATACCAGGAGCAGAAATCCCACCTTTAAATTCTGCCTGACCCAGATTCTCCCCTCAAAACCCAACACAAAAGTATGCTTTGAGAGGGACGAGAATGAACAAAAGAAAACTCCAGGTTTCTTGGTGGGAAAGTCCCAGATGCAAAAACCTTGCTGCTCCACCCCTAGTACCTTCAGAGGCAGACAGACAGCTACCTGCACAGGGGCAGAAGTAGTAGATTTCCACCACACCCTGGGCATAGCTAGGACAGGTGAGCTTGCCTGAACACTAAAGAATGTGGTTGGGCATGACCAGGCTTCCCAGGACAATGTCCAGGAAGCCAGTTTCCGGTGGGTGAGCCACAGGGCTGGGCTAAGGGATGCAGTTAGAAGATATCAAGACAAGCAAGATTCCCATGCCAGGACACCGCATTTTCCTCCACAGCACCCACTCTGTGGCCTTCCCAAAAGGAAGCCTTCTGATGCCACCACAATAGAGCCACCCATAGCCAGAAAGCAGCAGAATAAGCGCACTGGCCCCCTTCCTCTGATGACATTGCTCTCTCATTTCGGCTGTGTGGGGACACATGAGGGAGGTGAAAGAAAAGAAACCCAACCACAGCCACTCCCTTCTGTAAGTCTCACAGTGCCTGGACAGCTTTTGGGAAAGGAGTAATATGAGTCCTATGTGTATGATCATATATTGATTTTAATTGCCCAGCTGCATGCTTTTGAGATGTGGTAATAACTGAGAAGCTATCGGATCTACCATTGAGAGAGAAAACAAAGATTCCACAGTGCCTATTGGAAGGCCCCATTTGGAGCAGAAAATCAGACCATTTCCTGTTAACCAAATGCATCCTGTTTCATAGTCAGTTACATGTACAGACACGCCAGACTCTCACGGAGAGGTCTGAGCTCTGTGGGGAGTGGACATGCTTGGTTCCAGCTACTGGAAAGAGTGAGAAAACATTCAGAGAGTGGCCATATTACCACAGCCCTGACACCAGAAGCAACAAAGAGGAATATTGAGAGTGTGTATGAGAACATGTGCATGTGCGCATACCTGGGCATGTGTGAAAGAGTGTGTGTTCACATGTGAATGTGCACACATGTGTATGTGAGGAGTGGGTGTATTCTGGAAAGTAAGTGTGTGTGAAGGACACACAGGGATGAATGTGTGCACAAACAGGAGATGACTCAAAGTAGGAAAGAAATGGAACAAGCAGGCCTATGTACTCTGTGCTACAACTGATAAAAATAAAGCAGTGGCATGAAAGAAGACAAAGTGAGTATATTAGTCAGTTTCCCCACTTCTGGACAAAATACCAGACATCCACAGCTTAAAGGAGGAGGGGCTTTCCTGTATCGTGGCTTCAGGAGAACAGCATTCCCCCACCACACACTTCTGCCATGGTGTGCCTGCCTTGGAGTCTTTTGACCGTGGACTGAATCGTCTGAAACCATGAGCCAAAAAAGCCCCTCCTCCTTTATGCTGTGGGAGTCTGGTATTCTGTTCAACAGTGGGGAATCTAATATATTCGCTTTGTCCTTTTTCATGCCATTTGTCTCTGTTTTTGTTTTGCAATTTTGCACAGCTATTGTGTGATAGAATGATTGCTGTACTACCAAGCCAATTTTTTCCAGTCATCCTACTTCCAGAAAAAATAATGAAAAGAAACAACACTAGAGTCTTCCCAGCAAACCCAGAAGAACTTGCACACTGGGTCTCCGTGCTCTCAAGCTGACAAGGCAACATAAACATGCTCTCCTCTCCATTTATTTTTTTTTCTTTGTGTTTTCCTTTTCTTGGAAGCAGCACATCTTTCTCTTTGACTTCTGAAGAAACCTATTTTGCTATTTTTTTTCCTACTTCCCTGGATCTTTCCGGGGAGAAAAAGAAAGATTTAAAATATATAGGTACTCATTTTAGGCACAACTCACACAAATGGTTGCACAGCAACTTTTGATCTATGAAGGGCACAGCTTCTATTTCTGTCAGTCTTATGTCTCACTGTAACTGTTTTTATGATAGTTCTTGTCCTCTGTCTTCCCAACTGGATAACTTAAACACCACTCCTGAGAGGCAGCTATTTCAAGAATATTGCACCACTTATTGAGTTCACGAGAATTGTGATAGTCAGTGACACTGACCTTTGCAGGGAGAATTGCAGGCACTTTAATTCCAATTTGCTGACTTCCGGGGAAGCAATTTCTCCTCGTCATGTCTCTTCATCCAGGAACACGAGCCATCAAAGTGTCGCTGACTTGGGGTTGCCAGGGCTCTTGGCCCATCCTCTCATCTTCCAGGAGGAAACTGAGGCTTAGCAATATTAGTTAACAGTATTAGTTACTCATTGCCCAGGAACAAAGCTGCTAGTAACTTGAAGCACTACTCACTCCCACGTTAATGCTCTTGTCCTGCTGTGCTGTCCTCTGGATGCTAGTCACTCCATCATGAAATACAGCACATCTGCCCAGATGCTGGCCTTGCAAAACATCCCTATTCTTCAGCAAAATAATTTCTAGATTGTCTGCACTGAATATATAATTTAGAGCTAGGATTCATTAAACTCTAGCTAAGTAGTAAACACTGTGCTATTTCATGCATATGGGCACTTGTAGAATACTATTACCTTTTTCTAGAAGTTGTAAACTGTAAGATAGTACAGATGGAGAAAAGGTAGAAATGTTTTTTTGTTTTGTTTTGGTTTTGGGTTTTTTTTTTGAATGGACTCTATTCTTCCTCACTATAATGCTGGAGATTAGCTTGGTCAGTATTTTCAGTTCACAAAGGACAAAGAAGGCTTAGAGAAATATTCTCAACTGCTGAATTAAGTGACTGTCAAGTGAATTGGCTATAGGTGTGTGAACTTGTGTGCCGGGTGTATGTTAAATGAAAAACTAAGTTACATAGAACAAAGGTGGGGGGAAGCCAAGTGCTGGAGGTAAAAGTAGAGTCCTTCCAGGAGACTGGAAGAGACAAGGTACACAGTGACAAGTGCCTCATGTGTCTGGACACACAGATGGTTTGCCATTTTTCGCTGGACACACAGATATCTGGACACACAGACATCCAGCAGGAAGTGCACCGTGCAATGCATGGAGCAGTCCCAGCCTCCCACCCTGCTATGGCTGGTTTTCTCTGTAGCTTCAGCAAAATATCTCAATCCCGGACACCCCTGCAAAATGCTGAATGCATTGCTTCATTTTTAGGAACCGAGGTGGGTTCTCTAGTTTTCGGTGAGCTTGACAAGGCGGGGGGAAATTGCTGCTTACTAGTCCTGCCCCACATTTGCCCTGACCCTAGATGTGAAACGGAATGAGCACCCAGTTCATCCTAGGAGGGAAGAGCAACCACAGCCAGAGCCTGTCCGCCCGCTGGATCTGGTGCGCCGCTCTGGTGTTTAAAGTCATCAAAGCAACGCCCAGAGACGATGGAATGCCGGCGGGGCTGAGCGACGTGGCACGGGCAGAGTCCGTCCAGGAAATGTTTGAGTGAGTGTGCCGAATCGAGGTATTCTAATTAAACACGTACCTAGAGAGATGTGTGAAGTACTTGGCAGAAAGCCAGTGAAGTAGGAAATTAATAAGGTTCAAACCTAGTGTTAAATGAGTCTTCTGAATTCCAAAACCCAGCAAAGTCTTTTCACTTTGTTCTAATTTAGCAAAAGCCATATTCATGGGGAAAGAGAGGCAAGGGCTCAGGCTCAGAGGTTGGTACGGCTGGGTGCGGTGGGCGAGGCCGAGCATGTGAGTGTGGGAGCAGATCTTGCCTCCACTGAAAATATTCATCATTTGTTCACTGTGGATTTTTTATTTTTTAAAAACTATTTCTTTTCTAAAGGTAATTGGTTTTGATTGCTGGGTTATTTTATGTCTCCCCCCAAATTTAGCACTCCATGCCGTGCTTGTTTCATGCTTGCCTCGTGATGGTGACGAGGTGCAGAGGTACAAATGACAGAAAGTCCACACTGGCCACGCACTACATTCTGTTCCCTGCTTCAGTCAACCTTCTGTACCTGTGACAAATTCCTGAGGTAGATCGACTTGGCCCTGTTGCTTTGGCCTGTGGTAGCACAGCACCTCATGGCAGAAGCGGGAGGCAGAGGAAGCCAGTGTGCCTCGTGGTGTGAAGAAGCAAAACGAGTGACAGGAAGGGGCTGGATTCCCAATTCCCCCTCAAGGGCATGCTGCTCACCCCATCCCCCACCCTGTGACCCAACACTCTCCACCCAGCCTCACCTCCTGAAGGGTCTGCCACCTCCTACTTGTGGGAAGACCAATCACTCCCCAGGTTGGAGACCAATGCCACACCGCACGGGCCTGGGGGACGTTCATGCTTCCCATTATAGCAGTCTACAAAAAAGATGCTGGTTCCTAACAGTCATTTTCTCCCTCTGAAGAGAGAGAAGGTGGCCTTATTTGGAAGTAGGGCCTTTAGAGATATAACTAGTTAAGATGAGGTCATAGCAGAGTCAGCTGGGTCCCTAATCTCTTATAAAAGTGTCCTTAGAAAAAAGGGAAAATTAGGATGTATGGGTGTGTGTGGGGGTGCAGCATTATGTAAACTGGAAGACAGAGATCAGAGTGGTGAATCAAAAACTGGCAGCAAACTACCAGAAGCCAAGAAAGAGACCTCAAACAGTCTTCCTCCCAGTCCTGAGGACCCAACCCTGCTAAAATCTTGAACTTGGACTTGGAGCCTGCAGTACTGTTAGAATGGTACCTTTCCATTGTTTAGACCACCCTCCCAGTGTATGGTACCTTGCTATGATGGCCCTAAAAAACAAACCACTATCCTTGGTCTTAAAGAGAGATGGTACTTCTGTATCAGTCAGTCAAAGGTGTTTTGTATCAAGTGCATAGCCAAGAAAGATTAGATCCGTTCTCAGCCAGTGAGGAATACAGATGCTCCTCCACTCATAATGGATCCCATCTCAAGAAACCCATCCCAATTTGCAAATATCCTAAGTCAAAACTGCATTGACTATCACTAATCCACAGAACATCTTAGCTTAGCAGCACTGTTATCTGCCTTGTGATCATGTAGCTGACTGGAAGCTGCAGCTCACCCAGGACTGCAAAGAATGTTCTGTCACATATTGCTAGCCTGGAACAAGGTCAAAATCAGGAAATCAAAGTGCATTGTCCATTCAATTTGCATTATTTTCATCCCATCAAAAGCAGAAAAATTGCAAGTCAAACCATTGTTACGGTCTGGGACCATCTGTCTACCAAGTCAAGTGCAAAAACAAAGGGAATGGAGGTGGGAGGTAAAAGACACTTGCTGAAGTGAATTGAGACAGAGTTAGAATCAGGGAAATGATCACTACCAGAACCCAGCACCCTCATAAACATGCCAGAGCAAAGGAGTAAAGAAGTCAGAAAGGAAGAAAGTGTGGGTGGGGACTCTATAGCCTCTATGTGAGTTGGCTTGTTGGTTGGTTGGTTTGTGGCAGTACTGGAGTCTAACCCATGGTCTTCACAATAAGCTACATCTTTAGCATTTGGTTTTGGTGGTGGTAGTGGTGGTGGTTGTTGTTATTTAGTTTGAGACAGAATATGGTTAATTTGCTAAGTTGCCCAGAATGGACTTGAACTTACCGTCTTCCAGCCATAGGCAGCCAGAGTGCTGGATTACAGGCTTGCACCACTACGCCTAGCCACCCACGTGTTTTGGCCATTGAGCAGACTGTATGTGTCCAACTTTGAGCCCTGCACCAGACTTTGTGCTACACCAAAGCTGCTACTGGGTGCTGAGCTCCACAGCAGTTGTTATCAGAAAGAGTGTGTAAGTACTGAAGTGAAGGAGTATAAGTGACCTGAGGCCAGGCTTGGGTCAGAGTAGAACACAAGGAAAAGGAGCAATTTGCACAAGGCAACCTCCTGACCACACCTTAAGGCTGGTCTTTATAAGGAAGTTGTACTTGACATGTAAAGAAAATAAAAAATAAAAATACAAGGAGGAGAGACAGGAACAAAAAGAAAGAAGAAACAGAGGAAGAAGAAAGTCAAGGAAGAAGAGTTGAAAGGCAGTGTTTTTCTTTGGGTGTCTTATTCCAGATTTTGTCTGCACAGGAGCGAACTCCATCCACATGGTAGATCTTCCCTGCCTGACTTGAGCAGATGCTGAGACTGGTCCTACACTGAAAGCCAGGCTTGCAAGGTTAAAGGTCAGTTTCCTGGTGAAGCACAGCTTTTATCTTCTCTTGCACTTTCTGAATTTTGGCTGCTGGTAGGAAAAGAAGAGAATCGTTTTCTAACCTCAGGGCAGGAGACCTGACATTTGCTGCCTGTGTCAGGGACAGGCCAGCCAGGCCATACCACTTCCCTGGCCATGAGCAAAGGGCCCCAGACTGGCCACAGCTGATCACTGACACTGAGCAAGGATGAAATATCCAGCATATGGTAAAGTTAATTCATAAGAGGCACTTATTTTACTTGCAAAATATTTTTCTTATCTTGTTAATGTTCCTCGTTAATGGCTTGAAAGTTGTTGTTGGTTCCAATTTTTACCTTAGTGAAATAAATTGGTCTCTTGCCTTCTTTTTTTTTTTGGTTTTTCTCCGGTACCGGGAACTGAACTCACGACCTTGTGCTTGCCAGGCAGGCGCTTTTGCCACTGAGCTAAATCCCCAGCCCCTCTCTTACCTTCTTATTCTCCTGCTAGGTCACTAGTATGTATAGTGGATCACAGTGCATTCACAGGATCCTGCATCCCACTCCTTTTGGTGGAGGAGTCAGGGAAAAATAGGCAGAAACTCAGAGAGGAGGAAATCAAAGGCCACCCTTGGGCTGTGGCCTAAAGCACAAAGCCCAGCAAGGCTTCCACACAGGTCTGTGCTGAGCTGCGAGGTCTTGTTATGCAATTAGCAATGCCACACTTTGCTTCCCAACTGGAATATATGGTGTGGGTATCATTAATTAAAACCTGGGCTAAGTGGTGAAAGAAGCTATGAATACCAAGTGTGATTCTTCGCTCACAATTGACAGCTGTAGTTTAAATGAAAATAGAAATAAGTTTTCTGAAAAATTAATCCCAAACTTGATTTTGTACCTTGAACTTGATGAGCTTCCTCTGGGGTGTGATTATTTAAAATGTACATGTCTGCTGTCACCCCACCAGATCAACAGAACTACAATCTCTGAAGATAAGTTTTTAAAAATGTACTTTTTTTCGAGTGCTGAGGATCAAACCCAACAACTCTACCACTGAGCTTTATCCCCAGGACTTAATAAAACTGAAATGTGCTTCCCAGGTCATTTTTATGTATCACTGCAGCGGTGTCAAGGAAACTATGCAGCACATCACAATATGAGCAGATCCAGCTGCAGTTTGGATCTCAAATACCCCTCAAAGGCCTGGATGTTGAAAGGTTGGTCTCCAGTCCATGATGGTATTGGGAGGCAGTAGAACATTTAGGAGGTGGAGGTCAGCAGGAGGAAGCTAGGTGATTGGAGAGGACCCTTGAAAAGGAAAAAGTTAGGTTATTGGGACCCCAAACTCTGGCTCTTTGCTTCCTGGCGCCAGGTAGTGTGTAGATCTCCTCTGACTGCCATGGTATTCTGCCTTTCTGCAGATCCAAAGCAACAGGGTCAAATGACCTCTGAATCCATGAGCGAAAATAAACCTTTCCTCCTTATAAGTTGTTTGTTTCAGGTCTTTTGCAACAGTGACAGAAATCTAACATGGGTATTTTCTTTCCATGTGTACAAGAACTGTGATAAGCCATCTTCTACCATTTCTTCATCACCTTCTCTTCTTTCTGCTGCTATATTTGGCTAAGTGAAATAACTTTTATTCTCTCTGCCTCAAAGTCTCCCCTAATCCCAGGCATAGGCCTAATATTTCAGAAATTCAAGTGTAAATCCTAGTGTTTGTGATATTACATAGGTAAAATAATTACTTAGAGCTCCTCAGAGTTAAAAAGCTTCACATCTAGAAACTCAGTACCTATGAAGTTTAAATCTAATCAAATAGCATTGCTTTGTAAAACTAAAAGAGTATCATCTTCCTTCAACCAAGTATTGGTGAGCAATAAATCAATACAGGGGCAAAGATGGTTGAAATCCCAACATCCCAGAAATCAGTGATTCCACTGGAAGCAATGGTGATGTCAAGGGACAGTTGTTAGTGGTTTTAAGATGTTTTTGCTTGTCATACCTGGGGTGCTACTGCAATTGACTAGGCAGAGATTAGAGGAGTTGCTAGGGAGGCAGGGCCCATGACACCCCCAAGATGAGGACTTACCTACTCTGAAATGTCAAGTGCCAAGGTTGAGAAACCCTGTCATAAATCATAGGGCAGTTTTTTAAAAGGTCAACCAGATTTTATAAGATTAGATGAGAGCTGGGTGACATTACAAATAAGAAATAAAATAGAAAAGCTCTGGAAAGCAGGAAGCAGAAGCTAGAGAGAAGAAACAAGAACTTGAGGTTCGGGCTCAAGTGTAGCTCAGTGATAGAAGCTTGCCTGGCACGCTGAACCCTGAGTTCAAAATGCAGCACCACTACACCCCACCCCCAAAAAAAGAACTGAGAGTTTTTCAGATAGTTTGACATTTGGAAAAAGGGAAATGAAGCTCATACTAAACACTGCCATCATGGCACTTAGTTTTGAATTTATTCTTTCCTTATTCAAAACTGTAAGGTTTTAGCTGGGTGTCTAACCACCCAATCATACACTGTGTATCCAGCTAACCCTGCCATAGACACTCCCATGTGACCAGGTTCTCACCAATGGAATATGACCTGGAGGACATGTATAATGTCCATCTTAAAAAGAAATTATGTCCTCAGATTTCTTCTCCTTCTCCTATCCTTCTCCTTCCCCTTCCTCTTCCTCCTCCTCTCCTTCTTTCTCTCCTTGCTCTTCTTCCTTCTCTTCCTCTTCTTCTTCCCCTCCTCCTCCTCCTCCTCCTCCTCCTCCTCCTCCTTCTCCTTCTCCTTCTCCTTCTCCTTCTCCTTCTCCTTCTCCTTCTCCTTC
>NW_004955462.1:4343233-4385763 GCF_000276665.1 Chinchilla lanigera
TCTTCTTCTTCTTCTTCTTCTTCTTCTTCTTCTTCTTCTTCTTCTTCTTCTTCTTCTTCTTCTTCTTCTTCTTCTTCTTCTTCTTCTTCTTCTTTTTCTGAAGCTAGAACACAGAAATGCCTAAACCCAGTCTCTGCCCTGCAGATAAGAACAATGCTGTAGGACAGAGGTCAGTGAGCTTTTTCCTAAATATCAAGATATAATTAATTCTAGGCTTTGTGGTCCATTTGGTTTTTGTTGCGACTGCTCAACTCTACCCATTAAAGCAACCGTAGATACTGTGTCATCAATGGGCCTGATTGTATCCCAGTAAAATTTTGCTTACAAAATAAGAAATCCAAAAGCCATCCATTGTATAACCCAGCCCTCAGGGATGACAGTTCTTCAAGATGAAAGGAGCATAGGTCCCTGGTGAACTTCACCAAGTAAGATACTTCATCAAATCAAACCTTCAGTGGGGGTTTTTATCAGAAGAGAAAACTAAGCATCTCTATTTAAACACTGCGGTTCTGGGGATCTCTGTTACAGCCATATAACCATTATCCTGATGGACTGCAACTTTAAGACTGAGTTAGAAATGTTACATATTTTTTTCATTTAATCTTTATTAAAATATGTTGAGATAAATATTATTCTATTTTACAAATGAGAAACTGAGGCTCAGAAGACAAGGCTCAACAAATAAGGCTCAACCTTGTTCACAGAGGTTAAGAAATGGTAAAGCAGGGATTTGTGATTTTATTTCAAGTCTGTCTTCAAGATTATGGGCCCTTACAGGGTCTGAGTCTTTTTTGTTTTTATAGTAGCTGCTCAAGACACACTTGTGGATCTAAGATGTTTTGCATCTTCCGTTCTTTCAAAGGAAGACAGCTGTGCCAAGTGGGGGTGAATTCTGCCCCATGAAACATGCTGGGACTGGACTTTTGAGCCAGACATTGTCACCTCATCTACCTCCACCTCTTGAGGTCACCTGCCTGCTGTCCTTCAATATAATAAGCACAAACATTACACAGGTCACATTGCAAGATGCAGAGAGGTACTCAAATGCCTTCTAATTAAGCTGGATTGTGTAACTGAAACCAAAGATTCTGAGTGTTCTGCTATTTTAGCTTTATATTTAAATACTCAGTGACTACTTGCTCCTCTGTGTGCTATGAATCATTCAGTGTACAAGTGATTTAAAGTAACCGCTAGATTATGCCCAGGAGGGCTTGTCAATATGGCTTGCTATCAATTGCCACTTTATATCAAGGCTAATGGAATGAAATGTAATACAAAATTCTGGTTTGGAGGAAAATAAAAGAGTAGTTATCCATTGATTAAATTTACCTGAAAGACTGACATAGTCATCGACCAAATGTTATATTCCAGAATGAGTCATGTGATTTTAAGAGGTTGCCGGGAAAGTGCTGCTTGCATTTTTGATGAAACATTGAAAATACTTGTTTCCTGGGATAGTTCTTGTGACCCTAAGAATAGGAACTTCAGGAACTCCAGGTATACCCAGTCAGTACTATGTGCCAGTTGACCCTGTCTGTCCACAGCTCAGGACCCACCCCACTGGGCTGAGATCACAGATCAGAAAGGCTGAGGGAATGAACTGACCCAAAACTTCACACTTCACACTTCACAGATGAGGAGACCGTTCTGCTATACCACTTGTATCAGATTCTGGTGACCACAGACTTCATGACTCTAAACAAAACAGATTTGTTGGTTTGTAGTTCTGGAGGTCCAGAAGTCCAAAATGTATCCACAGGCTGCTTTCCTTCTGCAGACACTTGGGGACATTTTTTCCTTTTCCTTTCCAGCTCCAGAGAACACTTGCACACTTCAGCTTTCCTTCATCTTCAAAGCCTGCAGGGTGGCACCTTCTTTCTCTCTATTTCCCTGCCTCCCTCTTACAAGGGCCCTCTGATTACATGGGGGTCATAGGTAAACTAGGTTAACCTCCCTAGCTTGTTACATTTACAAAGTGCCTTTGGCCACATATAAGGTACAATTGAAATATACAGCAAATGTTTAAGTAAAAAATGTATCACAATGAAAGATACATTAGCATTAATTGCCCTCAAAATATTCTCCTATGCTTTGAACACACTTACCCTATCACTCCTGTCCCTTTCTGAAGCAGTTCTGGAAGCCCTCTTTCATGAGTGTCTAACAAAATGTGATATATACATATACAGAACGCTATTGCTGAGGGCCATCCCCCAGAAAGGCAGGTTTGTAAAAACATCACACTGTGTCCCCATTCACCTTATTCCCTGGCTCCAACACTGAGACTTCTGGTTCTTCCACAAAGTCAAAAGGACCATGAAAAGTGAACATTCTGAATTGCTTCAGTCACTGAGGCAGCCAAGACAGTGCACCTAGAGACACTCACGAAGGAGCACATCCAGAATGCTTCAGAAAATGGTAAGAACCATGGGATAAGTACGTTCGAAGCAGTGGATTCTGAGAGGAACTAATGGCAATGTGTCTTTTACTATCATATATATATATATATTTTTTTTTAATTTAAACATTCATCTTACCTTTCTGTCACACCTTGAAAGGTAACAGATGCACATGTTCTGGGTGTTCGAACATAGACATCTTCAGAGCAACATTATTCAGTGTACAGTCTGTCCAAAGCAGTTATGCTCTAAACAAACCAATGAAAATGGCCTCAACCTTAATTGACAGACACTTGGGGATCTTGTCAGTCTCCAGCAAGCCAGGCTGGGAGAGCTCAGAGCATGGGCACAGGGGTCAGGGCTTAGGCTGGGGTCTGGCTCAGCCATTTACCAGCTCTGTAGGCTGAGTCAAATTGTGTAAGAGTTGCTGACGTTACTAAAGCATCGAAACCTTGGAGGACTGGCAGGAAATGAGGCAGTGGAGACCGACAGTGAGAGCAGTGAAATGTCACGCTGCAGCGGTACATGCAAAATGTGAAAGCAGAGTGCGCCTCTGTTGTGCTCACCCTGTGACTCCATGCTCCAAATAGGGACACCATAAAAATTGTTTGACAAATGAATGAATGAGTGTCTAACTTCATGAACAGGGTCATGTTAGAACTGACCTTGGCACAGAGTCGGGATTCAATAAATATTTGTAACTAGGTAAGTGAATAAATGAATTCTGCTAGAGATGTGGTTTGTGGTTTTTATGACTTCCTCTTCAATAAAGATTGCAAACTCAGATGCCTGTGGAGCTGGGAGGCTCTGTGAGGGAATGCATGGCTGGGCTATGAGGCCAGTTAATCCTGTCCTTATTGCCAAGGGGAATTTTGGCCTGGTGCGGCCATGTTTTCTGATTTTTTTTTTTTACTTAAAGAGACACCCAAAATCCAGATTTCCATAAGAGACCCCCAGATTTTCAATCTTTTCTCAAATTCTTCTAAAGGCCAGCTGCAAGTTCTGCCAGCCAAATTCCACTCAAGCTCCCCATCTCCCATGTTTCCTCCTCAGCATTTCTTAGCTTCCAGGGCAGCCAGAGGTTGGGGAAGAAAGAGACTTTACCAGCTATCAGAAGTAAAAATGGGAGAAAGGTATGATTTCAGGCACCTATACACACACACACACACACACGCACACATGCATGCCCTTGCCATAGTAAGAATATCATGTTGCCATCTTCCCTAAAATAAACGTTGAGAAATTGAGAGTAGAGTTATGACACCTGGGAGCCGGCAGCTCTGCAGTCAGACAACAGCAGCCAGAAACAGGACCCCCTCTCGTGAGGTGGGAGGTGTTACTAATAAATAAATTAAGCAGTGCCCTAGGACCCAGATTCTAGAATTCATTCAAGTCTCGAACCTGGCATTATAAGGTAAGAAGCACAGCTTAAAACTTGTTGCAGTATGTATCTTCATAAGAGCACATACTTTTACTACATATAGATGTATTTTATTCAAAATATATCTATCTTGACAACGTGTTACCAACTCATCCATCTAGACTACTGTGATTTGCAGCTCAATACGTGGTGGCTGTCCTTTTGGGTACAGGTTTAATGAGACAGAAATTCAAAAAATGTGAACTTCTGAGAGCTGATACTTCAGTGGAGATGGTAGATCCAGGATGGAGTCTCATCTTTTCCAGAAACTTTCAGTAGATTACGGGTGAAGCAGTGAGTGTGTAGGATAAGGGAGCTGCGTATGAAACAGCTCCAGGGCCTCCCCAGTGTGGAGGTCTCTCATATTGTTGACTAAGCCTCACTGGGTGAAGCCATCTGCCTCTTCATGTCATTTATGGCCTTTTGTGATGGCCCCTAACATCTTCCAAAAGAGGAGTGCAAAACAGGAGTGCAAAGACCCAAGCCAGGAGATCAAAGAATTTCTACATTCGCTCCTGATCTGGTCAGGATTATATAGAGTGACTTTTGCAAACCTCCTAACAAATGCACACAAATACTGATAACATCTCTGCCTGGTTCTGAATTGTTCTTAACAGTTCTGGGAAGGATGCTGAGGAGGATTCTTTCTGAGCACAAACTTAGAAATATCTTGCTCCTTCATCCTTTGAGTAAATGATTCGTGGAACGCATGCATGTTAAGAAATTCAATGCTTTTTGCTTGTTTTCCTGGAACTCTCTGTTTCTGAACAGTCTCTGAAGACCGGCAATAAATACACAGTGCCGCAGAGCTAAGTGATTATCAGAATACCCTTATGTGTCTGTTACATTCATTTCAGGAAAATTCATTAATAAATAAACATATTCCATAAATATGTCAGATAAAACAAAGGTAATGAGGCTCACATTTAACAAGTCAATACTAGGAATAATAAATGATGACTTTTTATGGGATTTTCCTGTAAGATTTCTGAAAGCCCCATAAATCTTTTCCTTCACCTACTTTTATCCATGACTGTTTTCTCCAGACTAAAACTTTACCCTCCTACAATTAAAAATCAAGGCAATCACAAGGGTTTACACAAAGATGAGAATGTTGAGAACAACGACGAAGCATAGGAGGGCGTCTGCTGACTGTCCCTGTCCACTTGCTGCTCCCATGAGTTGACGCTGACTCCCTGCCTCTCTTCTCAGGGGCCCTGGGAGTTGGTGGGGTTGGCAGTCAGGGAGCGAGTGTGATCTGAGGAACGTTATAATGAATTGCACTGAAATGGCTCCACATTGCCTTTGGCTTCTGTGCCTTGCAAATCCCACAGTGCCTGGTGCATAGGAGGGACTCTAATGAATGAGTCGACTCGTGATTGACCAGAGACAGGTCACATTCATTTGTACAACAAATGTTAGCCAACTATTCAGCATGGAGATGGCTATTTCACTGGACTTGTACAACTTGATGAAAGTATCCCCTGAGCTTAAAAGGTCTCATGGGAGGAAGGGGAGTTTTGAAATCTTACAGACCTGGTTGAATCCATGCACCACACTTGCAAACCAGCCACGTGACTTTGCACAACACTTAGGAGTAATAGCCCTGAGTCCCAGGTTTTATGCTTATTTATCAAGTAGCTGCCATAAATATGCTATAATGCAGTACAATACAATGCAAGCCAGTTAACAGGTTGCTAAGGGATAAAGTAAAATATCATGTGTAAATAACCTAGTGTGGAACTGAATTATCAGGTGTTTAATAAATGTTTAGATTTTCCTTTTAACCTATGTCACCTACTAACTCTTTGGCACTGATTATTTTTAATTCTGATTTCCCAAGTAAGCCAAGTAGGAAAAAAGCACCTAATAAAAAATTCAGAACATTTTTTCTCATTATTAAATACATTACACAGCAGTTCATCATAATAGGAGAGGGCCGGGGAGGTAGCTCGGCAGCACAAGCGCCTGCCTGGCGAGCACAAGGTCCTGAGTTCGATTCCCAGTGCCAAAAACAAAACAAAAAACATCAAAATAGGGGAAAGGACTGGATGATTAGAATCTGGCAAATAAACCATTGTAAGCTGCAAGAAGTTCCCACCAGGAATAAAGAGTTTGGAAATTTGCATCCACCTTCTCGCAGACCGACTTTTGATTTTAGTTTTTGCTTTAAATCCTTATCTCCCACTATCCTTCTGGGAGATTGGAGATGATCACCAACCTGAATGCAAAGTTTTACATTAAAAATATAATGTCAAAGCCACTCAAGAATTTTAATTTTTAATTGACACAAAAATTTTGCACAATATTTGTGGGGTGCAGTATAATATTTCAATACAATATTGCTGCTAGACATGTCCGATCCTAATTTCATAAACAGGTACCACTATTTACTCATAATACTAATCCTTTTTTTGTTTGTTTATACTTATTATGTAGCCCAGGCTGGCCCCAAACTCAAAGCAATCCTCCTGCCTCAATCTCCCAAGCGCTGGGATTACAGGCATGCACCACCACATACAGCTGCTAATTCATTATTTTAAAACAAAAGTCAAAACTGAGAATACAGTCTTGCTAACTAGAAAAAATTAAGAATGTCTTGCCTTTGGGTGATTCTGGGGGAAGGGTGCGGCTCTGGTGTCCTCACTCTGTGAACTCAAGAGAGCACTGTGCACCCCGTTGCTGGTGCTCTGGAAATCATGGGCCTGGCAGCAGACAGACAGGACCTGAGTTTCTTACCCAAGCATTCTTCTCACCGTGCCTTAGAAAGTGCTGGCTTGAGCTTGGCACAGACCAGCTTCGACTAGAATCTCAACTATCATGAACACTGTTATAAAAGAATAAGTGACCCAGAATGTGCCATCCAACCATTAGGTTCCAGTGTAATTGTCCTGTTAGGGTCACAGAGCCTGTCACATGTGGGCATGACACTCCCTTGTCAGCTGTTGAAGGAAGAAGTAAATTCTAAGAAGGGAACCAAAGACTTATGTGTGTGTTTGATACGAGGCTGCAGGCAAAATCTTTCTCCTTTCTCTGGGCCTCATGAGGCCTTCGTCTGGCCTCAACTCTGTCCTGGGAAATCCACCGAAGAGGAGTTCTGAAGGCCCAGTGCAAGAGCATGGTAGTGACCATGAAGAGTCACTGTGTCCGGAGCAATGGGCAGAGTAATGGTGGTAATGGGGCAATGGGTAAAAACACAAACACCAATTCAAGACCACAGGTCAGACAGCACCAGGGCACTCCCATCTCTCAGAGGCAGGGAGGGGCTCCATGGACGAGGCTCACGTCAATACTGAGTACCGCAGGAAATCCAGCCACATCTTTTAGTTTCAGATTCCTTAGTACTAACTGTTTTATTTATTTTGTGAATTGTTTCCTTGAACAGTGCTCGTCTCAACTGACCTAGTTAAGTTAGTTCCCAAACCACCCACTCCAAAGAGCAGAATTGAACAGAACGGAATATGTACACAGTACCTAATCATCCAAATCTGGCATCTGTATTAGTCTAGCCAGTGAGCCAAATTTGAGATTTTGTACTGGTTTAAAATATTTTTTTTTAGTTGGTCCGCAGGTTGTGGGTTATTGTTATCGATTGATTAAAATATTTTTTTTACATTGTACCATTTAACACAAAGAATTACAAAGGAGAAACATGCAGAATCCAATGCAGCCATGGCATTTATTCATCAGATACAAATTATATCTTCATTATAAACACAATCCTGAATCATGTCACCCCAAAACGGGCTGTGTTTTACGCATAGAGGAAACCCCTGAGATCTCCCAAGCACAACTCAATTGGAAGGAGGGATACTCTGTGAGGCTGCTTACTCTGTGCTGATCACATTCCCAGACACCAGCCCAGCAAAATAAGCAGAGGATAGAGTCACTGAGAGGCATGGCTAATGCACAGGATAAACACAAGCTACTGGGGAGAAGTGTGGGATTAGTAGTAAGTGGTGGGTGAGGAAGAAAGCACAACCCTGTTGGAAGTGAGGAAAGGAATCACATACCACTCAACAGAGGAGCTGCTGCTGTTTGCTGAGGCAGGTGCATGGGACATGTTCACATACTAAATCATTGCTAGAGTTCAAGGGCCTGGGTAAGAAAGCATTTCCACAGACTAATTCACACACTGTTTATAATTCCTTAAGCATGTTTGATGTTCTGCAGTCAGAAAGATCATGGAAATAGTCTCTTGGGGGAGAAAAAACTAAACTAAACGTATTTATTTCTTTCCACTAAATGAAGTGGCATAACCACCATTTATATTTTTTCCAATGCCACAAAAATGTCTTTGTTGTTCTGCATAATATTACATAAAACATGGGGTAAAGAGGATTCTTGCTTATGCAGGCACAAGCTTGGAGGGATGGAACTCAAGCGTCCCACAGACCATAATCTGAGGTCTCAGCCAAGAATCTGGGAGGAAAATTGAAGACCAGGTGATGAGCCTCAGAGCTTTCAGTTCCATTCTTCACAGGGGCCCCTAACAGTGGGGAAGAGAGATTCTCAAATTGTCTTAGGCCTTGTGTCTGGAGAAGTAGGCCTTCAATCTTCAAAGGCTATCTTGGGAGTAGAAGAGAAGAGGAAAAGAAAGGAGATGTTGTTCCTGTGTGTCCTTCAGCCTCTAAAGAAACCAGAAGCTAAATCACAGACTCTGCTTCTAGTCCCATTTGGAGCACCAGGCAGGAATTCCTGTGCTTTAAGGAGGAGTTACACAGGCGCTGCGCCTTTGTAATTTCACAGAAAAGCACCATCAGTTTTCTCTCCACTGTTTTGGAAAATGCATTAGAGCTCTGTACCATGAACTAAGAGCTAAATGTGTTACTCAGCTTTGTAATACTTTAACAAAATACCTAAAAAGGTCAATTTAAAAACACAAAGCGTTACTTTGGCTCATGGTTTCAGGGATCAATCTGTGGTTGCTTTGCCCCATTGTTTTCGGCATGTTGCCCTGTTGCTTTGAGTTTTAGGCAGCACAGCACAGCATTGTGGGAGCACATGGCAAAGGAGGCGCATTCACCTTATGGCAACTGGAAAGCAAAGAGAGTGAGGAAATAATTGGGATCCTCAAATCTCCTTCAAGGATGCACCCACAATGCCTTAACTTTTTTCCACTAAGCCCTACATCCTAAATGTTCCACCACCTCCCAATAGTGCTGTGGCTGGCAGGCAAGCCTTTAACACATAGGTCTTTAAGAGCACTTATGCAAATCATCACTTCTGAAGAGAGTGAAAGGATCCCTGCAGTGGTCCCCAGCTCAAGGAGTGGTAAAGATGTCTACAAATCAACGCAAGATTTGGGGAAAGCATTTGCTCTGGGCACAAAGAACCACTGCAATCACTTCCAGTCCCCTTACCTGGATCTCTCTGCTGTATTTGACACTGGTTGCCTACCATTCCTAAGTGACCTTGTTCAATGCTAGGTGGACTTAAGAGAAAAAGACAACCCCAGACCTCCAGGAACTCACAGATTGCAATATAAATGGTAAGAGTAATGCTATTAGGATTACAGACTAGTGTAGGAAATAAGCAAAGAACTCCAAACCAGGAAAAAAAGCAGGGTAGTAGACTAACACTTGTCACAGTGCCACATGTAGTATGTGTACCTGCTGTTTACACTGATCTGCAATAAATACAAACTGAACAGACACTGCACAGACCAAGAATATTCCTCTACCTAACACCATCTCTTCACTGGAACTACCCACCTCTTCTCACACATTACCTCCCAACAATGACCCTGAAGACGTAAAAGGCATCCTTGGGAGAGAATATTGCTGGAATGTGTGTTCAGGGTTTTTGTGTCAGCTTGTGAACTCAAGTGATTTGCCTTCTCTGGAGCCCTTTTCCATCTACAAAATGAAAGGACTATTCAAGGATCACTGAAGTTCCTTCCAACTTTGGAACTCTGCACCTCTGTACTGGGTGTCTATCACCACTAGAGACAATCAAATTAAAAAGGGGGAAAGTTTATTTTGGCTCACAGTTTTAGAGGTTTCAGTCCATGGTTAGTTGGTATCTTGGTCACTTTTCTCCTTGCTGACACAAAATAGCCAATATCTAAAGTTAAAGGAAGAAAAGTTTATTTTGGCTCATGGTTTGTAGAGGTTTCAGTCTATAATCGGCTGGTTCCAAGGCAGGGTGGCATGGCAAAGGACCATCACAGACCAGGCAGGATGCAGCAGAAGACAAGTAGCATCAACAGAAGCAGCAGCAGCAAGCAACAGCAGCAACCCCTTTTCTGTCCCTTGTATGCCATCTGCCTTTAGGGTGAGTAACACTCACACCCAGGATACAGAACCCTTAATCCCAGCATCACACAACCTAGATCCAGTCACCTCCCAAAAGCCCTACCTATGAGGCTTTGTGGGGACACCTAGACCCAAGGCAGAACAGTTGCTTTTGGGTCTGTGGCAAGGAAGCAGATCATGGTGAGAATACATGACCGAGAAAGCTATTCATCTTATGGCAGCTGAGAAGTGAGAGAGAAAGGGGCAAGGTCCCACAATCCCCTTCAGAGTATATCTCCAGGGACAGAACTTCCTCCCAACACACCCACTGTTAAAGTTTCCACCAACTCCCCATCACATAAGCTGAGAATACATGGACTTTTGGGGATGTTTGAGATCCAAACTATAGCATCTCTCAATTTTAATGTAAAATAAATCATTTTGAAGACCTCTCAGAAGATCAAAGACATGATGAATATAGATGTGATTCATTAATCGTGGTCCAAGTGCCAGGAATTTCCATGGAGGCATAGGCCATGATACAATAGGAAAGAAACACAAGGGTGATCATTTCTTCTTTAGGCATTCTGCCAGGAGTTCTACATTTAAAAACCTCTATTCAATTTTATTTTGAGTTCAATCACATTTTTCATAAGTTTCAGGTTGGTCTGCACATACTTTGCATACACACATATAGTTATGCATTTTACATTAGGTTCTTGGCAGTATTTTCCCCCACATTCTCCTTTGTGTGTGAAATTAATCCGTGAGTAGGACCTCAGCAATTCAGCTGCCTTAGAAGTGAGGTTGCCTTTGGGAAAGTCAGGGACTCCATCGGAAAGGGTCTTATGTGTGCCTGCCTCTTTCCGTACCTGAGCGAGCATTACAGAAGCAAATCTGAATGTGTGCCCACTTTCCACATGAACAGAGGCAACAGAATCAGTAAGCCAGTACCATAATTCAGAGGGATAATTAAACATACTGCTATGTTTAACTTTATGAAGGCAATTATTGCTGACTGACTTTTTCACAGTTTTTTTTAATTTGTTTGGTTGGGTTTTTTTGTTTTGTTTTTTTTTGTTTTGTTTTGTTTTTTGGGGTTTTTTTGAGACAGGGTCTCACTATGTAGCCCAGGCTGGCCTTGAACTCACAGCGATCCTCCTGCTTCAGCCTCTCAACTGCTGGGATTACAGGCATGCACCACCACACCCGGGTTTCACAGGTTTTTGCAAACGTTTTTCAACCTCTTTCAAGACTATGTCACACACACACACACACACACACACACACACACACACACACAGACTATGCCCCACAGAAATTATATTCCCCGATTCTAGGCCAAATCTTTTAAGAAGTAACCCTTGCTTTCTGTCATTTAATTGTTAATACATTTTTTCTGTTATGGTTAATAATGCTGCTGTCATAAGTAGTATTTTGTTTCATACCATGGTTGTTGCTGGAATCATACAAGGCTGTCAGCCAGCACTAAGATATTTGAAGCATACCGTCTCTTTCTCTACCATCTCTGAAAAAGAACCCAAGTAGTAGTAATTTATTTGTTGTGCTCCATGGGAAAAGAAGCAATGCCTTCTGGGATGTGCATGTGATTTTAAGAAGCCAGGCTGAATGTAGTGACCTTGACATCCAAATTAGTGGCCAGAAAGTAAACAAAGCTCTTCCCAGATGGGACCAAGCTTGCAGTTGTTGCTCAGGACTAGATAAGGCCAGAAACAAATCTAATTACTTGCTATCTAATCTGCCAGCCTCAATCAGTCTCAATTACTTGGGAGCCTCTTAAATTTACAAGACAATTGGAAATGCTGAAGTGCTGAACACCATGGTTAGTCACAAAATCCTTCATCACAAGAAGCTTACACCTGAGCAACTTGAACTTTTCCATTTTCATTTCTAATTCCTGCAGTTTCAAAGGAGAAGCAGAACATTCCTAGCCAGAGGCCTCACGTGCTAAGACTTTGAAACAAATTCCACCTCAAAATCATACATATGAAAGTTAATACTATTACTTGAGACAAGGATGGTGTTACATGCCTGCAATCTCAACACCCTGAGAAGCCAAGGCTGGAGGAACACAAATTCAAGCCCAGCCTGGGCAACTGAATGACTTAGCAAAATGCTATTTCTGAGTAAAAAAAATAAATAAAGCTTGTTGGGAATGTAGCTCAGTGTAAAGACCTTAGGTTCAAGCCCCACTACTGTCTTGGTTACTGTTTTCTCATTGCTGAGACAAAATACCTGACACCCAAAATTAAGAATGGAAAGGTTTATTTAGCTCACAGTTTGTGGAGGTTTCAGTCCATACTTGGCTGGCTCCAAGGCAGAGTGGCACACGGCACAGGGCAACTGTTCATAGTGGTGGAAGATAGCAAAAGCTGCAAGAGCAAAATGGAGGAGAGCAAGTGGGTAGCCTCTTTCTCTCCCTCACACTGTATGCAGACTATCTGCCCCAGGGCAGGTGCAGCACTCACACCCACAATCCCAGCATTGGATCATGAATCAACCGTAAACTCCAAAAGCCCATCCCATGACTGCATGAGGCTTTGCAGGAACATCCAGACACAAACCATAGTAAGTACTTAAAAATATTTTTTACTTGAAAAATCATAAAAATTACATTAAAATATAATAGGGAGGACTGAGAATATAGCTTAATGGTAGAACCAGGATGTGTGAGGTGTTCAGTTTGATCCCCAGTACAGGAAAGGAAGAAAGACAGAATGAATAAAAGGAAGAAAGAAAGAAAGAAAGAAAGAAAGAAAGAAAGAAAGAAAGAAAAGAAAAGAAAAGAAAAGAAAAGAAAAGAAAAGAAAAGAAAAGAAAAGAAAGAGAAGGGAGGGAAGGAGGGAAGAAGGAAGGAAAGAAAGACGGAAGGGAGGGAGGAAGGGAGAAAGGAAGAGGGGAGGAAGGAAGGAAGAAAAAAGGGGAAGGAAGAACAGCTGGAAGGGAGGGAGCAAAACCAAGTAAATGCTAATTACCCTTATGTCATCAGTCCACACTGTATGCATGTGTTAAAATGGTATACTGAACCCCACTAATATGTACGACTAATACATATTAATCAAAACATAAAATTAAATTTTAAAGAAATCATAAAAACTACAACACAGCTGCATCAGCCATTTCTGTTTTGACTTCTGATATATTCTACTTTCGCAAATATAAAAGAGGGAAAGTTAGAAAACTTCCATCAATATTTTATAACAGGAAAGAATGAAACTTAAAGGGCCTAAGTTAAAATCTGACACTTTTCAAGCTACAAAGCTGGGGCACACACATGATGGCTCATAGACTTGTCTTGCTTGTCTATAAAATGTGAATAATAAAGTCTACTGGATAGCACAGCTGTGAAAGTTAATCAGATAATAGGTGTGGGAATATTATTAGGCATAAACTGGAGTTATTACACATATGTTGGTCATTATTGTCACTTTTCTTCATTTAGAATGTCATAATGACACCCGGTATGGTGGCGCACCCCTGTAATCCCAGCACTCAGGAGGCTGAGGCAGAAGGATCTTTGCAAGTTCAAGGTCAGCCTGGGCTACAAAGTGAGTTCAAGACTAGCCTGAACTGTATAGTGAAATCCTGTCTCAAAAAGACAAAAAAAAGTCATAATGCAGCTGGACGTGGTGGCACACACCTCTAATCCCAGCACTCAGGAGGCTGAGTCAGGAGGCTCCTTGCGAATTTGAGGCCAGCCTGGGCTACAAAGTGAGATCAAGGCCAGCCTGAACTGCATAGTGAGATCCTGTCTCAAAAAGACAGCAAAAAAAAAAAAAAAAGTCATAATGCCAACCTGTTTATGGTCCTAAATTGGATACCTCAATAGATCACAAAAGTACCCCATTAAAAACACTGTATTTTAACTAACATACACTGTAGTTCACTGGAACACTATCTGTAACATGCAAGGACACTAGTTTTAGATTAACTAATATAGTTCAAACATTCAAAACCCCAAGAGCCCAAAAATGCTGTCGAGAAGTCTTGACATGGTGACTTCAGAATAATTAAATGAATAAGCTGAAGTACAGCCCCAAAAGGCACTCCAATTTACCTTGGGCCGTCTTTGTTCCACTGCTACTTGGATAAAGACTTCCTACTCCATGAAGAAACCACTTCAAAGTTATCTCAGGAAGATGAGGCTGATATATGTCTCTACAAAGAAATACATTTTGCATCTCCATTGATGCCTCCTATCCAGGTAAAGCAACCCAATGTTTTAAGGAAACTGCTCTGTAAAACTTCTTTAAGAAAGAAATTCCCATGAAAGAATAAAAAGAAACTATGTCTCAAAAGAGAGAGGAGAAAGGGAGAAAGGTTGTATAATCAGTGTTTATAATAACATTTTAAACAGAAATTTGGGAATAATTTTTAGTTATAATATCTTCATTTGAGTTACTTGTACCCTCTGACAAGCTATGATGGTGTCTTTCTAAAATTACTTTTTGATAAGGAGAATTTTCATTTAGGTCAAAAGAGAAAAAATAGCAAATCAAAGATATATGGGAAAAGTATGGACAACAGTTAAGCATTTCTAGTGGTCTGATAGGCTGTTCAGAGGCAAGTTTTATTTCTTTCTATTATTATTAGACTGTTAAAGTCAACACTATTCAAAAAAAGAAAAAAGGGGGGCAGAGCTATAGTTCAGTGGTACAGTGTTCTAGCATGTGCAAGGCCCTGGGTAAGGTTCCCAGCATCACCAACAAACCAAAATCAGCACTGTGTATTACACTGTGATGTACATCATCACAATTTATGTTAAAGTAATTCATAACCAGAGCTACCACTTATCATTTACAGAAGGTCAGGCATTCCCTTAACATTTTTACATACATTACATCCTTAAACCCAACACAAGGCCACTGAAGTGGATACCATTCATCCGCATACTTTTAGTATGGAAAATTGAGGAATTTGCCCAAGGTCACACATCCAACAAGGAAAAATTTTCAGGTCATCTTGGAAGCGATGCAAATCACCCGTTAGCATGCATGGACGCTAATATGCCTGTAAAAAGTGCTAATCAGATATTAGTTCATTGTGGATTTTGATAGAACACTATCAAAGTATACTTATCTATACCCATATGTCTGTATTTTTATAGACTGGATCTTAAAAGCTGCTGACATTTAGGCTAAATTGCACATCTGTTACCTGAGTAAATAATGTCAGATAGCCAAATAAAACCCAGAATAGGAAAATTGCATTTAAATCTATCTCTAACAGGCAATCTGTTTTCTAGCATCACTTTACCCTAAAACAGTGAAATTATATAGAGACTGGTATCTAAGACAAGGTATTAAAGAGAATCCTCCTATATTTAATATCCAATCATCTAAGGGTGAAATAGTACAACCTTGAATTCTCTCACAAGCTGAGGTTGGGTCATGAATGCTACATTTACTGTATAAATTTTTTTCATTTTGGTTTAATGAAAGAAACTGTATGGGCAATGCCCTATTGAGCTGCTATGGTCAAATATTTATTTAAAAGAACATATTGATTTGCAGATTAGAACTGACCACACATGAACTTTTCTCTGCAGTGACATTCTTATTTAAGATATTGATTAAAGGCTCTTGATGCAGAAAGCATTTTTCTTGTCAGTTCAGTTATGCTGGCTTTTGTAATAAGCTAATTTGATTTCCTTTTTTAACCTTTGTTTGATTAGGGGAACAGACATTTGCATTAAAATTCAAGAGAGATGAAGTCTATCATCGATCTTGACTTCCTCGTGGGCCCCTTGTACTCAGTGAAAGATGATTTAGAGAATGTCAAGAGTCTTGGAACAACCATAATGAGATAGGAAAAAAATCACTTCAGACTTATAAGCCAGTAAGGGCTTATTTGACAGAAAGGGCAATTGCATTTGGTAGATATGTTTTAGAAAAATCAAATTCAGGAAGTTTAATTTTGTTCTCAGGCCAAGTCATTAAAAGATCTATGAGATAAACTACCATTAATAAAGTATTTGTTGGTTAAACCAAAGCATTTCATAATAGCTAAAGAGGTTAAACAAAACATGCATGTTCTTATTCGCCTTAAATTTTGTTGTTACAAAAGAGGAAAAGTAAATTCCTAATATTTTTATAAACATATTTCTGGTGAAACAGGAACAGAAAATTTTGGACACTAATCCTCTATTGCTTTCTCTGAGAACTGTGGGGATCAGACCCATGTAAGCCCAGGTCTTTCACTGGTGCCAGGATTAATCCTCTTTAACAATAGGATTCGAAGCTATTTGCAAATTCTGTAAGAGTTTGCCCTGCACTCTGTATCCTTTTCCAGGACTTTTTGAAACATGTATTTTGTGGCCACAATAGCGTAGATCGATTGCTCATTCTTATAATCACACTCAAGGATCTTTATTTGTATGTATTTCTAGAAGTTGAAGCTCCTTTCATTTTCCGAGGAGTCCCTTTCAGAATTGGGATTTTTAACTCCAGAGGGACTGAGCACTCACAATGAACAGTGACATATTAGGTGTGCAGGGGTCACATGGAAAGCGCATTCGATGGGCCCACTCGTGCCTTTTGCTCTAACTTCTCAGGACAGTTTACAGGGGTCCCTGCAGTGGTTAGGAAAACCACAAGTCGAGGAAAAGGAGCAACTTGTTTAAATGCACTCAAACAATTGTTTGTAAAATTTCCGGTTCCCAGCATAATTGGATTATTCCTTCCAATTCTTCTCATGACTCCCAGTTACTCAGAAGAATATTAGGGCCAGCAGGTTGTTGCCAATTTCTTTGTATCTTTGGATAAATCATGAACTATATTTAATGAAAATAACTTCTCAGTATCCATTATTCTGGGAGAGAGAGATGACACACCTTTAGGCCCGTATTTCTGGGTTTCACAAGTTACAGCTGTGGTTAGACCGTCCTTTTCATTTTTGTGTGTGTGGTGGTGAGGTGTGAAGCAGGTTTTTTTGCATGCTAGGCACATGCTCTATCCCTGAGCTACATCCTCAGTCCTAATTTTTAAATTAATGTAAATTAATGTATTTCTCCTTTAAATTAACCTAGACTAAGGTTCTAGAAAACTTTTTAAAAATTCAATTAAGCCAGGTACGGTGGCACATGCCTGTAATCCCACCACTTGGGAGGCTGAGGCAGGAGAATCACTTTGAGTTCAAGGCCAGCCTGGGGTACAAAGTGAGTTCAAGGCCAATGTGAACTGCATAGTGAGACCCTGTCTCACACACAAAAAGAGTTTAATCTGGAAGTAGAAGACATTTATGTCTTGACATCAGAGGTAAACCTAATGCTTCATTTCTTCTGTGGGTAATGTTATAAAATTTTATATGTTTTAAGGACAGATGATGAAATAGACTCTGCCTATGTAAAGTAATTTTAAATTAAGAAAAATAATACAGCTGAAAGTACTTTGAAATTTCATGGAGTTGGGCTCTTTTACAGAATGGATGGTAGTATTTTATGTCTAACAAATAACTGAAGATAAATATTCCATTTATGGCCACAAGTTTCCATGCTGTTAGTGGAATGGAAGTATCCATAAAATATGGCTGAAGAATTTAAGAGAAGTATTTTCATATGTCCCATATGGGCAAACCATTAACTGTTGTCTCATGTCATGTACCCAAAAGTATCTATATCATGTTTTATATTGTGTTAAAACCGATATAAGATAATATTCATCCAGAGGATAATAATGCATTTACGTATTCCTACGGCAATTTTAGCTGAGACACTGATTTGGACTTTAATTTTAAAAATAATGCTGCTAAGCTTCTACCCACATTGTTGCTCCAGTCCCGGGGCAGTGTGCACAGCACCAGGCACCTGGGAAATCCCTCAAGCTCAGCCCGCCGGAGGTTTGGAGGACAGACACATTGTTTCTGAAGTCTTCTCTTGCCCTTCAAGTCCACTCAACAGAATTCCTTATCTCACAGCACAAAGATTTTACCAGAGCTTTTTATGTGCAATTTGTCAGCATAGATGCCAAGATGTTCAAATTTGTTTTCAAAAGACAGGAGCTTGTGGCAACCCAGCTGTAGGTTTAGAAAAGAGCCTGATTTTGCACACTCCTGTTTTCCCTGTGGTCTCAGAAGTTCTGCTGATTGGGAAGCGTCATATGGCCGTTCTTGTCTCAACCGGCTCCTCATTATTCAAAGCCAATAATAATTGCTAAATATGACAAATATCGCGCAGAAGGTCACAAAGTTCACTGCAAACCTTCATTCCAGCTCCAAATGTTTTCAAGGTTAATAGATTGATTTTGAGCTGAGATATGATGCATTTATGAAATGGAAGAAAATGAAAAATTTGGCATCACCCACATGCGGGTAGTTAAATGATTCATTTGTTACATTTGGATGGTAGCCATGAAATTCATTTGATATATATCACATAGTTATATTCTAACCTAGACACTGGAAAATAAATTAGTGATACATTTTATCATTAGGCAATTTTATACACACACACACACACACACACATGGGGTCTCTCCAGGCTGATGCCAATGAGGGCATTGTGATTTACTGACTTTAGGACTCAGGGATACCAGATATGGATACCACTTTCTAAAGCTGACTCCATATAGTTAAAACTAGATTGCCACGTGCTTTGACTGCTGATTGCTCCCCTTGATCTCGTTGCCTGGAGCAGGGACAAGTGAAATCTCTGAAATAGTGCGTGCTGTGTTCTGGACTTCTGGGAGCTCTAGTTCCAATCCACAGGCACCTCCTGTTTTGCCCTCACATCCCGCACACACACCTTGAGGAGGACTCGTGGGTCCCAGGTCTCCTTTCCGCAGCTTGCCTGACCCCGCCCAAGGCCTGCTTCTGGGCCCCAGTCTGATGTGGTTTCTGAGCTTGACTTTCAAGTTCAGTCTGGGGAATTCAGAGCTCTCTGGTCTGCAGTGCTAAGATGGTCTGGACTCTCAGCCAGGTTTGCCAGAGCAGTGTTTCCTGGGAGAGTTCTCCAAGGCTCAGCAGGCTTGGCACCCTTCACCAAGGCCTGAGTTTTCATCTTTCACACATTCAACCAACTCACTTCTGTATTCTTTTTTTTTTTTTTTTTTTCTGTCTTTTTGAGGCAGGGTCTCACTATGCAGTTCAGGCTGGCTTTGAGCTCATTTTGTAGACCAGGCTTGTCTTGAACTTATAATGATCCTCCTGCCTCAGCCTCTCAAGTGCTGCAATTAGAGGTGTAAGCCACCACACCTGGCTTCCCTTCTTTATTCTGCACATCCTGGATGCATAACTTTACGCTCCAGCTCAGCTGTCTTTAGTGGTGTGTTCTTCCTTATCTTGTTTCTTTATTAATAAGCCCAACCATAACAAATGCCACATCCATCTTCTTCCAAGAACAAACCCAGTGGCTTGCAGCTCCCCACCCCTCTAGGATGCACACAGATCCTGACATGTAGCCCTGGGGTTTTCCTGCCTGATGTACATGTCCCACTCCTGCCCATCCCTGCAGGTCTCCAGGAGCATACAGATCTGCCGCCTGCCTCCGGCTCGTCTCTTGTTTCACCAGCTGCACAGCTTGGCCAGATCACTTAATCTACCTCCGACTTTCACCTCTGACTAGGTTAAAAAAAAAACCCTCCTTAGGCATGATCCAGAGGCACAGCCACACATGGCAGAAATGTCCTAGGGCAGTCCACGGCCCACAGCAAGGGCTCCACCTGCCCCTGAGAAGGCCTTGCTAGCAGCTTTGGGAAGATTCCGTTCCTGCCCAAGTCCCATCACTTAAGGCAGCAGATCCCGTCTCCTTCTCAAAGACTGCAGTGATCAAGCTTAATATAATCTGAACTGCAGCGTAGGGCTCGGGCACAGCTTACACTTTGTCACTTCCTAGTGTTTAGGTTCTGATCTCGTTTTGCCAACTAGAGTATAAGCCCCAGGAGGACAAACTAAAACCTTGGACTCTGTCCCTCGCACTAGGGACATAGCAGGGGCTCACCTGCTATCTGCATTCGGTGAGAATTTCTGGGGATCCCCAGGATAGTCCCTGCCTGCCGTGGTCAGCATCTGTTGGGCACTACAAGGCCCGGGGAAGGTAGCCCCAGCCTAGGTCCCACGCCACCGCCACTGAGCCTCTCCACAGTCACTGCGGCCTCTGCGGCCCTTCCTGTCCCCTGGGTCTCTCTGCTGAGCACACCTGCTGCTCGCCCTAGAGGTTGTCATGTCCGGATCTTCATCTCATTGGGTGAGTCCCCTGAGTCCTGTTCTGTGTACACCCCAGGGTCTTAGGAGAGGTTTTAGGAAAACAGTCCTTATTTAGGAAAATATTCTTCTTGGGCTATGACCTGTTAGAAGATAAACAGGAAAGAAGATCAAGACTGACAGATTCCAAATCCACTTATCCAACCTGGAAGTAAGGCCCGGTGGCTGAGCTAGCCGTGGCCTGGTTGCCTGTGCTTTGGGCTGGGTTTCCCTCCAGGACCCTCAATGCCTCCAGCGAGCAGGTGCATCAGCTCCAAGTCAATCCCAGCACCAGCACCCGCTCAGCAGCAAGCCCAGCTCAACCTCCCTCCCTGTGACACCTCATGTAGCGCTGGACACAGACGTAAAAATCAAAGACCAGGAGGCTGGGGATTTAGCTCAGCGGCAAAAGAGCCTGCCTGGCAAGCGCAAGGTTGTGAGTTCGGTTCCCGGTACCGGAGAAAAACCAAAAAAAAAAAAAAATCAAAGACCAGTAAGCTGACTGTCATGAGCAAATTGTACCAATCGAGGTCCCAACCAGTTGTACCAAACAAAGTAGTTCTGGGTATTAGATTGAAACTGTACCATGAGATTATATTTCTTAAATGACTGTTCTGAAATTGTTCATTATCTATCTCTTTGTTACGAATTAGGACTAAATGAATTATGTCTTCATTGAAATTCACAAAGGGAAATTTATAACACACCTAGTTCAAATAGCCAGGTTGGAGAAGACTAAGCTTTGCAAAATGATGTTTGGGGGAAAAGTGATTTTGCGTTTTGCAATTCAAGTTGCTTCCAAACCCTAGAAGAGGAGGCGGCACTGCTCAGGACGACGTGTGAAGGCGACAGGAAGACCAGTAGCTGGAGAACTTTGGAGAGCTCCCTCTCCACTTCGATGTTCTCATTGGCTGTCCCTGCTCCTGGTTAGTCTCCCTGGGTCTGGAACACTTGTCATCCTCCTCGCTCCCCCAATCTTCCCTGAGAAGACCCAGCAGCCCTGCAGGTCTCCACGAAATCCAGGCGCTGGAAGCCAGTTCTATCCCAGTGCTCCGGTCTGAAGGGGGATAGAAAATGAAATGTGCGAAGAGATTCTGAATGTGAAATGTGAGCAGGGTGAGGTGGCTGGAAGAAATTTCTTAGAAAAGGAGCAAAGGATAGGTTCTATATTTCTTTCACTGTAATCTCTTCTGCCTCATGAGGCTGAGGCAGAAGGATCATCGTGAGTTCAAGGCCAGCCTGGGCTACAAAGTGAGCACAAGCCCAGCCTGAACTGTAATGAGACCCTGTCTCAAAGAGATAAAAAAAATTAAATATATATATATATATATAGCCAGACATGGTGGTGCACACCTGTAATCCCAGCATTCGGGAGGCTGAGGCAGGAGGGTCGTTGCAAGTCCAAGACCAGTCTGGGCTACACAGTGAGCTCAAGGCCAGCCTGAACTGCATACTGAGACCCTGTCTCAAAAAAAGACCAATATATACATATATATATATATTTCTTTCAGACCAATCCTGTGGTTTTTGATCCCCAAAAATGATGGCTTTACTTGTGTACTTTAAGGTTTTTTTAATCATAACAGAATACACTACAGACATATGCCCCACATCAAGGCTATGCATACATGCACACATACTTTCAAAATTGAAAATATTAAGACAAATCAACAAGGGGTCCATTTCCAGGGTCATAAATTAGGGGTGATACCAGGTGTGGTGGTGTACACCTGTAATCCCAGCACTTGGGAGGCTGAGGCAGAAGGATCTTTGTGAGTTCGAGACCACCCTGGGCTACAAAGTGAGCTCAAAGCTGGCCTGAAATGCACAGCAAGACCCTGTCTCAAAAAAGACAAAAAAAAAAAAAAAAAGTTAGGGGTGATGACTCTTCGGAATTGGTTTTCCAGATGATGCAACAGAAGATCAGTACTACCAATGACCTTGGGGATGGTCAAATCTGACTTCCTCATTTTTTTTACAGATGAAAAAAATGAGGCTTCAAGAAGTGAAATAATTTGTTCAGGGCCAGAGAGCTATTTGCTTTTGGACCTGGGGTTAAGACCCAGGTCTTTCTGAAGTAACTTCTTTGCACTCTGGACAGCTGTCCTCAGCTGCCCCAGGTGTGAGCTTAAAGCAGACTCTGCCCTCCTAGACCCTTGCGTTTGTAGCAGGCTGCTGACAAAGAGCTGGCAGCTCAGGTATAAATATGTTTTGTGGTCTCCACACCTCTTGCACCACATATATCACACAATGACTGAGAGATTTGAAAGGAAATCAATTAATACTTTCCTTCTCCCTGGTATTCAGTACTTTGATTTTAGGATCGCTCTCTCTGCATCCCTCCACCTTGGTCCCAGTTCCATCAAAGGCTCATTTCTACAACTTGAAGGCTTAGTAACTTTAAGCTATTGTGGAAAGCAATACGGAAATCCCCCAATACAAAACTTGAGTAATGATACAGATCGGTGTCACTGCCTGCTAGTCCTGTTAAATTACATGCCTGTTGCTTCCTTGCTGTTTAATTTCATAAGATCAGCCTTCTATCACTCACCTAGGCCAGAAACTTACAGAGACAATAGAGAATCTTGGCAGAAACTGAGGAGAAGCAGTTGCCAGTGGGTGGAAAAAATGGATGTAGCTGACAAATTACAGGGTTGCCTATTCAGTCATGAGCACGGAAACAAGTCTGTGAATCAATGTATGGAAAGGATATTTAATAGGACGGGAGAAGTCACTTTAACACCTGTTTCTGCTGCAGTCAGATGCACTGATGCCAATCTCTCACTGTCCGGATCCGCTCTCCAAGCAGAAAATGATCTCATCTCTTATTCTGTTAAGAGTTGGAGCAGCCCAACGGGGTCTATTTTTAACAATTCTGGGAGCCATCACCATGGCATTGACTGCTAGAGAAGTTTGTCCTAGAAGGTCTGGCCTGAGGCTTTGAAAAAATCAGAGCCTGGGGAGAGGGAAGCAGGGAGACGGAGAGTTTGAGCACAAACACGCAAAACGAGGAGTGCAGAAAATAAGAAAGTCTGAGAGAAAGGTGAACTTACTCCACCCCAAAAGTTACTGCGCTTGGAATCACAAATGGCAAAGTGATGAGGAAAAGCCTTAGCCGATGCTTTTACTGCAACCCATTATTAGGGATGGAAAATTTTCTTTGGAACTGTAGCTGCCGGGGTTGACCTTGGGAAGGTAGGAGTTCAGGCTCATTTACTGGGAAAGAAGAACTGAGAGTGAGCCTCAGCTCAGGTTTTTGCTAATTCCCCATGGACAGGCGCTCTTCATCTAGACCGGACTATGAAATGTTAATGTAAGCTTCGTGCCTTCCTGGGTTTCTCCCAAACTTCAGGCCTCCTCCATGCAAGAATATGGGGATTGCATTTCATAAGGGGCCCTCACTCAGCTCGGCTTTCTCTTTTCCTCAGCATTGGAACCAGCACCAGGAAGAGACGTCCAGAGAACACAGCGCCCAACTCCCTTGGCTTTGTGCTTTCTGTGAGCTTTTACGCTTCTCCAGGGATGAATGATGCACCTAGAACATATTTCCAAATAGTGTTCAACTCGTCTTAAATACAGCTCAGGAGTTTTACTGTATTGTAAACTTCTGGCTGATTCTTGACTTGGTTCATAGCCTTCAGCACTCCTGAGTGTCGATCTCACTTCATTATTTCCCCAGACATTTTACAGCTGAGGGGCCAGAGACCATTAGGAAAACAAATTTTAAAATGCAGCATTGCCAGTTATAATAAAGCACGAGAGGGAAGATGGTGGGGGCGTGAAGGAGGCCGTGGTGAGTTCCGCCCAGGGGAGAAGTTCAGGTTCAGCCTGGCAATACAGACATCTGAGCTGGCTCTTGTGAGGGGAAGAGTGGGTGACTCACACAGGAAACGACTCTTGCAAAGGCCTGGCAGCGTGAACACTTGTGACACATTCGAAGAATAGCCAGGAGTTTGATCTGGCCAAAGTGTGAAGTGCATGGGGCAGGGCAGGCGAGCTGAGAAAGGAGCAGCAAGAGAGAAAAGCGGAGAGCCAGGCAGGGGTGGGGCGCGAGGGGCTCTGCATCAGACCACAAGGACCCATGTGCTCCCTTGCTAAGAGTAGAGAAACTGCTTGAGCTCTCAGCTGCCTTTTTCATGGCATGCAGGCATCCTTGCTTCTTACCTACAGGGGTCTGGGCTTTCACAGATCTTCTCAGTGTGTCCTTCAAGTCCATTCCTTTCTGCTGCCACCCAGAAAGAACAGACTGCATAATCTCTGTTATGGGGAGCTTTATGACTAAGTCTTTGCTACTGAAGTGTGGGCAATACCATGGACCCCAATTCCAGACCCTTTCATTGCAGAACTCCAAGTCTCCAAAAGCTGGGACTCCCAGGTAGAAGATTCACAGGTCTGGACTGTCCACCAAAACCCAGTCAGACCTGAGGGAGAAACTCTCCATACATTTCAACTAAGAACTGGAGAGGATATGCTACAGTGGTTAAAGATCAACAAATCAGGGTGAGGAGGTTTGCAAGAGAGACGCAGCTGCTTGCCTGATGCTTTCCTCTAGGGCACAGGTAACCCCAGCAGCACCAACCTGCTTTTTCCCCAGAACTCCAGCCTATGAACCATAGCACTGGACTCTCCCAGGCCCCTTGATGGGAGGTGTTCTGTGGTTCCCCTGGTCCTCCAGCTCCAGCTGACCACCTCCCTCAGGCCATGGGGAACCAGGTGTCCAGGCAGAGCACCCCAATGTCACAGAATGCTCAGATCCTATTCCCATCCAAGGCACATTTATCCCATAAATATCCTTAGAGAATTTCTTCCAATTTGCAGTGCTTTAAGGCAGGAACGACTAGAAAGTAAGCATGCGTGTATATAACTATCACCAAGGCTATCGCAGGTTGCAAACACGTGTTGATGGGCTCTGGACTGGTCATGGAAAGTAAGGGCCTAATATGACCCAGAGTTCATTTGCTCAGGCTGTGTCCCACCTCCCTGTTCTCCCCCCATCCCGTACACGTCATTCAAAGAGTTACTTGTGTTGTGTGACTTTCCTCAAAGGTACTCTTAACTTTATCCTAACAACTTAATCTGTGGGTCAATATATTTATTTAGGAAGTATGTGGGAGCTATAGTGTATAAAAGGGCTAAGATTTGTTTCTCTCAGGAGATAAGCCCGAATGCAACTTACAGAAATTTCCTCCACCTGGCTAATCAGACCTAGTTAGTCCTGAAGAGTAGTAAAAGAATAAAATGTCAAAGAGGAGAGGGAGACCTCATTTGAATTTTAGCACTTGCCTGCAGTGGATGTGTAACATGTGACTTTGATGGCTGTTTTCTGGCTGTGCATTTAATAACAGCTGGGGCCTTTGTGAATCCAGAGACTTAGGCTGATAATAAAAGGTCTTATAGGACTTTCCCTAGAAGATTTTTTTATGTGGGTTTAAGATTGCGGAATGTGAAGCCCTTTCACAATGTGAGACCTTAGGTTTTGATCCTGCGGCTCTGGATGACAGTGTAACAGGGAGACTCAGAGGACACAGCACAACCCTCTGAAAGAAACCTTCCTGTCTGCACCATTCTTGCCCTCAGCTCTCTGATCTCCTAGATTACAAAGCATCAATTTAATGAGCGCTTTCGTAAAGAAACTCACAGCATCATTCCATAAGTTCTATTATTGCCAGATTGGAGCCTTCTACTTAAATGTTTTTCATTATTGGTTGTTGAGATATTAGACATGAGGGCACCAGTAATTCCATAAGAAGAAAAGCTCTGAAGAAGGAATCTGGCAAATGCCTTAACACCAAGGTGTCCGACTCCTTGAGATAAAACCCTAGCTCTCCCACTGAGGAGCTGTAGGACCTTAAGGTACTCAACCTCTGTGTGCCTCAATTTCCTTCTCTATTCAGAGAGTGATAACAGTATCTGCCTCATGAGGTATGAAGGTCGTATGCCTTGTTCGTAATTATTCATTCCCTCCTCCTTTCTTCCAGCTTTCCCTGCAAGCTTCCTCACCTCACCGACTTAGACATGGCCGTGTGAGTTGCCAGAGTGGGCAGGAGCTGATGGCCACCTGGCTCATCTGAGCAGAGATGTTCGGGAGAATTGCACTTCCCATCAGCCCTTGGGATCCAGCCCTCATCCCAAGACCATGAAGTCTCCTGAGTGGTGACCTCTTCTACTGGGGATTCTGGCAAGAGAAAATACCTTGGGCTGTTTACAGCAGAGCTGCAGAATATTCAAACATTCCAAAACTTTCAGAGCCAAAAACAAACTGTTTCTCATCTCTCACAGGTAAAGAAGTTCTCAGTTAAGACAGAGATTGGACACAGATCCATGTGTACCCACTGTTAAGCCTTCTGATTAGATTAATAAGCCCATCAGCAAATTATTCCAGTGAGACAAAGGGCTCAGGGAAAAGAGATTAAAAGTCTATTCTATCTGCCGTGCAATAAGATCAAAGTACTCCCAACTGAATCCACAAATGGAGGCATTTCTCAAAAAGTGATGGGTGTGGCTATGCATGTGCAGACTGATTAAAAAGAGCAATTATGTAGAGACATGTATTGCAGAAGCACCACCAACCAGGGTTTGAAGGGACTAGAATGGTTGAAATCATAAAATTGCCTTGGGATTCTAAGCTTCTACAGGTGTGAGCAATCCCAGATCGCCACAAGTAGAATCTTCCCCCGAAACTCTCTCCAGCTAAGGAGGGCAGTGAAAAATGAGACTCGTACAAGAAGATAGACTCCAGAACCATGGAGAGCAATGAATCCAGCGGTTACTCCAGAAAATGAAACTGGGTTGGGTCAGGAAGTGTTCTGACAATCAAGGTCAAGAGCAGGCGCCACTGCTCAGTGGAAGATCAGAGCTGCTGTGCCTGAGGGCTGGCAGTGCCTCCCGCTCTTCCTGGCTTTAGCCTTGTACTACGTTGGGTGCTCATGAGAAAGGAATAAACAATCTGTGGCTTTCATTCCTCAGTCTCTGAATTGAGGAAAGCAGCACACAGAGGCAATGGATGTCACCAGGCTCTGGACTTCTAAGCCCAGTGCCAGGGAGTGTGTGGGGAAGAACTGAAATATCTTGCAGGAAGAAGAGAAAAATGAGGCAGTTTGCACCCTCTGTTCACAAGTATTTTTCCTCCTGGGGCCATACCTCACCTTCCTGGTAGGTGGAGCTTCTTCCCCCTCCACTGCACTTGATAATGTGACTCACTTTGGGGAATGAGATGAAAGAGGATGAGTGGTTTGTCAGGATATCAGAAGATTTCAGAAGCACTGCAAGTTTCTCTCAGCCATTTTTCTGTCTCACAGAACGACTTCAGTCTGGCTTGCTTGCTTTCTTTTTTCTTTTTTTTTTTTTTTTTTTTTTTTTTTTTTTTTTTTTTGAGACAGGGTCTCACTATACAGTTCAGACTGGCCTTGAGCTCACTTTGTAGCCCAGGCTGTTCTTGACTTGTAACGATCCTCCTGCCTCAGCCTCCTGAGTGCTGAGATTATAGGCATGTGCCACCACGCCTGGCTCAGTCTGATTATCATAACGAGAAGACACAGCAAGTCCAGCCCAGCCCAGCAGAGCTACCTTGATCTTCAGCCCTGCACAGCAAGAGCCTAAGGTCAGTGTGTGCTGCTTTAATCCTCTGAGACACATAAGTACTTTCCTACAACTGTGTAAGTGAATATGTGAGAGTGTTTTAAGCACTTGAGGAAATAACTACATGGTGAATACAATGACTGGCACATCCCAAATGTGAAATAAATGTCAAGTTCTACCACTGATGTCATTACTATGTCACCACCCCACTATCAGAGCTCTATGAGCAGAATTAACATTCTTAAGTATTTATTGAATGATTGAAATTTATACCTTGGATAAAGTTAAAATCTGGTCACGAAACTAGAGATTTCTCCAGTCCTCATAAATCTTAGTGAGACATCGTGTCACTTGTTTATTTATATTTGAAACCTACCTGGACGAGGAAGCATAGACTGAAGTAGAGTTTAATCACAGCTGAGTCATATTCTGTGCAATATTCTTCGTCCTTCAAAACAGGAGAGCAAGTGTCCCAGCCGGAGCCAGCGCTAGAACTGTAAGAGCAGCGCGGGCTCTGGGCACACTGCGTCCTAGAGCAAGGACACAGCACCCTTCCCTGGGTCTTTGCAGCCTTCCTCTGGCTGACTTTTGAATTCGAAGGTCATTTATGTTTGAAATTTAAAAGGCTCCTACAAGTAATGGAGAGTTTATGTTAAAGCTGTAGTGAGGAGAAAGGAAAGGTGACAAAAACGGATAATGAAAGTTGCCAGGAGCATATCTGGGTCTCTTTGAAAGGAAAGCTGACTGCTTGGAAGGGCAGATGTTTTTAGGATTTGAAACATCCCCTTGGTAAAAACAGGAGTCCCAGAACGAGCACAGCGCTTTATAAACCCCCGCATGCTGAGGCCTGTAACGTTTTTAAGTCAGCACTAGGAATTAAGAGTTGATGGGCATTTTTAAATATTATCAGTGATAATGTAATTCTTCTCATATTTAGATGGTAAACTTAATTTGAAGTACTTTCACAGCTGTTTCGCTATTGCTCCCATAGCAGGCCCATGGAGCAGGCTACATGGGCACCGTCGTACCCCAGATGACGAAGTACAGACTCGGAAAGTTTGAAAGACGCACCCAGCAGGGCGGGTGCTCGTGCCTCAACACTGTTGAGACATGCAGACCCTCGCTTTTGTTCTGGTCCTACCACACCTTCCTCAAAACCCACCTATAGACTTCAAAGTGGACTTTCTGCAGCAGGATAAAGATGTAATTGTGCCCTCTCTCCGCCCCTCTAGGGACCCGACAGGCTGAGCCTCCCCCTCCCTTACATCTGAGGCCAGGGACCTTGCGTGGCTACAGCAGCGCTGCTGCCCATCTCTTCCAGGCAAGGAGAGAAGGAGTGGCTGAGCTCACACCTGTGAATGGCTCTGTTAGGAGGACTCGGAGATTGAGACAGCTTGGCCTGCTGTCTCCCGGCCACCACTTGCTCTAGTGGTCCAGGCAGCCCTCCCAGAGCTGTGCTGACATGACCGAGGATCTGAAAAAGATACTAAAAAGCAAGGGAGAAAGACATGGAGGCTTGGAGGCAGAGGAGTGGCAGGGCAACTAAAAGCATCAAAAGGTGATGTCACAGGCCAGATAAAAACCGGCATCTAGTAACTCACCATGCATCACACAGGGAGTGGAGCTGTTCATTTATAAAACAAGAGTTCCCACTAAGGTGCTAAGAAAGATAAGGTGAACTAGTCAGAGAAATCCAAAGGTGGCTTTGGGAGCTGCACAAAGAGCTCCACTGAAGACAGAGCTGGGGACATGTGGATAAGCCTGAGAAAATGAATGTGAGAGGGTTAGGAAGAAGGATCAGCACAGGTGGTACAGTAATGAGAACCAGAATCAACAGAAGCCCTGAATTTAAATTTTAAATGGTCCATCTTCTTCCCGGAAATGCCTCACGTCAAATAATCAACCTCTGTAACTGCTGAGCATCGAAGTTAAATTTCCTGACAACAGAAACATATATAACACAATTCAGAGGAAGGAGAGTTTTAAACAGGAAGGTTATGTAGGTTGAGAGATTTTTTTTCTTGTATAGCTAAGCATCAATGCTGATAAATCAACTAATTTATTTAAGTAACCCCCCCAAAAAATAATGAAAGTCAAACAAAAACAGGTAGTATGAAGAAGTCTGGGGGAATAAGAAAAAAATACTAATTTCCACACTGATTATTATAAAGAATCAAAGAATGATGATCAGAGAAGTTCAGGTACTGTATCATTTATGCTATCGTCTTAGGAATACAAACTTCTAGTGATTTTTCACATTTTCAGAGTTCTTTACATCCCCAGAAAAAAGGACAGACCACACAGAAAGATAGAAACTAGAGCCTGAATAAAATCACATAGTACTGTATATCATTACTTACAACAAAAGTAAGATGTTACCTCTACTTCTAGAAACTGATACTATAAATATATTCATATACGTGTAAAATTATGTGTGTTTAAATCTTACCTACTTCAGAGTAGTCTGTGTTGTCAAAATACTGAGAACAATTTAAAAATCCAGGGGCTGGGGATTTAGCTCAGCGGCACAGTGCCTGCCTGGCAAGTGCAAGGCCATGAGTTCAATTCCCGGTACCAGAAAAAAAACTAAAATAAAATAAAATTCCATCGATGGTTTGGCTGCATCAATGTGACATGTTCATAAAACAATACCATACAGCAGTCAAAAAGAATGAGGCAGCTTCAAGTTAATATTGTGAGATTTTTAAAATAAGGTGTAGAGCTATTTGTATAACATCTACCCACTTAATGGGAAGTTGTAGCCACCTCTCTTCTGTGTGTGTGGTGCTGGTGTGGGGGTGGATGAGCTCAAAGGGCAAAGAACTGGGTAAAAACAGATGTCAGAGGGAAACTGGGTCCAAGAGGGATGAGCTTAAGAGAGTAACTTTTAGAACATACTGTCTGCACTTACTGGAGTCTGTCCGTGTGTATATTTTATTTAGTCAAAATGATATACATTAAGTAATTTTTAAAAGGCAACAAGAATCTTACCACCTGGTTGACCTATTGTGCAAGACCAGGTCTATAATGAATTTGGAAATAGAGTGTTGGGCTCCAAATACTTCCCTGCCTGGACCATCTCCACATATCCGGTTTTCTTCTGTGTGAGGTGAGCTTCCTTTTGTTTGGTGTAGCTTAGATTTTGACTTAAAATGGACTTGGACAAGAGGCCATGATCTCCACGAGATATGGCCCTTCAAGAGAAAGGCAGAGAAGACCCAGGTTTGTGGTTGTGCCAGTCAGAGAGAAACACTAACCCGTGGTGCGTGGTATGTTCAGAAGGCCACGACCCAGCCCACAAGGCTCTAAGTTAGTACTCCTCAGTTTTAAAATTTCTAACTGAATATCCACTCCCATTAGGAGAGATCATCTGGCAGATCTCATCTGAAGTAAGAAAACCTTCTGGCTTTGCTTGTACTTTGTGGATCTTTTCAATTTATTTCTTTCTGCTAATAGATGATAATCGTTAAACCTCGACCTGAGGGACAGTTTACACATGGCTATTCACACACTGTGGTCTCCCACAATGTTATTCCAAGACATGGGGGGAAAAGTCACAAATGCCTGCAGAGAAAATAAAATTAGAAGGGCAGCCTCCACCTTGAGAGTTGAATTTGGTCCTTTACAGCCAGCAGTTCAGTCTTTTAAAAGGCACATTTCTGTTCTAATCAATCAAGCTTTCATTTCCAGTGGCAATCATCTTCCCTGGGCACTCAAGAAATCAGAAACCAGAGTCTTGCGCACAAAAAGTCAGCATGGTATTTTTCTACCAAGTTGATTTGTTCTTACAAGCCCACTCAGGGTTTTCTCTCAGTAGGCTGATGTCACACGGTACTGGGGGGGAGGTGGCAACACCAGCTATCTGTTCACGTTTGTCACCTTAAGTACAAGAGATGTTTTCTGATCTACCTGTAGCTCAAACACAAGCATCAGCTCCCAATGTATTTCCCAATCTCACACCTCTGGTTATATTGTCTTGTGACATCTGTGCCCAAGGCATACCAGATAGATAGAAGTTCCAGGCCATGGGGTTCTGGTCCTATTCACTTAGCATAGCACGTTGCAGCTGGGCATGGTGGTGCACTCCTGTAATCCCAGCACTTGGGAGGTTGAGGCAGGAGGATCCTTATGAGTTCAAGACCAGCCTGGGCTACAAAGTAAGCTCAAGGGCAGCCTGGACTTCATAGCAAGACCCTGTCTCAAAAAGACAGAAAGAAAAACAACAGCAAGTGGCTTTGCAGACGTTGTTGGCCAATAAATGGTTCAGAAAACGTAGATTGGATTCAACTCTCCTCCTCTTCCTCCTCTTCTTCTTCCTCCTCTTCCTATGCATGCTGGAGAAGCAAACTCAGGGCTGCATTCATCTAAATATACAATCTACCACTGAATTACACACGCAGACTCCCAGTCTTTCTTCTTCATTACCTAAGTTTTATGTAAAATGATAGAAAGTTTCAGTAAATGCCAAGCAACCATGCAGTGGAGATGGAGCTCAGTGGTGGCAGGCTTGCCCAGCATGCTCAACTCTCTGGGTTCCGTCCCCAGCACCAAAAAGAAACAGAAAAAGAAAAAAAAAGAACTAAGTAACTTGCGTACAATGAAATTTATAGTACAAGTATATTTTTCTATATAATATCTTTCAGGGAAATTTGTTTAGAGACCACAGAGATATCCGGAAAATTAAATGAACACCATTTCAGTCGCACACATGCCAAAGGTTGAAAAGCCAGAGTTATGGTGACATGCCACAGTTCATGTCTAAAGCACGGGTATCTTGCTATCCACAGAGAGTGAATTCACAAAGCCTACAATCTTGCCTCGGGTGCCTCCTCAACCAAGCTATGACCATGTGACTTTCAAGGCCTGAACAGTCACTCTCCCTTGCCAGGGAGCACAGAAGACGTAGGGGAGCCCTGTGCTGGCATTGGCGTTGGCATCACCGTTTGGGCAGTGATCGGTGCCAATCATTTTAGACTTTTCATGCGTTCTCTGCATCTGATACAGCACACGGCAAGTTCGTGGTTGACTCTAATTCTTTTTTTAACGTGCTGTGATTATTAATGAAACTTTTCTGTAGTTTGGCTGGAGACCGGTCTTCTTCACATGTTAACTGTGCTGTAAAGTGAAAATAACGTTACTATATCGTGTGACACTGTTAGATTTATTCTGATCGTTTCACTAGACACAATTATAAAAGTCGCATGTTACCACTGCATGTATAGATGTTTTGAACCATCAGTCTAAGTCTCCACCTACTACTGTTTTGTTCAGTTGAAATACACAGTGACTCTGAAGGAGTGGCCTGGCTCGGCAGTCTTATTTAACGGGACTGATTTCATCCCCATATCACCGTGTCCCTCTGAGCAGCAGGTGGACCGCATGTGACCTGATATTTTCATTTTGCTCCTCAGCCTCCTGGGGCCTCCGGGTCCCAGTCCAGCACCCCAGAGCACGGGAGTCCATGCAGGGATTTCTTTCTTCCTTTGTAGCGCTGGGGATGGGGCCTCAGGCCGGTGCACGCTAAGCACATGCTCCACCCTTGAGCTGAACCTCTGCCCCTTCACTGGAGGGATTTCATGCCATCATCCTGTGCAGATGAATAAGATAAAGGCATTGGAAGGAAAATGAATCCATCCTGTGGCCAGAGGAGGAACTACCTAGAAATACTCCCAACTCCTTTCTTCCTTTTAGGAGACAGCTGGTCCCCACAGCTGGGCAGTAATTGTCTTTAACTGAGCCTCATGTGCAGGGGGCGCAGGGCCTCCAGACACCTTTGGAGGCCAGTCAGATCCAGAGCTGTAAAGGAGCACACAGGCCAGTTTAGTTATTTAATCAGAGGACTGTGCAAGAGTATGTCATATCTGCCAGAGCACTAGTTTGTGGTTTTCGAAAGGGACAAATGGGTGTGGGCTGAGCGTGTGGCATAACAACCCAGAAAGAACTGAAATTGCCAGCAGACTCATAACTACACGCCCTGACGATATCTGCTGCCTGGCCGTTCCCCGCAGTGATACCCCAGGTCTGCAAGTCCACCTGAACATCAGGAAGGACTTGGCAGGGCCCCGCGTTCTCAGGGCCAGTCGCGCAGTGGGGCACAGGAAGAGCACTAGGCAAAGAGGAGACAGCAGAGCTCTGTCCTGGGCCTGTCACTGACAAGAGGAAGTTTCAAAAATGCCCTGGGCCTCGGCATCCACATTCACAGAGTAGAAACAGCAATACCAGCTCCGTCTCGAGAGACAGTGAGCCCAGGATGAAGGGTTCCAATCAACAATTATTTTCCTAAGATCATAGTTCCCAGAAAGGTAGGGGACACAGAAAAGACTGGAAGTAGCATCTGCCCTGGAGTATTTTACAGCAGATTTTGGATGAGATGAGACCAACACCCGTGAAACAATGGGAGCCACATGACAGTGCTGGCACAGGCTCTTGCTTACAGACCAGAAGCTTCAATCTCTCTACAGCTCACGTGCACCCGAGGCTGACACGGAGGGGCCGCGTCCTGCAAGATGAAGGGGTGCTGGCTAGGGAAGAAGGGGAGGACAGGCATCCGTCAAGGAGACCTGTGGCAGCCGGGACCGGGGCCTACCACTGCCACGAGGTGACTGGCAAGTTCAGGCAGAGTGGGGAAAGAAAATTGGGATAGAAGACTGTTATGGTTGAAACATTGTGTCAACTTGGGGAGTCTAGAGGTTTGGCTAAGAGACTCAGCAGTTTGCCTCTTGGGGTGAAAAGGACATGCCCTTACCCTTCTGGGATGTTGTTTATTGTGTTAATTTGAGAAGTTTAGAAGGTTAACTATGCAACTCAGAAGGGGTCCAGAGTGCTTACTTTGTATACATCCTGAGTCTGTGGAAGAGGAGAGCATGGAGATTATGTGAGAGCTACACGCCCCTTAGGTGGGGGTAGCCTGTTTACAATGTAAGGCAGGGAAAGAAGCTGCTTGCCGCCGTTTCTCTGGTTTTGCTCTGGTTGTTTGCTGTTCGGCTGCCATTCCCCCTTGCTCTTGTTGCTTTGCTATCTTCTGCCTCGGAGCCAGCCAAGTACGGACTAAAACCTCCACAAACTGTAAGCTAAATAAACCTTTCCTTCCTTCATTTTGGACGTTGGGTATTTTGTCTCAGCAACGAGAAAAAAGTAACCAAGACAAAGACCAGCCCAGGTTAAAGCTGCAGCGAAGCCAGGCAAAAAAGAAGACAAAAGGAAGACGAATAGAGTCCCAAGAAGTTTCCACACAACTGTGACTCAGTATCTAAGGACAGTCAGGCTGAGAATGATATGTAATCTGGTAAGAGCTAAGAAGATAGAAAATCACATGAAGAAGTATCTGTGACCCACTCTTGGGAGTGGGAACAGAGAAAAACAGAGAACAGAAACTGTAGAAGGAAAAAGGGCTGGGGTGGAGGTCCGTGGTAGAGCACAAGTTCTCGAGTCCCCAGCACAGCAAAATACACACTCGCATGCACACATACATGAGCTGAGAAGACTTTAGCACCTCTGGATACACAGAATGCAGATGTGTTGAAATTACGTTCAAATACTTGTGCCTACGTGACTCTAGGAACTTTTGCTCTTTGAAAGACAATGTACACTAGTAGTGTTTTGTTTTCTTTGCTTCACTGATTGCTCAGTTCAGGTTATTGCTCTGTATGGTATTGTGAATCAACATTATCGATGACCTTTCCTCACCACACATAGCTATTCATTACGAGCTCCTGTAAGTGTGGTTTTCTTGATTTTTCCCATCATTTATCAACTCCTCCTCCATAGTTTGAAGTAAATGTTCACTATTGTCTCTATTTGGTTGTATTTTTTCTTCTGTGGAGCTCTGAAGCTCAGGAAGCACAATAATTTGTAGAGTCTGCCTTTTTTGAATCAATACAGTATTTTCCTGAATTTTAACTCCCAGAGAGCAGTGACAGGATGAAACTCCATTTTGGACCACTAGATGGCAGAGAGCAACTGTTTTCTCTGGATCCCAGGTTCCCACCGCCCCCCCACCACACACACATACTTCCGCCCCCAAAAATGATGAAAGCCGCGTGCAGAAAAATTAAGTACAAGGATTCATGCATTTCTGTTCTCTACACCTCTGACCTAACATAAATAAATACATATTTCATACTTCAAATTTAAATTCCAGTGAAAACGATATGGGAAGAGTTTTCAGACTGAGACAAGATGAACTTTTGGGGTACCTGTGTGTGTGGCGGGGGGTTGCTTGTTGACTGACTTTATGCTTTATATATTTCCCACATAGAAAATGGTGGATGGAGCAAATAATGAAGACGGTAACGACGGTGTTAGGAAACCAGGCTGTACTGACTATAATGTGTGAACTAATTAGTGCATTTTTATGAGTCACAGTTAAGTAGGGTGCAGAGCAGTGGAAATATACTGGTATAAGGTATGGGTACAATGAACAGCAATGACACTATCTATTGTCTTTGTCATTCTTTTCTTTTTGGGGTTTGTTTGTTTTTGTTTCTGTTTTTTGAGACAGGATCTCACTGTATAGTTCAGGGTGACTTTGAACTCTATGTAGCCCATGCTGGCTTCGAATTCTCAGCGATCCTCCTGCCTCAGCCTCCTGAGTGCTGGGATTTGTCATTCTTTTTAAAATGCCCTGGCATCCAGGCAGGGCTAAGGAACATTCCTAAAAGTAATGTTTAAAGATGTCTAGTTTGTTCTCCTGCTTCTGGATAAGGCTGTACATACATCAACTACGTACAAAGCAGCTGACTGTGGACTTCAGAGCTGACTCTAATACTGAATTGCAGTGCCAGGGATGTAGCTCAGCCACACAGTGCCTTGCTTGGCAAGCACAAGGTCCTGAATTGAATTCCTAGTACCAAAGAAAAAACAGTGAAGCTTGGTTTAAATCACCAGCTTCTGAGCGAGTGTTTTATTCAGCACACCCACAGAGAGGACCCTCTCATGGGCACAACGGTTATCATACCTACCCTGAAGGAACCTAAAGCCTACCAAAGCTGGTGAAACCACCACACATTCTTAAAACATTCTGACCTTCAGTTCCCTTCCCCCACATCTGTCTGTATCTAGAAGGTAAAGTAAATATTATTTTTTGAATGTGAAACTTTATTTGGGTGAGGGCTCTACTTCCAGTTCTCTTGGTAAAGGCTGTACTGTTTTTAGATAACTACCTTGTGGGTGCAGCTCCCTCTACCAAAAAGGCCAGGAAGATATAATTATTTAAATCTACTGAAATCCTATTCAGTTCATCTAATTCTACACATTTCTTTGAATCTCAGGTGTTCAGTCACTGGCTTTTTTAATGCTCAACCTCACTAGAAAAAACGGTATTGCTTATTCGGGACCTCCTTTCCACACACAGCGGTGTGTGCTCGCGCTCTCTTGCACTTCCTCTTTGCTGCTGTGTCTGTGCAGAGTGGAAAGAGTGCTTGTTATGTGAAAGCAGAAGGTATCTGGTCCTAGTAAAAGACTAAAAAATGTAGCATGCGGGGCTGGCTCTCTGGTCCTCTGCTCTGACTGTGCTCCTCAGCTCTGTGATTCGGGTGTGAGCTGGAGCAGCTCCTTCAGCTGAGCCTACTTTTGCCCCTGTGTAAGACAGGAGATCATAGCTGCCCACGCACTTATGGAGTTTGGCTGAGAATTACCTGGGCTCAGGTGCAGTTACTAAGATCCAGCAGCACACAGCAGCTGGGAGGAGCCCTGAGTTGCCTCTGCCCGTCCTGGTCAGTCCTGTGTCACCCTGGGGACCGAAGGACTGTTCCCTGCTGCTGTCTTCTCTGTGAGCATGAAGCCGCTTTTGTAACTGGGTTTGCCTTGGCGAACAAGGAAACCACTGCCCTGAGAGTGTCACTGTTATTGCTGGTGTGATTTCACTTTCCAGTTTTCCTGGGAAAGCAGCTGGCAGCTCGCCCAATGCCTGTGAACATCATTACCATATATAGAAACAAAACTGCCTGGGGAAAGAAAAAGAGAGAACCAGGAGAAGCCTGAGTCAGCCGCTGAGGTAGGAGCGGCAGCAGCCAGGGTCAGGAGGAACCCATCCTTGGCAGACGCTCTTACTAACTGTTCTGTCTGCAGATGACTCAGAGGACCGACCAGAAGTGAGGAATGCTGAGGACTCATGGAGACCCAGCTGGCTTGAGAGCATCGCAAACGTTCATCTTCACCTGATGAGAGAGACTTTTCCCAACCTTAAAAGTAAAAGATGTTACCACCTCTATTTCCAGATTTGCTTATTTTTCACAAGCAAAAAAATTGTTCTAAAGAAAAATAATACAGCTTATGAACTCAGAAAAAAAAATCTGTGACCTTGAAGTTTTGCTGAAGGTTAAAAATAATGCAAAGGCAGATCATAAGCATAAAACAATCTAGCTGAAAGCTGATGGGGGCAGGCCAAAATGCTCACCAGCTTTGACTGGGCGGGTCCAAAAGGGGAGAGAAGACTCTTGGATGAGTGTTTGGAAGAAGGCAGTGTTTCCGTCTATTCCTGACATGTCCATCCTGCTAGCACAGACATAGCTTGCACTACCTCATTTTTCCACTCATAAATGCACACAGCAGCCTCTCTACTCTCTTCCTGCTAGCCTATTAACATTTCAGTGATTCTGCCCTTAAAGGCTTTTGAACCTCTAGAAGAAATACCTTCTCACTTCTTAAACACTTCTGTCAGAGCTTATTATCATCTGACAGTCACTATGTAATTATCTATGTATATAGGAATTATCAGGCAATAGTAGATGATAACTGTGCAACATGGGAAATTTAAACATTAAAAATAGGTATTTCGGGCTGGGGATTTAGCTCAAGTGGCACAGCACCAGCGTGGCAAGCATAAGGTCGTGAGTTTGATTCCTGGTACCAGGAAAAAAAAAAAAAAGGTATTTCCCATCTACTTCCTGGGGCAGAGCAGGTGACCCACGACCCCACCGCCATTACAGTCTGAGTTTTCACCCTCCATATGCCCAGTGCAGACAGGAGATCCTCACTCAGAAAGCCCACGAGCTGCTAACACTGGGGTTCACGTTTGGGCCCTCCCTGCACATGCCCTGCGTCGCCTGAGGTACTAGAGTAGGCAGTCTACGAACAGCTGGCACCATGGCTTGCATCTGGGCTTTATTTTAGCCCTGACCACCTGGAGGTCACAGATATGGGCAGTCCATGATCACCACCAGTGCAACCCACATCTGGCTCCTGTGCACTCCCTGGGCTGCATGGAGATGCAAAATCAGCCAGTCTATGACCTGCTGACATCACAGTTTGCAGCTAAACGCCAAGAGAACCAGGTATTTCCCATCTATTTCCTGGGAGCAGAGCAGGTGACCCATGACTTTGCTGCCATTACAATCTGAGTCTCTGCCCTCCATGCACTGGGTACAGACAGGAGATCCTCACTCAGAAGGCCAATGAACTGCTAACACCAGGGTTCGCATTTGGGCCCTCCCGGCACATGCCCTGCGCTGCCTGAGTACTAGAGCAGGCGGCCCACAAACTTCTGGTACCACGGCTTGTATCTGGGCTTTACTTGGGCCCTGACCCCTGCAGGTCACAGACACAGGCAGTCTGTGATCACCACTAGTGCAGCCCATGTCTGGCTCCTGTGCACACCCTAAACTGCCTGGAGACACAGAATCAGGTGGCCCACAAACTGTTGACCCTGCGACTAGTGTCTAGGTTCGGCCTGTGCCCTGAACTGCCCGGGGACACAGGACCACTGCTCCATGTTCCATCACCAGTGCAGCCCGCTTCTGGGTCATACGTGTGCCCTGAGCTGTGAGGGGACACTGGATCAGACAGTCTGCCATCAGTTGACATCACAGTTTGAGTCTGAGACCTGGGAGAACTAGACACACTTAACCATTTGCCAGAAGATCCCAGACGAAGTGGCACATCTCAGCAGATACTGAGGGGCAATCCTGTCTACCAGGAAAACTCAGGACACTCATGACCTTTGCTGAGTTGCCAGGGAAGAGAGAGACTGAGCGTTCTGCCTCCAGCATCAAACATGACAAGACAAAGGACTAAAACACAATCTCAGAACTCCACCCCACTCAGAACAAGCCCAGGAGACAATGACATAGGAGAACTTGGTTAGCACACACCTAAAATTGCTGAAATAATTGCAATGGAACTAAAGAAACAACTCCATCAGGCCATAGAAGTCATCAGATCACAAATATTCTCTCAGCCAAAAAAATGAAATGACCATAATAATGAAAGAATTACCAGCACATCTAAAGAAGAAATATATATTAAAAAAAATAGATGAACATAGGCAATAGATGGAACCATTAAATGAACAACATAGGAATGAACTAGAACACATGAGCCAGATTCAAAGAGACATCCAGGAAATCAAAGCTTCTACTGAAAGCTGCCAAGCCACTTAAATGAAGCCAAAGATAGAATTTCAGATTTTGAAGACAGCATGGCAGCTAGTGATCGGGAAAGAAAGAATCTGTTAAAAATCAACAAGGAACAAGCAAAAATCAATTCAACAGCTGCAAGATGAGACAAAGAGGAATAATGTACAAATAATAGGACTCAATGAAACAGCAGGAGGCAGCACAAATGGCATAAAAGGAATATTTGCAGAAATAATAGCAGAAAATTTCCCAAGTATGGAAAAAGAACCTGATATACAGTTAAATGAGGCATATAGAATTCCAACTAATCATAACCAAAATAAAACTACACCCAGACATATAATAATCAAGATCCCAGATCTCCAGCAAATGAACAGAATATTAAAAGCTGCTAGAGAAAAGAAACAGATCACCATGAAGGAAAGCCCATCAGAATCATGGCAGATTTCTCAACACAAACCATCCAATCGAGAGGAGCTTGGAGCGAAGTATTACAGGTCCTGAGACAAAACAGCGTCCAACCAAGACTGATGTATCCTGCCAAACTATCCTTCAAATTCAGTGGAGAAATAAAATATTTCCATGACAAAGAACAACTGAAGAACCTCATGAGGGCCAAAGCATCCTTACAAAGAGTGTTAAAAGATATTCTAGACAGAGAAAAAAATGACCACAATTTCAAGAACAATAAAAAGGAACCCTTAACCAGAGCAAGCAATTAAACAGGTAGACAAAGTAGGAAACCAGCAACAAGTAAATAACATGACAATGATAAGTCAACACATATCAGTTACAACCATAAATGTAAATGGCCTCAATTCACCAGTCAAAAGAAACAGACTCACAGACTGGATTAAGAAACAAAACCCAACAATATGCTGTATACAGGGAACACATTTTACTCAAAAGGAAATCCAGAGACTGAAAGTCAAAGGGTGGAAAACAGTCCTCCCTGCAACAGGAACCCAGAAAAAGCAGGTGTAACTATTCTGTTTGCAGACAATATAAGCTTCAAACTGAGAACAATCAAAAGAGATAAAGAAGGTCACTACATACTTGTTAGGGGAAAACTGCAAGAGGAAGAGTTACCAATCACAAACATGTATGCACCAAATATCAGAGCACCAAACTATACAAGACAAATCTTTACAGACATGAAAACCCAAATAATTAATAACACTGTTGTAACAGGGCACTTCAACACCTCTTTGACACAAAGAGATAGGTCAACTGGACAAAAACTCAGCAAAGAAATAACAGATCTGAACCACATATGTGAATAAATGGACTTAGTAGATGTATACAGAGTGTTCCACCCTACAACATCAGAATACACATTTTTCTCACCTGCACATGGGACTTTCTCTAAAATAGACCACATCCTAGCTCATAAAGCATACCTAACTAAATGCAAAAGAATTGAAATTATCCCATGCCTATTAGCTGACCACAATGCAATGAAATTGGAAATTAACAACAAAAGGAACTCCAGAAACTCCAGAAACACTTGGAAATTAAATAACACCTTCCTGAACAACCAAAGGGTCACAGAAGAACTTAAAGAAAAAATTTAAAAGTACCTACAAACAAACAACAATGTAGATGCCACTTACTGAAATCTGTGGGATGCAATGAAAGCAGTCCTCAGAGGGAAATTTATAGTGGTGAACTTGCACATAAGGAAAATATAAAGAGAACAAATAAATAGCCTAATGTTATACCTCAACTTAAAAAAAAAAAAGAAGAACAAGTCAAGCCCAAAGTCCAAAGGAAGGAGGCAATTATAAAGACCAGGGCAGAAATTAATGCAACTGATATGAAGAAACCCCTACCAAAACAAAAACCAAAAAAACTAACAATGAATCAAAGAGTTTGTTCTTTGAAAGAAAAATAAAATTGATAAACCCCTAGCCTACCTTATTGAAAAAAAGAATAAAACTCATATTTATGCAATAAGGATTGAAAAGGATGAAGTCACTACATATCCTAGAGAAATTCAAAAGATCATTAATACCTACTTTGAAAATCTTTACTCCCATAGGATGGAAAAATCACAAGAAATGAACAGATTCCTAGATATGTATAAATTACCCAAGTTGAATCAAGAAGATATAAAAGTCCTAAACAACCCAATATCAATTAATGAGACTGAAAACATGATTAAAAACTTACCAACAAAGAAAAGCCCAGGCCTTGATGGATTCATAGCAGAATTTTATAAGAAATACAGAGAAGATTTAATACCAACACTCCTCAAACTCTTCAACAAAATGGAAAAGGAATCAATTCTCCCTAACTCATTTCTGGAGGCAAGTATTATACTAATACCAAAACCAGAGAAAGACCC
>NW_004955462.1:4386173-4412784 GCF_000276665.1 Chinchilla lanigera
TAGCCAGAGCAATTAGACAAGAGAGAAAAATAAAAGGAATAAGGACAGGAAAGGAAGAACTAAAACTATCACTCTTTGCAGATGACATGATACTTTACATGGAACACCCCAAAAACTACACAAGAAGACTCCTTGAATTAATCAACAAATTCAGCAGTGTAGCTGGATACAAAGTCAACACCCCAAAATCAATAGCATTCCTAAACACAAACAACAAAGAGATTGAGAGAGAAATTAAGGAAACTGTACCTTTCACAATAGCACCCAAGAAACTGAAATATTTAGGAATCCATCTAACAAAAGAAGTCAAAGACCTATTCAATGAAAACTACAGTACTCTGAAAAAAAAAAGAGATTAAAGAGGATTTCAATAAATGGAAAAATATTCCTCATACATGGATAAGAAAAACCAACACTATGAAAATGGCCATACTACCAAAATTGTTGTACAGATTCAATGCAATTCCCGTTAAACTACCACTAGCATACCTCACAGATATAGAGAAAACATTCCTTAAATTCATCTGGAGCCAGCAGAGACCCAGAATAGCAAAAGCAATCCTTGGCAACAAGGACAAGTCATGTGGAATCACGATCCCTGACCTGAAATTATACTACAGAGCTACTGTAATAAAGTCAACCTGGTACTTGCTAAAAAACAGACCTGAGGAACAATGGAACAGACTGAAAGAAATAGCCACAAACACAAACACACTCACCCACCTAATCTTTGATAAAGGGGCCAAACAAACTCACTGGAAGAACGATAGCCTCTTTAACAAGTGGTGCTGGAAAAATTGGCTTGCCACTTGCCAAAAACTGAAACTAGAGCCAAGTCTATCTCCATGCACCAAACTCAAGTCAAAATGGATCACAGATCTCAGCATTAAAAGAGAAACACTAAATATATTGGAAGAGAAAGTAGGTAAAAATCTTAAAGATATAGGGTAGGCAGAGAGTTTATGAACAAAAATCAAACTGTACAAGAAATACTTCAAAGAATCAACAACTGTGATCTCATCCCACTGAAAAGTTTCTGCACATCTAAAGAAATTGCCAGCAGAGTAAAAAGAAAACCCACAAATTGGTAAAAAAAAAAATGCTAGCTGACTGTCCCTCAGACAAAGGGCTTCTATTTAGAACATATAAAGAATTAAAAAATATCAGCCCCCTCAAATTCAAAGACCCAACCCAAAAATGGGCATCTGAGATGAACACACACTTCTCAAATAAAGAAGTACAAATGGTGAATAAATACATGCAAAAATGTTCAACATCATTCCTCATTTGAGAAATGCAAATTAAAACAAGACTGAGACTTCATCTTACCCCAGTAAGAATGGCTATCATTAAGAAATCAATCAATAACAAATGCTGGCAAGGCTGTAGAGAAATAGGGACCCTTCTCCACTGCTGGTGGGAATGCAGACTGGTGAAACCACTGTGGAAATCAGTTTGGAGATTCCTCCAAAAACCTAGAGGTCCCGTTCAACCCAGCTATTACCCTTGCGGGTATTTTCCCAGAAGATCTGAAAACAGCATATCACAGCAATATATGTGCACCTATGTTTATAGCAGCACACTTTGTAATTGCTAAATTGTGGAAGCAACCCAAATGTCCATCCCCTGAGGAATGGATAAAAAAAAATGTGGTACATTTATATAATGGAATATTACTCAGCTATAAAGAAAGATAAACTCAAGGCTTTTACAGGTAAATGGTCACAACTAGAGACCATACTCAAGGGTGAAATAAACCATACCTCCATGTATAAGCAACATATTGTCTCACTAGTGTAAGAACATGAAAGAGTGAATAAAAATTAGGAGGTATGACAGACATTGTGAAACAAAAAGAAAATGCTCAAAAGAGCAACTGGGGTGAGGGAAAAGACAAAAGAAAGAAGGGGAAATTAGGTTTGTATGTATATACAGGATGGCTAACATAGTTGTACTACTGACTTCTATCACTTTACTGAGAGGAACAGTTAATGATTAATTATTTGATCAATCTTACATGTCTCTATTTGTTTTCCTGAGAAACCACTTTGAAGATATCAATATGTAATACAACAACCATTGTTAATTTCCTACCACTTTGTCTGTAACTCTGTATTGCTTGTATTGTTCTTATGCTATTCTGTAAATGTAGGTCTGTTTGTTAATATATTTTCCTTCTTTTATTTTTAAAATAAATTTTTAAAAAAGCAAACATTAAAAATAACCAGAATAAGGCCATGGGCTTATTCATAGATTCTATTCAAATTGGGGGGGGGGTTGTATTGCATACAAATCAACTAAGAAAGCACCTCTGTGACACCGCTATCACTGAGAACAAAAGTGTTACAGGAGGCCTGGAAATGTAGGGCAGCGGCAGAATATTTGCCAAGTATGCTCAAGGCCTGGTTCGATCCCCAACACTGCCCCCCTCCCCAGAATGATAAAAGAAATCAAATATCATAAAGTCAGCCCTTTCTGTTCAGAGATAAAGAGACCATTAAATTGACTACCTCGTATTTAAAATAGAAGTTAAGAGTCTCAAAATTGAACCCGTCATGGCAGTGCATGCCTGTAATCTCAGCACTTGGGAGGCTGAGGCAGCAGGATCGTTGCCAGTTCAAGACCAGCCTGGGCTACTATGTGAGCTCAAGGCCAACCTGAACTGCATAGCAGGACCCTGTCTCAAAAAAAAAAAAAGAAAAAAAAAAAAAGATTCTCGAAATTGAAACAATAAAGGAATGCAGAACAAGGAAAATATGACGACATCCTCATCGTCCTACTTTCTCCAAAGATCACAAAGATGATACACTGCCAGATCACTTCCTGAGGAGACACAGGAGAGGAGGAAGGGTGGGGAGAGGGGAGGGGTAAGATGTGATGGAGATCATTTCCTGCACTGTGCTTTCTCCACTTAATATGATTTTACCCAACTATGCAGATCAGTGTTCGCGCGTTCCATTCTTGCAGTGATTGCAACCTTGCACCGATTGATTTGACCCAATGTCTTGATGAAGTCTTGAGGCTCCCCCCACCCCCACCCCAGCATCTGCTTTAGAGAAATCGCGGCAGCGAGCATCCTTGAGACTGCACATGCGGGAGCAAGCACTCCCCAGAGATGAAGGAAGTCAGCAACACCCAGAGCCCCACTGCCTGGGGGTCCACGTCCTGCTGTTGCTGATCCCGGAACTGTTCTTGCTAAGAAATGTTTCAGGTTTTAGTCATTGGATCGCTCTGCCGTGGTAGAAGCCCTCCCCAAGGGTGTCCTCTGACTCAGCCAATCAATTTGTTTCTGGTGGACTTAGCCCAACATTCAAATAGAAAACAGTGTCTACTTTATCCTTAGCTACAGGCACTGCATAATCGAGCTCCGGAAAAGTCTGTATCCCGAACATGCTTTATACCATGCAGTGTTACCTCCTTGCCCCTCCTGTGTCCAAACCTGAATCTGGGGATCCTCCCTCACTTTGACTTGCTTCCTAAGCCAGGACCGGAGCACTAAGGGGTGCATGCGGAGATAGAGAGCAAGTGCGGATTCCTCAGGGCCTGGGAGGACGTGAAGGTGCCCCCTCCAGAATTCAGGGTTTCGAACCAAGAGTCAACGGTATTAGTGGTACTAAGAAGGGGAGTTTCAGAGGAGAATGGGCCATGAGGGTTGCCCCTCATGGGATGAGGGCCCTTGCAGAGAGGCTTCCTGCAGCAGTCAGCTCTCTTGTGTTCCCACCTTCCGTAGTGTGGAGAAATAGTTTCCTCGGTAAAAACACACTGACAAAGCAAAGCCCAGGGCCCGATGGATTCACTTCTGAATTCTACAAAAAGCTTAGAGAAGACCTAATGCGGCCACTTTTCAAATTACTATTACTTTTATGAAATAGTAAGGGAAGCAATACTCCCAAACTCATTCCTGGAAGCAAGCATTACCCTGATACCAAAACCAGAGAAGGAGCCAACAAAAAAGAGAATTACCCAAATAACATAGACAGAAAAATCCTCAACAAGATACTGCAAACAGAATTCAGCAAATCATCAATATTATACACCATGACCAAGTGGGATTCATCCCAGGGATATGGGAATAGTTCAACATCTGCTTATCAATAAATGCAATACACCATATCAACAAAGCCAAAGACAACAACCATTGATCATCTAAATAGACTCAGAAAAAGCATTTGACAAAGTCCAACAGCCATTCATGATAAAAACCCTACAGAAAATTGGAACAGATAGTCTTTATCTCAATCTGATAAAAGCTATCTACAACAAACCAACAGCCGACTTCATGCTAAATGAACAAAAACTAAAAGCTTTCACTCTAAAATCAGGAACAAAGCAAAGATGTACAGCTGGGCTGGTGGTGCACGCCTGTAATCCCAGCACTCGGGAGGCTGAGGCAGGAGGATCATTGCAAGTTCGAGGCCAGCCTGAACTATATAGCAAGTCCCCTCCCCCCAAAAAAGATGTGCAGTATCACCACTCCTATTCAACATAATTCTGGAAACATTAACCAGAGCAATTAGACAAGAGAAAGAAGTAAAGGAATAAGGATAGGAAAGAAAAAGTGAAATTATCATTATTTACAAATGACTCGATACTCTACATAGAAGACTGCAAAAACTCCACCAAAAGACTTCTAGATTTAATAACCAAATTAAGTAGCTTGGCTGGATGCAAAGTCAACACTCAAAGATGAATATAGCATTCCTGTCAAATAACAAACTCACTGAGAGAGAAGCTAGGGAAACAACACCTTTCACAACAACACCCCCAAAAATGAAATACCTAGGAATCAGTCTAACAAAGAGATAGAAAACTACAGTACTCTGAAAAAGGAGACCGAAGATGATATCAGAAAATGGAAAGATATTCCTTGTTCTTGGGTAGGAGGAACAAAGTAGTGAAAATGGCCACACTCTCAAAATTGTTATGAAGATTTAATACAATCATGATCAAAATAACAGTAGCATATCTTACAGAATTACAGAAAATAATCCTAAAATTCATTTGGAACCAGAAGAGACCTAGAACAGCAAAAGCAATTTTGGGCAACAAATGCAAGGCAGGGAGCATCACAATCCCTGACTTGAAAGTATACTACAAAGCTACTGTGATAAAAACAGTATGGCACTGGCAAAAAAAATAGACCCATAAGGCTCAATGGAACAAATTAGAAGGTGTAGAAACAACTCAGCCACATTATCTTTGACGAAGGAGCCAAACACCATCACTGGAAGAAAGCCTCTTTATTTTTTTTTAAGTAGGAAAATTTATTGGAGAATAGGAATGGGGAATGGGGAATAAGAATAGCTGCTAAGAGACAAGAGGAGTCCTGAATGAACAGGTCACCCAAAATCCTCTGTAATAAATGGTACTCAGAAAACTGGCTTTCCACTGAAGATTCCATGCTGAAGATTAATTTCCATGCTGAAGATTAAAACTAGTTCCATATCCTTCATGACACACTAAACTAAAATCAAAATAGATCAAAGATGTAAATATTAAAACAGAAACACTAAATCTGCTAGAAGATAGAATAGGTAGAACTCTTGAAGACATTGGTGTAGGCAAAGACTATATGAACAAAACCTAGTCACACAGAAACTATCACAAAGGGGCCAGGGATATAGCTCAGGGGCACAAGCGCCTGCCTGGCAAGTGCAAGGTCCTGAGTTTAATTCCTAGTGCCAAAACAAAAAAAGAACCTATCACACAGAATCAACAACTGGGATCTCATCTTATTAAAAAGCTTTTGGATAGCAAAAGAAACCACCAAAATTGTGACAAGACAACCTGCAGAGTGGGAAAACAATTTTTGCTAGCCATACCTCAGACAAAGGACTAATACCTAGAATATATAAGAAATTCAAAAGAATCAGAACCCCAAATTTAAAGACCCAGTCCAAAAATGGGCATCTGAAATGAATAGACACTTCTCAGGTGCAGCAGATACAGCAAATAAATATATGAAAAAATGTTCAACATCATTGGTCATTTGAGAGATGCAAATTAAAACAACACAGATTTCATCTCACTCCAAAAAGAATGGCTGTCATCAAGAAGTCAACTAATAATACATGCTAGCGGGCCTATGGGGGAAAAAGAATCCTCTACCGTTGGTGGGAGTACAGTCTGGTGCAGTCACTGTGGAAATCAGTGTGAAGATTCCTCAAAAAACCATGACTGAAAAAAAAAAGCTAAGCTGGGCATAGAGGCACATGCCTGCCTATAATCCCAGCACTTGACAGGCTAAGGCAAGAGGTTTTCCAAGAGCTTGAGGCCAGCCTGGGCTACAAAGTGAATTCTAGGCCAGCCTGAACTGCATAGTGAAACCCTGTCTCAAAAAGACAAAAAAAAAAAAAAAAAAAAAAAATGACTAAGTTCTAGCCAACCCAGCTATTCCCCTTCTTGGTGTATTCCTGAAAGAATTAAAAGCATCATACCACAGCAATACATGCACACTCATGTTTATCACAATACAGTTTGTAGTGGCTAAATCTTGGAACCATTGAATAGATAAAGAAGATGTAGGGATTTTTTTAAATATACAATGGAGTACTACTCTGCCATAAAGAAGGACAAGTTTGAGACATTTCTAGGTAAATGGATGCACCTTGAGATCATACTTTCATGTGAAATAAATCAGACACACATATTCCAATACCACATGGTTTTTCTAGTGTGAGAGGAAAAGCCTAAAGAAGAACCAAAATCTATAATAGATATTGGGAAATAGGAAGAAAATGTTCAAATGAGAAGGGGAACAAGGGAGGGTGGAGAGGGAAAGGAAAGAAAGGACAAGAAAAAAAATGAAAGGAAAATATGGAAACAAACTTGTAAATAACGAGGGGCAGAGAGCCAGGTGTGGTGTTCTATAATCCCAGGATTCAGGAGGCTGAGGCAGGAACGTGGCTGGGAATTCAAGACCAGCCTGGGCTACATAAGTGAGTTGAAGGCCAGCCTGAACTGCATCGTGAGACCCTGTCTCCAAAAAAAGGAAGAGGGATTGAAGGAAAGGGAGGGGAGTAGGAAAAAGAAAAAGAAGCAAGATATATCTTGTACAGTTACAAACTGTCCCTATGATGAATGTTGTTATTATGTTTACCTAAAATGTACCAATAAAATTAAAAGTGAAAGAAATACAGTTTAAAAACAGAATACACATTTAAATCTTATTAAAGCAGGGTAATTTGTAATTTGGGGAAGTATATGAACGTCTCTACAGGGAGCAGCAAAAGATGGAGATTAATCATACCTGCAAGACAAGCCACTAAAACAAGCTGTTCCAGCTCTGAGAATGGGAGGTGCTCAGGCGAGCCATACACAGTTGCTAGGCAGCGGGGATGAAACTGACATCAACCTCCCAAAACTATAAATAAATGCGCTTCAGTCCTTGGCCTGTTCCTTTCCTATTGCTATTGTGAATGCTATTGTTTTCCTAATTGTGTTTTTAGTGAGACTGTTGTTAGTCCATAGGAACGCCAATGAATTTTGTGTGTTTATATTGCATCCTGCCACACAACTGAACTTGGTTACCAATTCTGGGAGTCTTTTGGTGGATTTTTTGGGGTTTTGTAAGTAAAAGATTATATCATTTACAAATAATGATATTTTGACTTCATTGTTTGTGTATGTAGTATTTCTTTGTGTATTTCTTTCTTTTTCTTACCTGATTGCTTTGGTTAATGTTGAACAGGAGTGATGATATCAGGCATCCTTGTCTTATTTCTGATTTTTAGGGGAAAGGCATTCAGCTTTTCCTCATTTAATATGACAGTAGGTTGGACATAAATGGCATTTAACATGTTGAGATAAGATCTTCTATACTTATTTTCTTCAGAGTTTTTATCATGAATGGATGTTGGATTTGTCAAAGCGTTTTTCTGGATCTAATGAGATGATCAGGTGATTTTTGTCCTTGCTTTCTATGAAGAATTATGTTTATTGGTTTGCATTTGTTGAACCATCCTTGCATCCTTGGGATGAAGCTTTCTTAGGCATGCTGTATGATCTTTTGGATATTTGCCAATATCTTATTAAGGATTTTTGCATCTAGGTTCATTAGAGAATTCGGCCTATAGTTCTCCTTCATGGTTGGATCTTTGTCTTGTTTTAGGATGAGGATAATGTTAGCCTCCAAGAATAACTTTGGAAGTACTTCTCACTCAATTTTATTAAAAAGTTTGAGGAGCATTAGTGTTAGATCTTCTCTGAAGTTCTCCTAGAATTTGGCTGTGAATCTATCAGGTTATGAAATTTTCTTAGTTGGTAGTTTTTGACTTTTTTAATATTATTATTACTTCTTCAATCTCTGTTATTACATTGTTCAAGCTATTGGTTCAGGGGCTGAGGATTTAGCTCAGTGGCACAGCGCCTGCTTGGCAAGCAAGAGGTCATGAGTTTGATTCCCAGTACCAGAAAAAATAAAAATAAAATAAATTTTATTGGTTCAATTTGGTATTTCATGCATATCTAGGACTCTCTCCATTACTTTGGAGTTCTCCAGTTGTTTGGCATATGGGTTTGTGAAGTAGTTGCTAATAATTTTCTGGATTTCAGCAGTGTCCATCGTGACATCAGCTTCTTCATTTTTAACTTGTGACTTCGTTTTTGATAAATTAGCTAAGAGTTTGTCTATTTTATTTATTCTTTCAGAAAAATCACCTCTTAATTAACTGATTCTTTGTATTGGTTTTTTAGTCTCATGACACTAATATCTGCTCTAATCTTTATAATTTCCTCCCTTTGTTTTATTGTTCTTATTTTTCTATGACCTTGAGATGTATCAAAGTACTCACTTGGGATTGTTCTGTTTTTCTGAGGTGGGCATGCCCCACTATACAGTTCCCTTGTAAGACTGTCTTCATTGTGTCCTATGAGTTCTGGTATGTTGTGCTGGCATTATCATATAACTCTAGGAACTCTCTTAATTTCCTTAATTTCCTCTGCAACCCACTGACTATTCAACAGTGTTTTGTTCATTGGAATTTTTTTTTCTTATTTGTTTTGAGACAGGATCTCACTATGCAGTTCAGGCTGGCCTTGAGCTCACTTTGTAGCAGAGGCTGGTCTCGAACTTGCAACGATTCTCTTTCCTCAGCCTTCTGAGTGCTGGGATTACAGGCATGCACCACCACACCCAGGTAAGAGTGTGTTGTCTACTTTTCATATGTTTGCATAATTTCTATAGTTTCTTCTGCTACTGATTTCTAGTTTCATTGTACCATAATCTGATATGCCTGGTAAAAATTTGTTTCTACTCTTCCTCCTCCTCCTTCTTCTTTTCCTTCTTTTCCTTCTCCTTCGTCTTCTTCTTCCACTTCTTCTTCTTCTTTTTCTCCTCCTCCTCCTCCTTCTTCCTATTATTATTATTATTTCTTTTTTCTTTAGACAAGGTCTTGTTATGCAGTTCAGGTTGCCCTTGAACTCACTGTGTAGTCCAGGCTACCCTTAAACCCATGGCAATCCTCTTGCCTCAGCCTTCCAAGTGCTGGTATTATAGCTATGCACCACCACACCTGGCAAAATTATGATTATTTTGCACTAATGTAGGTATGCTTTATTAACTAGCATTTGGTCTGTTCTTGAGAAAATACCATGTACTGCCAAAAAGAATGTGTGTTCTGTTTATGTTGAATGGATCACTCTGTATATATCTCTTAAGTCATTTGAAGGTTTTGTTCAACTCTGATATTTCTTTGGTGATTTTTTCATTGGTTTGTTTGTTTTTGTTTTTTTCCGGTACCGGGAATCGAACTCACAACCTCACGCTTGCCAGCCAAGCTCTGTGCCACTAAGCTAAATCCACAGCCCCTGATTTTTTTGTTTAGTTGATCTGTCTCTTTGAGATAGTGGGGTATTGAGATCCACCACTGTTATTGTTTTGGTGTTCTTCTGATCTTTTTGTCCATTAGAGTTTATTGTATGAAGTTGGGTACATTTGGTGCATATATACTTGTAATTATTATCTCTTGCTGCTGAACAGTTCTATTAACCAATCTGTAATGCCCTGTCTGCCTCTGTTGATTGGCTTTGGCTCCAAATCCACTTTGCCTGAAAAGAGGATAGCTACTCCTGCTTGCTTTTGAGTTCCCATTGCATAGAATATTGATTTCTACCCTTTGACTTGTAGTGTATGAATTATGTTAAATGCGTTTCCTGTATACAGCATACCATTGCGTTTTGTTTTTATTTTTTATTAGATTTTATTGGTGCAGTTTAGACAAACATAACGATCACATTCATCATAGCAAATTTGTACCTGTATGTGATATAACTTGGTTTTTTTTTTCTTTTTTCCCCATTCCCTACCTGTATATTGTTTCTTGATCTACTATGCTAGTCTATGTCGTTTAATTGGTGAGTTAAGCTAGGCATGGTGGTGCACTCTGGAGGCTGAGGCAGAAAGATCGTTGCGAGTTCAAGATCAGCCTGGGCTACCAAGTGAGCTCAAGGCCAGCCTGAACTGCATACTGAGGCCCTGTCTCAAAAAAAAAAAAAAAAAAAAAGAAAGGAGAAGAAAAAGAAAAAGAAAAAGAAATTAATTGGTGAGTTAAGACCATTTACACTGATAGTTATAATTGATAGGTATTGATTTATACCTGTTTTTGTATTAACTTTCTTTTGCCATTTTGCCTTCTTCTCCTTCTACATAATTACCATCCCTACCTGATGTATTCATTTTATTGGATCTTTTGGCATTTTTAGCTTCATTGCCTCCTTCTAATATATCTTTCTTTTTGGAGTATTGATTTGGTGGTCAGAATTTCTTTAGGTTTTCTTTGTCGTGAAAGTATATTATTTCTCCATCAATTTTGAAAGACAGTTTTGCAGGAATGGCCAGTAGTGGTAGCACACACCTGTAACCCCAGCACTAGGGAGGCTGAGGCAGGAAGATTGTTGTGAGTTTGAGACCAGCCAGGGATACAAAGTAAGCTCAAGTCCAGCCTGAGCTACATAGCCAGACCCTGTCTGAAAAAAAAAAAAAAAAAAAAGTGATTTTGATGGTGACCATTTCCAATGGGTTTGACCTGGGACTAGAAGCCTGCTCAGGCCACAGGTAACCTGCTCATCTAGTCAGGGGAGACCTGGCCTTCAGAGATAATTCTTCCGGGCCCCAGGGGAGCTTCCCCTTCATCCTGGGTGGAATGGGAATTGTAGCCATCAATGGGAATCCAGGACAGTAAGAAGCTAAGAAAAATGGGCTGCCTGAAAGGAGGCACCTGCACCTTGGGGTCCTTCTGTGTCTGCCCCTCTTCTATGGACACAGCTATGAACACAGCACGCGCATGTGCACACACACAAATACACACACACACACACACACACACACACACACACACACACAGAAATGTGGCTGTGTATCCCTAGGCTCTGGGCTACCCCTGAAGTGTTTTTCATGTGCAACTCCTAGCTGGGCCAGATTTGCAGCTTCCCCCAGGCCTTCCTGCCTCGCCCTAAGGGCCACATGAAGGACGAATGCCTGGCAGCTTGCAGGATTCCAGAATCTGCACCGTCTGCAGGCACCACTGCAGCCAGCATCTGCCTTTTCCTGGAGACACAGGTCTAGGTGCCATGTGAATTTCAAGGCCACTGCTCCAACCTCAGAACTAAAATTGTGTTTTAAAATAATGCACAATTTTATACTAAGCCCTGCGCTTGCCTACAGCACCAGCTACTTCTTCCTCTGCTGTGTTCTCACAAATCGACTTTTAAAAACAGTCAATCCTACTTAAAAAAAAAAATACTGGTAGGTTTTCCTTTACAGATGATTCATTGCTTTTCTCTTGCAGCCTTTAAGACTATTCTTGTGTTGTATTTCTGGCATTTTAATTATTATGTGATATGATGTGCTTTTTTCTGATCACGGTTTTATATGCTTCCTTTATCCGTATGTCAAATTCTTCGCCCACGTCTGGAAAGTTTTCCTGTATTACCTCTATAAAGAAAAAAAGATTATTTATGTCCTCCGTGCGGCCTTCTGATTTTTTGCTAATTCCAATTACTCCTATAGCAGAAACTTTGAGCCATCCAAGAGCCACTGCATCCATTTCTCACTCTCCCTTGTTGTTTCTATGGTTTCTCTCTTTCACTGATCACTGACCTCCCTTGTCACTTCCGCTGCCCATATTTTCAGTCATGTTTTTAACACCCTAGGTTCCTCGTGAGAACTTTCTCATGGACTCCTATTCTTTTCCGTGCTGTGACTCAGACTTGCATCTCTTTCTTTAGCCCCACTAGCTGTTTCCAAAGGTCTTCTCTAGACACGCTGATCATCTGCTTCATTGCTGTCATTATGTGATTAGTTATATCTTCTTTAAATTCACCAAGCTTCTTGTAGAACTGTTTTACCTCCGTTAGGACCCTCAGACCCTTCTGCTGTGTAGCTTGTGATTTCCTCCCCCTTATGCCTCCTGTACCAATCTGAGGGGACTTTGGGGGCTTGGGGAGCATTTTGTCATCTTGTCTTTTTATGTTCATATGTGTTTGGTTTTTGTGCTGAGGTTTGCAAATTCTTTTGCCCAGCACACTGTTCTATTTTCTTTATTTTTATTTTATTTTTTTTGTAACGGGAATCGAACTCGGGACCTTGCACTTGCCAGGCAGGAGCTTGTGCCGCTGAGCTATATCCCCGGCCCTACAGCACCCTGTTCTTTGGGAGTGAGCCACCATATTGTTTATGACCACCCAGGCAATCCAGGTACTGACACAGAAAAATCAATTCCCAGCCACTACTGTGACCTTGTCTATGGTAGTAACCTCAGCAACAACGGTACCAAATATCAACTGGGTATTGACAAACCCTAGGAACCTCTCATGAACAGCCCTTCGCCAAAACAAAGTGGACTCAGACCTCAGTGAAGATAGTTAGGCCCCCCTTAATTGACTCCTTCAGAGCACTGATTCCCATTGAATGCTGGAGGCCGAGACAGCTCAGACACACCATTAGGTTAATGCCTGCTCTTCAGGCCTGCACCCCCCGCCCCCACCCCCATGATTGCTCCCACTGATTCTGGCCTCTCACAGAGAATACAGGCCCTGTGATCTTCCTGGGCCGAGCCGGGTCTCCCAGGAGATCCCTAGTTAACTCTCCCTCCCCAAGCCTCTCTCCGGCTGTCTCTCCAGCAGGCCCTGCGGAAGTTGTCACTTTTAGCCCCGAGGCAAGACTCCTCTAGCTTGTGAGTCTCTGCTTCAGTCGGGGTGATCTGTGGGTTGTCAACTCTGTTGCCCTGTGCTATGGAGAATCCATGGACTGGAGGTGGGATAGTTGGGTGGGCTTCCCAGTTCCTCCAGCCTCGGGCGTGAGTCCCAGGCAGCCACCGGCTTTGGCAGGAGCAGGGCCACCGCTTCCTGGTTCCTCTGGCCTCAGCCTGGTCCTAGGAGGCCACCCCTCTTTTGTTATAGCAGCACAAATGGACTAAGATGAGCCCTGAGGCAGTTTACCTAGTAAAGGTAGGAGGAAGAAATGCTGGGAAAGATAGTCTAATAGACAGCTAAGCTAGGCAGAAATATTATAGGCAGCCGGGGCTGGGCCCTTGAGGGAGTCAGTGCAAAAGATGAGAACACATCAAAACTGCAGCTGTAGGGCGGGGATATAGCTCAGCAGCACAGTGCCTGCCTGGCAAGTCAAGGCCCTGGGTTCGATTTCCAGTTCCGAAATAAAGAACTGTGGCTGGAGGTAGATCTGAAGTTTAAAATTACAATGGCTATGGGGCTGGGGATTTAGCTTAGCCGCACAGCGCCTGCCTGGCAAGCACAAGGTCATGAGTTCGATTCCTGATACTGGAACCCCCCCCAAAAAAATTTCAATAGCCAGATTTACATGCCTTCCTAAGGGATATACAGGAGTTCCAGATTACTGGTCCCACCCTTTTGAGATTTCCCCCGTAAATAAATCATGATCTCATTAGAGGCAGGTATAATCCCAGCACTCGGAAGGCTGAGGCAGGAGGATTGTTGCAAGTTCAAGACCAGCCTGAGTGACAAAGTGAGCTCAAGGCCAGCCTGAACTGCATAGTGAGACCCTGTCTCAAAAAGAAAAAAGAAAGAAAAAAAAACCGAAATGGCTATACTTGTAATCATATTGGTTGGTCTTAGTTTTGACCCATGTTGTACCCACCTTGTGATTTTGCCCTATAAAACTTCCTTTGAGAGATGGGCTCACCGCCAAATCATTGGGGACCTCTCCCGTCTTTCAGGAGCTATTCCAGTTCCTCATCCCTATTCCCTATTCCTATTCCCATTCCAATTCCCTATTCCTAGTCCCCCTTCCCTCAGTAAACTTTCCTACTCTTAACCTCTGTTGCTCCTTAGAAGTCATTCTTCGGTTTCGGGGAACGCAGATTCCGCGAGCCGGACATCCAGCAGGTGGGGAATCACATTTATTTCCCCCGTGTCACAGGCAGGTGCTGTGTCAGTAGGGTCTGTCACACACTGGCCCCTTCTAACCCCAGTGCTTCCTCTGTCCCATGCGCTGCTGGGGAGGACGGCCCTGGTCACGGGAGACCTGACTTGAGAGGCGCTGCAGACATTTCTCTGCCCTGCGGGTGCTCCATCCCCCGCCTGTTCTCCTGCACTGGGTCACCGGTGTGAGGAGCTTCCAGAAGCAGAGATGAGGAAGTTACCCGGTACTGTAAGTAGAGTGCCTGCTGGCTCCTCTCACAGGGAAAGACTTTTCAGGACTAGTGGGGAAGAGGTGTGGGAAGGGAGGAAATAAGGGTACACCCTCAGGGAGAGTGCGGACCCTCCGCAGAGAGAAAGGCGCACTGTGAGCCAGACCTGGGTTCTTTTATGCGACCTTCAGGGTGTTGTCAAACGATGAGTGGGCTTCCTGGAAGGGAACGAGGTTGGAGCAACTTCTGTGTCCTGAAGCTGTGCATTCTTTCCTTGCTTGCTTGCTTGCTTGCTTTTCGTTTTTGAGACAGGGTTTCACTGTGTAATTCAGGCTGGCTTTGAACTCACAGCTGTTCTGCCTCAGCCTGCAGAGTGCTTGCGCCACCGCACGCAGCTGGCTGTGGCTTTTCTTAAAAGTACAATTTTAAAATCCCAATTTCCTTGTCTCCTTTCTGCCATTTTAAAATTTTCGACCAGTTTTCATATGCTCTTTATTTTCTTAAGGGATGGAGTAACTGCACGTTACTTTAATTCCAGTACTAGTTACTGTTGTATGTGAAGAAAGAAATACAAGCTTCTGTTCCCCCAACAGAATCCAACGTCCAGCTCTGTTCCGGACACTACCCGCTATTCCAGCAGGAACTTCTGCAGGCTTTTTCTTTCCTCAGCCTCTCTTTCCCACAGCTTTTACTGAACAATCTGCCTAATTTTCTAGATGCTTGAATAATTGTTCTCTTGTATTTTGTCCCTTTTTCAACATTACTTTAAATTACATCACACTTTTTTATTGAAATTTACTTAGATTTAAGTAAGTTTTGAGCCAGGCATAGGGGCACACATCTGTAATCCTAGCACTTGCGTGACTGAGGCAGAAGGATTGCTTTGAGTTTGAGGCTGGCTTGTTTATAGAATAAAATGAGATAAAATATGTTTTATGGAATTTTACTGTCATACTGACTAGTTTTTTCTGTATTTTTTTTCCTTTCTTGTGATCTTTACTCATTGTTTTTTGTTGTCTCTTTTTTGAGACAGGGTCTTGCTATGCAGTTCGGGCTGCACTTGAGCTCACTTTGTAGCCCAGGCTGACCTTGAACTTGCAATGATCCTCCTGCCTCCGCCTCCTGAGTGCTGGGATTACAGGCGTGAGCCGCCACGCCTGGCTACTCATTGTTTTTTTTGTTTTGTATTGATCTACAATATCACAACTATTCCAGAAGTAATCATTCAAAATGCTTACGTGGTTGTTATACTTTTACATTTTGGATCTTTAATTAGCTCAGATTCTGAGTTATATTCTTTTCCTCATTAACTTATTATCCTAGAGTAAAATCCCAGGCTCTTCACATTTTTTTTTTTTTTGAGACTCACTATATAGTCTAGGCTTGCCTTGAACTCACAGTGATCCTCCTGCCTCAGCTTTCTGAGTGCTGAAATTACAAGTATGTGCCATCATGCCCAGCCTTTACATTTCTTGACATTAGAAATGAATGTTTGAAAAATAATGCCATTATAAATTGCTGAACTTCCTTAATATGCAGATGTGACACTTTCTTGTGCTCTCAGGGTTTTGTTACATTTTGGTCTGGTTTTTGGCTTATTGTGATAGGGTCTTTCTGGGTAGACAGGGTCTTTCTGGTGTTAAACTTGCAGCTATCCTGCTGTCTCAGCCTTCTGAGTTCCAAGATTCCAGCAGTCATTAATTGTTCTTTCTCTACTGCATCTGTTTCTAGTACTTGCAACTCTGGTTATTTTAAAATTCCACTTGCAAACCTATTCCTCAAGATACTTTTTCTATGTTCTGTCTCGTGTGCGTGCTCTGTCAAGATCATCCGGGGTTTGGAACTGTCTCATATTATTTGCTATTGTTATTTAAGCTTTCATTGGGCAATGGTGGTTTAAATATTTTTCAGTGTTGTTCGTTGCGAGTTTCTTTTTCACAAAAGACCATTTTCCTAATACAATATCCTTCAAATTTCATCCTGACACAGGCATTGTTGCTCACACTTATGGTCCCAGTGATATAGGATGTATGATGTAAGGAGGACACACGGACCTCCAAATAATATAAGGAAATAGTATAACCCTCAGCCTGCCAGATGTCCAAAACACCAAGTTCATGTTCTCTAAAAGTAAGGAATGAATTCTAGGAACGACGGGGGTCAAGAGTAGGAAGAATTTATTGAAAGATAGTTTCTGTCTGAGAGACACAGAGGGCGCCCAGAAAGTGCGTAGCCCACTGACCCCACTTCTCAAGGGTGGTTTATTGAGGAAAGCCATGAGCTGAGGCAGGTTCAAGGTGGGACAAAACTATAGTCAACTAATAAGATTGCAAGTACGGTTGCCTAGGTAATATCCATTGGGAAGTCATAAGGTGGATGTAAGGTGGGACAAAGTCGTGGTGAGCTGCTGAGATTACAGCAAGCACAGTGTCTTAGGTAATACTGACTAAATGGAGAATCAAATGGGGAAGCAAGTCATGCAGCAAGTGTACAGGAATGAACAAGGATTTTCCAGGGACAATGGGCTAAGGAGGTTTTCGTCCCCCACCCAAATATGCCTATTTAGAATATCAATCACTGGTATTCTTCCCTAGGGGAAGTATGTGGGTGTAGTCATTCCTCTTTTTCTGGAAGCCTGGACTTCAGTGAATGCCTCTGGCCACAACTGTCTTCTGAGGACCCAACCCTGTAATATTTATAACTAACTCAGCTGCCTACAATGCCAGCACTCTGAGAGGCAGAGGCAGGAGGATCCAAAGCTCAAGCCCCACCTGGGCAATGTAGCCACTTAGCAAGGCCCTATCTCAAAATTTTTAAAAAAATTTAAAGAGCTTGGAATGTATGCAGCTCAGTGCACAGGCTCTGGGTTCAATGTCCAGGGCTGCCAATAAATAGACAAACAGACAGATAAATGCTGAGTGTGAATATGAGTTACAATGTTTCTTCCAAACTCTCTCCTGATTCTTGGTTCAGAGAGGTGCATTTGTTGTGAATGGTGGCTTGATGACCTCCATTCCACCAGAATGCTCTCCCTGAGTGCCTAATGATCTGCAATTGTCCAGCTCTTTTGCTATTATTGGTTAGAATGAATCTTTAGTTCTTAGACTACTCTGACTCTCCCTTGGAATTGGTATGTTTATTGTTGTTATTGGAGGTTTGTTGTTTTTGGTTTTTTTGAGACAAGGTCTCACTACGTAGTTCAGGCTCTCCTTGAACTCAGTATGTGGCCGGGCTGGCCTTGAACTCACACAAGAGCCTCCTGCCTCAGCCTCCCGAGTGCCAAGTGCCGGAATCACAGGCATGTGTCACCAAGCCCAGCCCCCTGGGAACTGGTCTGAAGTTGACAAATAGGAGTGATAGAGTGTTTTCTTAGAAGGGCTGTGGTGAGGCCCCAAAGCAGGTGGAGATGTTTTTCTTCCAAGTTCATAAAACAATGTTATAGGAAACTAGATAGCAATATGGTGACTATAGTAAAGCAGATTAACATTCTATCACCTCACAGAATTTCTTTTTTGTATAATAAGAACACAAAATTTGTGTGCCAAAATTCAATGATTTGGCCAAAGAAACCCCTCCTCATATAATACAACTGTATTAACTCTAGTCATCATGTTGGCTGTTAGGTCTCTAAACATGCTTATCCCGTGTGCCCGCTGGTTTGTATCCTTGGCCCCACCTCTCCCGTATCCCCTTTGCTTCCCACCCCCGACCACAGAGGCCAAAATCTAAAAACACGGACACATCAAGTGCAGGCCAGGACGGCACAGTAGGAAGCCTCACTCACTGCTAGTGGAGGGGCAGCATGGTACAGCTGCTTTCGAAGGTAGCATGGCAGTTTCCTACAGCACTAAGGATACTCACATGACAGTTCAGCCATTGCATTGCTTGGTATTCACCCAAATAAGTTGAAAACGTAGGTGCATACCCATACACATACACACACACACACACACACACACACACACACACACACACACGAGCTATTAAGCCACGAAAAGGACACTGGGGAACTTAAATATAAACGTAGTTTTTTGTTTTTATTTTCTGAAGTGCTGGGGACCAAATCCAGGACCTTGTACCTGCTTGACAAATTCTCTACTCCTGAGCTCCATTCCTGAGCTCATATTGTTAAGTGAAGGCAACTAAGATAGTCAGAAAGAAGGCTGAATACTGTGTGCTTCAAACTATGCCACATTCGGGAAAAGACAAAAGAACAGAGAGATTGCCGGGAATTAGGGGAAGGGAGCTGAACAGGCGGCACACAGAAAAGCCTGGTGGACAGTGAAGCTGTTGCACATGATACCGCGACATGGGAACATCTGCATTTTCAACTTAATTTTGTTATGAACTTAAAACTGCTTTTAAAAAAACAGAATCTCTGCATGTAATCCCAGCACTCGGGAGGCTGAGGCAGGAGGATCGTTGTGAGTTTGAGACCAGCCTGGGCTACAAAGTGAGCTCAAGGCCAGCCTGAACTGCATAGTGAGACCCTGTCTCAAAAAGACAAAAAAAAGAAAAGAACAAACCAGAATCTCGAGAGCCGGGGATATAGCTCAGCAGCACAGCACCTGCCTGGCAAGCTTGAGGTCCTGAGTTCAATTCCTGGTACCAACAAAAATAGAATCTCAAAAAATTATCTTTCAGGAAATGTGTGTCCAAGCTGGTAACCAAGGAAAGGAAAAGCCCCAGCACTTCCAGAGGACAGCAGGTTAAAGAGCCTGCAAACCAGCCACTGCAGCTGGCACTTGTGTGTGGCAAGAGCCGAGGCTGTCCTGCTTGCACGACCTGCAGGGAGCTAAAGCACAGAGAGCTCAGAGAGCTCAGAGCACCTGCTCCGGAAGACCCCCGTGGGATCTGACCAGCCACACTGCGGCTGCAGGAAGCTGCCCCTTCCGCAGAGAGGAACACCGGCGAGGTGCAGTGTTCAGCTACAATTACTGCTCCCTTCTGGTGTGGGAGGAGGCAGGTGATGAGGGACTGGAAGCCCAAGGGAGAGCTGCAGCTGCGGCAGGGAGGCCGTGGAAAAGGGCCCCGAGCTCGCCAGGCATTGTGAGGCTTCCATTTATTTTGGAGAAATAGAGTAGTCACAGTACAAGGCATGATGACATTCTTGATCTAACAACACCGACTTCTGTTGTTTTTCTGAATTTTTTAAAATTTTATTTTATGTTCTTAAATTGCTGTATATATTTAGGATGCCAAAGGACACTTTGGGAAATATTCCCTCCATCTTGGAGTCCGGAAGAAATGGTTTGGTTAACGTTGTATCCAAGGGGCTTTTTATAAAGTGGTTTCACTCAAAAACTCTATTTATTGTAAGGCTCCATTTGGACATGACTCTCCCAACCACCAACCTGTCTACCAGCAGAGGCATTGTTCTCAACTCAGCATCCATGCCCTCGGCAAACACGATGTCATAAAAGAGGTAAGATGGAGCAGAAAATCTCCCAAAACGCTGGGACACGTGAAGACACCCAAACATCCACACCAGATCCCACTGAAGAATGAAACATCCAGATAGCTTTGAGCACTGATGTTTATTAAGAGAGATCTTCCTGCCTAATGTCCCTTGCCTTCCTTCTTCTTTTTTTTTTTTGTGTGTGTGTCTTTTTGAGACAAGGTCTTGCTGTGCAGTTCAGGCTGGCCTTGAGCTCACATATGTAGCCTAGGCTGGTCTTGAACTTGCAACGATTCTCCTGCTTCAGCCTCGTGAGTGCTGGGATTACAGGTGTGTGCCACCAAGCCCGGCCCTCGCCTTCCTTCAAGCCCTATGAAAAAGGCCTGCTTCTCCTTGCTCCCTGAAGATGGCCTTGTCACCCTGTCTGCCTGCACCAGGCACAGTAAATTCCATGCATGTTGCTGTTCCTTAAACTCATGACTCCAAAGAAAAAGACTAAACCTGAAACATATCTGACACATGCCATGTGATCCCTCTATGTGCATTTTAGGGCACTGAGACCCCACTGCAGCAGTACTGGAAGAGGATGTGGTCCAGCAATGCCCAGTGCCGCTTCCATGACAGTCTGAGCTGCTTTGGCTGTTTTCATATCCTGGGTTCCTGTATTTATCCCACTTTAATCTTCTCACCCAGTTAATGGGAATAAAACAAATTAAGATACATTATGAATGTATGCCTACTCCCCACAATGGTTGTAATCAATGTGTACTACAAATATGTACTAATAAAAAGTCATTTTTTTTGTCTTTTTGAGACAGAGTCTTACTGTGCAGTTCAGGCTGGCTATGATCTCAATTTGGAGCCCAGGCTGGCCTCGAACTGCAACGATCCTCTGGCCTCAGCCTCCCGAGTGCTGGGATTACAGGGGTACAACCCTACACCCAGCCAAAAAGTAAATTAAAAAAAAAAAAAGAAAAAAGCTAAATCAGTCCAAGTAATTATAGGAGAAACAGAAAATAGTATGTGGAACGTGAAAAGCTAGCACACTTAGGCACTGCCGGTAGGAATGTAAAATTGTGCAATCGTTGTAAAACAACACTCTGACTGGTGTTTAAAAAGTTAAATGGAATTACCTTAGGTTCAGAAATTCTACCCCAGCTATCCAGGTGTGGTGGCACAGGCCTGTAATCCCGGCACTCCCAAGGCTGAGGCAGGAGGATCGCTGCGAGTTTGAGGCCCCCTTAGGCTACAAAGTGAGTTCAAGACCAGCAAAGTGAGCTCAAGGCCAGCTTGAACTGGATAGTGAGACCCTGTCTCAGAAAGACAAAAAATAAAATAAAACAGAAATTCTACCCAAAGGACTAGGAGGCAGGGACTCAAGGAGGTATTTGTACATCTGTTTTTTTATAGCAGAGTAATTCACAACTCACAGACCCAATGATGGAAGAATGGGTAAATGAAGTGTGGTAAATACGCACAGTGGCAAATCATGGAATCTTATTCTGCCTTTTTTAAAATTATTTTTTTATGTTTTGGTCTTTTTTGAGACAGGGTCTCAACTGTGCAGTTCAGGCTGGCCTGGAGCTCACTTTGCGACCCAGGCTGGCTTCCAACTCCTAATGTTCCTCCTGCCTCAGCCTCCTGTAGTGCTAGGATTACAGGTGTGTGCCACTACATCTGGTATCTAGCATTTTCCTTTCTTTTCTTTTTTTTTGGACCAGCAATCGAACTCAGCACCTTGCTCTTGCCAGGCAGACACTTGTGCCACTGAGCTATATCCCCAGCCCTCTGCCTTTAAAACAAAGAAAACTGACATAGTCTACAGTGTAGATGCCTCTTGAAGACATTATGCTAAGTGACATAACAGACACAGAAGGACACTCCTGAGTGAATTACATGGAGCAGCCCAGCTCAGAGAGGCGGAACGAGGTTTGCCAGAGACCAGGGACAGGAAGCGCCGAGGGCTGCTGTCTCAGGAGTACAAGGTTCCCAGTGGGAGAGGACAGGCTCCAGAGATGGTGGTGAGAGTGCACAGTGCATTTGAGAGCACTGAACTGCACGCTTACAAAATGCTGTTTTTATATCTTGCCACAATAAAAAAAAAGTCAAAACAAAAGGATGCGTGGGCAGGGGAAGGGAAACCTGGCTTCCAAAGGCTGGGGATTTAGCTCAGTGGCACAGCACCTGCCTGGCAAGCACGAGGTCGTGAGTTCGATTCCGAGTACTGGAAAAAAAAAAAAAGAAGCCTGGCTTTTGGAGCAGGAGGCGGACCCAGCCACACTGCTCACAGGACACTCAGCCCTGGATTCTTTGCTTCTTCCCTTTCAGGAACCTAAATCTGTAGCCATTCATTCATTCACTCATTCATTCATTCAGCTAATGTTTATTAAGCATGTACTATATCATTAGATTACTGTAAAACCATGGCATGCCACGGATAAAACAGGCCCACACCTGTAATCCTAGCACTGGAGAAATTGAGACAGGAGAAATACTGTAAGTTCAAGGCCAGTCTGGGCTAAAATCGAGACCCTGTCTCAACAACAACAAAAAACTAAATAAATAGTGGAGTAGCTTGAAGACTCTTGATTTTTGGGTCACATGCAGAAAGAATTGGTTGAAGGCCAGGAATGGTGGTGCACCGCTGTAATTCCAGCACTTAGGAGGCTGAGGCAGGAGGATTGAAGCCAACCTGGAATACATAGTGAGTTCAAGGCCAGCCTGAACTTCATAGCAAGATCTTGTCTCAAAAAACAGTTCAAGGGGCTGGGGATTTAGCTCAGCGGCAAAAGCGCCTGCCTGGCAAGCGCAAGTTCGTGAGTTCGGTTCCCGGTACCGGAGAAAAACCAAAAAAAAAAAAAAAAAACAGTTCAGAGAGCACAGTTTGAAAACCTTGTGTGTGGGGGGGTATTGTTGTACGTGGGGTTTTTTTGGTACTAAGGACTGAACTCAAGGCCTTCAGTACTGAGCTACATCCTCAACCTGTCTCCCCTACCTCTTCTTTTTTTTTTTTTTTTTTTTTTTTGTCTTTTTGAAGCAGGGTATTGCTATGCAGATCAGGCTGGCCTTGAGCTCACTTTGTAGCCCAGGCTGGTGTCGAACTCACAACAATCCTCCTGCCTCAGCCTCCCGAGTGCTGGGATTACAGGTATGCACCACCACACCTGGCTCCCCCCACCTCTTCTTTTAATTTCTGAGACAGAGTCTTGCTAAGTCACTAAATTGCCCAAGGATAAAACTTGTGATATTCCTGCCTCAGCCCCCTGGAGTGCTGGGATTAGAAGAATATACAAACATTCCTGTCAAAAACCTGTATTTCTACCTTTTCATTCTTCTACACAATTTTCTCACTATGCTTTTAAGACAATAGTTCTAAGATGCATCTAAAATTTGAAAGTGTTTTATTCACATTTTTGAATTTGTAACATGATCAAAGATTGAACTGCTCTTTTCCTTGATTTTACCTTTTATTTATTTATTTATTTATTTATTTATTTATTTATTTATTTATTTAGGTTGTACCAGGAATCAAACTCTGGACCTTGTGCTTGCCAGGAAGGCGCTGCACCACTGAGCTGTATCCCTGGCCCCTACTTTTAAAATTAAGAAAGGCTTCAAAACATAACATCTATTTTTCTATTGAGATAACTTTGTTAACATTAGCTTTTTAAAATGTGCATGGCTTGTTAAAATTATTCCTTTTTTGAAAGTAACAGAATGATACCAATTTTAGACTGATTTTATTTATTTTTGGTTTTCCAAGACAGTTGATTTAAGAAAGCCAAAAATACTAACCATTTGGCCCTTTGCACAAGAACGGTGCCAACTCCCGATCTCAGGATTAAATAGAAGGGGGAGGAAATCAGAAGCTCCCCTCTTGCTGTCATGGTACAACTGGAAGATTCTGAGATGTGAATATTCTGCTGCAAACCGGAAGACAAGCATTTAGGTTAATGCTAATGAAAGCCTTACATTTTAAAGGTCACCCTGCGGTCATTGCTCTCTGCTGCTAGATGACAGGAAGTGTGAGTTAAGTTCCTCTGTCTGTGGGAATAAAGAGTTATTTGAATAAAGAGTTGTGTCCAGATTTATTGAGCAATGTGGAATTTTTTAAGGGCAAATAACAATATGCAAACAACAAAATTACGGCACAAGACTGGTCTTTTCTACAAAGCTTCGTGTGCATCTTTGGACCAAACTGACCTTAACTGTACTTTGCCCTGAAAAGTTGCTGCTCTCAGAGTTCAGGCTTTGAGGCAGAGCGTGAGGATGGACAACAGCATCAGGGAGCCGGATTCTGCGTGGTCTTTGCAGTCTTGGGATGCTGAGTCTTTAGGAAGAAGATGTCTCAGTACCGCCCGTCCAGGCGCAGCCCTGCACCCAGGCCATCAGCCTGGTCCACTCCTCCCCGGGTCTCCTCTTCTCCTTCCTTGATGCCCACCTGCTGCCCTGTGTGCCCGCTTTCATGGAGGTACTCTGCGTTTCCCTTCTGTCCCAGTCACAAGAGCACCTGCCCGGCTGGTCTCTTTCCTGCTCACATGCATGATTTTCACTCTGCCGGCCCCTCTGCGAGGGTGTTGCACATACCTAATGTCAGATCTGCATTAAAATCAGTCCTGGTATCTTGCAAATCTGAGCTTCAGCTCCGACCTCTGCAAAAACAGAGACAACCCTTGGTTCCAGGATTCTCGGGACGCTCAAAGGAGGTTGATTAGCAAAGCACCAGGCGTGGAAGAGACGATACATTTGATGAAGGAGGCTCGTCTGTGGGCCTCAAGCAAGTCAGGAGCCATGGGTGGAGGGAGCCGGCTCCCCACTCTGCCCATCCGCCCTCTGCATGCTCCCCGCCTAGAATCACAGGCTGCTTCTCCCAAGGAAGCCTCCCTGCCGCCCGCTCCACTCCACCGAGCAGGTGCCAGTTCCCAAAGACCTTCCAACCCTGAGGTTTTACAACACTTACATATTTGCCCTACGTTTTCCTAGTGTTTAAGATTTCCTTTCCACTTTACCCATAATAACAATATGTTTGTTTTAGAAAATACAGAAAAATACAAAGGATATGAGGGCAAAAGTCAACCAAATTCCCACTTCTACAAATCCGAGCTCATTTTCTCCTTCCCTGTCACTCTCCTGCCCTCTCTCTCTCCCACCTCTCTCTCTCTCTCCCCCTCCCTCCTTCTCTTTCTCTCATCCTACACGTACCTTATTAGTATACTGCTAGTTTTTGAGTTATAAGTAAGAAACAACTGGACTCAAATTGTTTTAAATGGTAGGAAATAATTAGCTCACTGTCTTGGTTTCTTTTCTCTTGTTGCTGAGACAAAGTACCTAAGGCCCAAAATTAAGGAAGGAAAGGTTTATTTAGCTCACAGTCTGTGCAGGTTTCAGTCCATAGTCTTCTGGCTCCAAGGCAGCGGGGCACAGCTCAAGGGCAACACTTCAAGGCCAGAACACAGCAAAAGCAACAAGAGCAAAATGGGTGGGGCAAGCTTCTTTTCCTCCCTTACACTGTAAGCAGGTCAGCCCCACTACTGCCCGGGTAGCACTCACGCCATCTCCTTGCCCTCCTCTTGAATAGGACCAGGATGTCTACAAAGTAAGGCCCCTGGCCCTCTGCTGAGTCCCTTAGTTAAACTTCTTAAGTTCTCAAGTTGCCACAGTGTATCAGCCATGACACTCACTTAATAGGAAGGTCAGAGGTATGGTAACTTCTTAATCTGGACAACTCATCAATAGTCAATCTCCAGTTCAAGCAACAAAGAACTGGGCTGGAGACAATATTAGTATCCCTTCAGTGCTACTATGAAGACAAAGTGAGAAAGTCCACTGGTCTGGTTAAAATCAATGGGTAAATCCAGCAAAATGCCCTTCAGGGGAACTAACTTGCAGCTAATGGGCGTTTGGCAAATTGACTTGGGCCACGGACCCAGAGTCAGCGACTGCAGTGCTGACAGACCCGCAGAAGGGAGACCAATCCCAGTATCTTTCCGTTTTCCTTCCTTTTCCAGTCCGGCAGCTGAGCCCCAGGCCTGACTGCAAGTCAAACTCCGTGACCATGGCTGGAGACACCCATGCAGACTCACCCGTGTCTAATAGAGAGGAGGGACCTGTTTCCTGCGTCTTTTGAAGGTGGAGGAAAACTCCCCGGAAGACTTCCCTCTCTGCCCAGCTCACTGGCCCGAAGTGATTCACACGCCCACCCCTGGCCCATCACTAGCCGGGGAAATTCATGTGCACTGCTGATGAGTCACTTCCCAGAGCAGGCCTGGCGCCGTTTCCCTGGAGCACGCAGCTGACTGTGCTCCAAGAGAGAAAGGAAACGGCTGGGAGAATGTACAGCTTCTGCTCCCTTTTTTTTTTGGACAGGATCTTGCTGTGTAGCACAGGCTGCCTCCAAACTCTGTGGTCCTCCTGCCACAGCCCTCCAAGCACTGGGACTACAGACGTGTGCCACCACGCCTGGCTCTCTCATCCTTTGACTTAACATATGCAACTAAAATTCCCGATGGTAATAAATAGTTTTTGGAAATATGCTTTTAACTGAAAACATTTCTATGGAAGCATTATAGATTGTTTTGTTTTGGTTTTTTTTTTTTTTTTTTTTTTT
>NW_004955462.1:4412959-4414883 GCF_000276665.1 Chinchilla lanigera
CAGCCTCCCGAGTGCTGGGATTACAGGCATGTGCCACCATGCCCGGTGACAGCATCATAGATTTGTGAAAGTTCTCTTGTTGGACACTGGGGGAGATTCAATTTGTATCATAAATCACTCAGCGTTTTGTTCTCAAGCTGTCAAATGTCCATAAACCCAGAGCCATGAGTAATTTCTCTTCCTGAAATTCTTATCATTTACAGTAAAAGATGACCATGTTTGTTTATATGTCATCAGTAAATCCATAAATGATTTTTCAGGAAATGCTGGATTTCTAATGTAAATACGTGCTTTTTACATCTCGCTCCTGCACCCCACCCCACCGGGGAGCCCTTTGGGCCAGCGTATCGCAACTCACGTGCACTGCAGTGCCAGGCCCTACAGAGACCGGGGCTACCGGTGTGAACCTCATTCGGGAGTTCCAGAAGTACCTCAGCGCACAGGGCGCACTGGGTCACTAGCAGGGTCCCACTCACCGTGTGTGTGCTAGTTCTCAGGCATTTATCAAAACAGCACCAGGCCCTGTTCTGGAGAACAGGGGCTCAGGCCCTTGGGGAGCTCGGAAATCTCAGAGGCGCTGAGAGAAGCGCACACTGGGCCTTTCCCCGCGCCCCTTCCTACCTTCTGTTCCAAGCCCTTTGCCGCTCAGAAAGGAAACATCTGGCCTCCCTGCCTTTCTCTGGGTATTTCTGAGGGAATAATTAACGTACTAACGTACATGTTCCCACCTTTGCCCTTGTAACTGGTGTCATAAAGGGCTAATGAACCCACCCCAAATACAAGTTTACCGGCTTTACTTCCTGGTGCAGGCCGAGGCCTGCAGATGGGCTGGAAGGGCCGCTCACCCCAACCGAGGCCAGAGCGCTGGGCTCTGCCGCGGACTTAAGTTCAGCCTGGGATTTTTCAGTATAAAATTTCGTCCTTATGAATAGCAGTTTAAAGAGTTTCGTTGTATTTTCCCAGGCAACCTGGTTGAAACACTAAAGAAAGAAACATTTTGGGTTTGGTTTTGTTTGTTTGGGTGGTTTTGCTTGAGACAAGGTATGTGTAGTCCAGGCTGGCCTTGATCTTCCCGCGATCCTCCTGCCTCAGGTAACGCGCTGAGATTACAGGCGTGCGCCATCCCCGCCCTAGCTAAACTTTATTTTTATGAAAATAAAATTATATAAATCTTTGACCATTTTGTGATCTAGTACCGTGAATAAATTCCTTTCTTGGCGCAAAGGCACGGGGCGGGGGGGGGGGAGTAGGGCGGGGGCATTATTCGTACAATTTTAGAGGAGAAGGGGCCTGGGAGACGGCTGGCAGAGGAGCAGCAAACAGGCTGCCCCAGCCTCAGCTCCGCGGGAAGCAAGCTTCGCAGCCAGAGGCGCGGGGTGTCCCCACTACCCACGTACCAAACGCGAGCGACGAGAGCGCGCCGGGCCTCCTCTGGCCCGCAGCCGGCTCCGCAGTCCGTTCCGAGGCGGGTGGGTGGCGCCGCAGGAGGCCGCTCTCCCCCCCGACCCCCGCGCCCCCGCCTCGCCCCGAATCCTGGAAGCCAGGACCGGCGGAAAGGGCCGGGAAGGCTACTCTGGCAGCCCCGCGTCCCGGCCGTGCCCCGGGCCACGCATTCCTCCCTCCTGCCAGCACGGCGGCGGGGCCCGGCTGGGCAGGCTGGTGCAGACCGTGCTGAGTCACCGCGAAGCCTCCCTGACTCAGCCTGGCAGTCCCTGCCCCGAGGACAGCGAGGAGCAGGAAGCTGGGGCCGCGCCCGCGCCCGCGCCACGCAGCACAACCCGGAGCAGCGATTTCCCACTCCCCGCAGAACCAGGCAGCTGCCCGGCGCGTCCCACCCATGCCAGGGCTGCAAGGCTGATCGCTCTTGCTTGCTTTTCTTACCTTCTTTCTGATCCCTTTAGCCGCCCCCCCCCCCCCCCCCCCC
>NW_004955462.1:4415554-4437087 GCF_000276665.1 Chinchilla lanigera
CTATCTCAAAAAAAAAAAAAAAAGCCGGGGATGTAGCTGAGCGGTACAAGTGCCTGACTGGCAAGTGCAAGGTCCTGAGTTCGAGTCCCAGTACCAAAAAAAAAATACCAATGTGCCTAGAGCTCAGGAGTAGACATCCTCTGTTTAAAGTCCCTTTTCTTTTGATCTTTTTGAGGCAGGGTCTCACTATGCAGTTCAGGCTGGCCTGCAGCTCACTTTGTATCCCAGGCTGGCCTCAAACTCACAACAATCCTCCTGCCCCAGCCTCCTGACTGCTGGGATTACAGGCATGCACCTCCACACCTGGCTAAAGTCCTTTATTAAACCACACTTTAACATGTCTTGAAGATTTTTCTCTGGAAATCAGGGAATTCAATTTCATGATTAGGGTCACTTATAGCATGTAACTTAGAAGTCTGATTAATTATACGCCGAATTGGTGTTCTTCCTTAAGTCATATAGTGCAGTATGCCTACTAACATTACTTTGGGGGCTTATCCTGGACTTGGATTTCCTATTTTCTCTTGAGGAAGACGTGCCTTTGATCGCTTCTTGCGGCATGTAATGAACTGTGCCAACCTGAGAGTCTTTAACAGTGCTTATCGTGTCAGGCTGTATTTGGTTTGCAATGCCAGAATCAATTAGCTTCAGCGTTGCATCAACTATTAGGAAGTTAGCGGCTCCAGATCACTATGAACAATGCCATTGGTAGATGTGTGTACTGCCTCCAACATACTTTTCTAGTAACTCTTGCGCTCCCATGGATTGATTGACTTTTTCTTCTTAAGCCAACCGTTAAGATCAATATTTCCACATTCTATTACCACGTAGATATACTAATCTGTTGTTTCATAATCATCGAGTCAGATGGTTTTATCACCATGCTGTTGTAGTTTATTCAAGTAAGCTATTTCATTCTGATAACTTTCAACAGTTTGGTTATCTGCTTCTTCTAAGTTCATATATTTTATTGCATATATCTGGTTTTTTGGTACCAGGAATCAAACTCATGACCTCAGGCCTGCCAGGCAAGCACTTATACCACTGAGCTATATCCCTGACCCTCCATATATTTGTTTCTTTTCATTCGAGACCTGAAATACCTTACTTGAACCTCCCCTGCCTATCTGCTTTAATATGGAGTAAACTGTTCCTTTAACTGAAATGTACTCATTTGAGTATCCTGCAATCTGTAGGTTCTGCAGAGGAGTGACAGGAACTTGCTTCTGCTGCTGCTGGAAGCAGGTGAATCAGCTCTTAGGGGTTGATGATGGGTACACTGGGGGAAAGCCATTCTGTTCTTGACAACTGGAGTTCTAACACAGCTCATGAGGTCTGGGGACATAGCTCAGTGCCTGTGTGGCAATCTTGACGTCCTGAGTTCTATTCCTGGTACCAAAAAAAGCAAAACAAAACAAAAATAAAATAGCTCATGCAATCATCCAGAGTATTTCTACTTGGTGTCTGACAAACAGATTTTGGATCAATCCATTTAGGCACTGATAAGGGTGGCCACTGCTTTGAAACTGAAAAGACAGGTTGCTCTGCAGTGGTGCGTTTCTGCTCTGTATCAGTCTTTGGGGTTATGTCTGCAATACCTCACTGATTGGAAAGTACAGCAGGATTCTGGCTCACCCATTCTGACTTTCTCTTGGATTGCCATTGTTTCCGGGTGCTTTCTGGTACCTTTGGGTCTTCATGCTCCTTAGTCTCTTCTAACTTAGTTAGAAGACTTGATTCAGCTTTATTCTTCAGAGTTACTGAATCGGTATTAAGTTCAAAACTCTTTTCACCTTATACCAGAGATTCCTTTGAACAGGTATTTTGAACAGACTTTAAATTTCTCAGTTCACAGGAATTATTTCCACTTGTTTTGGATTCAGGGATAATCAAATCTCAGCATTCTGATCCAGAGATCCGCCTTTTTGTAAAACTGGGCATAACTGATCCATCTGTCTTCAGTTGATAATCTAGACTATTTTGAAGGTTAACTGGGACTCTTCCAAATGGGCGAGACCGTTTAGTTCTGTTAGCTTGTTTCAAGGGATGTCGATGAACTATCTCTGCATCTTGTTCGGCCATGTTCTCCCCATATAAAAACCTGGCTTTAGTGGCCGGCCCCCTGGAATCACAACTGATTCCTCTATTCTGTAAATGTCCAAGGAGCTGGAGATGGATTCTTGGGCCGTTGATATTGTAGATACTGATAAACTCTTCTTTCCCCTCCTGAAAGCAGCTGCTTTTTCTGGAGGTTTACATAATGAAGGCAATTTCCAGCATTTCTGGTGGTACTGCTCCACAACCCACAGCTCTATGGAGAAGCTGCTTACTTTTTTTGAAATTACCTTGAGACAATTCAAACTGTGCAAAAGATACACGGGCAGAGCGAATTTCTTGCAGTTTGCTCTGGCCCTTTGCAAGTAGCTGCATGCATCCTCTGGCTCTGGAATAGCTTTTCTTTTATTTATTTATTTATTTATTTATTTATTTTTTTTTTGGTTTTTCTCCGGTACCAGGAACTGAACTCACGACCTTGCGCTTGCCAGGCAGGCGCTTTGCCGCTGAGCTAAATCCCCAGCCCCTATTTTTGTCTTTTTGAGACAGGGTCTCACTTTACAGTTCAGGCTGGCCTTGAACTCACTTTGTAGCCCAAGCTGGTCTTGAACTTGCAACAATCCTCCTGCCTCAGCCTCCCGAGTGCTAGGATTACAGGTGTGCGCCACCGTGCCCGGCTGTGGAATAGCTTTTAATTCAGCAAATCTCACTTGAATTTGAGCAAAACTCTCACTTTGGCCATATTTATCTGGAGGAAGTGCTTCAGTTGCTTGACTGTAATCACTAAGTAATTTACTTAAAAGAGTGTCATTTAGGGGACACTGGTTTACTCTCGTTTGAGTAAGAAATTCTACCAGCCCTCGGGGGTGTTCGCTGTCATCTTAATTTCATTAACAGCTCCCGAGTCATCTGTCGGTAACAGCAGAGACTTTATTCATGCTTAGCTCATCAGTAAGATCTTCACTTTTTAATTTATTTTTAATATCTCTCACTTTGTTCATTATGGAATGATGTTAATTCTCGTTAATGAAAATGACAAAGACGACAGCAGTGGTGACTGCACAGCAGCCAGAACTTGGCTTTGCTGCACAATCTCCTCTCATTCCAGTGCCTCAAGTTCTGAGGTTTGTTTTCCTCTTCTCAGCTCACCACCCCAAATTCTGAAGTTTGAGTTTCTAAATTCCTCGAGAACGATGAGAAGTTGTCACCAGAGTGCTGTTCTGATTCTTTCTTGAGTCGTCACCACTGTGGACAAATAAGGAGGTGACAGTCCGGCCTGAAGAGCAAGGACTTTGAAGCAGGACAGGGTGGAACTCTTGATCCCACACTTAACCAACGGACTGATCAAATGGTGCTTCTCCGGGGGTCGGGGCAAAAGATGGAGTTCTTCTCTACCTTCCTCCCTCCCTGCTCTCCTTCTTTGTTATTTCTAAAATATTACAGACCAGTTCTTTTGAAAAATACAATAAAAGCATTTTAGCAACATTAAGCTGCTATAAATGTTCTTAAATGCAACTATGAATTTCTGTTCTGACTTCATTTAGAACTGCCAACTACTAGCTCAGTCTATGTGGACTGTTTAGCGCATGACGTGCCTGGGATATTGTCACCACTGAAGAATTAGGAGCCACTTGGGAGGCCTATGCCAGAAGTGTGGATAAAAAGACGGGGGCTGCCGGGCGTGGTGGTGCATGCCTGTAATCCCATCACTTGGGAGGCTGAGGCAGAAGGATCACTGCGAGTTCAAGACCAGCCTGGGCTACAAAGTGAGCTCAAGGCCAGCCTGAACTGCAGGGAGACCCTGTCTCAAAAAGACCAAACAAAACACAACCAGACAAAAACCAGGAGCACAACCCCCAGAGCTAGAAGAGGTAGGTGACACCTCAGGTACTCAGAGCTGAATCTCATCTGGCTTAATTTTGTCCCACCCTACCCTACTATGGTCAGCTCATCTGTGTGCGGCGAGACCTATCCCAGAACTCCAGGGTGTCTCCATGATATTTCTGTCATTGCTTCAGTATCTGTCTTTCTGTGCTGGGAGCTGAGCTCAGGCATCCTCAGCGTGTGCTTCGACACAGAGCTGCCTGGAGCCCTCTGTGGTGTGTTAAAAGGGGTGAGTGGCGAGGCTGGCCCAAGCCGTGAGCCATGCCCTGGACATCCAGTTCTGGACTCTCAGCCTGCTGCTCTGTTTTGCCCAGGCGTGGATGACCCTAGACCACCACTAGTAGTACGCAGCATAGGCTGGAGGGTGCCCAGCGCAAGAAGGCGGGAGTGCACATTGTCAGGACTTCCTCCAGGCTCCAGATTGTCACTCTCCCTGTCAACCTCAGTCGTTAAGTTGGGAAAACACTGCTTACGTGCCCTGTTTATTAACAGTGCTATTAGCCCAGAGGAGGAATTATCCATCCATCCTCAGCCAAAGGAAGTAAGGCCGGGGTTGTGTGCCCTGATGAGGTTGCCAGGATTTCTCGTAGCTTACACACCTGTGGGAAAGCCAGAGTGTGCTGCTGACACATGAAGATGGTTGTCACACCCTTTGGGACTCACCCGAAGGCTTCTTGAGCACATGACCTTCGGGCACACATAGACAGGAGGCGGCCTCCGCCTGAGAAATCTCACTGGCTGAGGCACAAGTAACAACGGCGGCACCAGCAAGCAAGGTGAGATGGGGCTGAGCTGTAGCTGATGACTCTCACCCTGAGCGGCAGGGAGAGAAGCACCCAAGACGTGCTTGACGCTACAGAATCCACCTACATCAAAGTTAAGCTCATGTCAAGCTACGTCCAGTATCAAGTGTTAAAAGCTCTTCATCCCCAGCACTGTAAGAAGGAAAAAAATAATAACTTTTCAGGCATTATTTACATCAGATAAAGGCTAATCCTGATCTAAACATTTTTACTCTTTCAGCTGTGGCATGAGGCCCTCCAAAGCATCAGGAGCATAATATCTCTCTCAAATATGAAGTACCCAAAAAGTATTCCAGACGAAGTCTCGTACAGAAATAACCTGGTGGAGGCAAGAGATGTGAGTCAGATAAGCCCAAACTGGTCAGTTCTGTGAGAAGAAAAAACAAATCAGTATGTTGATCCATTGCGTGGTTCTAAAACGAGGAAAAGTGGCGCCGAATCGGTCCCTCCCACCACCCGAGCTGCAGTTGTCTAAGGCACTGGATATCAGCCCTATGCGGCAGAACACGCAGAGGTCAAGGGGTCAGAGTGGGGAAGAAAGAAAATTCCAGCCCCTGAAGCAGCTGGGACAAAGCTAAAGGACAACAAATAAAGTAGTCTGGGGAAAGAATGATAAGACAGGTGCAGGTGGGTAGGAGCTTTCACTGTCAGGCGTTGCTCACAGCACCACTAACAAAATGAAAGGAAACAAGCAGAAAACACACAACAACAACAACAACGAGAAGGACCACGACGAGGATCACAACAGTACGAGCTTTCAGCTGCAAACCTGGGTTAAAATCTTCTCATAAGGTGGGTTTAGCGATGATTCAATGATGTAATACAGAAAAAGCCTCTCGAAGGTAACGTCCAGGTTAAAGGAATGAGAGTTATCACTGGTACAACAGCAATACGGAAGAAGGCCAGTCAGGGGCTGGCTCACCCGTCCTTCCAAGCGGCAGTCCCCAGCCCTCAGACAAGGAGGAGTTACCCTCTGACATCTAGAGAGCCTCTTCAAGGGCAAAAACGGGTGAATTTGGCAAATTCACAAGGGTTCTCTTATTTCTGGTGTAAATTAGAACAAAATAAATACTCTAAGGATTCATTTCATCTGAGGCAGTACAATCTTTCAAGGCTTCAATTATTTGGTAATGTTCCGGTTACTTTCTGTGACACTGTATTCCAGTTAGACCTTTAAACTACTTCCAGTGCTTAGAAGTAACTATTTCTACAGGATAACTGACCCAGCTTTTTCAATAACCTAGGAGATAGAGGGGAAAAAAGTACCAGAAAGAAGTTACTGCTAAACACTGTGAGACTTAGAGGACGTAATAAGCGCAGGTAACATAGGGTCGGTTTCTCGTTTGGGTATTCATCCATCCATTCATTCATTTATTCATTCAGGGCTCTGATTTGAAAAATTCAATCCATAAAAAGTAGATTTTTTTTTAGGGAATCAGGGTAGTGTGATTATGGATTTGGTATCAAATACAGTATTAAGGGGGAAGATGTCACTTGTTTTTGTTTTTTTTGTTGTTGTTTTTGTTTTTTTTTTTTTTTTTTTTTTTTTTTGGTCTTTTTGAGACAGGGTCTTGCTATGCAGTTCAGACTGGCCTTGAGCTCACTTTGTAGCCCAGGTCGGCCTCGAACTCGCAATGATCCTCCTGCCTCAGCCTCCCAAGCGCTGGGATTACAGGCTGTGTGCCACATGCCTGGCTCCAAACATTTCAAGAAAGGGAAAACAAGTAACAACTGAAGCAGAGATGGCAAAAGCCTGAAAGCTTTTAGGTCTGGCGGTAAATCTATACAGCTTTATTGTACTCTTCTCCCTACTTTAAATATCCTTGCTATTTTAAATGATAAACTAAATCAAAGCACTTAAACAAATTGATTTTTTTGTTTTGTTTTGTTTTGTTTTTCTTTTTGAGACAGGGTTTCACTACACAGTTCAGGCTAGACCTGAACTCACTATATAGCCCATGCTGGCCTTGAACTCACAGCTATCTTCTTGCCTCAGACTCCCAAGTTCTGGGATTATAGGGGTGCACCATCACACCTGGTTCAGGCAATTGATTTTTCTTTTAACATTTAAAAAAAAAAACCAGCCAGGCATGGTGGCGCATGCCTGTAATCCTAGCACTTGGGAGGCTGAGGCAGGAGGATCGTTGCAAATTCTAGACCAGCCTGGGCTACAAAGTGAGCTCAAGAACAGCCTGAACTGCATAGCAAGACTTTGTCTCGGAAAAAAAAAAAAAAAAAAAAAATTAACTCCTTGTGGCAGTTCTGCAGCCCTAACCACAGACCTGCGGTCTCAATGGCTCTTTTATGAGCTCATTCCTCCTCCCTGTTTCTTTTACAGGGAAAAACTTCCTTTCATCTTCCAATCTTTTGGCTTCTGGACAACCTCTTCTATCTTTTCGGCCTTAGGTTTTGCCTGTCACTTTTCCTTCCTCTCTTTTGAATCGCTCCTGTGCTCTTCTTCCACCCACCTCGCCCCAGCCTCATTTTGGGATAACTCCGTCCTCCCATGGTCCAAAGATGGACAGACAAGAGTGACAGGTATACATTTCACCATCAAAATCCTCTTGAGGGAAGAAATCTAGGACAGGGCCAGGGATAGAGCTCAGTGGCACAAGGGCCTGCCTGGCAAGCATGAGGTCCTGAGTTTCGATTCCTGGTACCAAAAGAAAAGAAAAGAAAAGAAAAGAAAAGAAAAGAAAAGAAAAGAAAAGAAAAGAAAAGAAAAGAAAAGAAAAAATCTAGGTCAGTACCAAAGAGTGCACCTTCAAAATGAACACAAAGTACTATCTGTGAAGGAATTATTTCAGTTTTTTAAGTATCTGGAAATGCTCTGCACTAATAAACTGAAATGCTTTGAAATTTCATGCCATGGTTTACTAGGAAAACACTACCCATGGTTTACTAGGAAAAGATTTTGTAATGAAATGCGGAGTTGAAAATCTTTTAATTGTACTCTAGCAGTGTAGCAAGATCAAAACCATTCTGCAAATCTATTTATACAGAGAGGCAATAACATCTTCTTTAAATCTTATTAAGATTTAGATTTCAGTCCCCAGAGTGGACACACACACACACACACACACACACACACACACAATTAGATTTAGATTTTCAGAGAACAGGAAAAAGTGAATTTGGTTTCAATGCATTGTGGAAAGTTCAAAATACAAGAGAAGATAATCAATCTGACACTAGAAATATCGAAAGCTATTGAGATGGATCAGCAGTAAAAGCTATTTCCTTCCCACCTATTTTTGCATAGCATCCTGACGGAGCACCTTCAAGGCTTTTAATGTGTTTCAGATAGTAACACTAATGTACATGGTGGGCCTGACTCAGATTAACCATTCTGTTCAAAATCCCCATTGCCTCAAAGATAGGTGATCACTTATGTCAATAATATCATTCATGTTCCTTGTAACATTTGACAAAAGCTGCCTTTGGCTTTGCGGACCTAGTGTCAGGCAAAATAATTTTCTCTCCTTTTTCCTTTTTTTTTTTTTGTGTGTGTGTGTGTGAAAAGGAGTTTTGCTATGTAGCCCACACTGGCCTTGAACTCACAGCAATCCTCCTGCCTCAGCCACTCACATGCTGGGATTATAGGTATGTGCCACTATGCCTGGCTCATCTTTCTCCAATAAATCAAGGAAAAGAACACTCATAGTTCTGAAAATCAAAAAGTCTAAGGAAGGATGAGAAATGAACTGGTATGTTCTTAGCTTAAAGTCTGAATTAAGGAAATGATTTAGTGGCAAGTAAAAATATAACCTGTTTGTAAAGATCTCCAGAGGTGACTGCCCCACAACTTCACTAACTTATTTCTATTTAACAGTTGTGTTTTAGCCAGCCATGGTGGTGCACGCCTGTGATCCCAGCACTTGGGAGGCTGAGTCAGGAGGATTGCTGTGAGTTTGATGCCAGCCTGAAGTACATGGTGAGACCCTGTCTCAAAAAATAAAAAAACAGCTGGGCATGGAGGTGCATGCCTGTATTCCCAGCACTCAGGAGGCTGAGGCAGGAGGATGGTTGCGAGTTTGAGGCCAGCCTGGGCTACAAACTGAGCTCAAGGCCAGCCTGAACTGCATAGTGAGACCCTATCTCAAAAAAACAAAACAAAACAAAAAAAACCCGGAAAACATTTTTTTGTTGTTTTTTAAAGCAGGATCTCACTAAGTAGTGCTGGCTGGCTTTGAACTCACTTATGTAGCCCCAGGCTGGCCTCAAATTCACAGTAATCCTCCTGACTCAGCCTCCCAAGTGCTGGGATTACAAGTGAAAAAAAAATTTTAAATAATTTTTAAAAATAGTTATTTTCTTCACCAAGAATCTGAGTTTATCCTAATTTCCTCCACCAAGAAGTAAAAAAGCTAACTGGTCCCACTCTCCCATCCCTGACTAGATTTGACACCACCAGGCACTGTCTGAGCTGGTCTACATGTTCAAGGGCCAGTGAAAAATTTAATTTCCACAGCATATCCAGTTTTCTATGTATATAGACACACAGAATCGCCACTATTAAGCTAGCCCTAAAGTTTTACCTCTCACCAGAGCGATCTCACACTGGCTGGAGGACTTGCTCCCATTTCCCTATGGAACTCTCACATGGAAATACCATTCTTAGCCTTTTAATTTAAGTTCACTCTTCAGTGACAAAGGAGAACATGCGGGCTGTGCAGATCTGTGGCTGCTGACAGCAACTCAGTCCTGACTGCTGCAGAAATCCTAATCCCGCCTTGGCAAGGACAGCACTCACTACCTCCATTTCTAATGGACTTGCTGAACGCTAGTAAATGTTAAACTTGGAGTGCCCGGACAGTTTCCCTTGTAATGTAGGCGGGCTGCGAACGACCCCCCTAATTTAACGTGTCCCCCTCTTATTTTTCTCTTCTCTCTCCTAGTTTGGGCTTCTTGGCTACTTGGAGGCATGATCTCTAATTTCAAGTCCTGTTCCTCCCACGACGATTTTGGTCAGGAGGGTATGAGGCTCCAGGGCATCGGGGCGTAGTGCACATTTTTCAGAGCTGGAGTGCACCTGACCGAGTGGCTCTGTGTTACAGGAAAGCCTGCTGGCATCTGAAGCCTAGGATCAGTGACCGGCCCTGGGGCCTCCCTTTCAGCGGTCTCTTAGTTCTTATTCTCCTGCCTTCTGACCTCTGTGGTTCTTTGAACCCTCACTGACTTAAACAAGTCCTTCTGCTGTGAGGATTTTGGACTCTTCCCAGGATTTGTAGAAGGTTCCATTTAGTCCATTCACAGAACCTTGTGGCAGAGGAGATGGGAACTTCTTAAATATTGAGGGCACCTAGCAAGGCCCCCAGGGGCTGGGTTGGCCAAGGCTAGTGAGACAAGTGCTCAAGCTCGTGCCACCCCAGGATTACTAGCTCCATGTAACAGATGAAAACAAGATGTCAAGGCTCAGAAAGGAGGCGTTAAAAATTGGGATGGGGGAGCCGGGGACGTAGCTCCGTGGCATGGTGTCTGCCTGGCAAGTGTGATTCCTGGTCCTGAGTTTGATTCCTGGTACCCCAAAAAAATCAGGATAGCGGGCAGGCAACAGGTCAGTGGTGGAATACTTGCCCCCCACCGAAGGCTACACGGGTCCTGGTTCCATCCCCAGCACCATTAGGACAAACACACAAACCAGCAGGGCAACCCATCTGGGATCCCTCCTCTCAGGAGCTATCCTGTTTCCTCATTCTTTTTCTCTAATAAATTTTCCTACTCTTAAATAAACAAACAGAATGATATTCTACATGAAATCATACCACTGTGCAAAATACAGCGGGTCAGAAAAGACTCCTGCACCCACCAAGGTCCACAGAAGGCCTTGCGGTCCTACTCAGGTGATCAAAATGGCAACGGAAGCCTGGGAACTCTGAAGAAACCGGCATCTTCCATTCTGTACCCCTCCTTCCCCAGTTTAACTCTGCTTGAAAGAATGGGAAAGGTGGTGGAAATAGGAGGAAAGGTAGAGTGAAAACTGATGTGGTATATGAAAGGTATAATGTAGAATTATGTTTCAAAATCAATGCCAGGATGCGTCAAATGAATCCAGTCAAATCAATCTACACCTGGATTTAAGAGCAGTCCCGCTTACTGGAGAAAGCTTTGGCTGCGATTCGTATATTAAGGAGGTCTGCAGGCGTGCCGTGTGCCATTTGTCAGAGATTCCATACCATCACTCTTCACCCATCTTGGTCTCAGGTTTATATAAATTATATTAATGCACAAACTTACTGTTTCTAGGTTTTCCATTCATTTTTTTTCCTGACCCCATTATAATATACCAACATGATTTTGATAATAATTCCACTTCCCACAATATTAGGTATCCACACAAATTTCCTATAAATGAAGTCTTTCAGTACCATGTAGGCTTGAACCTAGTAAAACATTTATACCTCTCTGGTTGACTCAGAACTACTCATTAAAGGTGGATATTCAACATTCAGAGAGGAACTTTACTGCTTACTGTGTAAGCCATAAACAAGTGTCTGCTGTTTCCATCAAATTACAAAAAGCAATAGAAAAGGTTAAGACAAATCTACACAAGGCATAAAGTTAGAGTAAGATTAGCAGGAAATCCAGGAATAGGAAGGGAATTTTATTTGTTGAAATACCAACACTGTGTGTGTAAATTGATATGCTTTTCAAAATGTAGCACTTTAGTTTATAATTTCAACTTTATATTTTATAAATTTATAAATATACAAAAAAAGTAGTAACTCCTATAATGAACCATACTATATCCACCCCTCAGTTCAGCAATCATTTCTTTGTCCTACGTAATTCATCTTTTCTTTTTTGTATCACTGTATTTTAAAATAAATCTGCTTGGGGGCTGGGGATTTAGCTCAGCGGCAAAAGCACCTGCCTGGCAAGCGCAAGGTCGTGAGTTCGGTTCCCGGTACCGGAGAAAAACCAAAAAAAAAATAAAATAAAATAAAATAAATCTGCTTTACTCTCAAATAGTTCTCAAAAATCAAGACAATTTCTTTCTTTCTTTCTTTCTTTCTTTTTTTTTTTTTTTGTCTTTTTGAGACAGGGTCTCTCAGGTTTTGCTTTCCTTTCCTGCAGTTCAGGCTGGCCTTGAGCTCACTTTGTAGCCCAAGCTGGTCTCAGACTTGCAACAATCCTCCTGTCTCAGCATCCTGAGTGCTGAGATTGCAGGCGTGCGCCACCATGCCTGGCTCAGGAGAATTTCTTATATACTTGTAATCCCACTGTAAGGACAGCAAAAGAAGGAAGAATAAAATCCCACTGTAAGGACAGCAAAAGAATTCCTTAATAAAATTAAATTAAATCCACATTCATATTAAAAAATCTCCCCAATTATCCATAAATGTGTTTGTATGCTTGGTTTGTTCAAATCAGGGCATGAGTACATGAATACTTACTACATTTAATATTTATGTCTCTTTTCTTTCCTTCAGATTTTCTTTTGAAGATTTTATTTATTGTATAAAGAATAACAACAGGTAGTTGTCTTTTCAAATCCTGCGTATGCTGGATTGTTCTGATTTTTGCTATTTGTGGTATTTAATTTGTTTCTCCATCCTATTTTCTATTAACTCAAAGTAACATCTAACATGCTGGGCGTGGTGGCACATGCCTGTAATCTCAGCACTCAGGGGGCTGAGGCAGGATGATCGTTGTGAGTTCGAGACCAGCCTGTGTTACAAAGTGAACTCAAGGCCAATCTAAACTGCAGAGCAAGACCCTGTCTCAAAAAAACAAACAAACAAAAAGTAAGGTCTAAATGCTTGAATCAATTCTGATTTGATTTCTCTTTGCACAAACATTGCACAGGCGTTGGTCTGAGTGGCACAGTGCCCCACATCAAGAAGCACAGGTCTGGTTGCAAGGATTTTAGTGACGCTAAGACTGATCTACGAGTGAGGGCGGTAGCCGTCAGCCTTTCTATTGTGAAGCTTTCCAGAAAGCTTTCTCCTGATATGTTTTAGAAGAATCAATAATCTCAACAGAGATCACCAAATAGTAATTTTCTACTTTTATCATTTTTCTTCACTGACTGGTTTAATTCTTGGGTAAAAAAGAGCTTTGTTTAGTTAAGGACAGCTAATTAGAGATTTGTTTTTTTGTGGTTTTTTTTTTTTTTTTTGAGACAGGGTCTCGCTGTGCAGTTCAGGCTGACCTTGAGCTCACTTTGTAGTCCAGGATGGCCTCCAACCTGCAATGATCCTCCTGTCTCAGCCTCCTAAGTGCTGGGATTACAAGGATATGCCACCATGTCTAGCTCCAATTTGTACTGGAAAGTCAAGATAAACACTCAATTATATAATTCCTTCCCTCTAATTAAGTTTCTTTTTATGAAACAGGGTCTCACTTTGCAACCCAGGCTGGTCTTGAACTCACAATGATCCTCCTGCCTCAGTCTCCCAAGTCCTGGGATTACAGGTGTGCACCACCATACCTGGCCTTGTATCTTTTTCATATTAACCAAATAATTGATCAAGCTGCTTATCTTTTTTGTGGTTTTTCTTGTATTTACTACTCCCAACCCTCAATCCATCTTGCACATTTCCTATTTCAGGTTGGAATCAATTATTTTGCAAGAATTGGGTTGGTGGGGGTTGGTATTTCCAATGGACCACAATTTCAACACTAGAGGTGCTCAACATGTTTGGGTTATCCTTATTTCTAAGTCTTTTCAGCATACCAAAGTAGGAAATGTGTTTTTAAATATGTGATAATGGACAATAACATAAAATGTATCATCTTACTATTTTTAAATGTACCATTCAACAGAGTTAAGTACATTCACACTGTTTTACAACCAATCTCCACAATGATTTTCATCTTGTAGAATCCATTAACCAATTCCCCATTCCACAAGGCCCTTACTGTGCTTCTATTTTCTGTCTCTATCCCAGGAGCCTCATATAAGTGAATCATACAGAATTTGCCTTTTTGTGACTGACATTTCACTTAGCACAAAACCCCCGGCTTTATCCATGTTGTAGCATGTATCGGAATTTCATCAACTCTTAAGACCCAATACTATTGTACTGAATGTACCATCCATTCATTCATCAGTGGACACTGAAGTTGCTTTCCCCATGTGGCTGTTTCATATAATGCTACTATGAATGTGCGTGAATAAATAGCTCCTGGAGACCCTGTTTTCAGTTCTTTTAGGTATCCACCCAAAACAGAATTGTAGGAACCTAGGTTAGTTCTATGTTCAGTTATCAGAGGATCTGATACATAGTACTGCTTTGGTTTGTTTGTTTGTTTGTTTGTTTGTTTGGTTTTTCTCCGGTACCGGGAACTGAACTCACAACCTCGCACTTGCCAGGCAGGCGCTTTTGCCACTGAGCTAAATCCCCAGCCCCTAGTACTGCTTTGGATAGCACTCACCACTTTACACTCGCACCAATAATGTACAAGGCTCCAATTCCTCTGCATCTTCACCTGTATTTGTTATATTCTAGATTTTTACTTTACTTTGTCTTAATACATCTGAAGATGAGATCAAAGAGGAAAAGGGGTAAGGACTTTATTTTCAATGTAAAGAGAAGCAATATAACCATACATATAAAACTCTGCTAAACATACAAATAAATCTGAGCGGGTAGGGGAAGAAGGGCTGAAGGGAGGGGATGGGAAAGAAGAATGAAGGTGTGCCGTGCACGGGAACAAACTCCCCGCGACCGGTGTGTACCAATAAAAATGTACCAATAAAAAATGAAGATTGAGAAAACATACAAACATGTAAGTGATGGTCGCCACCTTTGAGAAACATAGGATCTTTAAGTTCTGTAATACAAAATATGCAACTGACAAACTTGGGAATGATTTAGCTGAATAATTGTAATCACATTCCCATGCCTGTTTGCAACAATGTAAAACAATTATAATCCGTCCTAGATACAAAGTTATGTAGGGTGTGAGTGGGCCTGATAAGACTCTTATGTGCACCCAGTTCTGCATCAATTACGAGATGACGAGTAACACAGACACGAAAATAAAACGTCACCTACTGTGACATAAAAGCTGATATGGGACAGTATGGCTTATGTCTGCCGATTGACTTTCTTTTTGGTGCTGGTATTGGGGATTGAACCTGGAGCCTTTGAACTGAGCCATGTCCCTAACCCTTTTTAAAATTTTGAGATACATTCTCTCTAAATTGTTAAGTTGACCAGGCTGGGTTCAAACTTTCCATCCTCCTGACTCAGCCTGGTGCAGTACTGGGATTTCAGGCATGCGCCACCACTGCTGGCTTGACTGCTACTCTTATCAGCAGAGTTAGACTGGCCTGCCACAGTAGAGCTGGAGTGGAACAGAGGCTGCCTCTGCACAGCTGCACAAGGGACCAGAGCCAGGTAAGAGCACTGAGTAAACGCCTGGCCCTGGAGTTGGGCTGCCGGAGCTCCAGAATGGGTTCTCTAACTTACTGGTTATGAAACTTAACCTCTTTTTTTTTTTTTTTTTTTTTTTTTTGTCTTTTTGAGACAGGGTCTCACTATGTAGCTCAGGCTGGCCTTCAGCTTACTTTGTAGCCCAGGGTGGTCTTGAACTTGCAAGGATCCTCCTTCCTCAGCCTCTTGAGTGCTGGGATTACAGGTGTGCATTACCATGCCCGGCTTTAACCTCTTATCTCCTTTTTCTTGCCTATAAAATGTAGGTAATGCTAATACAACTTCATATAAAGGATTATATCACGATGTGTTCTGCATCTTGTTTAATTTGTCTGAGTTTTATTTAAAGCTGCTGATTATTCAAGTCATTTGAATTTTTTTTCAATCAGTTAGAGGGGAATTTCTTAGCTGTAAGAATTGCCTTCTCTCTCCATTCCATAAACTAGCTATTGCACATCAGCACACTCACAGACGAAATTTTGGTGACAGTGTTTCATTTCCATAGCCAATATTCTTTTTTTTTTTTTTTTTTTTTTTGTCTTTTTTGAGACAGGGTCTCTCTATGCAGTTCAGGCTGGCCTTGAGCTCACTTTGTAGCCCAGGCTGGTCTTGAGCTCGCAATGATCCTCCTGCCTCAGCCTCCCAAGTGCTGGGATTACAGGTGTGTGCCACCATACCTGGCTCCCCAATATTCTTTTTTTTTTCTTTCCGGTACCAGGACTCGAACTCATGACCTTGCGCTTGCCAGGCAAGCACTGTGCCACTGAGCTAAATCCCCAGCCCCTCCCCAATATTCTGATATAAGAGAAAAACAGTTTCTTGACATTTTAGGCATGTGGAAGCTGCTGGAAAGTGTAGAGATGAGGGGCATTTATTTTATCATAAAAGGAGGGCAGTAGTTAAAGATTCCAGTCCAAACTTAGTTAACGAAGCAGTCAAACACATTGAAGAGCTAAACCATCAAAATCTGTCAGAGAATATTTCCTTCTAGCGCCATAAAATATCACAAAATGCAAATTCCTTTGAATTAAAAATGTAACCGAGCTTGGCAGCAGCCACAAGCAGTGCTAAATAGGGAATTCTTGTGATCACTGAGGGAAAAGCCTATGACATCAGCCAACAACCATGCAGAGATCTTAAAGCAGAAGTGTAGAGGGTTTGTTCTTCCAAATGCTACAGGAAGATTCAGTTAGAAAGTATAATTAATTAGAACTGTTCTCAATGTAATTAAAAATTCACAACAGCTTTTAATCTGGATAATCTTTTCTTTTTTTTTTTTGTCTTTTTGAGGCAGGGTCTTGCTATGCAGTTCAGGTTGGCCTTGCGCTCCCTTTGTAGCTCAGGCTGGTCTCGAACTCATGACGATCCTCCTGCCTCAGCCTCCCTCCCCAGTGCTGGGATTACAGGCATGCGCCACCATGCCCAGCTAATCTGGGTAATCTTAAATATAATAATTTGAAGGCATTTAAGTCCAAGTATAGAAATTAGTTTTCTTTCTTTCTTTCTTTTCCTTCTTCGTTTTTTGGTTTTGGTGCTGAGGATTGAACCCAGGGCATGCTAAACATGTACTCCCCAGATTCTAGTTTTTCTTTGGAGCTTATTTTACTTTGAAAAGTAAACACAAGCAGCATTCTTTAGTTGTTTGGTTTGATCTATTTTTTTGTTCTACCTCCTGCAGGGTAAGCACCAGGCAGTGAAAGCCTTGTTAAAACAAAATGCCTATTTGAAATACTAGCTGATGTTTTGAAAGTTGTTTCAGAAAAGACTAATCAACACACAACTCCAAATTCTGCCCTAACAACCAAGACATTCACCGGGGCACTTACACTCAAGAAAGGTGCTGACCAGATATGTGCTTAAGGGAGTGGTTCTTTATGTTTTGGGGTGAAGGTCCAATGGAAAACAGAAACACAGACAGACAGACAGACAGATAGACAGATGGACAGGTAGATGAAATTCTGTCTACAATTTCACAGTATTCTGTTGATAGGCGTGGAGAAGAACTTGGTGTGGCAAGAACCGTTAAACACTATGAGGATTATTTGGGGGTGAGAAGGGAGATGTTCCTAGGAAACACACCTAAAAAGATATAGGAAAGGACAGGGAAGCCTATCCTTCCTAGTCCCTAATGAATCTGGCCTGAAATCAAGTTGTTCCTAATTCTTTTTTTTTTTTTTTGAGACAGGCTCTCACTTTGTAGTTCTGGCTGGCCTTGAACTCACTATGTACCCCAGACTGGCCTTGAAACTCCTGGCAGCCCTCCTGCCTCAGCTTCCTCAAATGCTGGGATTACAGCCAAGAGCCACCATACCCTGCAAGCTGTTCCTAATTCAAAATTGCAACTGCTAACTTTTCTCCAGATACTCAGAAGTAGTTAAATGAGGAAAGAAGTAATGTTTCATCATCTCGAGCCATAACTTGTTGATACTCATTTCCTGTGCTGAATGACCCTAGTTCCAAAAATAACTCCAGTGCTGTTGAACTGCTTATACTTGGCATATTCTTTATTCTTATTTGGGAAGGCACATTCCCTTCTACAGCTGAAGTAACTCAGTGTTTGAAAAGAGCTGCTCCAAAACACTCTCCTCTAGTCCTTTAAAAATGTTCAGCATCCGAATGCTGGCAAGGAATGCTCACACCCAGCTCCGGCGTGGGCTGAGCAAGAGAAAAAAAACCAGGGTGCTATATATGGAAAACAGGAAGCAGAGCCCTATTCATATGTGACCATGTCCTACTACATGATCCAGCCAGATTGCCTAGAGAAGGCGGGTCTTAGCTCTAAGAGGCATCCATCGCAAATTGGGTCAGACTGTTGATATTTTCTACCGTATTTGTAAGTAAGCCAAAAAATGAAGCATAGTTACTGCCTCAAGACACACACTATACCAACTTAGTTGGTGGCTGCCTTGTAGCAACCTTAACTTTCTACAGCTCCTTCAGCAGAGAATTGAGCTTGAGATGTGTCCTAATGAAGACCCCAAGCCCACAATTAAAAAAAAAAAATAGCAAAACAGATTAACTTTCAGTTTCTCTGCATGATACATTTGTGCGTTACTTGTATATCTGGAAACAGAAAAAGGAGGAACTTGCAGGGTAATCTTACACTTTCTTGTTTTTCAGAATGTCAGTAATTCCCAGATTCCTGTTTTAAGAGAGGGACTTCAGTATCTTAGGGACAGAAGTTCCTCATGCTTTTGAAGTCAGTCACAGGAGTATCATAGGATGTTATCAACGACCTCTGTTCCTTTGATCCCCATCCATTCATCTTTTCCTTTTTTTAATGCTTCCGAAAGGAGTTATAGTCTATGTAACTGGAGGTGACAGATGAGAAAAATATATCCAGATCACTGTGTAAAACAGTTCTTTAAAAAAGTAGCTGAAGACTTACCTACCTACTGTCAATGGATTCTCTCTGGAGGAGAGAGGCACCACGCACAGTACCACTTACCCTGGGACGTAGAACCCAAGTCTCCTGGACCAGACAGGCTACTTTCAAGATTACTTTTCTGGCTGCGTGTGGTGGCGCACACATGTAATCCCAGCACTTGGGAGGCCGAGGCATGAAGATCGTTGCGAGTTTGAGACCAGCCTGGGCTACGAAGTGAGCTCAAGGCCAGCCTGAACTGCATAGGAAGACCCTGTCTCAAAAAGGCAAAAGAAAAAAGAGATTATTTTCCTGAACTAAATTTTTCGGTACAGCATTTTCATCACATAGGAACTACCTAATTCTGCATTTTTATTCACGGTTTCTCTTTTCTACTATCAATGTTGGAACTGGTCTCCACCCATAAACCCAGAATGTGATTTGCAGTGCATCCCTATGAATCTTTTTGCATTGCTAAAGTTACTTTTATATAGGGATAAATCCTTGCCAGGACACCCTTGTGAGAGTCAAAAGGTTGCTACTAATAATTTAATTATGTTTCAACAACAGACACGCTGGGGCTATCTCGAATACTAGGCTTAAGGTCACCTTGCTTACTTAAAAATGATCCTCTATGGATTGTCCCAGTCCACAGAAAAAACTTGGGTTTAGGTACACGTCTATTCTCACTACACAGGTATTCTCATTTTGGCCTAATCCCATATGATTTTGCTTTTTGGTGGGTCTTCTACTAGGAAAAGATTTATAAATAAATGTGTGGTAAAAAGCCCTCTACATTTCAAAGATCATTTAGTACTGTGATGCCAAAACAATTATTTGAAATAATTATGACTTAAAAGAGGGTAGAAAACAATGTATAATAATTGGGAGACTGTGTAGGTAAAAGTGTTGGTAATCTTTCCACTGCTGTGACCAAGCACGTGAGAAAAACAGCTTAGGGGAGGAGGCTGATTTCGCTCGGGGCTTCAGGGGTTTCAGTCCAAGGCCAGATGTCTCGGAGGCAGAAATGTCATGGTGGAAGGGCATGGCAGTGGAGAACCGAAGACAGGAAGCAGGGAGAGGAGCTCACCCTGTGGAGAAGGGGCACCCCCTGTGGCCTCCTTCCTTAACTGCACCTCACTTCCCAACAGCCCGTTCGGCTACGTACGCATGAATGGATACGTCCACATGAATGGATACGTCCACATAGTGAAACTGGAGCCCTCGCGATCCCATCAGTTCCCCAGAGCCCAACAGCTGGTAACTACAGTCAACATAACGAGCCTTTGGGTGGGGTGGGTATTTCAGATTGCAACCATAGCAGGAGGGTATGGATGTGTCTAAATTCCTTATACTAATAACATATTCTATCATGATATGATCTGACAACGGGACCTATACTATTCCTACTTACTAGGATTTCCCACGGAGCGGGTGGGCTGACCAACTCTTATGTGGACTATTCATAAATTTAATAGTTAGCTAACTGTCCACCGGTCAGTACTTGCATGAAATCACAGGCACAGTCATTCCCCTGACCACTCAGTTCACTGCTTTTCCCAGAGAACGTTTCATTCCTTTTCTCCTTAAAACTCTCAATGTCTATATGCAAATTGACACATCTCAGCGTAGGTGAGTGCTCTAGCCCGGTCCCCGGTGAACGACAGGACTCATTTAATCATTCATCAAGCGGTCTTAGTGAGGTTGTATTTTATGTCTTGGAACACTTTTAAAAAAATGATTCAATTGTCCTCAAGGAGCTGGTTTGGTTTAGAGTTGTGTAAATGTGAACCTCATTAAGGATCTCCTGGCAAAGACTGTTAAAACCTCCCTCAAACACAGAGGGGATATTTGGGGAAATATAGTGCAAATCGAGCATGACTAAAGCATGCTTTATCTTTTGAGCTAGGATACCATTTCCTGTGCTGAGCCTGCGCCAAGTCTGATTCATTTTGAACCGTGGCAAAATCAGCTATCTTTAAACTCAACAATGCTGAATTCCAACAGTAGCGTTAGCGTTGGGTGTTAATACAAAAACACCATTTGACCTCTCAGGTTTTGCATCTACTACTCAGGAGAAGTGTTGCTCATTTCTCGTAGATCTTTGGAGGCCTTAACCGGCTAAGTGATACATTTGATTTTGCGGGTGCCACGTGCCGACCTCCACGGATGGGATTATGGTATTTTTTCCTTGTATTTAAAATTTGCAGTCTGCCGCGGGTGGTGGCGCACGCCTATAATCCCAGCACTCGGTAAACTGAAGCAGGAGGATGGCTTCGAGTTTGAGGCCAGCCTGGGCTAGAGTGAGTTCAACAACCTCTCCGCCCCCCAAAGACTGGCAGTCAAAGGGTCGTCTGGTCTCCTCAGGTCCTAAGTCCGATGATTTGTACTCAGCTCCCACTGGGGCCCGCAGCGTAGCGGGCTCTGCCCACAAGGTGCCAGCCGAACTCGCAGTGTGTTCCCCTTCTCTTTTAAATTCTCTCTCCAGCTCCCACTTTGGCTTACTAAGGAGCGAGCTGCACTCCTCAGGATAAAGCTTCTCATCCTTACTCTCCACATATGGACCTCCAGCTAAATCTACCAAACTCGAGCCCCCGCCTCACCGGTCTTTCTCTAAAGCGCTCCTAAGGCCACCTTCCTGGGCACCCACTGACTCCCGATACTTCCTTTACTCAGAGACCCAGGCCAGGCGCGCTGTCCCTGCACAAACACACTACAGCTTCCAGCCAATGCCTTGCCCGAGGGGCAGCGCTGTTTCCGACCCGACCTGGGATGCCCGCCAGGAGCTCGCGGCCTCAGGGTGCCTGGGCGGGGTTTAGACGATCGAATAGGAGTCCGGTCTTCTGGGGTCCTGGGGGCTGGCACGGATCGCACCCGAGCAGCCTCTCACCCACGTGGGCACCGGGCTAAGGCTAGGCCGGTGGGGGCCGGGCCGGGTGCTTCCCCGCCCAGCCTAGCCCAGCCCAGCGCAGCCCAGCCCAGCGCCGCGCCGCGCGCCAGCTCCTTTGTCTCCGCGCGGCCTTCCTGCCTCTTCCTCCTCCT
>NW_004955462.1:4437607-4445527 GCF_000276665.1 Chinchilla lanigera
CCGGGCCGGGGCGGCTGTGCTGCGCCCCGCGCGGCGAGCGCTCCCCGTCCGGCCACCGGGGCTGCGGTGTCGCTGTCCCGCCCCGCAGCCGGAGAACTGGGGTTAGCGAGCGGGAGGAGTCCGCCGCGCTCGTCCCGGAGACCCCGCGCCTGGCTCCGGAGCTGTTCGGACTCCCAGCGGCCTTCCCTAGCGGCAGTGCGGTTGTGCAAGTCAAGTGTCGGGCACCCGGCCGAATATTAGATTTTTTAAAACATCTCGGGGTGTCAAGGACAGCATCGCCCGAAAGGTTTTTTTGGGGCTACGTTCCAAGTAGGTGCTTAGTCGGGTAGAATGGCGAGGTTGTTTCGTATTGTTTTGATCGTAGGAAAATAAACTCGGGGTGAATTTTGATTCGATTCCTTAAGCCATGTACACGTTAGGTCATATATTAGGACACTTTTATAAAAGAAGGAGGAATTTTGTTGAAGTTGCCTAATCCGTATTTGTGGACATCAAGGCCCTCGTACTCTGTATTTACACGGACATGAAGAGAACAGGACTTACGACTCCCACTAATCGTGTCCACATCTTAAGTAATTTTGGTTCATTGATCCATATTAAATAGGTCCCTGAAGATGATAAAATGAGAAGTAGAAATCAGATGAAAAAGGAGTATTTTGTTTCCAGGCATTTGGGGAAAGTAGACTTTGTTATTAGAATGTTAATTAAAAGGCTGGGGAATGTGGTTAATACTTAAGCAAACAGAAAGCAAATGCATTCCAGCCTAGCTCGCTCGCGACCTCACAGACGCACAGTTTTAAGTTTTTTTTTTTTTAAAGAACGTAAAGTTGTACAACCAATCCCCTCAGCCGTCTGTGACATGAAAAGTATGGAATCAGCAGTTGTGGAAACAGTGCAGTTGGTTATTTTGACGCCCGGGCAGGTCCTTCTTAGCTTTCCGGTCAGTATAGTTGCAACCTGCCCCCCATTTACCATTGCTGGATAAAATGTGGTTCTTCACGGATGCTGATGAATTCCTGACTCCAGAGCGGACGCTGGAAATCTCTTCGCACTTTGTCATACTGAAAATGAATCTGACGGTCCGGCCTGGTGCTGGTTTTCTTGAGAATGCTTGCCACCTAACGTCACGCCTTTATTGTTCAGCCTGTTTCTGGATAAACCGAGGCATACTTGCGTGGGGCTGTGCAGGATAGTATTCGACCCGAGGAAACTGTATCTCACTAGTGTTTTGCGAGTATCCTCGGTTTCCCTGAGCTGTGCTGCCGGGGTGATGAGATAATAGCATGCTGGGACTGCTAAAAGTTTCAGCATGTTTGAGTTCCGAGAATTTTAATTTTTGGATGTGTAACAAGCTAAATTTATCTGAGCATTCCAATGGACTACTGTTAATTTTAGATTTCCCCACTTTACATGAGGCGGGGTCGCTGAGGCTGTGGGTGGAGTCCTAGGGGATTATACCCTGGAAGTGTGTAGAAGTCTGAATTGTTATTGGCAGTGTTTATTCTGAGCTAGTTCTGGGTTTTTGAGGTTTGGTGCCTTTTATCTTGCTGTAGAGCAGCATGGCTTTCCTGGGAACGGAGGAGCGGTGGGGAGGGAGAAGTGTGCTCCCCTCTGGCTTCTGAAATAGCATCTGTGGCTGCAGAAAGTTGGAAGAATGTTACAGTCCCCACTGGGGTAAAAGGGCACAGTACCTAAAACTTAGAATATTTCAGTAAGTAGCTCAGGAAAACAGTACCTTTGTTTTAGGAGCTGTTGGTGAAAGGAGCCAAAGCAGCCCAAACTTGACTTTGTAAATTTCTCATGCATTTTAGAAAGGGCTGCTTCGAAGCCTCAGAGCTTCGCTTTCCAGAGTGAGGTTTTGTTTATAAGTTAACACGGGTTTTAAGAAGACAACTGACTAAACTTTTTGGTTTGTGGCTTTAGAAGGTAGGTTAACTGTGCTGTACTGTATGCTTAGCATGTGTACATCACCTCATCATGAAATGTATGAAAAAGCTGCTTTAGATGACATACATATATATACACAGACATATACAGACGTATATGTGTATATACTTATGTATTCTTACTTACAGGACCAGGGTTATTACACAGGTCTTCAAATACAAGTTCCTGACCCTTAGGGTATGTAAAATGACTCATGGAAGTGAATGAGTATATGTGCGTGTGATTTCATAAAGATTAAGGTTTTTATTATGACTCTTACTACGATTAGTATGAATTATAATATCTTACTGTATTGCTACAGAAGTATATGTGTTCTAATCTGTAAGTAGATGTATATATTTTGGGTTCATGTGTTTTTTTCTTTTTCTCTTTGTGGCAGTGGGGATCGAACCAGGGCCTTTGTGCTGAGCTCTATCCTCAGCACGTGCACCCCACCCTTTTAAAATTTTGAAAGAAGTTCTCCCTAAGTGGCTGAGTTGCCTAGGCTGGGCTCCTTGTGATCTTTCTGCCTCAGCCTCCTTAAGTGCTGGGATTATAAGCCAGGCCCAGCACACTCCAGGTTTTCTAGTGGTAAAAGTGGGTAAGCAAAAGGCTTCAGAAATCCCTGCTGTAGGGCGTGGGTACCAGAACCAGTGTGCTGGGAAGGAGAACTGATCAGCTTTGGTGTCTGCAGTAAAAGACAGGCCAGAGGGGCAGCAGGCTCCGGGGAGTGGTGCCCTTCTCCCAGGCTGGCAGCGTGCCCGCACACCGGCTGCAGGAAGGGGAAATGGTGAACTCAGCCAGTAGAAAGAGCTGGAGGGCAGGTGAGTATGCCAGTCAGGAGCTGCAAAGGAAGTTTGGCGGGGAGGTGAGGCTTGCGAGCCCTTAGTCTGTTGTGGACTGAGAGGCTGCGGCTGAGAACAGCCAGGCGCTGTGGGCTGCGGCCCAGGTACACTCAGTGGGCTTGGCTGGGTGAGAGGAGTGCGGTCTAGAAGAGCCGCACTTCTCTCCCTCCGTTTCTTCTCTGACCCCTAGGTCTTTGAGTGACACTTCCCAGCAGGCACGTTTGAGGGTCGGACAGACCCAACAGTTCATGTCCTTCTGCGGGGGTTTGCTGGGGGCGCCTTAGAGAAGCGCTTGATACAGCCAAGGCCTCTCAGTGGCAGCGGGAAGCCTGGGTTCCCTGCGGGCCCTGCCGATGAATGCCGGGTGACCTTTGTCGAAACACTGCGCCTTCCCTGCCTTGGTTTCCCGTCTGTCCTGCGAAGTGGTGTCCGGGCTTCCCTCATCCTGCTGCCTGGTCTGAGTGCTGCGGAGTACGCTCTGTCTCAGTCGTGGTTCCGTCTCCCGTCAGCATCCCAGCTCGCAGTAACCCCGCCACGCAGGTGCTGAGCCACACGGCCCTGTGCCAAGAGCCAGTGCTGATGCTGCTCCCGGTCAGGGCGGGCCTCAGCTGGTCGTGACGTTGAGACCTGTCAGTCCGTCAGTGTTCTGAGCCTCAGGGACCGAAAAAATGCTGTGCTGAGTGACTATAAATCAAGAAGTTGGCATGGTCTTGCATGTTCAGTGAAGTGTCTAGTCGGGACGTGTTCTGTTCAGTTCAGGAGAACAGAACAAATACCAAAGATTTGACACAGTGTGCCGTATAATATGAGGTGTGATGAAAAATAGGGTGAATACTGAAATTAAAAAAAATTATTACAGTAAAAGATACATTGCCATTAACCCCCTTAACGCCTTCCTCCTCCTTGTTTCAAACACGCTTATCCCATCACTTGTGCCGCTTTCTGAAACAGTTCTGGAAGTCCTCTTTCGTGAGTGTCTTTACGAGGTGTAATAAAAAAATATGTTGGGTGCTGCTGCTAGGTGCCATCCAGAGGACTCCCTCTTCACTGTGTCTGCCACCATGTGACTCCTGGCTCTTCTCCAGTGTGAAAATAACCATGGAAGGTAAACAGTTTGAACTGATTCAGGATATCAAGGCTGCCCCAACTGCACAACTAGGCACGCAGTAAAGAGGTAGGGTATTTTGAAGAGGATGAATGGCATTGTAATCACTGTAATAAATGTAAAATTAAACACTTGCCATTTTTTTATCACACCTCATATTCTCTTTCTAAAAATGTTTATTGAAAAGCAACTGTACCTCCATTTCATGGTGACAAACGAAAACAAAACACATCAGTTACAAGAGTATTAAAATATAAAATAGTGATGAATCTTACCACAAAATTTACAAGTCATACTCTTTCAATAGTTTTTAATTTTTTTTTTTTTTTTTTTGAGACAGGTTCTCACTGTATAGTTCAGGCTGGCCTCAAACTTGCAGCGACCCTCCTGCGTCAGCCTTCCAAGTGCTGGGATTGCAAGCAGGTGCCACCATGCTCGGCTCTCTTAATAGTTTTTGTGAAAAAAAGATCAGCACTGGCTTAAGTGGTTTTGGAAGACCTGGTGGAGGAGATGAACCCTGAGCTTAGGACGAAGTGAGTGAAGGTATGGGTGACATATTAAAAGTATTACAGACAGCTAAGGTAGATAAAAGTATTATAGGAAGTCGGACAGGGCTAGGCCCTCGAAGGGGTAAACCTAGAAGATGAGAATATATTACAGCTGTGGCTGGAGGCACATCCGTCGAAGGCCAGGCATCAAGATAAAGATGGAATGACCGGGCCTACGTGCCTCCACGAGAACGATGTGATATATTACAGTTGAGCTCATCTAGTCCAATAGAGTCTAGACAGACATCTGTCACCCAGCTGGGAACCAGGACCTCCTGACGCCCCTCTTCCAGACAAGGTCCTTGTTCCTTCCGTGCACACTTGCCACGTGGCTTGCTTACCTTGTTACCTAATATGGTGCCTGAGGGACATACATAAAATGAGGGCCTGAAGCCTTACACTTTGTCAAGGAACACAGACATGAATACAAGTAATTATAATAGAAGTTGCAATAAAGTTGACACCCTGAAGCTCTGTCATTTACTTCGGTAGCTAGCTGCTACCAAGAACTGGAGCACACCTGTAAGCCCAGCTACTCAACAGGCTGAGGTGGGAGCATCCTAAGTTCGAGGTCAGCTTGGGTAGCCTGTCTCAAAATAAAAGGGGTGTTGCCAGGTATGGTGGCGCACGCCTATAATCTCAGCATTCAGGAGGCTGAGGCAAGAGGTTTGCTGCAAGTTTGAGATCAGCCTAGGCTATATAGTTCAAGGCCAGCCTGCACTACATAGCAAGACTCTGTCTCAAAAAAAAGAGCGGGGAGGTGTTCCTACATCTGCTCAGATGTAGCTCAGTGGCAGCCCATCTCTGGGTTGGATTCTGTCTCCCCCAAAATCTTGGGACTACAAAGACAGTAGTTAATTCTGTTTATTGTGCTTCTTCAAGGAGCAATGAAAAAGACAGAAAAGGAGAAGAAATATTAGCATTTCATTTCACTTAAGGGAAGTATAGTTTCAGTCAAAAAATAAGGAACATATTTATTTGCAAAATCAGGCACATACCATTTGAAGTAAGGAAGCCACACTACAGTATGTAACTGTTTATTGAGGGAATGTATAAATAACTTTTCATACTCTATAAACTTAGAGATAGCAATTTATTAGCTCTGTCCCCTATATCTCCTATTTTATACCTTAGATACGATTTATTTCATATTATAATTTCAGTGCTTCTTAAAGAGAGAGCAGTGATTCCTACAGGAAGAGGTTGTAGTTTAGAACCAGATTTAGTATTATAATGTCATATTAGGAAAAACATAACAAAAAATACACCAGGGGTTGTGTTATGTTGGTTAAGGGAGCAGTGGTGGGTTAGAAGTTGCAGGCCCGAGTGCAGCTCAGTGTGGAGGGTGCTTAGCATGGGGGAGACCCTGGGTTTCTCCCCAGCACTAAAGTGAAAAAGATGGAAAATGACTGTTAGTCACTCGGGTTCTTAGTTTAGAAGCCCGTGACCAGTGAGTGGCTGGGTGAGCAGGAAAATCCAGTAATCAAGGGAATTAGGATCACTGCAAAGGTATTTGTAGCTGAGAGTTTTCACATTCAGAGTCATATTTTATTCTCTCCACAATGGTGAAGTACATCTTCCCAGCTTATTGATCCATAAATTGAAAAGTTAAGTGACTTCTCCCTGAGTCCAGTTTCAAAACATTTATTATGCTGTATATTGAAACTACACCCAGAACTCTGCCCCTTTCCCTCCTGTGGCGGAGGGGTGAGACAGGAGGAACTTCGGAATGGTCTACTAAAAGGTGGATACAGCTATATGGTTTGGGGACATAAGTCGCCATTCTCCTTCCCTGAGATTATGTAGAACAGAAGTGCTTGCTGTCCTTGTTGGAGTTGTACTGGGGCTCGAGCCAGGGCCTCATACAGACTAGGCGGGCTACCGCCCCAGTGCCTTTTATTTGGAGACAGGGTCTCTCTGAGTCGCCCGGGCTGAGCTCAGATGTGGGGTCCTCCCTAGCGATCTGTGCATACAAGGATGCCCTCCAACTCAGTCTGTCCTACTTGACTGCCCTTGCACTTGCGGCCCAGGTGGGGATGGGGCTCAGTCTTCCATGCCCTCCTTTTCCTGGAGAGGGTGGGTAGAGTCGTCACTAGTGATGGGTTTTATTTCATTGGTAATGCTCTAACCTTCTTAAAGTATCTGGCTGTGTTGTGAGCTGTCTTCAGATTTTGCATTGTTTTGTGAACCTATAGCTTTGGAGCAACCAAACCTTTGTTGAAGGAGTTTGGCAGCAGGCTGGTGTTACCAGGGGTCGAAAGGGATTCACGTTCCTTAAAAGCCTTTTTCTTCTGGGTGGGAGTAGTGAAGTTGGGGATGTTTACCAGCTTAAAGGAGTGCTGGGTTTTTGGTCCATGTGTGGCGGGAGGGGGAGAGGCTTCACGGGAGGTGTTACCTCCTAGGTGAGCTCCCTAGCCTCTTTCTGTTCTGACCCCACCTCACTGCCTTTCCTTCTCTATCCTTTCTGCTACAGTTTGAGAGTCATTAATTGTGGCTTATTATTTGGGTCAAAACACCTCAGTAGTCAGCCCCAGACCTGTTCCTGCTAGACAGAGGGGAGAGGAATGCTGAGTTGTAATTGTTCTTCCTGTAAGGAAAGGATGTTCTCGTCGTGGTGTGAATTCACCCTCCCCTCAGCCTCCGCTGGTACAGCGCCCGTGTGATTCCTGTTTCTTCCACGCCCGCCCTTCCGGTTTTGTAATTCTCCGTGGGAGCCATGCTTATCCCTGGCGTCCTTCAGTTTGGCTGTTCTTCTGTAATACACTCCTTTTTAATATCAAAATATTATTGATACTTATTTTTCCCTTTGTAAAAGCAGATACGGAAAATGGTGCTGGAACAGTTTGGGATAAATCCAGCTTTACTATGTCTTCAGGAGAGACTTAATGCTGCATCGTATGTAGGTATCACAATTGTTGCCACCCTTAAGGTGAAGAGGTTTACAGATGTTACAACAGAAGAGCAAGTAGTTCAATAAGAACGTTTAGCTTTTCATATTAGAAATCTAATGGCTTTGAAAGCATGGGCTTTTCATTTAGATCTGGATTCATCTGACGACACTTGTCACAGGCCTGGCACGTGGTAGGTACACAGTAAATGTGGTTGACTTGAATGTAAGTATTTATGTTGAATGCACATGTGACCTTTCACAAAGGGTTTACAAGAAGAAATCTGGTGGATACTGTTCTCTATGAGGAGCCTTCTTTTAAAACTTTGAAATAAACCCAACTCTGCGTTTTTTAAAAGTGATTTTTTCCTAGAGTATAATTAATTTCTGCAAACATAGCATAGGTCGAACACCCCTAACCTGAAGATCTGAAATGCTCCAGAATCCAAAATTTTAAGCTGGGCACGGTGATGCATGCCTGTAATCCCAGCACTCCAGTACTCGGGAGGCTGAGGCAGGAGGATCGCTGTGAGTTCTAGGCCACTCTGGGCTACAAAGTGAGTTTAAGGCCTGCCTGAAGTGCGTAGTAAAACCCTGTCTCAAAAAAAA
>NW_004955462.1:4445627-4484842 GCF_000276665.1 Chinchilla lanigera
AAAAAAAAAAAAAAAAAAAAAAAAAATCCAAAATTTTTGGAGCACCAGCATGCCACACACGGAGTAACCTAACTATTCCACCCCTGACCTCGTATCACAGGTCGAATTCAGTTGCTGGCACAGGAACAATAACGCATCATATTACCTTTATGCTATGTGTATATGAGACATAAATGAATTTTATGTTTGGACATGAGTCCTACACCCAGGATTTCTCATGTTCTGTATGCAAATATTCTAAAAAATCTAAAAAAAAAAAGAAAAAAACAACTAAAACATTTTTGGTTCCAAACATTTCTTTTTTTTTTTTCAAACATTTCAAATAAGGAAGTTTGTCAAAGATTTCATCTATAGATGTAGAAGGAAATGCCATGTGAGTTATTTATAACACAGCTTAGAAATATTAATAATTAATGAATGTATTTAAAAATTTGGACTGGTTGTAAAAATACTCTTAAATCTTCATGAATAGAATTTACTGTGAAGATTAAAACAAGTATGCACTTTTTTGACAGAGGGAACAGTTGCATATATTTGGAGTTGTGAATTACTAAAATGAGTTTTATTTGTATAATAAAATTTTATCATTAGATAAAATTGAATGTGATAAAAATGATCTTCGCATGAAGAACTCTTGTAGGAATGAGACTGAAGACTAGTGTCTATACTTAAGGACCATGACAATTAAAATAACTTTTGGCCTCCATCCCTTTGAATTCCCAAGAAATAAACACAGAACAGTACAGGCCCTTTCCATTTCTATGCTGTGAGTCAGTTCTAACACGAGGTGCGTGTTCTTTCTTTTAAAATAGTGACTTAGTAGGCCTTCGAAAATTAGCGTGATGAAGAGCAAATAGCTTCTGAGTTCAGGCGCTCAGGTTTTGATTCCATCTTTGTGTCCTGTATTTCCACCAGTGTAATCATCTGATTTCTCTGTAGTTTGGTTTCTTCCTCTGTATAACAAGGATGTCATTCTCTACCTCATAGGGTTCTTTGGAGGGGATTACATACTATTATTTCTTTTTTTTTTTAAGTACTACTATTTCTATAATTATTTTTTATTAGTAGTCATTTAAAGGTGTTGAAATAAAAGTCTGATTTGTTAAGGTAAATGAAGTAATGCTTTCTTATAAATTACCTTAAATCAGCCGGGTTTGGCGGTACACGCCTGTAATCCCAGCACTCGGGAGGCTGAGGCAGGAGGATTGTTGGGAGTTCGAGACCAGCCTGGGCTACAAAGTGAGCTCAAGTCCAGCCTGAACTGCATAGCAAGACCCTGTCTCAAAAGCCAAAAATAAATAAATAAATAAATAAATAAAAAGAGATTACCTTATATCATCAGAATTCTGTGTACTGTGGTACCCTCCTTTGGCTGGTATCTGCCTTCCAGACCTCTCAGTGGACACAGCGCTTCCTTTTTTCTACAGTCTGCAGTGGGTAGTAGTCCCTGAATGAAATCAAGCTAGTAATGTTGCTTGAATAACAGGACAGAATTCTGACGGAAGCTTACAAGGAAGGCATACCGTCAGGCTGGTTTCCTTGCTAGTTTGCTTTCCCAGGACCTGAGACGCCTCAGTTGTTCATTTCTGTTAGCTGCGTTGTGCCGTCCCCTGGCGACTCCCCGAGGTGGTCTGTGATGTTCACTTTCAGATGTGCCTGTGTTGTGTTTAACATGATAATACCAGGCTCTAAGGTTTTGCGGCTTTTATTGTTTTGCAACACCAGTTGTTAGGAATCTAATAGATAGAAAGACATTAACTAGAATAATCCTACACAGCCGCAGAGCCTAGAAACAGTGTCATGACTGCATATTGATTCTGAAGTTGTCAGGCTCAAAAATGAGTAGTGGGATGGTCGTGGATGGTGATGGGGTGGCTGTCATCTACATTCATCTGCCCCTGTAGTTGTGTAGCTCCTAACCCCTCCTTCCTTCCATCTCTTGTGTCTTTCCTGATGTGCATTCACGCAGGGTTTTCTGATTATAATTTCAACTGAAAGAGACAGAGTGCTCAGACATACTTTATGCAACCAAGTTGTCATTGAGCTTCTACTCTAGTGTTTGTTAATAACTGTAAAAAGTAACACTGAGGCAGTGCTTACCATCTGCCGGACTTTGTTTTAGATATTTTAGGTGTATCGAGTTACTTAAATTTCACAACCTCTAAGGCGTATACTGCGTGAGTCTCCATGTTCTTTACAGTATCCTTCCCTGCTTGATCTGAGTCCAGGCGTCCTGGTGCCCGGGCCCACGTTCCCAGCTCCGTGCTGCGTATCTGTGTGCAGTGTGGGTGCAACAAGTCGCCCGCCTTCATTGAGCTTCTGTTTTGTTTCTGATGCCTCGGGAGACTCCTTTTGCCTTTATCGTTGGCTCCTTTGTAATGGTTCCTTTCTAGATTCCAAGGCCTCTTGTACTTCGGGGTGGGGCTTTTGGGGGTGGTTGGAGGTGGGGACTGGTTGGAAAGGCAGGCCCCTGGGGCGCGGACTGGATGGTCCGCTGTCTCTCCCCACCGTGTACTGTCGAACCTCCCTGCCTGCCTTCCCTCTCTGCCCGGCTGCCCCGCCTTGGAGCCAGTGGACTGTGGATTGAAACGTGAGCCAGAGTGCGCCCCTCCTCCTTTAAGTTGTGGGCGTCTCGCACGCTTTTGGTCCCAGCCAAGAGGGAAGTGACTAAGGTGCCCTTCATTTATCACTGTTAAGACTGCCGCAGCCACAGAGCACATGCAGAGGTGACTTGCAGGGGAGGAAACTTGTCAGGCCAGTCCGTGGTCCACATCAGCCGCGGAGGAGAGCCGCGAACGTCCTGAGCACGAACTCTCTCTCGCACAAGTTGTTTCCTTGAGTTTTAATTTGTGTGTGTGGCTGTCTGGCTCGCCGGGCCTTGTCTTTCTTCCCTTTCCGATTCTTGCCATCCTCTGGGAGGTTCGGATACCTGCAGGTAATACTCCTCACGCTCCGCCTGGCAGCTTCCTAACTGTCTTCTGCACTCTGTGTCCTCCCCCGACTTCTTGGCCTCCCCTCCGACTCCAGCCTCTGCTGTGTGTCAGCCCCGTGACTGTGACTTCAGGCCTGTCCTGGCCTTCAGAGCGCAGTGTGGGGACTTCCCCTGTGGGGGCCGGAGCCGCTGAGGCCCCTTGTCCTCTCCCTGCTGGTCCTTTCCCCTGCTTCTCAGAAGTTCTCGGCAAGATCAAGCCCCAGGTGAAGGAAGTATCTTGGTAAGTACTGGCTTGCTTTCTCTTGGCCCACGGTTTTCGTTGTACCTCTGTCTCGCTGGAGTCCCCTTAGGATAAACCGCCTCCCCCAGTTCCGGTCTGTGCTCTGGGTGCATTTACCTGCAGCCGCTTGTGACGGAGCAGCCTCGCAGCTGACTCACTGTCCCGGCCCGCACCTCGTTTGTGGGACCCCCTTCTCTCGCCTCGCCGTCTCTGGCCGCCGGCCTTTCCTGCTCTTTGTTGTTCACTTCCTGTCAGCGCCGAGCCCCTTCACCCCCTCCCTCCCGGACCTGCCTTTCCCGGGGTTCACTCCGCGGTTCCAGCTTCGGGCGCTGAGGACCCCTGGCAGATTCTTTGTGAGATTCGAGCCTTTCTGCAAGAATTTTTTTAGTTTGTGCTTTTGTGCAAATTAATAATAATAAACATCTGGATTATCTGGTTGGCCACCTTGTACCTGAGCAGTTATTATTTCAGGGTCTGTGTTTGTATTAGTAAGTTAATTTTGGTTTCCTAATGATTCGGTTTCAGAGCCATAAGCATGAGGCATTTTACAGCCAGCTTTGTTGGGTTATACATAACTTAAAAGAATTGAAAATTGCCCGCCAGAGGACCTGTAGTAACTTTTATTTAGAGAAGGTCTTCGCACATTTATTTTTTTTCCTTGTCTATACTGAGGATTGAACCCAGGGTCTTTGCACTGAGCTTTATACCCAACCCATTTTTTTTTTTTTTTATAAATTTCAGGACAGGAGCTCATTGTGGCACTGGTGATCCTCCAGCCCTGTCCTCCCACCACGCTGGGATTACAGGCACATGCCGCTGTGCCTGGGCACGCATGAAGGAAATCAGAGAAATGGTTCTGGTGTGAGTTCCCGAGTCACATCAGAGAAAAGTGCCACACAATTTAATGTAGTTTATCAAGAAGCGCTCCATAACCCTTTCCTCCTTTCTGGGTCTCTGCACCCCAGCCTCACTCCCAGCAGCGGGCCGGTGCCCGCTTCAGGAGCAGCTCATTTGCTTGCTCCCTCGCTGAGCTGGTGGACTGCGGGCTGCCGGCTGCTTGGGTTCGAGATGCAGCGCCGGTGGTGGGTGGTCCCCACGCGTTCCCCACGCGTTCCCGTGTGCTCGCCTCTGCAGGCCTGCCCTCGGCCCCCTTGCTGCCCCGAGCTTTTGAGGTCCCTGTCTCTGTTTGGTGAGTGCAGGAACCACCCAGGTAATGGCCCATGCCTGTCTGCGGGGCCCCAAATTCCTGGGTGTCTCCCTGCACTCCCTGCAGGCACCCCACTTTCCACAGGGCCAAACGCTGCTGCCTCTTTATTAAAAATGGTGCTCCTTCTAGGTTTTTTTCATCTCTCACCTGCCCTTCATGCAAATTTCAGTCCACACAGCTGCCTCCTACTTATTTTCTTGTCATTGTGTCCATTGCTGGGTTTTTTGGCGGTTCCAGGGCTCAGACCCAAATCCTCCCTGTGCCAGGCAAGCGTTGCACGCCTGAGCTGCAGCGTCAGCCCTCCCTCCCTTGCTGTGCTCTGAACTCTGAGCATGGGTCGCCTGGTGCTTGAACCTTGGCTACTCCTGTCCCCCAGCCCTCCCATTCCTCTTGAGAGTCCCCGTGTGTGTAGTCGAGTTACTATCCTGCCCCAAGCTTTTCAGTTTCTCTGGTATTTATAGAGTGCAGTTTATTTTATTTTATTTTATTTTGGTCTTTTTGAGACAGGGTCTCGCTATACAGTTAAGGCTGCCTTGAGCTCACTTTGTAGCCCAGGCTGGCCTCAACTCACAATGATCCTCCTGCCTCAGTCTCTCAAGTGCTGGGATTACAGGCGTGCGCCACCATGCCCTGCTTTTTAGAGTGCGGTTTAAACCCTTCCTGCACAGACATGCACAGCGCTATGCACCGCCTTCCTGCCCCCTCATCCTGCTATTTCCAGCTCATAAGTTAAGTCTCAGAAATATATAAGTACTTCAAGGTTCTTTTTGGCCTTTTTAATATTTTTAAGATTGTAAAATAATAAAATTTATACTTAAGGTAGTATAAACATACAAGAATAGCTCATCTTAACAAGGTATAACCAGTCTTTCTTTCTCTTTCTTTTTCTAATCTATTCTGTTTTATTTTATGATATTTTATGTTATTTTATTTTATTTTATTGTTGTCTTTTTGAGACAGGGTCTCACTATGCAGTTCAGGCTGACCTTGAGCTCACTTTATAGCCCAGACTGGTCTTGAACTTGCAACAATCCTCCTGCCTCTGCCTCCAGAATGCTGGGATTACAGGCACACGCCACTGCACCCAGCTTCTTTTTTATTTTAAAGAGAAAAAAAAAAAAATTGAAAACAACATAATGGGAGGATAACTAAGGTTAATACATTGCATATTATTCTTTAAATTAGTTATTTAGAGTACAAGATATAGGCATTTAGTTGTCCAAAGAATATTAGTACAAACCTTTCTTTTCCCACACATACTGTCCATCTGTCACTACAGTTCTTCTCAGGGCTCCATGGCTTTGCTGTGCAGATCTTGGCGAGGAAGTGTCTTCTTGCCTGCACTCTCTGTGCCTTCAATTCTAGCTGAAATCTTGGTCTCCGTGAAGCCTCTGAAGTTGGGTGGACAGATTTCAGTGTCTCTAGTGCATTGTGTGCTGTCTTCTCTCCCAAGCCGTCGCGTCTTTCTGTAATGATCTGTATTTTTGTCTGTGAACTGAACTGGAAGTTCCTCGAAGCAGCACTATTTGTATTTCCAGCCGTGGCACGAGCCGGATATAACTGTCCCAGGAAGGACCTCGGGGGGTGGAGCCGGGAGAGCCCAAGGGGGCCGTGTGCACTGAGAAGGGGACCCGCGGTGGGGCATCCGACGCGGCCGTGCCTGAGCCATGCTGAGTTCTGTCATCCAAGTTTTGAGCGTGGGACTCTGCGAGTGTCCCTGTAGCCCTCACACGCAGGGAGTGACCCAGTGCCTTCAAAGACTGTCAGGTTCCTGCGGGGCTGTGGCTGCTCGTAGTGCTTCTTTATTTTATTTATTTATTTATTTATTTATTTATTTTTGGTCTTTTTGAGACAGGGTCTTGCTGTGCAGTTCAGGCTGGCCTTGACCTCACTTTGTAGTCCAGGCTGGTTTCGAACTTGGAACAATCTTCCTGCCTCAGCCTCCTGAGTGCTGGGATTACAGGTGTGCGCCACCACGCCTGGCTTATGCTTCTTTATTTTTTATATGTTTTACTTGTAATTTTTATCGTACACATTTGTGGCACAGAGTGATCCCAGTCGTGGGGAGTTGGTGCCTGTACACGACACAGCTTAGTTCTTTCTCCTTCCCCTTCCTCAGCCCTCTCCTCCTCTCCAGTCTCTCTATTCCCTCGTTTTTCTTAGTCACTGCGCTTTTCAGTGCGGGCCCCGTCTCCCCAAGCCGGCCTTTCACAGACCCACCGGCCGGGCTGCGCCTCTGCTTTACCGCCAGCGCCCAGGCTCCTCGCCGCGTGTGGCTCCTGCAGAGAGCGGACTTCTGTCCTTGCTCTCTCAGCTGCTGTCCACACTGCAGCCTTGTTCTGCGGGCCTCTGGGCTTGGAGCCCTTCCAGAGGCCCGAGCGTTTCCGATGTCTTTGTTTGGCTTGTGAAAGTTTACAGAGGGAAAAGGACAGTGGCATTTGGAGTAATATTTTAAAGCGACAGAACCACAGAATATTAGGAAACATTTTTTGTTGCCTGGTGGTTTTTATCTCAGTGAGATTCTCTGAATTGTATGGTATTTTGCAAGCTTTCTTAAAGCAGTGCAGTGGTCATTAAAGTGGCCCGAAGAAATACGTAGCAGTCAGTCCTTATATGGCACAAATATTTGTTCTGCTCACCCGGTGTGGAAACCGCCCAGATGTGCGCTGGTCCCAGGGATGCGTCTCCTCAGGCGGCTGCTTGCTCTGCCTGATTGGGGTCAGAGCTTGGGTGCTGTGGATGAGAGAGATGGTTTATAACCCACGGTCGACTCCGAATTCCACCTTTTAGGCAGGATCTCACGTGCCCACCCTCTGCGGGGCCTCCGGAAGGAGTCACAGTGATCTGTAAGGGTCTGCACACGCCTGCCTAGCAGAGCCTGCTGGCCTCAGCCCCCTGCCAAGTGGCTTCTTGTCTGTGGGCAGCCGAGGGCGCAGGGCAGTGCGCGGACCCTGGTGCCCGTGCTCTGCAGGGCGAGCCCTCCGACAAGGAGGCTCTGAGGGAAACAGTTGCTCTGTGTGCAACTCCCTGAACTTTTTCTTAGGAGAGGAAATTTCCCAAGGGAAAAATCCACATAGTTACGCTGAGATAATTGTTTTCCTCAAGAACGCAAAAAGGACAGTATAACAATTTAAAAGACAAACACAAACCTCACTGTCATAGCACTGTCTCTGCTGTGTCCCTCTCCTTACTTTATATGTTTATGAACTGTTAAGAGGCGTTCCTCTCATGTTAAAGTACCCTTTACTTCCAGAATCATCCGATCGGTGTTTTAACTTTGCTGCATTTTGTTATTTTTCTGACTAGTAGTCTAAAGTTGATGCAGTTAGATTTCCCTGTTATCCCACAGTGTAGGATGTTTGCCTTTCTGCCTACTAGAAATATGTGAGGGAACCATTCTAAAATATGGGTGGATGTACATCACCTTTTATATTTTCATTATTTTCTCTTACAGTTTTAGTCACTCATTTGTCTGAGGATAAATGCCCAGTAGTTGAATTGCAAAGTTAGAGAAAATTTCTTTTAATGTCTTTTTTCATGATGTTGCTACACTGTTTCCCCAAAATTTATCCCAATTGACAGAGCTACCAATTGGCTTCTCCCAGCAGAGAGTTTCTCTCCGTTTGTCGGGTTAAAATACCTTCCCCCATCGCTAGTTTACCTCATATTGTTATAGTACATTGTTTGATAACTTGTGCAGCTACATTTTTTGATACATATTTGCTTTTTCACATTCCTTTTTATTTTTAAAATTTTTTATTTTATGGAAAAAAAGTAAAACAGTTTCCTCACAACTTTTTCATATTCTTGTGGGAGGGAGCGGCACTCCCAGTGCTACCACGGGCAGGAACTAGTTAAGAAGTAGCTCCAGCAGCTTGTGAGCAAGGCCATTTTGGAGCAGATCTGGTAATGTGTACATTGTGAAGCTCTCTGGAAACTTTGATTGAGAAAACAGTTGTATACCTAATGATTGGGCTAGCCTGTTGACTTTTTATTTTATTTTATTTTGGTGTGGGGAGTTGAACTCAGGACCTTGCGCTTGCCAGGTAGGCGCTGTGCCGCTGAGCTACATCCCTAGTCCATGGGGGCTAATCTGTTTAGAGTGTTACCTAATTTTATCTGTAGTAATTCTGGAAGATATTCAAGACTCACTCAAAGTATTAGGCTTTTTTTTGGGTCTACTTTCTAGATCTGGAAAGTGCGGAGAATTAACTGCATATTTTACTGATTCCATGTGTAGCTGATTTTCTTAAAAAAAAGGAATAACAGGAGATCGGATAAAGCAAACACATTTGAAGGGTCCTAAGCAGTGGGAAAATTGGGTGGGAAGAGTTTTGAAGAGTTCGCTGAAGCAGACATGCAGCGTTGGGGTGGCAGGTGTCTCCATGCACTGGTGGAGTTGCTTAGAGCTACTGGAAGTCATGATGATCACAGTCCCAGGGGCCAGCGAACCTCCCTGGCTTTGTGGTGTCAGGGGACACTTGATACTAGCGTTCTTTCATTGAGCGCATTTAACTGATGACTTTTAGCATTAGGTAAATGTTGAGACACTCAATCTGGAGAACAGCACGAATGGATTTGAAGGATCTAGGGTAGCAGTTACTCAGCGGTGTGGGAGAAAGGAGAGGTAATGGGGGTTGGGGGGAGAGGCGGCAGTGAGGGTGCGGTGAGGGCTGGGGCAGCAGGCTGAGAGCGTGGCACATTTGACATTTAAAGGCATTTTTAACTTCCTCATTGTAATGATACACATTTTATATTTCAGATGAATTTGCAGCTGGTTTTCTGGATTGGACTGCTCGGTGCAGTTTGCTGTGTGTTTGGCCAAACAGGTAAACAAAGAAAAGCAGTTTTCCTAGTTATCTTTTGTTCTAGAGTCTCTCACCGTTCTGTGATCAGTTAGGAGCTCAGGAAGGCCCAAGTCAGCTCTTGTGCCTCCGGGAGCCTGATCAGAGAGCAAGGTCTTTGTAGGGACTGTGACCCTGCCAGGGGATGCTGACGGCGAGTGACCAGCGGGTGCTGGCATGGCAGGGAGAGGACAGCTCTGCCAGTCAGAGGCTGTTAAGTGAGCGGGGGTGGGGGGGTGGGGGAGAGGGTTGCTGAAAAGGCAAGTAACGCATTTAGAAGGGAGTAAGTAGAGTCAGTGTGTGGGATGGCGGGCTTGTAACTGTCTGTTACTTATGAAAAGAGAAGTCTTTTTGGCATCATCTAGAAAAGCAGTGAAAAAGTTTAAGGTCTGTTTAATCTTTCTGTGAACCATGTTTTAGCGACATTCGGAATAACGAATAGACAGTTTTTCTCTCCAAATCTCAACTATTTGTTCTTAGTAAGGGAAAGACTTACTACGTGTATAGAGGACAGAAAAAACTTAATGAGACTATTGATATATTCGAATTACAAAAAAGTAACAACCTAATATCTGTATGTCAGAACTCCATAGACGAGAGGCTAAAAAGGTTTAATCTCTTTCATATATGTGAAATTTAATGAGAACTGATGAACCTGACAATAGAAAACCTGTACAAGACCTAAGAAAAAAATTTAAAAAGAAATGGCAGTAAAATGTGAAAAAATGTGAAATGCTAAGTCACTGAGAGTTGGGTTAATATTCTAATTTATACCTGTTAAATGAATAAAATCTTTTTCTATTAAGGGCTTGATGTTACTGTATCCTTCAATGTGGTATTTTTTTTTTTTTGGAATTTTTAAAAAGGAAATAATTAGACGTGTACTAAGGTTCATATATAAGGAGTCAGCAGAATGTGTGTGTCCACGTGCAAGTTGTGTGTGTGAGGGATGTGTGTGCGCATGGGGTGTTGGTGTGTCTTGGGTGTTGGTGTGCGTGTTGTGTGTGCGTGTGTGGGGTGTGTGTGCATGTGAGCAGGTGTGTGTGAACTGTATGAAGGCAACTGGAAGCAATCTAAATCTGTCCAGCATTAAATAGGGTACAGTTGTGTAACTAAATACAATATAATCATTAAAAGTCATATTATGGAAGAATCTGTAATGTTGTGGATAAAATGCTTAAAGTTTACACTTGATCTTAGCCAAAAAGCCGAGAAGTGATAAAAATGCTTAAAGTTTAAAAAGCAGTATCCAGAACTGCATATATAAAATACATCCTCAATTTCATTTAAATAATAGCATGTATATATGCTTGCTTCTTTTCTATTTCTTGGTCTCTCTATAAAAAGACTGGAAGTATACAAAAACATTAACAGTGGTTATTTTGGTGAACAGATCGTGGGTGATTTTCAGTTTGCTTGTTACGTTCTTCTGTGTTTTCTAAGTCATCTTCATAAAACATTAGCTAGGTTTATAATCACAAAAGGTACACTGAAGGCTGGGCGTGGTTGTGCATACCTGTAGTCCTGGCACTCGAGAGGCCAAGGTGGGAGAGTTGCTATGACTTTGAGGCCAGCCTAGGCCAGATAATTCAAGTCCAGCCTGAACTGCACAGTGTCTCACCAAAAAAAGTTCAAAAAAGATATGTTAGAGATAGTCCTTAACATGTTCCACATGAAAGGCATGTTAGACCGTAGGTGGACTGAAATTTAAGGCATATTTTGAAAACAGAATCTAAAAGCTCACGGGATAATGGATTGGATGGTTATGGACTGCGTGGCTTTTTCAGTTATTTAATATATTGAAAACGAAAGCCCCAAAGATGCTTCTGGGATGTGTATGTGCTACTGTGTGTCATGTGGAAAGAAATAACACCTTACGTACTCGTAAGCAAATTCATGACATTTATAGCCATTTAGAATGGTAGATTCTGAATTATGCCTTGTAAATAAATGAGAAATGTATAAGGAGATGAACAGTACCTAGTCTTTGATGGAAAAGACAAGGAAGGTAACTCTGTCCTTCCATGGCTTTCATTGGCAGGGGATCAAAACTCACTGTCTTGGGGGCAGGCCTAGTTCACCTTGGGAACTAGGTCACGATGTTCATATTTAGCATTTCTTGGGGCCAGAGATATAGCTCAGTGGCACAAGTGCTTGCTTGGCAGTGCAAGGTCCTGAGAACCAAAAAAAAAAAAAGAAACCCTAAAGAAACCAAAAAACATTTCTATATACATCGCATAATTTGTCATTAGAATCCTGATTTTTCATTGACTTCTTCTCTGAAACTTTACTTAAATAGGTCTATTATTTTCTTTTCTTGACAGATAAAAACAGGTGTCTGAAAGCCAATGCCAAATCATGCGGAGAATGTATCCAGGCAGGGCCCAACTGCGGGTGGTGCACCAATTTGGTAAGTAAGGTTGCTCTGGCCTGCCCATGTCCTTTGTTTTTGTTTTTTTTGCTGCCTGTGTGCTTTGGAAATACCAGATGGGACTTCTGAAGTCAGCAGGTGTGAATATTGTGGAGCATCCAGGACTGTGCTGTCACAGTAGCCGCTAGGCGTGTGTCTTGGTTACTTTTCTCTTCTTGCCGAGACAAACTACACAATGCCCAAAATTAAGGAAGCAAAGATTTATGTAGCTCACAGTTTGTGGAGGTTTCAGTCTGTGTTCGACTGGCTTCAAGGCAGGGCGGCATGGCAGCATGGCAGCATGGCACAGGGCAACTGCCCCTGTGTCTTCAAGGTGGCAGAGGACAGGAACAGCAGCAAGAGCAGAAAGGGAGGGGCAGAGAGAGCAAGCCTCTTTCCCTCAGGTATGTTGTATGCAGGCTATCCACCCACACCATCTGGGAGCTCTCCTCTTCCACAGGCTCAGGATGCTTAGGGAGTAAGGCCCCTGGCCCCCTGCTGAGTCTCTTACTTAAACTTCTGAACTTCTCTAGTTGACACAATGTATCAAGCATTACAGCAGCCTTACCAGAAGGTCTAAGCCATACTAGCAGCTCTCAGTGGCTCCACCCCTGTTACAGTTGGTTTTCTGTAGAGGCTTTTCCTCAACAGAATGTTTTAAAAATAAGTTAGCCTTTCACCTTCTGGCATAATTCTTTAATTGCTGAAGATGTGTTTGGAGCATATGTAATGAAATTTTATTTGGGTGTTAAAAGTAAGTTTCTTAGGTTGGCTGGTATTTAGAAAAGTATAATCCACCAGGATCTTGTGCTTTGGTAGACATTTAGGTTTGATAATAAACAAAAGCAGTGCAGTTTTTTTGAACCACCTGGCCTTTGGTATTTCCTTCCAGTAGTTTCTGTCACTTCATAAATGTGTTTGTTACCATTATGTTTGCCTAAAAACTTACAAAAACATTGTTTATTCTCTAAATACCCTCATTTACTATTAAGTTATATAGTACCGTGAATGAACGAATACCATATGACGTCATTTTTTCCCTTACTTTTACATTTCATGAAATATTTTACCTAAAATCTTCATATCTAGCATGACAGTGTTTCTGTCTTCACTAAGGTAATTTTCACGCAGATGAAACCCTTATTTCTGACAGCATTGTTTGAGGCATAGCATATTTTGAGTTTATGTCATTTTTGGAAATTTCATCCCAAGCCATAAATTTCCACTCATATATAATTAGTATATTGTTTCTAAATTTACCATATGGAAATATATTCATGACCCTTGTCATATATCATGTATTATATTGCCTTTCTTTGTCTTTTTGAGACAGGGTTTCGCTATGCAGTTCAGGCTGGCCTTGAATTCACTTTGTAGCCCAGGTTGGCCTCAAACTCACAGTAATTCTCCTGCCTCAGCTTCCCAGTTGCTGGGATTACAGGTGTGCACCACCATACCTAGCGGTCAGCATTTAAATTTTTTTAAACTTTTAGGAATACCTATTAAATTGGTGCTAGATTTTCTTGTCTCCTTTTTTAAAAAGACCACCATTAATTCAAATTTGTTTTGGCTAATATGTTTTCCCTAAATAGTGGATGGTTCAGTGTAGTATACTGGGGATTTGCCAGGCATGCTGGCGGCACACACCTGTGACTCCAGCACTCTGAGAGGCTGAGACAGGATGGTCAGAGATTTGAGCTCAGCCTGGGCAATTCAGGGACTTGGCAAGACCCTGCTGCAAAAGACAAAAAGGATTAGGGACATGTGAAGGCTCTGGGTTCAGTCCCCAGTAACACACACACACTCAACTGTAAGGATTTATCTAAGAGAATTTTAAAAAGTACTGTCTGATAATCTAGTTTATACAATATCAGGAGCTGCTAACTATGCTGAATAAGTGGTTTCATTGAAGAAATGTACTTATTTGAATGTGTGAAGTTTAAAATGTATATGTAGGCCAGTCCTGGGAAAGTCACTACTTCTTAAAATGGGCTTTGTTTTTGTACAAGAAGGCTTGCTATGGTTTGGTGAAGGGAACGTTTTGCTAAAAGCGAGAAATGAAGTACATTAAGTGTGCAGTTATGTTTAAAAAAAGTATTCGATTGCTCCGTTTTTTATTTATGTCAGTATTTTGTGTATCACTTAGACATTTTTACAAGAAGGGATGCCTACTTCCGCACGATGTGACGATTTGGAAGCCTTAAAGAAGAAGGGCTGCCATCCAGACGACATAGAAAATCCCAGAGGCTCCAAAAGCATAAAGAAAAATAAAAATGTGACCGACAGGATCAAAGGAACACCGGGGAAGCTGAACCCGGAAGACATCACCCAGGTGCAGCCGCAGCAGCTGGTCCTGCAGCTGCGGTCAGGTGCGCAGGTCCCCTACGGTGCCTCCTTGTCCACGCAGGCTGTCTTGCTTTTCTGCCGCTCTGGCTGGGGCAGCTGGGGCTGGGGCTGGGGCTCAGGACCTGTGTCTTCTGGGCAAGCACTCTGCCACCCAGCTCTCTACTGGAGGTTGTTTAAAAAACTAAATTAACGTATATTTGTGATAAGTGGGGATTACATTTGGTTTGGGTTTGGCTCACAAACATGTTGCAGCTTGATCGTTTTTACCCACCTCCCTACCTTCCCTTCCTTGCCCTTCCCTAGATCTGTTTCTTAATGTGGCTCTCGCATTTTGCTCTTTATTTGTATTCTTCTTGTGGTCTTGACACCAACTCTAGGCAAGCCAGTTTTCACTTTCAGGGCTCTTTCTCACCTGTGGCCTGGCACTCAGAGATGGGGAATAGGCTAAGGTTTAGCATTTTCTTTTGCAGACATAAGTTTTGTTTCATTTTCTTAAGACAGGGTTTCTCTATGCAGTTTAGGCTGGGCTTGAACTTACTGTGTATCCCAGGTTGGCCTCGTACTCAGCGATTGTCCTGCCTCAGCCTCCCCAGTGTTGGGATTACAGGTGTTTGCCTCCGTGCTTGGCTTAGGCACAATGATTTGTAAAACATATTCTTTAAATTCTTTGAATAATATGTTCCCTAATTTCAGAAGCAAAATCTGTTAAAGATTCAGGAGGTATTAGTTAGACTCAGTGGAGTTTAAAAATAATAGTGCCCATGGTCTGCTATAACTTTATAAAAGCAATTTCCTTCCTTCCTTCCTTCCTTCGTTCCTTCCTTCCTTCCTTCCTTCCTTCCTTCCTTCCATTTTTCTTTTTAAGACAGGGTCTTACTATGTAGTTGAGACTGGCCTAGAACTCAGGCTGGTCTTGAACTCACATGTAGTCCAGGCTGGTCTTGAACTCACATTGATCCTCCTGCCTCAACCTCTTGAGTGCTGGGATTCCACGAGTACGTAACCACACCCAGCAAAAGCAACATTTTTTTTTTTTTAAAGTGAGCCAAAATTTTTATTCATTTGTTTCTTGCATGTGAAGTATTCTTCAATGACACCCTTGGCCTGAGATTCTTTGCCTTAGTCCCAAATGCAACATTTTAACCATTTAGTTTCCTTTGTAGTCATTTAATATTGTTGACAGTGTTCAGAGTTCTTCTAGGTCCCTGTGACAGTCCCATGTCTAGAAATGAACCCCCCAGCCCTGTCCTGTCTTTGCTTCCCGCCCTTTCTGGGGGGAAGAGTGGGAGCTCCTTGTCCCGTACCTCCTTCCTGTGCCTGCTGGCAGCCTCGGCTGCTGTCCCACTGTTGCCCTGGACATCCACGCCTGCAGGAGCCTGTCAAGGCTGTGTATTCATTTTATTATTCATTTAAACGTGCGTGTACCAGGCGATGCTTTGAATCCCTCGCCACGCCGTCCGCCTGGCCTGTGACGCGCTGCGATGCTCTCGTGTGCAGTGCCTTCCAGGCTCCTCCTTGTATCTTTCTTTCCTCTCCCTACACTACTCCCTGCAAAGGTTGGCTTTCTTTCGTGGCTTTAAAAACACTTCTGTGCTGCAACCGCCGGCATTCTTCTCTTGAGGTCTGCACCTGTCTGTCTGGCTGCCTGCTAGAAGTTCATAGAAAGACAGATTTACGCATTAAAAGTGAATGCTTTTTCCCCTAAACCTTCATTTTCTCCGTTTTTGGGGAGGTGAGGTGCTGGGGGGCAACCCAAGGCTGAGCACGGGTCAGGCAGGCCCTGTACCGCCGAGCTGCGTCCCCGGCCCCGTGCTTCCGGCCAGTCCACACACCATCTGTGTGTCTCTTCTCCGCTGGCCTCGTTGTTTCCGTGGACGGCTTCATCGTACTCCCCTTGGGTTTTTCCCGGAGTTTCTTTCTCTATAATTTATTTTGAGAGCTTCTGACAGGTTTTCTAAAATAAAGATGAGATTATTTCACTCACTTGCATTTAGTGGCATCCTATTACACAGGGAGCAGACTTATCACTCAGAACTTTAATCTCTAACATGTTCTTCGCGTTGCCCTTCAGGTCTAATTTATGGACTTTTGTTTGTTTTTCTCGTAGGTGTAAATGTGGGTTAGCTTTCTGCTACTGTAAGGACTACGGGAAATAATGACCTGACGATGGGGATGTACTGGGGCTCCCCGCTCTGGAGTGTTGCTGCATGGCTGGGTGGCCCTAGCCCTGTGGGCCTGTGGCGTGCTGGCCCTGCGACTGGGAGGCGGTGACACCGCAGTGTTCAGTTCACTTCTCGGTCTGCGTGCAGAGGAGAGAGGAAGCGATCAGGGGCCTAAAGCCCGCCCCCGGGGCCGCCGCCAGGGGCCAGGCCTTCAGTTAGGTCCCGTCTTGAAGTTCTCACCACCTCCCAGCAGGGTTTCACATGAGGGGCTTTGGGGGGAAACATTCCAGACCGAACTGTAACAGACGTGACTTCATCTGTTTTGTTCAGTGTGGGTTGGTGTCCTTCATCTTTGCCTCCTTACTACCTGATTTTTTAAGTATTTGTTGACTGAAACTGACTACGTGGGTGAATCGGGTTACTTGTACAATTCTTCAGGTTTCGTGAGAATTAGGTACTGAATGCATTTCATTTTACAGCGTTTGCCGTGCACATCAGATTTAGTTGGTTACTCTCGTTTGCTCAGTTTTACATTTGCTAATTTTCTTTCCTCTCACCTCTGTTTAATTAGGAGAGCCACAGACGTTTACATTAAAATTCAAGAGGGCTGAAGACTACCCCATCGATCTCTACTACCTTATGGACCTCTCCTACTCCATGAAAGATGATTTGGAGAATGTGAAGAGTCTTGGGACAGAGCTGATGTATGAGATGAAGAGGATCACTTCGGACTTCCGCATTGGTAGGCGTGTGAGGAGGATTGATAATCTCCGCGTGGCTAAGTCTTGCCGCTTCTCGAAGCCCTTTCATGGTCCCTCCTCTGTGCTTCGCAGTGGGTGTGTGCCATAGATAGGCCAGGTTCTAGTCTTTTCCTTCTGACTTCTCTCACCTGTGCGGTATCTTCCTCCTCGTCCTCATTCTTTGGACGTGGTGTGTTGCTGTGTAGCTTGACACCGATTGTGCCGGGTAGATGAAGAGATCCACGCTTGCTTTTCCAGGAATTTACTCTTTCATCTATTGGTTCATTTTAGAAATGTGTCAAGTACCCCAGATTCTCTTTCGTTACTAATTAGAACGACCCGCTTCTCGTACAACCTAATTCCGCTTCACATCCGTCTGTATGGGCGGCTGAGCCCCTCTTCTTCTGCTCTCTACTCCTGTTCCACCGGAGGTTTAACAGCAGAATACCGGAGCGACTCAGTGGCCTCTTTGAGGCCTAAATATTGCCTTTTAAAAATGAGCTCTGTTTTAAGTGGAAATACTTCTTTAAAAAATAGCACTTGCTAGAAATGCCTTTTTATTTAGCAAGCATAATTGATGATAGAAATTAAAAGCTTTTTGGGGGGGTTCTTTTTGAGACAGGGTCTCGCTATGCGCTTCAGGCTGGCCTTGAGCTCACTTTGTAGCCCAGGCTGGTCTCGAACTCACAATGATCCTCCTGCCTCAGCCTCCGGAGTGCTGGGATTACAGGCCTGTACCACCACGCGCAGTGAATGTGAATTATTTTTAAAGTAGGTAAGGTGGGCGTGGTGACGCACGCCTGTGATCCTAGCACTCAGGAGGATTGCTGTGAGTTTGAGGCCAGCCTGGGTTACAGAGTGAGTTTAAGACCAGCCTGAACTGCATAGCGAGACCCTGTCTCAAAAAGACAAAATAAAACAAAGTAGGTAGACCTACTTATTCTTAGTCTCTTTGGTCTGCTTTGAAACAACGCCATAAACTGGATAGCTTTATAAACAACAGAAAGTGATCTCGCACTCTTCCAGAGGCTGAAGTGTTCATGGTCAGGACAGGTTCGCATCTGCTGCGCACTGCCTTGTGGGTCCCAGGTGGTGCCAGAGCGATGTCCTCACACCGTGGAGGGTGGAGGGGAGACAGCCACTCCCTGGGCCTCTTTATGAGGTTGCCATTCCCAGAGCTCCTCCTTCATGTCTGACCACCCCGCAAGGGTCCCTTTCCAGTACCATCACTCTGGGGATTCGGTTTTCAAGGTGAGAACTTGGGGGAGGGGCACAGACGTTGCCTGTAGCAACTTACCCCTGAAAACAAAAAGGTTGACTTTGTCAAAAAATGGAAGTTTATCTTTCTGTCTTTATCTGTGTATTTGTCTGCCCATGTGTATGTTTCTTCTCAGGCTTTGGCTCGTTCGTGGAGAAAACGGTGATGCCTTACATTAGCACAACACCAGCAAAGCTCAGGAACCCTTGCACCAGCGAGCAGAACTGCACCAGTCCGTTCAGCTATAAAAACGTGCTCAGTCTTACCGACAAAGGAGAAGTGTTTAACGAGCTTGTTGGTAAACAGCGCATATCTGGGAACTTGGACTCCCCTGAAGGGGGTTTTGATGCGATCATGCAGGTGGCGGTTTGTGGAGTAAGTGCCCATTTCGTCCCGAAAAAGTGTGTTTTCCCATTATGTCCCTGTTAACCCGGGCAGGTAGCTCATTCGTACAGAGTTTTCAAAGCCATCAGAGGCAGTGGGGCGTGTGGTGGTGCTGTGACTGGCGTCCTGGGGCTTGGGAAGCGTCGCCCAGGTGTCCAGAAGTGGGTCTGACGTTACCTGAGGCATCACCGTCCGCCTTGCGAGTGGTCAGATGGAACAGTGCCTGGAATCCTTTCCCTTTAGTCGGGCTTCTTCTTCTCATTATGTTTTTGTCTGTTTTGAGACAGGGTTTCACTATGCAGTTCATGCTGGCCTTGAATTTACTGCATAGCCCAGGCTGCCCTCAAATTCACAATGATCTTCCTGCCTCAGCCTCCTGAGGGCTGGGATTACAGGCCAGGCATGCACCATCGTGCCCGGCTTTCTTCTGCCCATTTTCTTTCAGAGATAATCCTGTGTTTTAGTAATTCAAAAAGAAAGAACTTCTTAAGCCCTAGTTTGTAAGCTGTATGATAGCATATGTTTTGAGAAGGATTTGTAGCTTTACCTAAGCAAGATTTTCAATAATACCCATATTTTTACGACCCAGATACCAGTTGAGTGTTTTGTGGTGACCTGTTCATGATAGTAACTGAGGCTGAAAGTAGCAGAGCTTTTAATGATTTAACCGAGTCTGAGCTGCAGATAGAGTATGTCTGGAATACCTGTCCTTGTCTCATCTTTTTCTCCTTAGTAAGTGCTACCTGTTATCCAAGTTAGTCAGTGAAGCAATATAGTTGTTAGTGTAGTAGTTAGAATTTCCCCATGCCCCCGATCCTAGGGGCTTTCCTGAGCCTGTCTGGGGCCATTTTCTTCTCTCTTCAAAAGGACCGTGATAGTACGTAACTCATACGCGTATTGTGAGATTTCAGTACAGTTATCATATGAAGTACCAGCAAGCACTCAGCAAGTACGAACTGCTGTCTTGTTACTTTTTGACTTCTCTCTAGGGTATTTGCAACTTAATGTTAGTCCCAGCTTTTACTGCTGAAGAAATAGAGCTCCCTGGCAGTCTGGAGCTTGATATTTCGTTTTTCATCCTAGCCATTATTATTTTTTTTTGGTACCGGGAATTGAACTCAGGACCTTGCGCTTGTCAGGCAGGCGCTGTGCCACTGAGCTATCTCCCCCGCCTTCCTAGCCATCATTGTGATCGCTTTGGAGAGCATCCTCTGTGCTGCCTCTGTACCCATCCCTTAACTAGAGGGTGTATTCAGCACAGCACACACAGTCGTGGCCATCTCTGAGCTTTTAGTTCTCTTCCTCTAGACCCAAAAGAGACAGACATTCCCCTTTCGAAAGACTGTTAGCATCACTAAAGTTAATTCTCGCCTGAAAGGAATTTATCTTATGGTAGTTTTTTCTTACAAGCATATAAATGGACATTTTGAGTTCCTGTACATTTAGACAAATATAATTGTAAAGTAGAAGATTTTGCTGGTACATAAAATTCTTTGTTGAAGCCGGGTGTGATGGCCCACGCCTGTAAAATCCCAGCACTTGGGAGGCTGAGGCAGGCAGATTCTTGTGAGTTTGAGGCCAGCCTGGGCTGTAAAGTGACCTCAAGGCCAACCTGAACTGTATAGTGAGACCCTGTCTCAGAAAGACACACACACACGATCCTTCGTTGAATAGGGTGGAGGGTAAACTAACGGACAGTCTGCACCTATGGATGAGTCAGAATGGGTAGGATGAAGCAGGGCACGTCCTCGGGTAATTTTTTTCCTATAGTAGAAGAAGGTCTAAGGTGGAGGGCTGACAGGAAGCATATGGATAGAAGAAGAGCAGGGGTGGGTGGCAGTTTAGCAGGTGCCAGGAGGACACTTACTCAGCCAGTACTCATCAAGAGCCTCTAAAAGGTAACTGCTGGCTGCTGCAGAGTGAAATGAAAAACGGTTTTTAAAAAGAGCTTAGAGACACTGGTGACTTGGCAAGAAATAGCTGTGGGGCACAGGAGCTTCATTCCTTGGGCTCTCCAGATTTGTCAGCAAGATCATTAACGTGCAAAGAAAAGAGAAGATACACAATTAGATTAACCATGCAGTTGTAGCCTGCGCGGAAATCAAAGATTGTGCTGAATTACTGTCAGTAGCATTTTAAAACTGAAATACCTTTCTCTGCAAGTCACTGATTGGCTGGAGGAATGTCACGCGGCTGCTGGTGTTTTCTACCGACGCCGGGTTCCACTTCGCCGGAGACGGGAAACTCGGCGGCATTGTTTTGCCCAATGATGGCCAGTGTCACCTGGAGAACAACGTGTACACAATGAGCCATTATTACGTAAGTGCCCGAGTCCTCAGCTGGCCAGTGGTTCTGTGTTGGATTTCAGTGTTCAGTGAGTTTTGTGGGTGACTGGCTTGTGGGTATCCAGGCTTGGGGTCCCGTTGGTTGGTGAGTGTGCGTCCGCACCAGCGGTCAGCTCAGCTGCTCTCGCAGTTTGTGACGCTGCGGCTGTGTGCTTGCTTCCTGCCCTTGGACCAGGGCTTGCGGGGCTGGACACTACGGCCAGTCCATTCCTCACCTTGTTGCCCGTCTCCTTTGGCTTGTGTATTCCATTTAGTAGGAGAGTTGCTGTTATTTGTAGATGAATAATTCATCTATTTTTACATTCTTTTTTCTTTTTGATACTGGGAATCAAACTCAGGACCTTGTGCTTACCAGCCGCTGAGCTACATCCCCAGCCCTAACTTTACATTCTTATTTTGTCTTGTTTTATATGATTTTAAACATACCCTGCCTTGAATGAGAATAAAGACTGACAAATTACTCAAAGTCCTTGAAAACATCCAAATGTTGATAGATCTTAATCTTTTTCTTTTTTTTTTGTTTTTTTTTGAGACAGGATCACACTATGTAGTTCAGGCTGGCCTCAGTCTTCCTGCCTCAGCCTCCCAAGTGCTGGGATTATAGGCGTGTGCCATCATGCCCGCCTCCTTGCATCTTCTTCTTAAGTGGTAGATAATAGAACTTTTAATTACTTGCCGTGGTTTGGTTTCACTGTCCTTGTGTTTATTGTACATAGATTATCTTATTAGTTAAGATATTTTTAGTAGAGCAATTGTCAGACAGAAAGGTAGAGAAGATTAGAATCCACTGTGTAAAAAAAAAAGAAACTAACATACAAACACTACCCAACCCAGTAATCACTTACATTTTGGGCTTTCTTTTTTGAATACTGGGAATTGAACCTAGAACCTTGCACTTACTTGCCAGGCAGGTGCTGTTCCTGCTGAGCTATGTCCCCAGTCCTCATTTACATTTTATATTCTTGCTTGAAAGCACGGGAGGGTAAGTTATCCAGTTATGTATGCAAACATTTTCAAGAAGTATTGAAAAACTGAGACATAGGAAGGTGTGTTTATATACTGAACTATATTATTAATTTTTAGGATTATCCCTCTATTGCCCATCTTGTCCAGAAACTCAGTGAAAATAACATTCAGACGATTTTTGCCGTTACTGAAGAGTTTCAGCCTGTTTATAAGGTAAGGATGCGTGAAGTAAAAAGTTCTAACCCTTTTTGTTTTGTTTTGTTATTAGAGGCAAAATTATATGTCTGAATTGAAGTGTGGCAAAGTGCTACCAGGTAGGCAGACAGAATTTTACCAGAGATTTGTGTAATTTTTAATTAGACTTCATTAAAGTGGCTGTCTTTTTTCAAGTTTGATGCTTAAAGTTTAGGAAGTATATAGGGAGCTGGTGTTTAAAGATAACTGTTACTTGCTTAGTGAATTCTGATGGGCTCAGTGACTAGTGTTGGTATTTCACATTTTATCTTTCAATGGCAGGAACTGAAAAATTTGATCCCTAAGTCAGCAGTAGGAACGTTATCTGCCAATTCAAGCAATGTAATTCATCTGATCATTGACGCGTACAATGTGAGTACATTTTAAGATCAATTTTGGACAATCCCTGGCCGAGGGGACTTTGCTCAAAGAAAAGAAAACTTCTTTATACACAATTTGGCAAGCTAAGAAGGCAACAACAAAAACAAATTGTGTATCTGAAGGAAAAAACTTTCTATTATCTTAAAAAACCATGGCATAAGCAAAGCAGAAGTATGATCAAGGCCTTTGGGGAAATTTCTGAGTATGTGTTTGTCAGTAAGCAGTGGATGTCCTTGTTGGGGAGCGTGTATAAAATGCCACTTACATTTATGTTTGTAAGAGTCCCCAGTGTTCTGTCTCCCCAAAGCATCCTTTACAGACGGATACACTTTGCCATCATATTTTTTGCTGGAGAAGCTTTTTTGGCATTTCCTTTCTTACCACATTGTCAGAGGATTTGATTTTCATATCTGTCTCCTAAAATCCATAAATTGTAAATATATGTGGTCTGCCTGTCTTAAGATTTGTAAGATTGTTTTATCTTCACCCTTGGAAGGGAGTTGTAATTAAGGAGAAATAAAGCTTCCTTTCTCAAGCTTAATTTAGAGCAACTTTATGATTACCCATAACATTGGTTAATAGTCATTGTAGAAATCTGAAGGCGTTTGTAGTTTCAGGGTAACTGTCATGCACCGCGCACACCACTTTCATGTCCCCCTCCGCAACCCTTTGGCAGGATGAACTTCTAATAAATACATGTATGTTTTACTTCGTGCCCTGGGGATGCCGTGGTGTTGCCAAGAGACCTGACTCAGAGAGAGGAATTTTGCAGTGGTTTTTGAGAAGCCAGTTGTTTGATGTCTTCCCCATACCTGTCCTCTGTCTTACAGGATATCTTCTAGCTGCCGTCCTGCTAGGCTGTGGGCAGGAAATAGCTTGCCCTTGCAGCCCCTCCCAGGTAGTGAGCCCAGGTTGTATAATAGGTGGTTTACTTCGGTTCCTAGTCAGCTGGAAGGGGTAAGGTCAGAGGGGAGCCATTGCCTGTGGGCAGAGAAAGCCTTTGTTCTCCATTCTTAGGACTCCTAGTTACTGTCAGGCCTCTATGCTGCAGGGTCATGGGATAATAACTGAATAAGTCAAACAAATGCGTTCAGTTGTGTCCATTATTTTAAGATTGGACCCTTGTTAATAGGCGCCTGTTTCTCTTGGTTTGTGTTTTCTAGGCATTCATTTCGATTTGGCTTCACAGTATTTTATTGAAATGACTTGTTAGTTCTAAACAGGTTATTTTACCATTGCTTGTATGCACTCGGGTACCGTTTTATTTGATTCATCTGTTCATAACTTTCTTTTAGTCCCTTTCTTCAGAGGTAATTTTGGAAAATACCAAATTGCCAGAAGGAGTAACCATAAATTACAAGTCCTACTGCAAGAATGGGGTAAACGGAACAGGGGAAAATGGAAGGAAATGTTCCAATATTTCCATTGGTGATGAGGTATGTTGTATAAGCCTTCTCTGTAGAAGAGCGATTGCTTACACAAGAAAATTTACTTTCTAATGTGAGAGACGTTGAGTAGCTTTTTGAAAGACTTCTATTCATTGCTAAATTAACTTAATCTGGGTTTTTTGCCCTTCAAGGTTCAATTTGAAATTAGCATAACTACAAATAAATGTCCGAATAAGAACTCAGAAACCATTAAAATCAAGCCTCAGAGCTTCTCCGAGGAGGTGGAGGTCATTCTTCAGTTCATCTGCGAGTGTGAGTGCCAGAGCGAGGGCATCGCCGAGAGCCCCGAGTGCCACGGCGGCAACGGGACGTTCGAGTGCGGCGCGTGCAGGTGCGTGGTGAGTGGTGCTGCCGAGGTGGCCCGCGTGGGACCCTCCCTGCCTGTGGTCGGATGACCTCCTCCTCACCGAGCAGTGAAAGCGCTCCTCGCCAGGCAGGGCGGCGCAGCAGATGTTAATGGGGCAGGTGGGGTTCCCCCTCACGGCACCATTCTCTTTCCTAGGCAAAATAAACCTACATAAAGTATGTGAAAATAGTTTAGGAAAGTGTTTTGGGAAAATAGCTTAGAAAATTGTATCAAACAGATAATAGTGATTTTTTTTTCTGAAAAGTAGAATTAGGAAGCAACAAATCATATTTACCCTGTACTCCATTAATTCTGCATTGTTGGAATAGTTTTTTTAAAAAATAGAATATGCTGTAAAATTAAAAGGGAGAAAGTGGGTTTTTCAGAATGTAGACTCTAACCTAAACCAAGTTATTTTAAGTATTTCACACATGGCTACATTTTTTTTTTTCTTTTACAATACTGATAATTGAACTCAAGGCCTTTGCATTGAGCTACATTCCAGCATTTTTTAGTGTTTTATTTTATAATCTTTGGAAACAGGGTTTTGCGCAGTAGCTGAGTTGCCCAAGGTAGACTTGAACTTGTGATCCTCCTGCCTCAGCCTATCAGAGTGCTGGGATTACAGGCATGCGCCACCACACCTCCTGGTTATTTTTTAAAGTAAAAATTAAAACTAAATGTACTTTGAGTATGGCTTCCTCTTTACAGAAGTAGGCGGAGAAAGGAACATTTTGAGATAAATGTCAGCCCCTGATAACTGCTAACAAAGGTCATTAGCCATGAGAAGAATGCACGGCCACAGTTGACTACCGATTATTAATTGTCTGTTCTAAATGGCGTGTTGTATATACCCTGTTTGAATCATGAAAATCCATTTTAAGTGAAATGTCATTTAACCAAAAAAATTATCCTGAATATTCTTTGCCTTTCTTCCCATTTTTTACCACAGATAGAATCAAAATACCCAATGACCATGAACTTTGGACATTCTGAAAATATATAGGGATTGCATCTGAAAATTCTGGACCTATAGATGTTTTTAAACAATATGTTAGTTATATTTGCATTTGATGTACTTAGTATATTTTCAGCTTCTCTGCACTTTTGGGGATGTGTTTTTTATTTATGTATTTATTTTTGTCTTTTTGAGACAGAGTCTTTTTGCTAGGCAGTTCAAGCTGGCCTCAAGGTCACTTTGTAGCCCAGGCTGGTCTCGAATTGGCAACAATCCACCTGCCTCAGCCTCTGGAGTGCTGGGATTACAGGCATGTGCTACCATGCCCAGCCTAGGGGGGCGTGTTTTTTAATGTTAACAGTTGGATCATTGCTTGAAAACTTAGTGGTAATTCACCTACAATAGAAAAATAATACTATATCATTTGAAAATATATCTTCACATTCCCTTTAAGTTTATTGAGAAGCCAGGCATGGTAGTGCACACCTATCATCCCAGTACTTGGGAAGCGGAGGCAGGAGGATTGTGAAGTTAAGGCCAGCCTGGGCTACACAGTAAGTTTATGGTCAGTGTGGACTGTGTAGTAAGTTCAAAATAAAAAAAAGGAGTAAATTCTGTTTTTGTAGATTTCTTTTTTGTCTTTTTTTGAGATAGGGTCTCGCTATGCACTTCAGGCTGGCCTCGAGCTAGCTTTGTAGCCCAGGCTGGCCTCAAACTCGCAACAATCCTCCTGCCTCAGTCTCCCGAGTGCTGGGATTACAGACGTGTGCCACCACGCCCGGCTCTAGATGTTTTTTTCACTTGTTCATTACTGGGTTAGAGTTTTGCATTTTGATCACATTGGTGACTTTTTAAAGACATGTTTTCCGCAGGCCACTGCACAGGCTGGCTGCCGGGCCGGGTGTGTCTGCAGGCTGTGGTGTGTGGCACGCACAGTCCTACCCGGCGGCCAGGTGGCTGAGGAGATCGTGCGTGGCTCTGTTTCCTCTCCCACGCTGCACTGTTGTCAGTGAATGGCTTCTCCTCAGGTGCAACGAAGGCCGTGTTGGCCGGCACTGCGAGTGCAGCACGGATGAGGTGAACAGCGAGGACATGGACGCCTACTGCAGGAAGGAGAACAGCTCCGAGATCTGCAGCAACAACGGCGAGTGTGTCTGCGGCCAGTGCGTCTGTAGGAAGAGGGACAACGCCAACGAGATCTACTCCGGCAAATTCTGCGAGTGCGACAACTTCAACTGCGATCGGTCCAATGGCTTAATTTGTGGAGGTGAGAAAAGTCTCTGTGATGGTTATAAAGCGTGGTCCTGAAGAGCTTCCCCAGGGAGTAAGTGGGAGAAGGGCCACTGCCTGGAGGGACGCTTTCCTCCAGGTTGATGCGTATTTGGACTTGAGGTCACTGCTGTGATTTTATGTTTGGACGTTATTTCGAGGACTCGTATTTTTCACGGCAGGCAATGGCGTGTGCAGGTGTCGCGTGTGTGAGTGCTACCCCAACTACACCGGCAGCGCGTGCGACTGTTCTCTGGACACCGCGCCCTGTGTGGCCTCAAATGGGCAGATCTGCAACGGCCGGGGCGTGTGCGAGTGCGGCGTGTGCAAGTGCACGGACCCCAAGTTCCAAGGGCAGACCTGCGAGACGTGCCAGACCTGCCTCGGCGTCTGCGCCGAGCACAAGTGCGTACTTCCCCATTGCTTGGGTGTATTTCCCTCTGCTGACCTGTGCGGGTACCATTATCAGGACGAGCAGCAGGTTATTACACTGTAAATAAAATAATGGGAACCAGGAGAAGGAACCGTTTATTCCACTGCAAGTAGTATAGTGAACGCAAAGAAGCCCACTCTTTATTTGTGAGCAAAGCTCTTTCTCAGTAGTAACGTGTATTGCGTGATACTAGAGCACATCACGTGAGAGCTGCACTAATACGGTGATTCAGTTTTCTGTATAATTGAATCCATGGGGTTACTTTTGTTAAACTGGAATTGCTGCCTCCTTTTGTCCTTTGGGCACTGGGGTTGGAACCAAGGACCCTGTATATTCTGCACAAGCCCTCTGCTACTAAGCCGCACTCCCACCCCCATTGCTGTCTTTTTTCTTTCTTGTCCTTTTTGGGACAAGGTCTCACTATGCAATTCAGGCTGCCTTGTTTTTGTTTTTTTGTCTTTTTGAGACAGGGTCTTGCTATGCAGTTCAAGCTGGCCTTGAGCTCAGTTGGTAGCCCAGGCTGGCCTCAAACTTTCAACAATCCTCCTGCCTCAGCCTCCCAAGTGCTGGGATTATAGGCTTACAGGCGTGCACCATCACACCCAGCCTTGGCCTTGAACTCACTATGTAGTCCAGGCTGGCCTCAAACTCATAGCAGTCCTCCTGCCTCAGCCTCCCGAGTGCTGGGATGTTCCTGCATTTATATTAAGAGCTAACACACTAGTGAAAATGGGGAAATAATCAATACTTGATTTCTGTCCCCAGTTTTCCCATTCAGACTCATATATATAGGTACTTTTTGACTCCATAGAAAAAGAAATAGCTAATATTCAGAACCACCAGTAACAGGAAGAAGTTTTTTGTGTTTTGACAACAAAATGTTTCACATCATCGTAGGTTGTTCAACGCAGTCTGCAGATGACTTTGGCATGGTTGCTACCCACGTGGCAGGGTGGCACCGGGCTGGAGTCATTAGAAAAGACTGGGAGCCAGGTCTGTTTCAGAGTTCAGAGCAGTTTCCCGTCTCAGACACCAGAAGCCACCTTCGGCACCGGAAGTTTGGAGCACTCCGGTTTGCTTGAGTGTCTCCCGGCCCACGGGGCCAGCCTGTGGCAGTGAGGCTGCGTCACACTGCAGGGAGCCCTGCTGGCACACCTCTTTGGTGGCCTGTGGCTTCCTGGGTGCTTCTCCTGTGCTGTGGGGACCTTCTTGCCTCTTCCCGTTGGCTGGGCTGGGCAAGCCAGGGTGCAGCTGGTATGAACAGCGGGGCCCACAGCTGCCTAAAAATAGCATCCGTATGTAGTGTCCATCCAGAAGTGCAGTATTCCTCTTTCACTGATCATTCTTCCCTTGGTCATGAGCTTAGCACACAAAATTATCTTTAAACTAAATTTACCTTAAGTAATACTTTTTTGTCTTTTAAAAACATTTTCATGGGGCTGGGGATTTAGCTCAGCGGCAAAAGCGCCTGCCTGGCAAGCGCAGGGTCGTGAGTTCGGTTCCCGGTACCAGAGAAAAACCGAAAAACAAACAAACAAACAAAAAAACATTTTCATGGGTCAGGGATATAGCTCAGTGGCGCAGTGCCTATCTGGCAGGTGTGAGGTCCTGAGTTCGATTTCTGCTATTAAAAAAAAAACCAAAACATTTTCATTAGTACATATTTACCATACAGAACAATCACGTTCATCACAAGGAGCTTGTACCTGTACATAATGTGTCTAAATTCTTTTTTTCCCATTCCCCTCCCTTCAACCCTCCTTCCCTTCCCCATTTACAAAAAGCTTTGTTTCCATTTTTTCCCTTCCATTAAATAATACTTTTTAAATGTAACACTTTGTGTTTTAACAGAGAATGTGTTCAGTGCAGAGCCTTCAATAAAGGAGAGAAGAAAGATAGGTGTGCACAGGAGTGTTCCCATTTCAACCTCACCAAGGTGGAAAGTCGGGACAAGCTGCCGCAGCCGGTGCAGGTGGACCCGCTGTCGCACTGTAAGGAGAAGGACGTGGACGACTGCTGGTTCTACTTCACCTACTCGGTGAACGGGAACAACGAGGCCATTGTTCATGTCGTGGAGACTCCAGGTAGCAATCGATAGCACCCGCAGTTCCTCTGGGCCTTTGTGTCTGCGCTCAGGCCTGCAGTCAGGGCCCTGATACCAGAAACGCACCTCAGCTCTGTTATCATGTTAGGGGCAAGCTGGGAAATTTTTCTTCTCTCACAGATTAAAATAACTTTTTTTTTCTATTTTAAGTATTTTTTATTTTAAAAGTTTTTTTAATTTTAAAGAGAATAAAAAAAGACAAAATTTCAAAACAAGATTAAAGTTTAAAAGATACATGTCTATATATTTAAAGTTGTTTTGTTCTTTTCTTTTCTTTTCTTTTTTTTTTTTTTGAGGCAGAGCTCATTTTGTGGCCCAGGCTGGCCTCAAACTCCTGATTGTCCCCCCGCCTCAGCCTTCCAATGGCTGGGACTGTTGGGATTGCAAGCTGTTAAAAGGTATTAAAAGTGTTGGAAGTTTTTCAACTCCTCAGAAGATGGAACATTTTTTATCTTGGTTTTTCTGATAGCTTTTTGGTAGATCCTTTGAAGTTTTTCATATTAGCGTGTAGGTTCTCCAACATGATGGCACACATAGTTATCATATGTTTAACTTCCTAAGAAACTGTTTTCTAAAGTTGGCACACTGTTTTACGTTGTTTGGTTTGGTACCAGGCATTGAGCTCAGGACCTTGGGCTTGCCAGGCAGGCACTGTGCTGCTGAGCTATCTCCCTGCCCTGTTTTACACTGTCAGACTGGTATTTTACAGTTATCTCCCGGTATATGCCTCGCCTTTTCGTCTTCTTAGCTTTTTATTTATGTTTGTGGCACCAGGAATCAGACCCAGGGCCCATTCTAGTGTTCTGAAGCGTGGCTGCCGTGGTTTTTGCCTGGTAGTTCCATAGTTTCAGGTCTCACATTTAAACCTTCCATCCATTTTGATTGATTCTTGTGAGTAGTGAGATACAGGGATCGAATTTCATTCTTCCGCACGCAGATGCCCAGCTTTCTCAGCAGCATTTATTGACGAGAACCTCAGAGTGAGTTGGTAGCACCTTGGTCGAGATCAGCTGGCTGTCCGTGCGTACTTTTCCCTGACGTTCTTTAGTCTGATCCCTCACTGGTCACTTCGTGTTTTTATGCCAGTATTTCTGTTTCTCTGCTTGCATGTCAGTTTTAGGATTAGCTTGCTGATTTCTACAGAAGTCCTTTCAAGATTTTAATGGGTATTACATTAGGCTTATAAATCATATTGAGGAGAACTAACATATTGACAGTATTAGGTCTTCTAATTCATGAACATGGAATCTCTCCATTTATTCAGTCTTCAGTTTCTTTTGTCATTGTTTAGTAATTTTTAATGTGTAGAGTCTTACATGTATTGGATGAGAGTTACACATAAGTTTTTGATGATTTTTGATGCTATCATAAATGACATTTTAATATTTTTAGTGAGCTACTGCTCCACTCTTTGGGCTGAGGTTGGACACTGCACATTGCAGTCTTTGTGTGCTTAGTATTCACCTTCTTGCTCTGCAGACTGCCCCACTGGCCCTGACATCATTCCGATAGTTGCTGGTGTGGTTGCTGGAATTGTTCTTATTGGCCTTGCGTTACTGCTGATTTGGAAGCTTCTAATGATAATTCACGACAGAAGAGAATTTGCTAAATTTGAAAAGGAGAAAATGAATGCCAAATGGGACACGGTAAGTTGCAAAAAATCTAACAAGTGAAGTGATACAACACTTGTTGATTAACAGTAAGACCATTTACTTTTATTTGCATTTCCTTAATTAGCATTGTTAACAATTTTTATATGTTGGGCTTTTGTGTATATTCTTTTGACATTTATCTTTAAATATTGCATTCCACCAGCAGTTCATTATTTAAAGAAATTGTATTTAAGCCCGGCGTGGTGGCACATGCCTATAATCCCAGCACTTGGGAGGCTGAGACAGAAGGATCATTGTGAGTTTGAGACCAGCCTGGGCGACAAAATGAGCTCAAGGCCAGCCTGAACTGCATAGGGAGACTGTCTCCAAAAAGACCAAGAAAAAAAAAAATGTATTTAGTGAAAATCAGAAAACATCCTTAATATAACTCATTGAAACAAAATATGAGAATGTATGGTCTGGTTACAGTGGCCAGTATTTTTAGTTCTTTTAAGAGTTTTGATCCTAAAGATGCTCTTTTGACTTTTCTGTCTAATATAAAACAGAATCCTAAGTAACAATATCTCTGGAGCAAGCTAGTCATGTGAAAGCCCTCCCCCTTAAAACAAAAAGCCTTCAGTGGAAAGTCCCTAGATTCAAAAGGCCATGTATAATATGGTTCCATTTTTATGATATTCTGGAAAAGCTGCAGGTACAGAGGCAGAAATTATATCTGTGCTTGCTGGGTGCTGGAGCTGGGGAAAGAGTTGACCAGAACAGTGTTACAGGGGATGTCTTAGGCTGATTTTGATTGTAGGTATGTGTGTGCATTTGAAAACTTACTGAACACATTTTATATGTAGTGTAAAAAGATGTATCACACTCAGTGAAGATCTTAAACTTGCTTTAAATTTTTTTTTTAAAAAAGCTTAAGTAACAGAAAATTTAGGGTAGAATTTAAATGAATGCTTTCACATAAGGAATCAGGTAGGTAGCTGAGTGGTTGGCCCTCATGTATTTGTCTTTTGATACAAGAAAGCAGTGACAGTCTTCGATGATTTTAACTAAGTGAAATTCAGTCATCTGTAATTTACTATAGTTCGCTTGGGTTTTCAAAAACTTAGGAATTTTCTGGGTGTAGAAATAGTAAAGATTCCCTTTTATAGTGTGCAGACACTGTAAATGTCACTTTTATTTCTGATCAAATCATTAGAAATTGTTTCTTTTACTTCAGCAAGAAAATCCGATTTACAAGAGTCCTATTAATAATTTCAAGAATCCAAACTATGGACGTAAAGCTGGTCTCTAAGTTGCCGTTCGTATTTCTTTCACTTTCTGTCTTTGCATGTGGACTTTTGTTCTTGCACTGTGTGTCCTTTATCACTGTTGCTGTTTCTTAAAACTCTGGCTTTATTTATATGGCTATTTGATGGCTTGTCTTTCTGTGTGTTAACTTAGTGTTTAGAAGGACTTTCAGTTATATGGTCCAGAAGTAATAGCTGTGCTGCTGTGAAAAGAATGTGCTTTGCAATCAGAGCAGAGTAGGGTTGATGCCGGGTCTTCCAGTGAGTAAGTCGAGGGCACCAGGTTGCTGCTGTGTGTGGCTGGCTTTGGCAGATGAACTGCAGTCAGCTACAATGGCCACAACAGCCCTGTGCCTGAGAGGACAGTATCCTTATCCCTCCTGTGCCCTAGGTGGCGCTGCCCTTACATGTCTGTGGGTCATGATGTGTCAATTCAAGGTTGAACAGGAAAAACTGACTGTGAATACAAATGGCAAAAAGTATAAAAATACAAATGGCAGAATAGAAAAATAAATGTGGTATATATGCCTTCGTACAGTTAAAAGATTTTTAACTGTCGTTCTTGTTTGTAATTTGAAGTTCCACTGAAAGCCAGAAGACGGAGTGTCTGTGCATTTCCTGTTAATGCATATTGTCATTTTCAAGTCTAAGGTTGAAAGGTTCTTAAATAATGAAGTCTTGGTAAAGTCTCATACAGTTTTAAATAAAACCTAGTTGAAACTTTCACAGTTGTAGTAAGGCATACTTACCCTGTTTTCCAGTCTGAGTAGTTTATTTTGCTGGGCTTTACCTGGATGACATTTTATCACTAGTGGACAGAATGCTTACATAGTTTCAAATTGTTCATTGTTAAATGTTACCGGCTTTTTTTAGTGTAATCATGTGAGCCCCTAAACTCTGATTTTTTTTTTTTTTTTTTGGTTTTTCTCCGGTACCGGGAACCGAACTCACGACCTTGCGCTTGCCAGGCAGGCGCTTTTTACCGCTGAGCTAAATCCCCAGCCCCTAAAACTCTGATTTAAAAGGTTAATATCTTTTCCCAGTGGATTGACTGCAGTGAAATCTGAAGGATTCAGTTTTTCTCACTTCCTGCCTCACTATGTAGGTAATTCCCTGTCTGGTAGTAATTACTGCAGTTGTAATGTCCTACATTTACACAGTGCTCCTGTATCTCAGGCACAGTTCTCAACGTTTAGTCTATATTTCTTTCATGCTAATAGTGAGAAATAGAGACTATTTTGATTCATGTTTCACAAGTGGGAAAACAGGCCCAGAAGGGTTAGGTAACTTGACCGTATTCACAGAATTGGTTAGCGGGAGAACCGGGATCCAAATCAAGCAGCTGTACTCCATGGCCCATGTCCACGTGGGACTCCTGTCCTAGGCTGATTGTTACCCTTTCTGTTTCTAGAGATTTGCAGCTCTGTGTCAGTTTGTTGCAACTCAGGGTAGCACTGACTGCTGTGGCATACCTTGTAATGGTTGCTTTATGATTTAGAATTCCACACTGCAATTAGGGCTATCTGTTGTATTGGGAGTGTACTTATGAAATGATACCAACGGGGTTAGGGATGTAGGTCGGTGGGACAGCATTTGCTTCACGTGTGTGAGGCTCTGGGTTGCATCCCCAGCACTGGGGAACAAAGATACAGACTAAAAGCTGAAAATCCAGGAATGTTGAGTATTTCTAAAGGATTTAGGAAGTACCAGTAATACTAGGAATCATGACTTGCCAGATCTTTAAAGTGAAATTTATTAGCAGAAAATTACAGTCAGATTCATACACGGGATAGATCAGCACATATTTATATTAGCCCAGGACACGACACTTTCTTGTCTTCTTTCTTTTTTGTCCTTATTGTTGGTACCGGGAATTGAACTCAGGACCTTGTGCTTGCCAGGCAGCCGCTGTGCTGCTGAGCTGTATCCCTGACCCTTTCTCTTCTTTCTCACCTAAAACTTTACAAAAGTCACCTTTAACGGAAAACTGATGAGCCAGTGAAATTACTGGGATTTTTTTTCTTTGAATTTGTAGGTCAAAAACAGGCAAATATGGACAATTGCATATTGTTTTTTCTCGCAGGAGAGAAATTTCTACCTGTTTTACCAAGGTGAAAATTTCACCCTTGCTGTATGTTTAATCATAGTTTCAAGGAACCTAACAATAAATAATTACTGTTTATACCTGTGTTTATATAGTTGACTTAATTTTTGGCTAAAAGCTTCTTCAACCAAAATAAGCATATCATAGAATTCAAGAAACAAATGTAGTGGGGATTGAACCAGGCACCTCACACATGCTAGGCAAGCACTCTAGAAAACCCAGGTAAATTCCTGGCTGTAGATTATTCTGAGATGTTTCCTCAAGAAAAAATACAGTACAAGTTAATGGTGGAAATTAATGGTTATAAGACATTTTTCAGATATGGAGCCAGTTAATTTATATACGATTAGCACACACTATAATTATTCTGATAGATATAACTACCAGGTAGGCACATTTTTAAGAGAATCAGATTATTAATTTATAACTGTAAAATAGGTTGAAAACACTAGTCTGTCCTCCTCTGCTGTTAGGCATATTTAAATACGGATTCCGGGTCTCCCGGTTCTGTCTGGTATACCTGATATATCAGATTATAGAGAAGATTTTGCAGCTACAACTCTCCGCCTTCCCAGAGAGCGCAGGATGATCTCTCAGGAGTACACAGGGCCGCAGTGCAGGGTGGATTTCATTAGCGTTGTGTCTTTGTGGGGTGGAATTGCACTCTGAATGATGGAGACTAATCTGAGCTACTTCAGTTTACCTCCATTTAAACTGACGCCTACTACAGATGGTTTAATTTTACCTCTAACCTTGCATGTTAAACTTTGGTTTGGATGGACTTTGAAATAATAAATATGTTTGTGTGTACCGCAAAGCAAACTTGTTTCCAAAGGTAAGTTCTTCCCTATAAATTATACTTTGGACTCATCAATATTGGGCTTGATACTTTGTTTTCTTTTTTTTAAAGAAACTTAATTAAATGTAATTTACTATCCTAACATACTCGAAAGAACGGGTGTTCGCCTCATCTTCCGATGGGAGGGTAGAGTAACGGATATCTTGTTTGCACCCTGGCTTCCTAAGAAGCTAGTTGTTCAGATCTAGTTTCCTGAGTCCCATTTCCGAATGTCTGTATAATAATACTTAGTAGCTCTTGTTGGGATTAGAATCTAAAATTCTTCACAGTTTTATCACCCATATTTGTCTTTGGGGAATCCTGAGTTTTCTCCATGTTCAGAAACAGCTGGCTAAGTTGTATGTTGAGGGGTAGAGGTGAGGGCTTAGGTGGGCTGTGCTGCTCTCATTCCCGCCGACTGCTAGCTGAAATCCCACCTTCAGATGGTCTTCTTGTCCCCGGTGCTGACTGGGTCTGCCTTCCTTCTCTCCCTTCCCCACACCCTACAATATATGCCCCATACCTGTACTTAGAAACTTTGGATAGATTCCTGCACAAATGTGCCATTCTTTTTCTCTATACCTGACTTTATATATATTTCTATTTCTATTTCAGTAATTTATCTGTGGTGTCACTACAAAAATATTCTGATACTGTTCCTCCTGTATGATATACATAATTCTCTTTTGGTCTCTTACAGGGTAGCTTCCTTTTAAGCCTGTCACTCCCCCCCCCCACACACACACACTCTACCCCCTTTGAAGGCAGAAATACGGTTGTGTTATTTCTCTGCCTAAAATCTCACTGTCAATATGTTTTTGGATCTTGAAACATCTCTGGTGTGTATGGCTTGGGGTCACTTGCTGGGCCTGCAGTCCTCTGTATAGGAGTACTGCAGTACGACCTCCGCAGTATGGCAGTATGCTGCTGCAGAGTAATGAGAGTAAAGATACTTCTCGAAGACTGGTGATTAGTAAACCTTTTAAGCGTATTTGGCAGAATGACTTGGTGCAGACACAAGACCCTTAGTGACACTGGCAGCCCTACCCAGAATGTTCTAGTCAGCAACTTCTGTCAGGGAGCCGAGAGCACAGCTCCTCACAGCAAGGACCTGCCAAAGAGCCTCGTTTTGATTTTCCAGCACCTTGTGTGCGTCATCAGGTGAGATGAGGCAGGCAGAGCCTGTGCTTCCTTAAGGCGGGCATTGGAAGCGTGTTCACAGGAGAGAACTGACATGTCAGCCCTCCGGTGGAGGAAGGGCTCACGAGTGAGACGGTGGCGGCCGTAGGCACATCATTCGGCTCGTAGCGCAAGCTTTCATCCTGTATCCCTGTATAAGCTACTAATAATGCCCGCTAGAAAACTGTGCTACCTGGACAGATACAGTGGAATGACTTCCTCAAATGCCTGTAACTTTAATCTTGTTTTATAAAATAATGACACACGATTTTAATTGTGTAACTGATCATTTCTCTCTCTCTGTTTGTTTTAGGGTGAAAATCCTATTTATAAGAGTGCCGTGACAACTGTAGTGAATCCAAAGTATGAGGGAAAATGAGTCCTACCTGTGCAGATCTCACAACACTGAATGCAAAGTAGCAATGTTCATAGCCACAGCACGGTAGCTTTAGGGCACTATTGCCATGGTTTTATTCATGTGCAAGTTTTGAAAATGTATAATATGTATAATTTTAAAAATTTTTTTATTATTTTGAAAATAATGTTATAATCCATGCCAGGGACTGACAAAAGACTTGAGACAGGATCATTATCCTTATCAGCTAAGGTCACATTGTGCCTTTTTTGACCTTTTCTGCCTGGACTTTTGAAATCAAGCTCTTTCTGAATTCAGTGATACTTCGAGGGTGATTGGCAGGTCAGTAGTTAAGGCGCATGATGAGAGTTTCTGTTAATCATGTATTGAAACTGATTTTTAGCTTTACAGATCTGTCAGTTCAGTTACACAGAATCCCAAAGCAGAGGTCTGACCGGCTAGTGTCGGATTGTTTTCAGTCTATTATTTTGCTGTTCGACTATTAGACACGATGCATGACATATCCGAAAGATGTGCTGAGAATTACTGGTGTAAAGCCATGGGGGAATAGTGGATCTACAGAGGCCATGGGAAAAATTCACAGGCTTAGAGAGAAAAACAAATAGCTTTAAAACCTGTGTGCCATTTTAAGAGTTACTCCATCTCGGTAACTTTTATGCTTTTTCTTTATAAATTCAAGCCTTGGATAAAGTACTGGGAAATTTTCTGCTAAAGAGTCCTTGATTTAGCACTATTTACCTAAAGGCCGTAATTCACGTAGTGTTTGCTGATCGGGGACCTTTTGAGTTGGATTTATTTTATTTTATTGTTATTTTTTAATACCTGGTGCTTTTCATCACCTCCTCTAACCCCTTAATGTAGTCGCGGTTTGGGGGAGGCTTTTGTTATCAGTGCTTTCTCTTGGAAGTTGCAGCTGTACATTTGCCTTTTCCGTGACCGTGTAAAGCTTGCCGTGCAGCGGCAGTCACTTAGGCACCTCGCGCGTCCCGTCGGATCGAGCGCACCCCGCGTAGTCACGTCTCACTGTGGAGCTGCTCGTCTTGTTCCCTACTAGTCACATTCTTGTTTTAAGTGCCTTTTCATTTTAACAGCTCACTTTTTACAACGCTGTTTACCGAAGTTATTTATTAAATAAAAATGCCTAAAATACTTAAATTGAATGTTTGAACTCTGTGTTGATTTGTCCGTTTGTTTGCATGAGCTTTTCATGAATTAAAAAAAGTTGTGAAAAATATTTCTGGTTGATTCATATTCCATTTACGAGGCTTCAACAGTTCTGTTTTATTTTTTGGAGGGAAGGATTGGTGAAACAAGAATTTAGATCCTTGTATGTTGGGAGATAAGTTTTATCCCTACATTAAGCAGAACTAATTCTTTAAGAACATTACCTTACACTTGCTACTAGAAGCTGGAATTATATAATTTTATTTAAGGTAGAGGTAGGATTATCATTCTCTGAAGAAAAACTGGAGAAAGTTTTGTTTTCATTTGGCTTTAGTTTATTTTTGTGCAGAAGTATACTCCCATAAAGAAGTGGTACCTCCGTTCACGAACTTCCTTTGTTGCACGATTTTAGGAAAGGTGGCTGTCCGTGTTTGTGTCTGTGTGGGGAAGATGACAGCAGTTGCATTTGTCACCTGGTGTGTAGAGTTTGCGAACAAAAACAAAATTATGCCAAATGCTTTTGTCTGTGAACCAGATTGTTCACAAACAAAAGCGTTCGTGAACCGAGGCAACACTGTGCTCATGTAAAGCTTATTAAAAGAAGTGTGTACTCCCTCCTTGCACGTGCAGCATATCTCAGAGATTTGTGGGTCAGGACTCCGTGAAAGGATTCCACCTTATTACCCTTTCGTGTTCAGTACCCCCTCCCTCACATCATTATTATTATTTTTTTTTTTTGGTACTGGTAATCAAAGCCATGCCCTCACCCTTGCCAGGCAGGTGCTGTGCTGCGGAGCTGTATCCCCAGCCCTCACATCATGGTTAATTGGCAGTCATTTATTCCACTTAAATGCGTTTCCCAGTTTTGATTAAAGCATCTTTTAGGTGAGACTTACATCTTTTTACTGGTTTTAAGATCCATGGGGAAAATGATCTTGCTCTTTTGCTACTCATATCCCTGTATTTAATCATGTGTCTTGTTTAACCCCGATCTCCACATTCCTGCTGAGTTAAACTCACTTTCCCATGGTTTAAGCATACTCAGTTGCGATAAGTATATCTACTTCAGAACTCTGCTCCTTATAAGGAGATTTCTTATAACTCTTACAAGAATGAGATCTGTTTTCTATATGTACGTATTTTTTTCATGTGTGTCCTTGAGGTTGAAATATGGTGAAGCTTGTATTGTATATTACGATTTATGACACAAGCTGGTTTTCCGACTGTAGAAATCTCATGTTGGAAGCTGGAGGAATTGTATTGACACTTGTGCTGTCTGTAAGAACACTGACATTTCAATAATTTTAGGCTTGAAATATTGGCAGTTTAAAAATACAGCCGAAGGGGTTGGTAATTATATATTTTATATACACACACATATAAAGTGAAGCCACATAGAAACTTTTCACTAAAATATTTTGTTTCTCAGCAACAGCAGCATATTTTGTTCTCCAGTGAAATACTTTCAAAAAGGTAAGAGTCTTGAAAATAAAATTCATAGTTCAAAATTTTCCATTCAAACTGTTTTAAAAGGGCCAGAGATATAGCTCAGCAGCACAAACACCTGCCTGGCAAGTGTAAGGTCCTGAGTTTGATCTCCGGTATGAAAAA
>NW_004955462.1:4484942-4502101 GCF_000276665.1 Chinchilla lanigera
TTCAGGCTGGCCTTGAGCTCACTTTGTAGCCCAGGCTGGCCTCAAACTCCCAACAGTCCTCCTGCCTCAGCCTCTGGAGTGCAGGGATTACAGTTAAAAAACTTCAGAAACATTTGGAATCACCAGTGATTAATGTCAAATAGTGATATATTTTATAGTAACTCTGACATTTAAATTTTTCTGTTGTTATACAAAGTTACTTTATGCTTTTTTTTTATGTGAAGTCCCAGATAAGATCTTAAGTTTCTAGGACGGCACAATACTACTTTAAGTACTGTGTGAGGTCAACTTCCTATAGTTACTGGAATTGGCACATTTCCCCCTTGTTGCCTGGTGGAGCCTACAGAGGTGATTTTGAGTGGAGCTTGTTGGCCTTTAGTTTATTGCCTGTTGCCTTAAAAGCTGAGCTATTTCCACCCGAATACGGACAGAAGCCCGAAACAGTAGAGTATCTTGAGGGACTCTGAGCTTGTGAAGATGCCTCAGTGGCCCTGTTAGCTCTGGCGTCCTACCCAGGCTCCTCTTGAGCTTCCGGTGCGCTGGATAGTCTTGACTGTCATCGCGACTGGGTGGAAGGTTCCTGCAGAGGTGGCCGCATTGTAAGGGCACTGAGCTTTCCCCCGGAGAGACCCACTCATGAGTTCACAGCCGAAGGGGCGCCTAGCAGCAGGGCCTGGCTGGAGGAGGGTGCCGTAGCCCTTGCCTCATCCTCTTTGGCTCTTCCACTGCTGTTTGCTTCTCAGGGCCACTGACCAAACAGCTTAGCTCTGCCAGGCCCTTCTGCCACGGAGCCAGCTGACCGGGCTGAAACTGTGAGGAAAAATAAATCCTTCCCCCGGATCATTCCTGTCCACAACAGACATGCTGTAGCTAGTAAGGGAAAAACTTTACTACTTTTCTTCCTTGTACTACTCAGAGAGGAGCTATCCATTCACATACCTCTTCTGAGGTGGGTGTCGAGTCCGCTCGATGAGGAAAGACAAGTTTCAGCAGTGATGCTGGGCGCTGGGTTCCCGTGAGCCGTGTGTGTCAGGTGTTCTGTGCCGCAGTGGGGATGTGACTGATCCTCTAGGTGAGAGGAGGCTCCCAAGTGCTCAGTGCGAGCGAACACTCAAACTGGGTTACATGGAGATTAAATAATCCACAGGCCTCCACCACAGGGAGGAAGTATACCACCTGGCCTGGGTGCTTTTGGAACCTTCGGGTTACAAAGCTTGAGACAAATACGACTGCTAATAATAATTTATATACCTGTTTCCTTGCACAGTCTTAATCTTCCATGCATTTTGATGATACTAGGATTTTTAATGAAGGGGCTGGGTGTGGTGGCACACCCCTGTAATCCCAGTACTTGGGAGGCTGAGGCAGGAGGATTGCCTTGAGTCCAGGCCAGCCTGAAGTACATAGCAAGACCCTGTCTCAAAAAATAAAAAATAAAAGCACATTAAAAAAAGACTTTAAATGACAATTTTAAGAGTATAGAGTTTTCACAAGAAGTTATTAGACAACTTTACTTTCTACTTTCTCTGGGTTTATTTAATTATAAAACACTAGCATATTAAAAAGTTACAACCAGACATGATGGCGGATGCCTGTAACCGCATTGCTCAGGAGGCTGAGGCAGGAAGATCGCTGTGGGTTCAAAGCCAGCCTGGGTAACAAAAAGAGTTCAAGGCCAGCCTGAACTTTATAGGGAAACCCTGTCTCAAAAAGACAGTAATTACATGAATAAATAAATGTTACTTATGGATAACTTTGCAAAACTATTCAGAATAAATTTTAATTCCTATAATTTAAGCCATTGCTTTATTATAAATTTACAGACAATCCAATTGTTTTTATCTGTAACAGTTGCTCTATTTATATTTTATACATTGATAACAATACTGATGTTGCTTAGGGGTAGGGATCATTTCTGAGGGATTCAGGACTCTGGGAATAGACAGCTGATTGCCCCTCAACAGCAATTTTATAGGTGAATTTGATCATATTATCAGACATACCCATTCCAGTCTGACTTTCAGATCCTCAAGACTTAACACGTTCTACGTCACTGACCTTTTGTCTGATCCTTAGATTTGACAGCTCCGTGAGCATAGACTCCGTGTGCTTTGATTCGCCATTGCGTCCTCAGAGCAGTGGCTGGTGTGCAGCGAGGTTACCAGTATTTGTTGCATGAAGGGATTTGTTCCCCTAATTTACTACCCTTTTCACCTGCCCGTCAGCATCTGCAGTAATGAACTCTGCCAGCTCCTCTACTGGTATCCTGGTGCCCTCGCCTTTTGCCTGCTAGGAGAAGCAGTTTGATCCTTGCCTGCATTTTAGTTGCCCCCATTTCTGGATTTGTTTGTTTGTTAATAACAAACATGCTATAGTTGACATGTGTTCACAACTCAAAAAGGAGTTGTGTAACTCACGTATCTCTGGCCAGCTGAGTTTTGATGCAGGTGTTGAGTCTATTCAGTGGGGAAGGCGAGTTTCTTCAGCAGGTTATGCCAGGATAACTGGGACCCCGTGAGCTAAGAATGAAGCTGAACCCTTGCCACTCACCACGGTACAAAAATTAACTCAAAATGGAGCAATGACCTCAATATCAGAGCTTAAATAAGATATTTTAAAGAAGCACAGCATTATGTCTCCATGCTAGATTTTGCAAAGGATTTGTATACCTGACAAGTGTGAACAACAAAAGAAAAAATAGATGTTGGACTGTAAATTTTTAAAATCTATGCATCAAGGGACATTATCGGGTCAGAACCAAAACAACAGAGTAGTGTCAGCAGCAAAATTCATGTTCTCTGAAACCTGGAAGCCAGATCCCTGGAGAATATCTTGGTGAGGAGAAAAAGAAATAGATCTCTGGGAATCAGGAAGGAAAATTAGAAGCTACAGAGAAGTTAGAAAAACAGACCACAATGCAGAGAAATGAATGAAGCAGCCTGGGAGCTTAGCTGGCTCCTGGGAATGGGGAACCTATTTCCGCAGACACAGTGTAAGCCCCCAGGGTTCAGAGCTCCAGGGAGAACAGCGGACTAGGCCCGCAGTGCTGCCCCAGGAGGGGCCCATGAGTGTTGTGACCTGTAGAAGCAGCATGTGGCTTTGCTTCCAGGTGACTCCACTTGGCAGGCAGCAGCTGGAGGGGGAATCCCGAGCAACACCTGCCACATGACCAGAGAGTGTAAGTCAGGTGTCATTCTGGGAAGGGTTATGTAAGACAGAGAAAGTGCACAGCTTGAGGGTTCCCAGTGTGACTCCTGCAGTGATTTGACAAGAGACAACTGCGGGAGACAGCTTGCGGAGAGGGACTGGGCCAGAAATGGACAACCTCGGAAGTTTAAGGTAAGACCAGGAAAGGCAAAGGCTGAACCTTCCATGGGGAGAAGCCAGGCACGGCTTGGCTTGTGCTCGGAAGTGTCTGGGCCTAAAAGTGCTGGCATTAAGTACAGTGGGCTGCTGGAACTCTGGCCCTGCTGCCTACATCCAGCACAGGACAGAGGGGATTGCCTTCCCATCTACCAACATGAGCAAGGAGACACCTCAGCTTGGGTGGTGCTTACAGCCTGTGGTAATCGTGCAGGGGGGACTGTGGGAGAGGGGGTACCGCAGAGACCCACTGCCATAAACAGAGGTGGAGAAAAGCATGACTTGCAGGATTCCAAAACTGGATCCTAGAAAGAAACCACTCAAAAATACAAAGAAAATTTTTCTTTTTTTGGACTCATTTATTTTCTCTTTTATTCTTCGTCACTGGTTTTTTGGGGAAGTGGGGAATTTTCCAAAGAGCCCCTAAAGAAACTCACTGCCCCCAAGTAAGCTTTCCAAATTTTTCTCAAGGATCTCTTAAGAGACAGTGAAGCTGACAATTCCAAAAGTTCCGATAGAAAGAATATACTGGGGCTGGGCCGGGCCAGGCCGGGCAGCATACTCCTATAATCCCAGCACTGGGGAGGCTGAGACAGGAGGATTGTTGTGAGTTTGAGACCAGCCTGGGCTACAAAGTGAGCTTAAGGCCAGCCTGAACTGCATAGTGAGACCCTGTCTCAAAGACAAAAAAACAAAAACAAACAAACAAAAAAGAATATACTGGCAGAAGAACAGTTAAGTGGAAGAGTAGCAGGGAGGAATCAACAGCAGGAAGATAATAATGGTAGGAACAGGTACCTTTCAGTAGTAACTCCTGATATGAATGAACTCAATTCCCCAATCAAAACATACAGGTTAGAAAAAGGGATCAAGAAATCCAAAAGTGTTTTATATACAAGAAATACATTTAACCTCAAAAGAAACTCATATACTAAAAATCAAAGGGTGGAAAACAATATTCAGTGCAACAGAAACTGAAAATAGCAGCAGCCATCTTATTTCTACACAAAGTAGATTTTAAGCCAAAACTGATCAGAGGAGGCAGAGAAAGTCTCCAAAATTTGGATGTGGGAACAATTCAACAGGAAGAGCTAACAACTACACATGCACTGGACACCGGCATGCCTGACTATAAAGCAGGCACTACTGGATACAAAAGGTCAGATAAATAGCAACACAATTCTACTGAAAGACCTCAACACTCCACTGTCACAAGTAGTTCAAAAGTCAAGTGGCCTGCTGGACTTTGTGCTGGCACTTTCAGATCCAGCCTACTCTGGAAGCCACACTTCCTGGGCCTCGTTTCTCACCATGGAGCGCAGAGGCGCTGTCTTTTCCGGCCTGAGTTAAACTTCGCGCATGCTCTCTGTGGCTGTCTCCATGGCCACCCTCACCCACTCACCGTGTGTGTCGTGGGGTGGATAACAGTGGAAACCCTAAAGTGGAGTTTTCCTGTAGCTCTGTGGCTCAGTCTAAAATAATTTACCCCTTCTCAAACGGGCAATTTTAAGATTAAACACTGGCAGGCACTGCCCTGGATTTCTTCTCCACCTCGAGCCTGCCTTGAAGGAGTGTCTTTTGGAGTAAAACCCCTTACTGTTTGTGTAGTTTACAGTAGCGGTGGGCTTTTCTTGGACCAGTGCTGCTGGTGCTGCTGGCCAAGTCTGCAATTTCTCCCTGGATCTACTCACCCTCTGGACTTGCCGTTTCTACTCAGGCATTGGCCTTGTCCACAGTTGGGTTGGTTGGTTGGCTGTTACCCCTGCTGCCCCACCACAAGGGCAAACAAAACACAGACCCTGCTCAGCGCTGGCAGGGGCCGCATCATCTGCCCGTGGCGTGTGGCTGCTGTACTTAATTTTTGTGTTGGTGTAGTGACCGTTCTAAGAAATTCCAAATAATTCCGCAGTTCCGAAGCAGCAATCTAAGTCCCTTTTCACTTCTGGAAGGTCATGCATATTGCTTTATTGAAAGAGGAGGGAAAGTATAGGTACACCTTCCTGAGACCCAAAAAGTGCCCAGCGAGACTCCATTGCGAGAAACATTGCTCTGTACCGAGTACCAGCTACCAGAAAGGTGATTTCTGGAAGTCAGCAACAAAACAAAAAGCAAAAACCCATGATGTTCGTTTTCTCAGTTTTAAGGAATCTTTGGGCAACATAGGTTTTTTGTTGTTCATCACAAGTGACCAAATCACAATGAGGTGAACTGTGCGTGTGTGTGTGTGTGTGTGTGTGTGTGTTTGTGTGTTTTAAACCCAGGGGGCCTCATGCATGTTAGGCCAGCGCCCCTACTCAGCCTCTTCTCTAGCTCTGAGACCACATTTTTACTCCTTCTCTACCTGCTTGTTAGTTTCTCAGTAAATGGGTCGTGTGTTCCTAGATATTGAGCTGACCACTAACTGCTTTCCTGCCTCACTGAAAGAATGCAGACTATGTTTTTGCCACTGACTGAGCCATATAACGTTCATCTCGTTTCCCTTTTCTGGGGTTGAAGCTGCCTTCTCTAAAACTGCCATCTCATTGTACTTTGTATCAGTCAGTGCCAGAGAAATCCTGGAAACCTTATATACAAAATTTAAACTTTTACATTTTGAAATTTTGCTTCGTTGGGGTTGAAATGCCCTGGCCGCTCCTTCTGGCTGGGAGCCTGTGCAGTCAGTGGGCAGACGCTGTGCTGTCCCGAGCCAGCCACTACTTTTAGGTGGTGATTCTCTAAGGTCTGTTAGCGTTAGCTCATTGGCTTGAAATGTGCTCTTCCTTTGTTGTGGTCTCTTTGCAGCCAGCTGGGAGGATGAAAAACCAATAGAGTGATTTGATATGGAATATTGACAAGTGTGTTTTTGAAATAAAGAACTGGTCTGCCAAAAAAAATTACAGAAAATGAGTGGCTAAATTAAACAACTCGGATGTGAAATTTTGTTGTGCTCCCACCATGAATGTGAACTTGTGTGTATGTCCTTTAGAAAGCAGATTTATAAACTGTTCTTTAAGCTTCAGAGAATTTCAAAGCTTATCACTGGTGGAGTTTTAAAATTATCTGTCCACAAACAAACTAGCAAAATATCCTTGAAAGTAACAGAAAAGTGTGTAAGTTTTTTTATTGCATTAAAAATAGCATAACTTGTCCTATGTTAGCCATCAAGTACATAGTTCAGTGGCACCTTCGCAATGCCTTGCGGTGGTCACCACATCTGTCTCTGGAAATTTTTTCATCTTTCCAAACTGGACCTCTGTACACACTGAACAGTCATTCCCCATTGCCTCCTTCCCTGGGACTCTGCCAACCACCATTTTACTTTCTGCTTCTATAGTTTGACTGCTGTAGACATTTCATGTAAGTCATATACATTTTCCTTTTGTGACGTGTTTCATTTGACATAATATCTTCAAAGCTTGTCTGTGTTAAGTCATGTTTGGGAATTCCTCCCATTTTAAAGCTGAGTAATTTGCCATTGGATGTATACCCCACATTTTATTTATTCATCTGTGTGTGAGCGTACACGTGCTGCTTCCACCATTTTGCTATTGTGAATAATGCTACTGGGACTGTCCGTTCCAAAGCACTGCTTCATTTTCATTGCCTGCTATTGGATTGTTGAAGACTTTTAAGTCTTCTTGGTCCACTTTGGCAATTTATCTGTATCTGGGAATCTCTCAATTTCTTTCGATTTCTCTAATTGTTTGGCATATATATTTGTGAAGTAGTTGCTAATAATTTTTTCAATTTTGGCGTTATCCATTGTGATATTACTTTTGAGTTTTTTTTTTTTTTTTTGTACCGGGAATTGAACTCGGGACATTGTGCTTGCCAGGCAGGTGCTGTGTCGCTAAGCTAAGTCCCGGCCCTTTAAATTTCTAATTGAATTAATTTGTATCTTTCCTTTTCTGGTAGGAATGGCTAAGGGTTTCTCTATTTTACTTATTCCTTTTTTCAAAGAACCAGCATTTTGTTTTTCAAGACAGTCTCCTATGTACTTCAGGCAGGCCTTGAACTCACCATATAGCCCAAACTGGCCTTGAAGTAATTGTGATCCTCTTGCCTCAGTCTCTTGAGTGGGATTACGGCATGTCACCATGCCTGGCATGAACTAGCTTTTTGATTCTTTGATTCTTTTTCTCTTAAGCCTCAATTTCATTCCTTTTTGATCTGAGTTTTATAATTTCCTTCCTTGTACAAGTTCTGGTCTAGGTTTTTCTTGTTTTTCTAAGACCATGAAATGCATCAGTAGGTTATTTATTTGGGATTGTTCTATATTATTTTCTTTAATGTGTGCACTCACCACTATAAAGTTCCCTTGTTGGACTGCTTTCATTGTGTCCCATGAGTTCTGGTATGGTGTACTAGCATTACCATTTAATAGTAGGAGCTGAGCATGGTGTCATGCCTGTAATCCCAGCACTTGGGAGGCTGAGGCAAGCAGATTGCCATGAGTTCCAGACCAGCCTGAGCTGCATAGCAAGACCATATCTCAAAAGAAAAGTAAGAACTATGTTATTTCTGCCTTAATTTCCTCTGTAATCCATTGGTTACTCAAGTGTGTATTTAATTTCCATATATATTTTTGTGTTTCCTGTAGTTTCTTTTGCTATTGATTTCCAGTTTCACTGTACCGTGAGCTGATTATATGCATGGTAAAATTCTGATTCTTTTGAAATAGTATGTGGTCTGTTTTGGAGAATGTACCATGTGGCCAAAAAGAATGTGTATTTTTTGTTGGATGGAACAATCTGTATTTGTTAAGTCCATTTGTTGCAAAGTTTGGTTAAACTCTGATATGTTTGATCTTCTCTTTAGTTTATCTATTTTTGATAGTAGTGTACTGAGATCCCCATTGATGTTTATCTGACCTTTTATGTTCATTAGAGTTTGTTTTATGAAGTTGATTTCACTGTGGATTGGTGCATGTATGTTTATAATTGTTATCTCTTCCTGTTGAATAATTCTATTAACCAGCATGCAATGTCCTCATTTGATCAGGTTTGGCTTCAGATCCACTTTGTCTGAAATAAGACAGCTACTACTACTTATTTTCAGATTCCTGTTGAATTAAATATTGTTTTCTATCCTTTGATTTTTAGTGTATAATTTTTTTCTGTTAAATTCTTTCTTAAATTTTTTGAAAAAATTATAAATGGTTTATACAAAGTAGAAAGAATAACACAGTGATGCTATGCCCATCACTTGGGTCCACCAACTTTTTTTTTTTTTTTTTTTTTGAGACAGGATCTTGCTTTGTAGTGCAGTGTGTCTTGACAAAATTCTGAAGATTTGTAAAATAAATCTTCATATATAAAATTAAGCATACGTTTAGATAATGGTGATAATGATAACTCATCAACTTCAGGACCAAAAGAGGAAGACTAAGACACATGAATATACACATTATTAAGCCATTCAGTAGGTCTTCCCCACATTATTCTTTTCAGTGTCCCTCTTACTATCAGATAAATATCACCTTAACTTGTATCAGATAAACTTGATATTTGTTAGTAGCATTCTCATAGATAAATCTGAGTTTATAAATAATGTCTTTTCCTGGTTCTGCTAAAGCTGGTAGTGTGCTTTGTGGTCACATTATATTTAATAAATGTTATCTAAACATTGGTTCTGATCTCTTCAGTGCATTTCTGGTCTTAATATGAAAAGTTAAAGCAAGGTACTTTCTTTCATTAGTAAATTCCTCAGTGACACAAATGTACAGAAGTGATTTTTCTTTATTATAGGATCATACAGAATAGCTTTGGAAATACTTTGACATTTAACCATACATTTTCCAACATGCAGAGCACAAATTTCATTTAATTGATTTTAAACCACTCCAGAAGGATATACAGTGACAGTAGAGAATAGCAAGCTGGAATGTGAACACACAGCTTCCTTCTTACCAGCAGCAATAAAGAGGCTGGGACCTTACAGGTTGTACCATGCAGTAGAGTTCTGAAAAGCCAAAGAATAGATTTTTTACTGAATTCAACATCTAATACACAAACAGCAGCATTTCTGAAACTTTCAGTTTTGTATATTTCTTGGTATTGGAACATATGCTAATACTATTTGCATTTTGCAAATGCGTGGAATGTTTCCCCAGAGATATTAGATTTCAAGCCCACATGATCTTTCTTTCAATAGTAAAATAGATTTCCCAATGGCAGGAAGCTTCACGGACCAGGAACCATCTATGAAGCTATCAATATACTGGATTCTGGCCGCAGCAATGAGTACCCCTACTCAATGCTGCAGTGACTCAGCTGTTGTTTTGAAAATTCGTATCTTGTGAGTTATAGTTATTGCCTACGCCTTAGTAAAAATTCCATTTTGTCACCCTAGTGATCACTGACATAGATGAGAATGTGATAATCATGTAGGGAAATTAAGGTAGGGAACTTCTTCCTGTAAGTATGTAATCAACTGGTTGGTTACTGATAATTCTTTAAACTGTGCTTTCCAATATGAGAGCCATAAATTACAGATAATTGTTATACTTTAAATTATAAAAAGTAAAAATCTAGTTTTTCATGCTAGCCACATATCAAGAACCCAAGACACATAAGGCTTATAGCCCCACGTTGCAGGGCACAACCATAAAGCATACGAAGTACCACAGAAAATTCTGTTGGAGAGTGCTGTGAAGGGAGATTTTTTTCATAATTGCTATGAAAGAAGGTAGTCTAAAGGTAGGAACATCTACATGGAATTAACAGAGATTAAACTTGTTCCTTGGATACCCTTTTCCAATAGCTATAGGATCTGGATTTTTAAAAAGTAACTTTAACTATTTGCACACAGGCTTTGTTATGAGTTGATTTTCTTTGTTTTCTCATCAAATATAAGCTTCACGGTTGCACATAAGAATAGCAGTTCTGAGAATCTCATTTAATTGGTCTGGGGATGAGAACTGTGAATCCTATTTTGTGGACAAGTTTGAGAAGCACTAAGTTAGTCATAAATTAGCTCATTCAACCAAATAAACATTTCTATGGCTATAGAGCTTTAACTGAAATTCAGGTGTTTCAGTGTTCTAAGGAATCGCAGTCTTTAATGGGAATTAACACGTATGTGGCATAAGTGTCTGGGTAGTCCACAGGTGCAATCTAAGAAGCTTGAAATTTAGATAACCCCAGCAATCACAATCCACGACAAAGCACAGGCAGTCTGCTCTGCTGAACTAAAACTTAGGTTGGAAAGAGAATACTATAAAGCAATACAATGCCACCTTATTCACAGCTCCATTTTGGCAACTTGCAATAACAATTCACTTCTGCATACATTTTCCCTAAAGCCCTTACAGGAATTAATATAGTTCATTATTATGTTATGTCTGGAGTATTTCACAGTTTCAGAGAATAATCAGTCATTAAAGAATTCCTCCATTTATTATCTTGCCATTGATAGTCTATGCTCAACTCCTGATTCTTCATCATATAAATGGTTCATTTTTACCCTGAAAACATGTAAATAGTATCTTTAGAATGAGAGGTTATATGGGAAGGGAGCTATTTTAGACATTTATTTCATTTTATATTGTTTCAGTAGAAATCTAGTTTTCCTTTTTAATTTTTGATGTAAAACAGAATTCCAGGATATTTACATTAGTATTATTGTTCATTGCCCTAATTCTTGCTACAGGAAAAGAATTCAGGTATAAAAGAATATTATGCAAGTCTAAATACCTATGTCAGTGATGATCCAGATTGGATTTAGGATAACTTTATCTAATAATACTTTGGCTTTCTAGGGAACAGTAAAAATGTGATTAAAATTATATTTTAATGTTATAAAACATTTGATTGGCGAAAGTCAAATCTTCCAAATTCTTGGCAGCTGTATTTTATGCCGTTACAATTTCCGGAGTATGCTTTAACACAAGGTTACTCTCATGCATTTGTACTTCCTTTCCCTTTTGAAACCGGTTTTACTAAACATATGAACATTTTAAATAGGGTGAATATTTTCATTGTTTCTGATTTAAAAAATAATTGTTAACTTTTTAAAATTAATAAAAGGAGTGGAGGAGCAACGTGAAACCCTGGAACTGGCCGGGAATCCGCGATCCCAGCCTACCTCATCCATTCCAGGTCTTCCCCGAAGTGTGCCCCGAGCACACCCACTCACTCAGCGTTACCAGCAGAAGGCGTCCATGCTGGTAACTTTCTTTGCTGTGTCCATGAATCAGCTCACGTTTACCTTGCTCAGAATTCCCTTCACTGTTTAGAGTATAGATGTGGTAGAAATTTTGATGTAGCATTATTTAGCACTTTAAAGAAAAGATATTGTGTAAGTTGAAAAATACAGTTTTACTTAATTTCACTATACTTGATATAATTTATTATGTTTGACCTGCAAAACAGGACATATGAATAATATATACTTTGGAAATGGAAAAGCACTACATATACCTAACTACGTATTATTTTTATAGAGATGATGTTGGGATGTTCTTAACTTAGAGCAGTGCAAATACAGGACAGTGATCCTCCAACTTTAGCCAGTGACAAAGTAACCCAGAGAACTTGTCCAGCAGACTGCTGGGCTTGAGTCCCAGCACTGCTGACTCAGTAGGTCTGGGTGGGGCTTGAGAATCTGCATTTTAAACAAGTTCTCAAGTGGTGCTTGTGTGCCAGCCAGATACCATACTTGGAGAAGCATTGGGGGAATAATTTAAAATTTTCATTTTCACTGGAATTTTTTTTGGCATACATAAAGTATTAGCGTGGCTGGGCATAAAGGTGCATGCTGATAATCCCAGCACTCTGGGAGTCTGATGCAGGAGGATCCCAGACCAGCGTGGGCAACTTGGCAATTTAGTAAGACCGGTCTCAAAAAAAAAAAAAATAAATAAATAAAAATTAAAAAGGCTAGGGATGTAGCTCAGTGTGAAGGTCCTGGATTTAATTCCCAGTGTCACTAAATAAATAAATAAATAAGCTTAATATACATGTAGTTCTTCCAAAGATGAATCAGTTTTAAATGAGAGGCCAACTGCAAAAGAAAAGGACAAAGAGAAATTAGTGTCAGGAAGAAAATATTTTTGGGCTGAGACCCACCTTGACACTGATGGAAGTAACATATCTGTTGATCCCAGTGATGTAGGCACAACATCACTTGTTATACAGAAAGAAATGGAAACAGCCCAAGTGCCATTTAACAGAGGCTTCATCAAATAACTATACTTGTTTATTTATTTGTTTTTTTGGAACTGGGAATCAAACTCAGTACCTTGGGCTTGCCAGGCAGGCACTGTACCGCTGAGCTATATTCTCAACCTCTTGTTATTTTTTTTTTTTTTCTGAGAGAAGGTCTCTCAGAGTAGTTTAACGTGTTCTTGAATTCACTCTATAGCCCAGGCTGGCCTTGAACTCAAGATGATCTTCCTGCCACAGCCTCCTGAGTACAGGGATTACAGGTGTGCACCACTAAATAAATCTGTACTTATCAAATAAACTATGGTAGGTCCAAATACAAAGGATTTAAAAAATTAGATTTATTTGGTATTCTTATATGAAAAGACTTTTTATACTTTAAAAAGTGGAAACAGAAGCTGAAGCTCAGTAGTAGATCACTAGATCACTAGTGTAGCCTGTGTGAGGCCCTGGGTTTGATCCCCAGCACTGGGGAAAAAGAAAAAAAGTGAAAATATAGAAAAGATGCATGATTTCTTTGAAGAAATTTTTTTTTGAAGAAATGTTAATATACACTTTACCATTAACAATATACTATTTACATAAATACAGTATATTTATAATTTATTTATAATTTTAATACAGTATATTTATAATTATATATACTTACATATAAATTCAGTACAATAAGCATATTGCTGTATGTTTCCTCTGAAAGTTATACAATAAACTATTATGACTAGTTCATCTCTTGAGAGGATATAGTGGAAAAATGTGGTTTTAATTATTCATTTATATTTATTTGTATTTATAACTAGTTTAAAATATCAATAATTCACATATGCTACATTTACTATCATAAAAAGGGAAAATAATAAATGTTGGCAAAGATAAAAAACCTTCATACAGTGTTGATGAGACTGCAAATTGTACAGCCACTTTAGAAAATAGTGCATCAGCTTCTTAAAAAATTAAACATAAATTTTCTATATAATCAGCAATTCCACTAATAGGTGTATATGCCAGGAAAATAAAACATGTATGTTCATAGAAACACTGTTCAAAATAGCTTCTAAGTGGAAATCACCCAAATGTTCATCTGTTGATGGATGGGTAAGCAAAATGTGGAGCATTCTGTTCCACGACTATAAAAACCTGAAGTACTAATGCACGTTGTGTATGTAGACAAACCCTGAAAACAGTAAGAATCTGGTCTTTGATCTGGCATGTAAGGCTTAGAAGTCATTTCCACTGTTACACAAGAAAAAAACCAACCAACCTATTTTTTTTTAATATTTAGCTTTACTTTCCAAAAATACACAATTTAAATACATATGGCACTCTGTGTATAAGACATAAATTCTAGACTCAACGTTTTCAGGTACTTCAGCAGAAAACAAATATATAAATTACCCTGTAAGTGCAAAGAGTTTATTGATAGATTCTGCATTCACACTCAGAAGGGGAAGGACGCCCAGGGAGGAATCAAAGAGGGAAATTCTTCCAAACCACTCAACTTTCCAATAAAAGGCATCGTGCCAAGAGGGCCTCTATTGCACAGCTTAATATTGTACTGTTCGTTAGACACAATCTACCTTATCCACATCACAAGTGAAAGCTTTTGTCTTCTCTAGCGGTGTTCAACGGGAAACTCAATGTCTAAACAGCATCAATTGTGTCTTAAAATTGTGCTTAATACCACGAATGAGAAGTATGAACCAACCACGTCTTCATTTTGCAATTTTGCAACGGAAGTTGGCTCTGTTTTGCAGCTAAATTCATTTTCAAAGGTTTTACAAAAGCTTAAAAATGAAACAAAAGTTTTACAAAAGCACTGGCATAATTAGAGTGAGCTGGACAGGGTGCAGAGGTGAAGGAGATGGCTTTCCCAGGCCTGCTGAGCTTCCATGCTCCAAACTTTAAGTCAACAGCTCTTTTTAGATCCATCTGGGAACTGTAGTCATAGTGCAAACCCCTGTGCCTAAATTAAAGTTATCCTCCAGTCAGATAGAAAGAATCACAACTTTGCTAGAACAGATGCCGGGGAGCAGAAAACTTCATAGGAGCTGGTACCAGGAGAGGGAAACCTAGTCTGCAGCTGGCTAACTTGCTAGGGAGGCAGTGCAGACAAGTTATAGAGTTAAAAACTCCGATGGACTGGGCCGGAGTAGCGGGAACGAGGCTGACTTAGGGAACCCAACATTTTTCCAAGTTTTACCTCAAGGAATCCTGACTAGGTTTTCACAGTGAAGATCAGAGAAAAATCTCTTCAGACTCCCAACAGATGGAGGAGGAAAGTAAATGTTTTAAAATATGTCAAGAATAATTCTCTCTTAACAAAGCCTGCCCTCAAGAACAGCAACTGGGACTTTACCAAAGCCCGAGTGGGAAGCCAGACCAGGGTAGGGAAATACCCCACTGTAGCACTCTGTCTTCCCTGTCTTCCCTGTGTCTCTGAATGGGGGATGTTGGGGGCTGAAAAGCATTTGTGAAGTCAGCTCAAGGGCATGGGCTCACTAAAACTCTGCGGCCTGATCACGGACTTCAGCATGCTAGTCTCATCACCACACCCCTCCGGCTTCTGTGGAGCCATAGGACACATACTGTGAGAGGGAAAGATCTACACACAATACAGACCAAAAGGAGTTTCAAAGTTTCCATTTTGAAGAGAAGCAATCCAGAGACAAAAGTATATGCTATATAATTTCATTTATATAAAGCATCAAGTAAGCAAAAGTAATATAGTTGCTATGAAGTAATATAGCAGTTAGCCTTGTGACTGTGCAGTGAACAAGTGCAAAGGTAGGGGTGCTGGGGATTTAGCTCAGGGGCATAGCGCCTGCCTGGCAAGCACAAGATCGTGAGTTCGATTTCTGGTACTGGAAAAAAAACCCAAAACCAAAAAAAAAAAAAAAAAAAAAAAAAGAAAAGGTGGGCTGAATTCTGAGTTAGTAAATTTCTGTCTCTTGACATAACTAGTGGCTCAGTTTTAGAAAATTCATACACCTGTGCACCTGTATGCACTATTTATCTTACTAGGTAGGTATTGAAAGAACAGTCATCAAACTTATTTAGTTTTGAGAATTCAGTTATCTGGAAGATCAAATGGCAAAAATATTTTAACACACTATGGATACAAAGAGATGGGAACACCGAAGGGAAAGATAGGAGATTCAGAGGTCAGGTCTATCCAAAAGGCTAGACATGCAATTGGCTAATTTGCTAGAGAGGGAGTGCGGACAAGTTATAGATTTTAACATTTTAAAAAGATTTCTGGAAACAGCAGAAAGAAAGAGAAGCAACAACTGCACATAGACTATGAGAAAATTTTGAAGTTGGAGTCTACAGATTGAAGTGGTTTCATTAAGACCCAGACAGGAGTTAAGTAAAACATATGCATAAAAATTCCTGAATTCAAGGGATAAAAAGAAACATCTTAACAGGTTTTCAGAAAGAGAAAGTACTACGTTATGAAAGTCAGACAGAACTGCACTTTACACATCCAGCACCAGAAACATGGGGGCAATGGAATAACGCTGTACGCGAACGGAAATGAACGGAAGACAAGAATCGTATGTCCAAGGCCGCGTGTGGCGGCCCACTCCCGTAATCCCAGCACTCGGGAGGCAGAGGCAGGTGGTTCAGTGCGAGTTTGAGGCCAGCCTGGGCTACATAGTGAGAACCTCTCTTAAAAAAAAAAAAAAAAAAAATTGTATATCCAGCCATGATGCTGCTTTAAGAAGAACAATTTCATTTTCCCATATACAAAGTTTCAGAGTTTATTATACGTAATCTATTTGAAGAAAATGTTCCTGAAGTTACTCGAACCAAATGACAAATCAGTCCAGAGAATTCAAACTGGAGAATGACAAAAGGGATAGGAAATAACAGGTACTGAGTCTGATATCAATCACTGTCAGATAGTGGGATTCATGGTTCAAATATGATAAATATCACCTAGCAAGGACATTGCCACATAATAAAATGTACAATGATTGATAGTGTAAAGTAGTCATTAGTTTACTTACCAAACAGAGTAATCAAATATAAAAGCCAAAAAAAAGAAAGAATATGTAAATAAACTTGTTGCAGTAAAAGTGTAGAGATGTAAATACCCCCACCACATTAAGGAGTTGGCCAGGTGTGGTGGCCGCACCTGTAATCTCAGCACCCCACGAGGCTGAGGTGGGAGGAGTGCCAAGAGCTGGAGGCCAGCCTGGACTATAGAGCGAGACCTTGTCTCAAAAATGAAACAAAATAAGTCTAATCAGAGCAAACAAAACAAAATGAAACAAAACAAGCAAAAAAGGAGTACAGGGCAGATGACCAAATATAAACACACACAGAGATACTTAAATAAATACAAGTCTATGCTCCCTGTAATATAGTTTATAAGGAATAGAGAATTTAAGAATCCATTACATCCTAGAACATGTATTAAAACAGTTTCTAAACTTGGATACATCACTGAAAAGATGGCAATTTAACTACTTAAAGCTAATATGTAAGAAACACTTATTTCAGGCCGGGTGTGGTGGCTCATGCCTTTAATCCCAGCACTCGGGAGGCCGAGGCAGGAGGATCACTGCGAGTTCGAGGCCAGCCTAGGCTACAAAGTGAGCTCAAGGCCAGCTTGAACTACACAGTGAGACCTTGTCTCAAAAAGACAAAAAA
>NW_004955462.1:4506836-4508445 GCF_000276665.1 Chinchilla lanigera
CCTTTCTGGTTCTCAATGGCAGGAGCAAGAGTGACCTGTTGTATGGCATGTATTCCCAGGGGTTTCTCCATGTTTGAATGATTCAGACACATCTGTGGGTGGGCACCTGAAACTGGTACATGGTGGGCCAATTGTGTCAATGTTTCTCTGTGTCATGGTAGTTCTCAATGAAGCAGCGGTGGCCGGCCTGAGGGCTGGTGTGCAATAGCGCTCACCGCCGTGTGGCTTCCGGTGCACCAGAGCCCCTCCTTCCAGGTGCCTGTTAGGCTGGGGGCCGGCCCAAGGGCCAGCGCTCCCTGCCCTGTGGCCTCCCGGGAACTGGGGGCCCTCCCTCTGGGGGCCTACAAGGCAGGAAGCTAGCCAGCCAGGAGACCAGCGCTCCCCGCCCGTGGCTCCCTGTGTGCCGGAAGCCCTCCATCCGGGGACCTATGAGGCCGGGAGTGAGCCGCAGGTCCGAAGACCGGTGCTCCCTGCCCGAGGCTCCTTGTGCGCTCGGGGCCCTCCCTCCGGAAGCCTACGAGGCAGGAAGCTAGCCAGCTGGAAGACCGGCGCTCCCCACCCGTGGCTCCCTGTGAGCTGGAAGCCCTCCTTCTGGGGGCCTACGAGGCCAGGAGTGAGCCGCAGGTCCGAAGACCGACGCTCCCTGCCTGAGGCTCCCCGTGCACCCGGGACCCTCCCTCCAGGAGCCTCAGAAAATGATAAAAATTTAAATGTTCTGGGCATGGTGGTGCACTCCTGTAATCCCAGCTCTCTAAAGGCTGAGGTCAGAGGATCACCTCAAGTTCAAGGCCAACCTGGGCTATAAAGCGAGTTCAAAGGCAGCCTGAATTGTGTAGAGACACCTTGTCTCAAAATAAATTTTTTTTTTAAATTAAATGTTATTATCATTTCCATTCAGTCCACAAGAGAAAACTATTATTATTTCTAATAATGGAGTGTAAAGATAGGTAGATTATTCCAGCCATATTTTAGTTCTCTTATTCCTTATCTTTGCTTTTTTAAAGGCAACATTATTATTATAAGTAATACTTCTACCAGAAAAAGGCTTGCTTAGAAAGGAAAACCTACATTATAGGCAAAACTAGGAGCTACATCAATGGAAAGCAGGGGTGTGGGTGATATTAAGCAACAGGTGAATCCCCAATTAATTACACTCATCCACAATTAAACCAGTGAGACCTTTCACAGCCTTAGTCTATCTTGTCAACTTTTTGGAAACTAGTGAAGCTGAGGATTTTGCGTACTGCTTAAGACTATCCTCTGCCATTACGTGAACTTTTTTTTTTTTTTTGCGGTGCCAGGGATCAAACTCACGACCTTGCACTTGCCAGGCAGGCACTTATGCCACTGAGCTATATCTCTAGCCCAAAGTTTTCTGACAGTATTTTCTTTCAGCTCACCGCAGCAGAAAATGAATTTCATTCTCTTTGCCTACATTCACCTTTGTTTTTTTGTTTTTTTGAGACAGGGTCTCACTATGCAGTTCAGGCTAGCCTTGAACTCACTTTGTAGCCCAGGCTGGTCTCACAACAATCCGCCTGCCTCAGCCTCCCGAGTACTGGGATTACAGGTATGCGCCACCATGCCCGGTCTTTTTTTTTTTTTTTTT
>NW_004955462.1:4509362-4513104 GCF_000276665.1 Chinchilla lanigera
AAAAAAAAAAAAAAAAAAAAAAAAAAAAAAAAAAAAAAAAAAAAGAAACACCTATTTCAAAGGGCAAATAAAAACTGAAGCAATAAATTACATAAAGAAATTAAAAAGAATACTTCAAATGAAAAAGAAATAGAGCTGAAAGTAATACTCAGAAAATATTTTATACTCAAATTCCTTTACTTCATTAAACAGGATGAAAAATTAAGAATTTGTTGTTCATGTAAAAAATTAATGAAGTGACAAATAATAGAAGGAGCATAGAAAGAAGGAAATTAATAAAAATAATCCCTGAAGGTAATAAATTAGAAAAGTAAAAAGAATGAATAAAAGCAAATACTAGATTTAGAGAGACTAACAGAACAGGTAAAAATAGTACTAACACTCTTATGAATAAAGAGAAAGTGTAAAAAATTTATAAAACTATGAATGAGAAACCAAAATAATCACAGTTACAGAAGAGATGGAAAAGTTCATTAATGATTACGCGCTTTAATTCCAAATTAAATCAGAAAAAAGAAACAGCAACAATGATCAGAGAAAGTGATTAAGATATACCACTGACAGGGTATAGTTGTATGGCTGAATTCTACCTAGAATTCCAAGAAGAAATATCAGTACTACTTAAACTTTTCCTGAATGTATTACAAAAGACCTCTTTGAATCATTTTGTGAAGTTATTATAATTTTAATGTTAAAACTTACTAATTATAATTTATAATAAAAACCCTCAAACTAATCTTCTTTAAGATACTGATATATATAAAATAATAAATACACAATTAACCCAAAGGAAAATGTATTAGTAAGTCATTCCAATACTGTAAAAATCCAAACATAAGATTGATCCAAATAATCCATTATAAAGGCTAAGGCAAAAGGGAAAAGATTTTGATTATATAATGAGATTCTGAAAAGGCACTTAAATCAACCTAATAGCAATTCTTAAATTTTATATTTTAACATATAAAAATTTATACTTAGTATTTCAGTGATAAAATGTGTAATGATCAAAGCAGGGTAAGTAGTGTTCCCATCTCCTCAAATAATACTCTTCTATGTATTCAAGCTCTTCTCCATGATTTTGAAACTCATAACTGATTGTTCTATGGAGCCGTACAACATTAGAACCCCCTTCCTACTCCAGTTGTGTCTTGGAAGCCGTCACTCACTCTCTCACCATTTCTACTGCCATTCCTAATCTCCAGTGATCTCCATTCTACACTGTATTTCTGTTTGATCAACTTGTTCAGATTCCATAAATGAGTAACATATTATTTGTCATCCTGTGCATCTCTTATTAATTTAAAACAATGTCCTCAAGTTCCTTCCATGCCTTTGAAAATGACAGAATTGCATCTATTTGTGGCAGAATAATATTCCCTTATATAGATATAATTTTAAAAATTATTATATATAGATATTAAAAGTCCATTCATCCACGTGTGTGAGGGTTTATTTCTGAGATCTTTATTCTGTTGTATTGGTCTGTGACTCTCTCTTTATGCCAGTACCACACTCTCATTAAAACCATAGCTTTACAGTAAGCTTTGAAATTATGAATGTGACTCTTCTTACTTTCTTCTTTTTCAAGGTTATTTTGATATTACAATTCCTTAAGAGTCCATATGAATTTTAGAATGGACTTCTATTTCGGCAAAAAGTCTGGAATTTGTATAGGGATTGTACTGAATCATTAGGTCATTCTGGGAAGTACTGACATCTGAACAATATTGCTTTACATTGTGAATATTTTCAATTCATGAAAAGCATAGTGCTGGCTTAGATGCTAAGTGAACAGGACTTTCATGCATTTACTAGTAGAATTATTAACTATAATCTCTTTGAAAAGTGCTTGGCAATATTTTTTAAAATTAAAAGCATACATCTCAATGCAACGTTCTTACTTATATCCTCTATTTTATGGAAATACAAAACAAATCATTCTTGCACCATTGCTTATAGTAGCAAAAATAATAAAAATTGAAATGTTATTCAGTTGAAGAATTGTTGAATGAAATAGGACATATCTGCATTTTTTTTGGGGGGGGTACCAGGACTCAAACTCAGGAACTCATGCTTGCCAGGCAGGCACTGTGCTACTGAGCTAAATCCCTGGCTGTATGTTCATATTTTAGAAAATCTTGCAGCAAACCAAAGACAGATGAAAAATATCTATCAATTTACCTGGGTTGTGGGCAAATTTACTAGCTTCCAAATATATAATTATACAAAACCATCAAGATACTTTACACATACATGCTTTGCTTAAAATATAGGTTGTTGGTGAAGGGCTTTGGATTTAAGAATATTGATAAAAATTAACAAATAGTTCATAAATCTGTATTGCAGTGAATTTTTTTACCTTTAAAAGTGGGTTTTTTAGTAGTCACAGTAGGCACAGCATTTGGAAGTTTAACAGACTTTTGGTTTAAGCTTATTTTAGGCTTTCCTAAAAAAATGAGAACAGTGTTATCAAACTACATTAAAAATTATCCAATTTCAACTTTTAAAAAGTTAAATCTTACTCCACTTCTAAAGCACAATTCCCTCACAACTTTTTCAGTAATTTAGATAAAGCAGCTTCGTCAACATAAATATTTTCTGATTTTTCCCTTCTCAGTAGTTGACATTTATGAAGTGCATCATAAGAATACAAATCAAGACAAACAGAACTACCATATATAAAAATGTCAGTGCAACAGCTTTTTTAAACAGTAGGATACTAAACAAAACAAAAAACCCTATGGCTAATTAAATTAAAAATTAGCTAATATTTTATCTCCATATAAAACTTTTAAAAAGTTTCATTAAAAAAATTTACCTTCCTACAATGAAAAATCAAGTGCAAGAATGGAAGGAGAAATGCTAAGAAATGCTAGTAGAAACATTATTTTGATGCTGTTAAAAACCAATATAATAATGAAAATAGTTTATCTGTTTATTTAGAGTAAAAAACACTGAACTGAACAGCAGACTGGGCATCATTTAGACTAGGCCCCTCGGCCCCCAGCTATTAGGAGGCAGGCTGCACAGTTCACAGCCCCCCCTCATCATTCCATTATGGCCTAAGTTCTGCCTCCTGTCACATTAGGGGCAGCGTGAGATTCTCAGAGGAGCCCCAACCCGGCAGGGCAGCTGGGAACTGTGAATGTGAAGAATCTAGGTTGAGTGCTCCTTATGAGAACCTAAAGCCTGATGATCTCAGGCGGAGCTGAGGCTGTGAAGCTGTACTATGGAGCAGCTGCAAATGCAGAGTAACATTAGCCAAAAGGTTTTCTTGCACAGAGCCTAAGGAATCAGGCTGAGGATATAGCTCAGTGGCATAAGCGCCTGACTGGCAAGCACAAGGTCCTGGGTTCGTTCCCTGGTACTGAAAAAAAAAAAAAAATCAATTGATTTCAGACATATGTCAAAACTCTAGCAGCGAGCTGCGGGAGATTTTGCATCATGGTGAGTTGTATGATTAGTTCATTGTATGTTGCACTGTAATAATGACAAAAAAAGTGGACCACAAGCCCAATATAGTTGAAACATCTGCTCTCCCATATCTGCCGTTCTCTTCTAGAGTCAAAGCCTTGATGGTTTGACAGAAAATGATAAAATTTTTTTTTTTTTAAATTTTAAAGAGTAAAGGAAGGATAACATAATAATAGGGGGGACTTACCAAATTACAGACAAAATGGTAGGAAATTATCAATGGTTATCATTTTACATATTGTTATCTACAAAATAGTTTCTCAGG
>NW_004955462.1:4515949-4530004 GCF_000276665.1 Chinchilla lanigera
TTTTTTTTGAGACAGGGTCTCACTATGCAGTTTAGGTTGGCTTTGAACTCACTTTTTAGCCCAGGCTGGCCTTGAACTCACAGTGATCCTCCTGTCTCAGCCTCCTGAGTGCTGGAATTACAGGTATGTGACACCATGCCCAGCTCACCTCCTTTTCAGAAGCAGGCCCAAATACTTTCTATTGCTGTTAAGGACCCCCACCTTCCACCTTTTTGTTTGTTTTGTGTTGAGCCTGGTGCTTGACGGCAGTGGAAAATTTTTTTTCTAGCATGGAGACCTCTTTAGTTAATGCCTACTTTTCAGCAGTATCTTCTAGGATGGAGAACTACTAGCCTTTGCCTCTGTCCCTGGATCCAACTGCCTCTCTGTCTACTTGACATGGGAGGGAAGTTGCAGCACATCTGGCCCAGTACCCAGTTCTCCAGAATGGGCCACAGTATTGTTAACGACCCCAAGGCAATCTAGATATTGGCATCTTAAGAAGACCAGTGTATAGCAACAGCTATGTTGACTTTGGCTATAGTAATAAAATTAGCATCATTTGATAAAGTGTTTTATGACTCAAACTTCATTATTTCTATGTAATGAAAACTTTATTTAAAAAAAATCATATTGTAAACAAAAGTGTTAAAAATTACCTGATGGCATTTTATTCAGTGAAGGAAATGGGGTAAATCTGGAAGGTTGTGAAGCAGTTCTAGATGTGTTATAAGTTGCTTTTGGAGGTTCTGTTGAATAGGGTGAAGAGTCATCAAAGTTTTCTAGAAGAATTTAGAGAATAGGTTAGCTATTAATCATGTATGTTTGCTAATAGATGTGAGTTACTAAGAAAATGAAATTAACTACACATATTTTAGATCATTCAATTAAGAAAACAAAGACACATTTAAATGGACAGTTTCAGAGACAGAGTTAAGTGAAAGAAACCAGTAATAAAGGCCTTATGTTGTAAGTTCTCACGTGTATAACATCTAATACAGACGATTCTTACAGGAACCAAAAGTAGATCCGTGGTTGCCTGGGACTGGGAGTATAGGGAAGTTGGAGGGTAACAGCTAAGCAGTTCAAAAGTTTCTTTTTCAGGTAATGAAAATGTTCTAACTTTGATTATGACAGTAGATACACAATTCTGTGAGTATACTGAAAAAGCACTGAATCTTACATTGTAAACAAGTGAAATGTACAGTATGGAAATTACATCTGGGTACAGTTGTTAAAATTTTAACATCTGAATTCTCAAAGAAGCAATGACAAGTAGGTCTGGGGGTTTAGTTTAGTGGTAGCACACTCGCCTACATGTAAGAGGCCCTGCGTTTGATCCCCAGAACAAGGAGAAAAAGAGAAAAGAAAAAGAAAAGGAAAAGATACAATGAAGGTTAGAAGACAATGAGATGACATATTCAAACTGCTGAAATAAACATGGACCGCTAAGAATTTTCTAGCCAGCAAAACTGTCCTTCAAAAATAAATATGGAAAAAATTCCTAGATAGGCAAAAACTGAGGAATTTTCTTGATTTTTTCAGAGGACCTGTCCTGCATGAAATAGCAAAGTAAATCCTTCAGGCTGAGACAACACTGGCTGGTAACTGCAGTCCATAAAAGAAATATACAGTACTTTAATGGTAATTGTTTAGGTAAACATGCAAAACAATAAATATTTTTTACTCTTTTTCTGTTAACTGATTTAAAAGAAACATCATAAAATTGCATTGCTGGACATAGAGAACAACTATATTTCTATATATGGGCACTGAGTAATCAAAAGCTAAATTTTAAAAAATTTCATTCACAGTGATAGCAAAAAGATTTTAAAAGGTAGGAATAAGAGTAACAAAAAAGAGGAAAAGTTTGTACACGGAAGGTTACATTGCTGAGGAAAATAAATACATAATTAACTTTAGTGTTCAAGCATTCAAGCATAACTGTATCCAGATATAATTTCCATACTGTACATTTCACTTGTTTACAATGTAAGATTCAGTGCTTTTCAGTATACTCACAGAATTGTGTATCTACTGCCATAATCAAAGTTAGACATTTTCATTACCTGAAGATGAAACTTTTGAACTGCCTAGCTGTTACCCTCCAACTTCCCTATACTCCCAGCCCCAGGCAACCAAGGATCTACTTTTGGTTCCTGTAAGAACACTCCTCTTTTTCTTTTTGGTACCAGGAAATGAACTCAGACCTTGCGATTGCCAGGCAGGCGCTGTGCTGCTGAGCTGTCTCCCTGGTCCCTCATTCCTCTTTTTATGATGATAATTCTCAAATTGATATAGTGATTCAATATAACCTTTATTAATGTATTATAAAGGATTGTTTTAAGGGGGCAGAAATTAAAATTGCATGGAAATGAAAAATACTTAGAAGAGTCAAAACCACGCCAAAGTGATGAACAGAATGCTCCATGGAATTCATTTCTCAATTTCAAGATTTCCGTAACAATGAAGTTATCCAAACAGTTTTGTAATGGAAGAAACATGGCTGAATAGAGGAGGAGCATGTTCAGAGCTACTCAGAGAAATTCAACTAAAAACAAAGGTAACTGGAAGAAAGGAAAGGTCATACAGCCTAAAGCCAGAATCAATCTGAAATAAGAGACTCATAGATCAAACAAAACATAGCTAGAGGACTTAATGACATGGTGATCCAGCCCACAAGGCTGCCAGTGGGTCTCCATACCATGGGTGGAACAGGACCATCATACTATGGAGTTTAAAAGAAGAAAAAGAAAAAAGTGGCTAGACTAAAATAGTGTAGCTAAATCATGCCACACAGGATAGACTTGGGACATAAAGTCTGTCCCTTGCCTCTTTTACCTTCCTTCAAACAGAGGACACTGTAGCCTGGCAGCAAATTCCACCAGCACACACAGGAGTGAGTGATCTGCTCCTCCCATTAAGCAGCCAGCACTTTTGTTCTCTTTCTTTTCTTTTCTTTTCTTTTCTTTTCTTTTCTTTTCTTTTCTTTTCTTTGTCTTTTTCCTTTTTTTCTTTTTTCTTTTCTTTTCTTTTCTTTTCTTTTCTTCTCTTCTCTTTCCTTATCTTTCTTTTCTTTTCTCCTCTTTTCTTTCCTCTCCTTTGCTCTCCTTTGCTGTCCCGTCCTGTCCTTGCCTTTCCTTTCCTTTTGTGTGCCAGATTGCTAACTGAAACCTCTAGGGATAAGATTAAATACTGCAGGGGCATGTAGTGAATGGAGCAGCATGACCCTTCCTGCTCCATGACCAGTGGCTAGAGGAAAGCAGAATTAAGCAGCCTTGCACCATGTGACTGAGCAACCTGGGGCTGTCCCCATAACAGTGGCTGGAGCAGAAAATTAGCCCATAGTACCCCATCCCACCTCCCCCTGCAACAAGAGACTACAGACCACAATGGAGGTGGGCAGTGCAGCGGTGGTGGTGGAGGTGCTGGTGAAAGCACAGAGTAGAACAGCAACAAATAGCAGCGGCACAAGCAGTGAGGGAGCAAGGTTACCAACCAAAGCACAGGGTGTGGTGGCGGCAGTGGAGGTGCCTGCTGACAGCACGGATGGAGCAGCAGGACCTCGCCCACCCTGCTACCAGTAGCATGAGGGATGTGGGACTTAAGCAACACTGTGCTGTGTGCAGCAACAAGTGGGAGATTAGCACTCCCCTCTCAGGAGAGGAGGTAGAATTGAGACTGAGCAGCCTTGGACAGCACCTGCAGAAGCAGAGGGTCAGCTCACAGCACAGTACCCCACCCCACCCTGCAACAAGCTACCTGAGAGGACAGAGATGTGCCAGTGGAAGAGGAACACAGGAGGCTGTGCAAGGACCAGGAGGAACCAACTATACATGGGAATGAGAGCAACCCACGGTCTCTGTCTGAGGGTAGAACAAAACTGGGAGAGAGACACAGAGACACACAGGGTAAGGAGTGGGTGGGCCATTAAGGAACATACAGAAAGTACTGGCTGAAGACTCTGGCCCCAGAGCCCCACATGTGGAGGCCACGATTAGCCCTACATCCAGTACTAATTCTACTGCAGGTTTGGAGGGGTTACCCAGTAGGTTTGGGCTCTCTGTGGACACCAGAGGAACTTTATTTATTTATTTATTTATTTTTGGTTTTTCTCCGGTACCAGGAACCAAACTCATGACCTTGCGCTTGCCAGGCAGGCACTTTGCCGCTGAGCTAAATCCCCAGCCCAGAACTTTATTTTTTATTATATTTTCTTTATTTCCTTTTTTATTCCTTCTTTGCTGGTTTGTTACATTTTTATTCTTCTTCTTTTATCTTTTAAGTCTTTCACCTATATTGTTTGATCTAATCTATTTGTCATTCTCCCCTTCATCAATTATCTCTTTTGATTTAATGATAATTTCATGTAAGTGCATATTCTCTCTAGTCTTTCTGGACAGCTTTGACAATCCTCTCTTGGCTATCTTTGATGATAATCTCTCTTCTCTACTTTTCCAAAGCTTATGTGACAATCCTTTGTCTTCCAGCCTTGTTTCTAGTATATTTCTCTTCATTTATCTCTGTTTATCAGCTATCCCTCTTAAATTTCCCCACCATGGGGTAAAACCACTATACCAAGGGGAAACACTTTGCATACAAGCTCCCAATTTATGTTGGGTTCTATTATACAACTGTAAATCTTGCTCCTGTGGTTAAAGTTAACAAAATAATAGTTACCATAGTTTGTCAGTTTCTAACCTGTGCTTGGTGCTATTGTTATTGCTAATTGTACTACTTTAGCTAGATGTCATATCTGTTATTCTTCCTTATATAACAACACTGGAGTCTGGGGTAATAACCATCACCATAGTAACAAAGGACTGGGGGCTGAGCCAAATGAATACCAATATGTCACCCATAATAAATTGGGAAGGTAGGATCTTCAGATACACACAAAAACCAAGAACCTCCAACACCTAGAAGACATCCTTGAAGAACAGACATTTCCAAGCAAGGCCTTGATACTAGTATAAAGTTATTAACTATAAAACTTATAAGAATAAACATGGAAAACAAAATACAAATTTAAAAAATAGAAAAATGGCAATATGCAGAAACAAAATGCAACCCCATCAAGAACAAGTTCTGGGGACAATGACATAGAGGAAAATGGAAACCACATATCTGAAATTTCTGAAATGATAGCAACAGAAGTAAAGAAACAAATCTACCATGCTATAGAGGAAATCAGATCAGAAATAATCTCTAAGGTAAAAAAAGAGATGATGACTATAATGAAGGACTTCCTCAGCAAATCTAGAATAGACATAGATAAATAAACAGAGAAGCATAGGAAAATGATGGATACCATGAATAGCCAACATAAGAAAGAAATGAAATGCATGAAAAATTCAAACAGATACCCAAGAAATTAAAAATTCCATTGAAAGTTTGCAAAACTGCATTAATAAAAGTGAAGATAGAATATCAGACCTAGAAGATAGGATTATGGCTAGTGTTCATGAAAGGAGAGATCTCTTAAAAATAACTACAGACTAGGAAAAACAATTCAATACCTGCAAATGATGTAAAGAACAATAACATAAGATTGATTGGAGTCAATGAAATAGCAAGTGTCAGTACAAATAACAGAAAATATTATTTACACAAGTAATGGCAGAAAACTTTCCAGAAATGGAAAAAGAATTTGACATACTAATAAGTGAGGCATATAGAACCCCAATTACTATGATTAAATCAAATCTAAAGTATAAAATAATCAAGATCCTAGAAATTCAGCACAAGAACAGAATACTAAAAGCTGTTAGAGAAAGAAACAGATTGCCTATAAAGGAAAGCCCATCAGAATCATGACAGATTTCTCAACACAAACCCTCAAGTCAAGAAGAACTTGGAGTGAAGTATTTCAAGTCCTGAAAGAAAATAAATTCCAACTCAGATTGATATACCTGGCAAAACTATCTTTCAAAATTGGTGGAGATATAAGATACTTTCATGACAAAAAACAGCTAAAGAAATTCATAATCACTAAATCAACTCTAAAAAGTGTACTAAAAATATTCTAGAAAAAGATAAAATAATCACATGTCCAAGAACACTAATAGAAAGAAACTACCAGTCAAGGCAAGCAAGTCAACAGAGGGGAAAGACAGGGACCCTATAGCAAGAAAATAATATGGCAAGGATAAGCCAATACATATCAGTTATAATCATCAGTATAAATGGTCTCAATTTACCAATCGAAAGAATCAGACTAGCAGAATCAAGCAACAAGATCCAATAATAAGCTGTATAAAAGAAACACATGTAATTCAAAAAGGAATTCATAGACTGAAAATCAAAGGATGGAAAACAAAACTTCAAACAACAGAAATCCAGAAAGAAGCAGGGTTAGTGATTCTATTTGCAAATAATGTGAACTTCAAACCAAGAATGATCAAAAGAGATAAAGAAAGTTGCTACATACTTGTTAAAGGAAAACTTCAAGAGGAAGAGATAACAATTATAAATATATATGCACCAAAATACAGGAACACCAACTATACAAAACAAATGTTAATGGACATGAAAAAAATCAAAGAAGCACAACTGTAATGAGGGACCTTAATACTCCACTGTCACAAGTAAATAGATCAATCAGACAAAAAAATCAGCAAAGAAATATCAGAACTGAACCAAACCTGTGAACAAATTGACTTTGTGGGTGTTTACAGAGTGTTCCACCCAATAACATCAGAATGCACATTTTTCTAAGCTCTGTATGGGACGTTCTCTAAAATAGACCATGTACTAGCCCACAGAACCTGCTGAAGTAAATGCAAAGAAACTGAAATTGTTCCATGCATATTAAGTGACCATAGTGCAATGAAATTTGGAAATCAGTGGCAAAAGAAACCACAAAAACTCCATAAACACATGGAAATTAAATAACACCTTCCTGAATAACCAATGGATCACAGATGAAATTAAAAGAAATTAAATAATATCTATAGTTAAATGATAATGCTGATACAACATACCAGGATTTGTGGGATTCAGTGAAAGGAGTCCTAAGAGGGAGATTTATAGCAGTGAATTCTCATATCAGAAAAACAGAATGAGCTCAAATGAACAACCTAATGTTTCACCTCAAGTTTCTAGACAAAGAACAAATTAAGCCAAAAGCCCATACAAGGGAGGAAATTGTAAAGATCAGTGCAGAAATTAATGTAACTGAGACTAAGAAAACAACACAAAGAACCAATGAATTGAATAGTTGGTTCTTTGAAAGATTAAACAAAATTAATAAACCTTTAACCACTGTTGTCAAAAAAGGAAATAAAATATTCAAATTCATGCAATTAGGAATGAAAAGGGTGAAATCACTATGGATCCTGTGGAAATTCCGAAGATCATCAATACCTATTTTGAGAATCTTCAATAGGATGGAAAACACAGAGGTAAAGGACACATTTCCAGGTACATATGATTTACAAAAGTTGAATTAAGAAGATATAAAAATTCTAAATAAGCCAATATTAGTTAATGAAGTTAAAAATATAAAAAATTACCAACAAAGAAAAGCCCAGTTTCTGATGGAGTCACTACTGAATTCTATAAGAAATTTAGAGAAGATCTAATGCCATTACTCCTCAAACACTTTAATGAAATTGAAAGGGAAGCAATACTCCCTAACTCATTGCTGGAGGCACGTATTACCCTGATACCAAAACCAGGAAAGACCCAATCAAAGGGGTTGGGGATTTAGCTCAGTGGCACAGCGCCTGCCTGGCAAGTGCAAGGTTGTGAGTTCAACTCCTGGTACCAGAAAGAAAACAAAAACAAAAACGAAAAAAAGAGATTCAATCAAAAAGCATAACTATAGGCCAACTCCCTAATGAACATAGATGCAAAGATACTCAGTAAGATACTACCAAACAGAATGAAGCAAATCATCAAGATTATATACCATGACCAAGTGAGATTTATCCCAGGGATGAAGGGATGGTTCAACATACAGAAATTAGTAAATGTAATATACCATTATCAATGAGACCAAAGACAAAAAAATCACATGATTGTTTCAATAGATGCAGGAAAAGCTTTTCATGAAGTCCAACTCCCATTTATGATAAAAACCCTACAGAAAATTGGAATAGATGGTGTTTACCTCAATCTGATAAACAAAGCCAACAAAACAACAACCAACATCATACTAAATTGACCAAAACTGAAAGATTTCAATCTAAAATCAGGAACAAGATAAGGATGTCCACTATCACCAATCCTATTTTAATATAGTTCTGAAAACATTAGCCAGAGTAATTAGATAAGACAAAGAAATAAAAATGATAAGGGTAGGAAAGGCAAAAGTTCAATTATCATTATTTACAGATGACATAATACTCTACAGAGAAGACCCCCAAAACTCCACCAAAAGACTTCTAGATTGAATAACCAAATTAAGTAGCATAGCTGGCCACAAAGTCAGCACTCAAAGATCAACAGCATTCCTGTACACAAATAACAAACTCATTGAGGGAGAAATTAGCGAAGCCACATCTTTCACAATAGCATCAAGAAAAATGAAATACTTAGCAATCAATCTAACGAAGGAAGTAAAAGATCTCTACATTGGAAACTATAGTACTATGAAAAACGATATTGAAGATGGTATCAAAGCATGGAAAAATATCCCTTGCTCTTGGGAAGGAAGAACCAATATAGTGAAAATGGCTGTAGTCCCAAAACTGTTATACAGATTTAATGTAATTTCAATCAAAATACCATTAATATACTTCACAGAATTATAGAAAACGTACCTAACATTTATTTGGAACTAGAAGAGACCTTGAATAGTAAGAACAATTCTGGGCAACAAATGCAAGGCAGGGGGCATCATAATCCCTGACTTGAGGTTATACCACAGATCTACTGTGATAAAAACAGCATTGTACTGGTTGAAAGTAGACCAGGGTAACAATGGAACAGAATAGAACCTTCAGAACAACTCTAAACACAGCTGGCCACATTATATTTGAAAAAGGGGCTTGATATGTTCACTGGCAGAAAGAAGCCTCTTTAATAAATAGTGCTTGAAAAACTGGCTTTTCACATGCCAGTGACTAAAACTAGACCCATGTCTATTACCATGCACTAAACTAAAATCAAAATGGATCAAAGATCTAAATATGAAAACAGAAACACTAAATCTGCTGGAAGAGAAAATAGATAAAACTGTCAGAGACACAGATGTAGGCAAAGACTTCATAAACAAAACCCAAACTGCATGAGAAATATTAAAAAGAACTGAAAAAATCACATCTCCTAATTTCAAAGATCCAATCCAAAATTGGGCATTTGAGATGAATACATACCTCTCAGATGAAGATGTACAAGTGGCAGATAAATACATAAAAAATGTTCAACATCACTGGTCATTCAAGTGACGTAAATTAAACAACACTAAAATTCCATCTCATTCCAGAAAGAGTGGCTACTATCAAGAAATCAATCAATAACAAATTCTGGTGGGGCTGTGGGGAAAAGAGAAGACTTCTCCAGAGTTAGTGGGACCGTAGACTGGTGCAACCACTGAGAAATCAGTGTAGATATTTCTCATAAAAGTAGGATTATAGAGTCCATTTGAGCCAGCTATTCCCCTTCTTAGTAGCTCCCCAAATAATTAAAAGCGTCATTCAATAATATATGCATGCCCATATTTACAGTGGCACAGTCTATAATAGCTAAATCTTGGAAACAACCCAAATGCCCATCAACCAATGAATGGATATAAAAGATGTGGTTTTTTTTTTAGTATAATGGAGTACTACTCTGCCATAAAGAAGTATAAACTTGAGACATTTCTAGGTAAATGGATGAATTTTGAGACCATATTCTTAAGTGAAATACATTGGAAACATGTAAATATGGCATTGTCTCACTGGTGTGAGAAGCTGAAAGTATAAATAAGAACCAAATTGAACAACAGATATGGTGAGATAAAATAAATTGTTCAGAAGGAATGGGGGACTAGAGAGAGGGAAGGGCAAACAAAGAAAGGAAAAGAAAAAGAAAAGAAGGATAAAATGGAAACAAAGTTTTGTAAATAAGGAGAGGAAGAGGGGTTGAAGGGAGGGGATGGGAAGTGGAGGAAAAAAACACAAACCAAGGTATATCATGTACAGGTACAGATTCTCTATGATGAATGTGATCAGCGTATGTTTCTAAATTGTACCAGTGAATTTAATTAAATTAAAATAAAAGAAAAAAATAGTTTTGTAATGGCATAACAATAGACAAATATATGTAAAAATAAAATTGAGAGTCTAATAATAAAACCTTATATGTAGTATCAATTGATTTTCAACTAATTTGCCAAACAATTTAATGAAATAGCATTCTCTTCATAAATTGTGCTAGGACAATAAGGCAAAAAAAAAAAAAAAGAATTTGTACTACACAAAATTAACTTAAAGTTAACCAGAGGCCTAAATATAATATTATATATTATTAAAATTAAAAATTGAATTAAAATTAATTCAAAATTAACCAGAGGACTAAATATAATATTACCATATATTATTATAAGGAACTTCATAAAGCCTAGGATTTGGCAACTATATCTTAGATGCAGTCTTAAAAGCATGATCCATAAAGGCTTAAGTAACAAATTAGACTTCATAAAAATTCAAAAGACAACTTAAAGATTAAAATAAAGTACTTATGAGTCATTTATTCAACTAAAGGAATTGTATCCAGAAGAAATGTGTGGGCATCAAAACATACAGTGAGAAATTAAATTTAAAATTTTTGCTGCAGTAAAAGACACGTTGCCATTACTCTTCCTCAGAATATTCCAAATGCTCCCCCTCACTTTTTTTTTGGTCTTTTTGAGACAGGATCTTGCTATGAAGTTCAGGCTGACCTTGAGCTCACTATGTAGCCAAGGCTGGTCTCGAACTCGCAAGGATCCTCCTGCCTCAGCCTCCCAAGTGCTGGGATTACAGGCGTGTGCCACTACACCCAGCTCTCCCTCACTCTGAATACACTTATCCTACTATTTTTGGCAATGTGCTTTTTACTATAATAAGTTAAAAATTTTAAAATTCGCCAGTTTTTTGATCATCCCATATATCCCCTTTTATAAAGAACCCTCACAATATTAAGAACTCAAAAGACACCACTTAAAAATGGGCAGTTTTTAATAGATGTTTCATCAAGGAAATGCACAAAGGGTAATACACACATGAAACGTGGATTAACATCATTTGCCATTAAGGAAATGCATGTTAAAGCCACAGTGAAATGCCATTTCACACTCAACGTGTGCAATTAAAAGAACAGATAACAGCAAACATTGACAGGGGCATAGGGGAATAAATGTTCATGTTTAGCTGGTGGGAGTGTAATTTGACAGAGCCAGTTGGAACATAGTTATTTGTTACACTTAAAACATAAGTTTATCATAAAACCACGGAAATCTACTTAGGTTTCCACCCAAGAGAAATGAAAATATGTCTTCAAAAAGACCTATATTGAACATTCATACCCTTTTTCCCATCTCCCATTGCTGGATTTTTCAAAATCTCTATTTTTATTTCTTTTTTCTTCATGCTCACATGAGTACATATCACTGGTGTGAATGGAGGTAAAATTATTCTATAGTGTGGATATTTACAGTATATCAATTTCTGATTTGTCTTACAATTTGTCCTACAACAAGATTTCACTCCTAAGGTTAAAGGTGATACAGTGTTAATTATTATAATTTCTCATTATCTAGTTTGTATTTGATGCTATTGTTGTTACTCATCTTACTATTTTACCCAAGGTGACATAGTCAATGCTATCAACTGGTTTTCTCTGTATGTGAACATCTAGATTGGCTGGGGGACATAAACAATCAAGAGTCCATTACAAAGAACTGGGTACTGGGCCAAATAGGCTGCAAACTTTTTCCCTAATAAATGAAACTGGTTGGATCCTGGGACAGACCCAAAAGCCATTAGCTAACTATGCCTAAGGACTTCTCTGAGAAGTAGTCATTACCTAAAGGGGTCTCTGAGACTAGCAATAAAGCTAGCCAGTATAAGCAATTTGCAAGCCTCAGCACAGAAAACACATAAACAAAGAAAAAAACCAGAAAATGAGAAAACATGGAAGCAAAATGCCCCCCCCCCAAGTTCTCAGCTCCTCTAAAGCAAATGCAATGGGCATCAAAGGGAAAGAAATCAAAAGCCACACAGTCAAAATATCTGAAATGGAAGCAGTGGAAATAACAAGAAGACACTCAGTAAAGTCAAAGCAGATATAACTGCAGAGATAACTTAAGAGTCAATGACCCTAATAAAATAAATGATTAATGAGTCTAGAGAAGACACTAATAAACAAACTGGAGGAGCTAAAGAAAGATATGCAAACTATGAATACCTGATATGGAAAATAATTGAAGTCCCCCCAAAATGACTCAAAATCCCAAGAGATTAAAAATTGTACTGAAAATATATGCAGCAAAATCAATCAATGTGAGAACAGAGTATCACACCTAGAAGTCTTAGCTGTGGTCGTTCTTCATCTGAAGAAAGATACTTTAAAAATAGCAAGGGACTATAAAAAAAATCAATCCAGGAGTTCGTACATAATGCAATGAAGACTAATTTAGGATTAATTGGAATCAATGCAAAATCAGTAGAAAGCATAAAAGGGGTAAAAACCTGTTTACAGAATTAATAGCAGAAAACTTCTTAAGCATGAAAAAATAATTTTACTTACAGATCAGTGGGGCATATAGGACCATAAAGAGATCAGAAAAAAATTACCTCAAGCCATATCATAGTCAAGATTCCAGAAATTCAACACAAGAACAGAATCTTAAAGTTGTTATAGAAAAGCAACAAGAACAGAATCTTGAAGCTGTCATGGAAAAGAAATAAGTCACCCATAAGGAAAACCCATCAGAATTACAGCATACTTCTATATATAAATAAATATATACCTATATATCTATATATCTATAGATATGTATATAATGCCTTAGTACTTTCTTTTTCTTCTTTCCCTCATCCCAAATGTTCCTTCCTTTGAGCAATTTCTTTCCCTTTCAAATTATCTATTGTACATTTTGGGTTTATTTACTCTTTCATGCTCTTACACTAGGGAGACAATATGATGTTTATATATGTGGGTCCGATTTATTTCACTTGTGAATATGGTCTCTAGTTGCATCCATTTACCTGTAAAAGCCTTGAGTTTATTTTTTTTTATAGCTGAGTAATACTCTATTATAGCTGGCACAACTGTTCTGCTGATGTCTGTTGGTTAATTGAGGGGAATAGTTAATGCTTAACATTTTTTTTTATATATTTTGAACAATTTTGCATGCTTATATCTGGTAATCTGAGCAACTTATGTGAAGAGAACAATATGCAGTATAACAAACATTGGTGAATTCCTACCATCCTGTCTAGTGAAACTATGTATTATTTCTACTGTTCTTTTAAATTATTTTCTTATTCCCTTTAATGTTTTGATCAATCTTCCATTCTTACATCTGTTAATCTGAGCAATTCTGTTGAAGATAACAATATGTAATATAACAACCACTGTTAATCTCTATCATTTGGTTTGAAACCCCACATAATTTTTAATGCCTTGTTGTTTTGTTTTGTTTGCATTTTGCTATTTTTTTTTACTATTCTCCTTAAAATAAAAAAAGAATTACAGCAGACTTCTCAACACAAACCATAAAGTCAAGGAATGCTTGGAGTGAAGCTGAAGTTTCAAGCCCTAACAGAAGACAACCCCATTGGGTCAGGGATATAGCTCAGTGGCATAGCACCTGCCTGGCAAGCACCAGGTCCTGAGTTCAATTCCTGGTTCACAAAACAAAAATAAAACAAGAAATATCCCTCAACCCAGATTGATATATCCCACAAAATTATCTTTCAAAATTGATGGAGAAAGAAAATATTTCCAGGATAAAGATCACCTAAAGAAATTTATGATCATCAAACCAAAAAATTCTCAAGGATATCCTAGAAAGAGTGAAGGTAATGCCTAAAAGCCCAATAGCATGATCAATCAGGCAAAGCAAGCAATTTTTTTTTTTTTTTTTTTTTTTTTTCAAAAGCT
>NW_004955462.1:4530104-4533564 GCF_000276665.1 Chinchilla lanigera
TTTTTTGGTTTTTCTCCGGTACCGGGAACCGAACTCACGACCTTGCGCTTGCCAGGCAGGCGCTTTTGCCGCTGAGCTAAATCCCCAGCCCCAAAACAAGCAATTTAATATAATGGAAAGAAAGGAAACTAAGAGCAGGAAAACAATATAATGACAAGGATAAGTCAAAACCTATGATTTATAACCATCAATTCACCAATCGAATCATTAGCAGAATGGATCAAGAAATAAGGTCTAATAACATGCTGCATATAAGAAACACATTTAATCCCAAATGAAATTCATACATTAAAAGTCAAAGGATAGAAAACAATCCACCATCCAATAGGAATCTAGAAAAAAGCAGGAGTGGCCATTCTAATTTCAGAGAAAGTGAATTTCAAGCCAAGACTGCTCTGATGAGAAGAGACAAAGAAGGCCACTACATACTGATTAAGAAGTCAATTCACAGAAAGAGATAACAGTCATAAATGTGTACACACCAAATACTGTGCACTCATCTCCATAAAATAAACACTAGTGGATGCGAAAAATCAGATAAGTACCCATACAATTGTAATGTATATTGTCAATACCCATTGTCACAAACAGGCAGATCAACTAGACAAAAAATTAACAAAGAAATACTAGAGTTGAACCAAATCTTTGAACAACTGGGCTTAATATACATCTGTGAAGTAGTCCACCCTAAATCAAGAGAATACACATATTTATCAGCAGAACATAGGACTTTCTCCAAGATAGATGCCCACAGGGCATGCTTAAGCAAATGAAAATGCAAAAGAATGGAAACTGTCCCACCATAATAGTGCAATGACACTTGAAATTAATGGCAAAAAATACTACAAAAAGTATGCAATTGTATGGAAATTAAATTATACATATTTGAACAATCAATGAGTCACAGGTGAAATTAAAGAAGAAATAACACAGTTCCTACAAACAAATGATAATGCCAGTACTGGAACCTATGGGACAACATGAAAGCAGTGAGGGAAAAACAGAGTGAACTCAAAGAAATAGGCTAATGATGGACCTCAATGTTCTGAAAAAAAAAAAAAAAAAAAAAAAAAAGAACATTCAAAACCAAATCTAGTGTGAGGAAGGAAATAATTTATCAGAGCAGAAATTAGTGCAATTGAGACAAAAAATACAAAAAAAAAAAAAAAAATCAGTGAATCCAAGAGTTGGTTCTTTGAGAGTCAATAAAATACACAAATCTTTAGGTAACTTAAGCAAAACAAAGAAAAGACCCAAATTCATGTAAATATGAGTGAAAAGGGAAAAATCACAATGAATTCTTCAGAAATCCAGAAGATAATTGGTAACTACTTTGAGAACCTGTACAGTAATGAAATGGAAAATTTGGAAGAAAATGGACAGATTCCTAGATATATATGAATTACCAATACTGAATCAAGATTTTAAAAGCCTGAATAATTTAGTATCAGTCAATGAAGTTGAAGAAATAATAAAAAAACTATCAAGAAATGACTAGGTCACAATAGATTGATAACAAGATTCTAGAGAAGACCTAATGCCAATACTATACAAACTCTTTAATAAAATTGAAAGAGGAGAAAAACTGCCAAAGTCATTCTTGGAAGTAAACAATATCCTGATACCAAAACCAGAAAAGGACTTGACCAGAAAAGAGAACTATGGGCCAATCTCTTATTGAACACAGATGAAAAAGTCCTCAAGAAGATATTGGCAAATACAGTGCAGCAAATCATCGAAAGTATTATATACCACGAGCAAGTAGGATTCATTGCACTGATGTAGGGATGATTCAACACATGTAAACCAATAAATTTAATGTACCACATTAACAGAATCAAGGAGAAAAATTGCATGATCATGCCAATAGACACAGAAAAAGCACTTGAGAAAATCCAACATCCATTAATGATAAAACCCTTGAAAACGGAATAGAGGGTCCTTATCTTAATCTAATAAAAGACATCTTGGAAAACCCAAGAGTCAAACTCATACTAACTGGAAAAAAAGCTGAAAGCATTCATTCTAAACTCAGGAACAAGACAAGGATGCCCACTATCACCACTCTTGTTCAACACGGTTCTTCAAATGTTAGCCTGATGATAGAAGGAAATAAAAAGAATATGGATGGGAAAAGAAGACATTAAATTATCATTATTTGCTGTTGACAGGATTTTTTACAGAGAAGACCCCCAAAAACTCTGGGAAAAGACTCATAGAATTAATTAAATTTGGTACCATGTCAGGATATAAAGTCAACACAAAAAATCAGTAGTGTTTCTGTACATCAGTAACAAACTCACTGAGTGAGAAATTACGGAAGCAACACCTTCACAGTAGCATCAAGAACAATGAAATATTTATAAATTAACGTAACCAAGGCAGTGAAAGACCTCTACTATGATGAACACGATCATGGCCATCTTTCCTGCATGAACATGGACATGGCTATCTTTTCCAGAATGGTGGAACAAATTAAGTTCATGAACCAAGGTACCACTGTGTAGTGAAAATAGCCATACATCCAAAATTGTTGTACAGATTTAATGCAATCCTAATCAAAATAACAATAGCGTTCCTTACAGACATAGAAAAAACAATCCTAAAATTCATATGGAACCAGAAGAGATCTAGAATACCAAAAGCAATTCTGGGCAACAAGGGCAAGGCAGGGGGGAATCACAGTTTTTGACTTCAAGTTACACTATAAAGCTACACTGTTAAAAACAGCATGGTATGTCAGAAAAACAGACTCATGGATCAGTGGAACAGAACAGAAGAGGCAGAAACAACATCTAGCACATTCAGCTGCCTTATCTTTGATAAATGGGCCAAATACCTTTGCTGGAAGAAAGATAGCTTCTTTAACAGATGGTGCTGGGAAAGCTGGATTTCCACATAGTGAAAATTGAACCTAGACTCATATCTCCTGGCATACACTAATGTGAAATTGAAATTGATCAAAAATCTAAATAGTGAAACAGAAACACTTCATCTTCTGGAAGACAGAATAGGTAAAACTCTTAAAAACACAGGTTGTGGGCAAAGGCTTTATGAGCAAAACCCTGCTTACATGGGGTCATATAAAATGAAAAAAAGCCTTCTGCACAGCAAAAGAAACAACCAATAGAGTGAAGAAGCAATCTACAGAACTGGAAAAAAAATTGCTAGCCACTTCTTAAAGGACTAATATCTAGAATATGTAAAGAACAACAACAAAAAAAATCAGATGCCCCCAAATTTAAAGACCTCATTAAAAAACTGGGATTCTGAAATGAATAGACATTTCTCAGATGAAAAATTACAAATGACCAATAAGTACATAAAAATATGCTCAACATCACTGGTCATTTGATAAATGCAAATTGAAATAATAAGGTTCCATCTCATGTTTAAAAGAATGGCTAGCAGGTTTCTAGGCGCTGGGAGGCCCAGGGGACGGGCGGGGCGAGCAGGCCCT
>NW_004955462.1:4540565-4578836 GCF_000276665.1 Chinchilla lanigera
AAAAAGAATGGCTAGCAACAATGAATCAAATACTTAACAATACTGGTGAGGCTGTGGGGAGAAAAGAATCCTCTCCATTTTTCGTGGGAGTGTAATTTGAGACAATCACTATGGAGTGTAATATACAGCACACTTGAAAAACTAAAACTAGAGGTCCCAGTTGACCCAGTTATTCCCCCTCTAAGTATCTACATGTATCCTCAAGTTTATAGCAGCATAATTTATAGTAACTAAATTTTGAAAACAGTACATGCCCAATCAATAGATGGATGGATAAAGAAAATGTGGCACTTGTATACAATGGGGTACTATTTACCCATTTTTTTTTTGAGACAGGGTCTCATTATGCAGTTCAGGCTGGCCTTCAGCTCGCTTTGTAGTCCTGGCTGGCCTCTAACTCATAATGATCCTCCTGCCTCAGCCTCCCGAGTGCTGGGATTACAGGCATGCACCACCGTGCCCAGCTATTCAGCCATTAAGAAAGATAAACTTGAGATATTTTTAGGTAAATAGATGTATCTGGAGACCATAATCTTAAGTGAAATAAATCACACACACACACACACACACACACACACATACACACACACTCCATGCATTTAACTATTGCATTGTTTCTCTTGTGTGAGAAATTTAAAGCATAAATAAAGAAAATGGGCGGCAAAATGGAGAATAGACATTAAGAAGTAGGAAGAACTTTTTCAAATGGGAAAGAAAACAAGAGGTGGGAGAAGAAGGGAGACAAAGGAAGGGAAAAGTGATTTAAAGGTAAAAGAAAGAATTGAAGGAAAAAATGGGACTAGAGCTTTTGTGAATGAGGAGGGGAAGAAGGGAAGGGTGGGAGGGGAAGAGGAGAATAAAAAAAAGCATTAGGGCCACCCCATTTGAGACCCCTCCTGGAAATCCAAGAGCTATTTTCCTTCTCTTTATTTCCAATAAAAAGTCTCCTAACCTCCAAAAAAATTAAGATTGTTATGTGTGTATACACATCCCAAATGATGAATGTGATCATTATGTTCCATGAACAAGTACTAAAAAAAGACAGGCTCAAAATGAAACTTAAACAGTATCTAGAATATATAAAGATTTCTCCAAAATACCAAAATATGACCCATCATAATGAATAATAGACCACAATAGACATTTCTTAAGAAAATATGACCAACAGGTACACAAAAAAATGCTGAGGGTCACTAATCATCGGAGAGCTATTAATCAAAGCCATAATAGAGTATCACCTCACTTCATTAAGAAGGGCTATTATCCAAAACATGAAAGGCAGCAAATGCTGGTGAAGATGTAGAGAAAGGGGCACTCATACACACTGTTAGTGGGAATTTGAATTAGTATAAGTGTTATGCAAAAAAAGTTCCTTAAAAAATTAAAAATAAAGGCTAGATGTGTAGTTCATATATATACTATTTACCTATATACACAAGTCCCTGGGTTCAACCCTTAGCACTACAAATTAAAATAAAAATCTACTAAGTCATTCATCAAGTCTGCAACTAAGTATATATCTGAAGGAAATGAATCAGTGTGCTGAATAGACATTCTCCTGTGTCTATTCACCACAGACAAGAAATGGAATGACTAAAGTGTTTAGTTGATACTAATAAATGTGTGAAGAAAATGCACATATACACAATAGAATGCTATTCAGCCATAAAAGTGAAGTCCTGTAATTTGTGACAACATGAACAGAACTGGAGATTATGTTAAATGAAATATATTATGCATAGAAAGATAAGAACTGCATGATCTCACTTACACTGTATGTGGAATCTACAAAAGATGAACCACAAAACTGAGAGTGAAATGGTATTTACCAGATGTTTATGGTTATTAGAGTAGGAGCTTATCATAGTTGTAACCAGAGCAGGGGGGAAAGTTGATTAATGGGTACCAAGTTATAGTTCAATAGGCTTAAGAAGTTCTGGTGTGCTATGGCACTGTAAGGTGAATGTAGACAATAATTATATAATGAATATCTCAAAAAGTAGAAGAAAAGATCTTATATGTTTACATTATAAAGAAATGATAAATGTTTGAGGAAATTTAGTTTGATTAAAATATTTTGTGTAACATGTACATGTATGAAAACATCACACCTTATTAATTCATAGTTGTATGTATCAATTAAATTTAGAAGGTTTTGGGGTTAGTTATATAGTAAAAAGAGTACTAACAAATATGGAAATAAAATTAAAATAAGGTTGAAATATCAATTAATACATATTTGAGTGGCCTAAATAAAATCAAATCCACTTCTTGCAGATGGTTATATAGAGAAGTGTTTCTTGGGCTGGGGATTTAGCTCAGCGGCAAAAGCGCCTGCCTGGCAAGCACAAGGTCCTGAGTTCGGTTCCTGGTACCGGAGAAAAACCAAAAAAAAAAAAAAAAAAAAAAAAATAGAGAATTGTTTCCTCACTAAATTCATGGTGAAAGTTTCAATTTTAATACTCTTTCTGGAAAGCAATCTGTAAATATCTTTTACCATTATAAATCCATCCATATTTAAACAAGAAATCTCAATTCTGAGACTTTATTCCAAGTAAACAAATATATCAATATCTAAGAATATACACATGGATACATTTAGTACTATTTAAAAAACTAAAAAACCTCAATCTTTTATAGGAATAATGATTGAACAGAGTACACTAAGCCTATGTTCTCATTAAAAACAATAAACCTATTTTATTTTCACATATATAAGGATTTCCCAAAGATATTGTTGGGTAAAAACATAAGATGAAAAAATAAATAAAAAGCATGCTTACAACTGTTCAAGGCACCATATTACAGTGATACATGCATATCCATGTTTATAGCAGCACAATTTATGATAGCTAAATCTTGGATGCAGCATATATGTCCATGAACAGATGAAGAAAGCAAATGTGGTATTTATGCACAGTGGAGCACTGATTCAACCATAAATAAGGATAACTTAAATCATTTGTAGGAAAATGGAGCTGGGTGTGGAGGCACATGAGTGTCATTCCAGCACTCGGGAAGCTGAGGCAGGAGGATCGCTGTAAGTTCAAGACCAGCCAGTGCTACACAGTGAGTTCAAGGCCAGCCTAAACTGTACAGCAAGACCATGCCTAAAAAAAAAAGAAAATGCATGCACCTTGAGACCATAATGTTAAGTAAAATAAATCAGACACATGAATTTAAATATCACAATGCTTTTCTGAATATAAATAAATAAATACTATAACTAAAAAGCAATATAAAAGCTATATAATGGAAAGGAGGGAGATAACACTTTCTTACATGGGAAGGGGATCAAGAGATGGAGGGCTGGGATGGGAGGGTTCAAGAAGAATTAAGATATATTATGTACATACACCAGCTCCCCAGAAGGAATGTAACCATTAAATACTGCAAATATGTACTGCTAATAAATGAAAACAAACAAAAACTATTCTAGGAATTTAGATACTTATTTTATGTATTTGTAATCTTTTACCTTCCTTGGCAAAGGGTGACAAATTGATCACTTTTGTTGGAAATTTATTTGGTGTAGCTTGCTTAGCCTTGGTACCTTCTTGAAGCTGCATGGATATATCTTTGTTTTTAAGTAAATTCACACCTAAAATAAAATTTAAAAAGAAAATTTGCATAAATATTCTGACTATTCACATACTGTGCTCCACATTTGGCATATCAGTTTTTATTTCTGCATGTATATTTTTCCCCATATCCTATTGAATGGCCACTAATGATGAAAACTACAGTTTTTCATCATTTTCTCTCTTGTCTTCATTCTGTGTCCAGTGATAGCATCTTCCTTAATTTTTTTTTTTTGAGACAGTCTCACTATGTAGCACATGCCGGCCTTGGACTCATGCTGATCCTCCTGCCTCAGCTTCCCAAGTGCTGAGATTACAGGCATGTGCTACCATGCTGGGTTCTTAATTTTGTTCTTTACCACAGGCCCACTTTACTTTGGGCTACATATTCATTTCTGCATTTGATCTGTAGGGTACATTTAAAAGGATACACTTAGAAAGATAGTTTTAAAGAGCAAATCTTTGTATGTAAGCCACTGAATCCCCCCTGCCTCAATGCAAATGATACTTGTTAAATTTCTTTAAAAATACTATGTTATGAAAATAATAGATGTTATTGTAGGAAACATCTACTTAAACTGAGAATTATATACCTCATATTCTATAGTCATTGGCTAGAGAATATCATGAAGCCAGAGGTTGAGAGGTTCAGCATGAGTTGTAGGTAAAGACTACGGAGAGAATAAATTACTGTTGAAACAATTTATTTGAGAAGCCATGGCTTGTGACAGCCATTCACATTTATAAAATGGTAAACACTAGGGAGAATCTGTAAGAACTAATAGAAAATTTAAAATATGTTAGGGGGATGAGTTTACATCATCAAATTTATGTATATTCTGTATATTATTTTCATGAAAATGTATGTGCAAAATTGTGTGAAAATATTTTGATACACTTTGGTATGAGGTAGAATGCAGTTGGCTTGCATAGGAGACTATTCCCAAGGACCTCTAATTTCAAGAGCTAAAATTCCAAATTAAAACATATTTTAATAGTATTAATTTGATGTCATAAAAATATATGCTACAGACCAGAAATGAAGAAAAAATTTAACTTGATAATTTTAGCCCCAAACATCTTGGGTATGTGGTGTATATTTTTTATAAAATATAATTGACATAGAATAATGTAGGAGATAAGTGAGAAAAATATGTAGAGGATTGACCAATGAAAGAAAAATAAAAAACAGAGGGGACAACAAAAATTTTGGAAAATACTTGTGCAGAACATTATTATATATAGCTTATAATTTCAGATGATAAAATCTGAGAAAGGAGGGAATGAAATTATGACAGTGTAGAAAGGGAACAATAAATACATTGTTTGTTTATATCAATCTTTGCTAGGGTCTGAGTGTGTCTCCCCAAATTCATATGCTGAGATCTAATTACTCTGGAATGGTGCAGGATATGGGGTCTTTAACAGCTAATTAAATCACATGGGCCCAGCTCTCATGAATTGGATTAGTGTGCTCATAAAAGAGGTCCCAGGGAACTGCTGTGCTCCTTGCACTATATGACTGTAAGTTTCCCCACAGTCAAAATAGTAAGAAAAAGCTTTCACTCTTTACAATATACTTCCCAGCAAAACGTATTTCTTTTATAAAAGATAGCTTTTATATATTTTTTGAGTTTATCTAAGTAACTAGATATATGGTTATACATTATTTTTTTACCTTCATTTTCCACAAACAATTTTGTTGGTAGTTTACTTAGTGCAGGGTGCTTGTTACTAATATCTTTTTGATGTTGTATGAACATATCCTTGTTTTTCAATAAACTCACACCTAAAATAAAATTTAAAAACAAAAGTCATATAAGGACACTATGACTTACTTACGCATTATTCTCAAGTGGCATATGTTAGTCCTTATTTGTAATTTTCTTCCCACATTTTATAAAGTTCCTGCTTGCCTACTATTCCAAAATCTATTTTTAAATTTTTTTTTTTTTTTTGAGACAGGGTCTCGCTACGCAGTTCAGGCTAGCCTTGAGGTCAAGTTGTAGCCCAGGCTGGACTCAAACTCACAACAATCCTCCTGCCTCAGCCTCCCGAGTGCTGGGATTACAAGTGTGTGCCACCACGCTCAGCTTATTCCAAAATCTAAAAAGTATTTTTATCCTTTCCTCTTCCTTGCCTTTTGTTGTGCTCCTTCATTCTATGTAGTCCTTACTTTTGACCTTTATCCAAACCCCAATTTGGTTTTTTTTTTGGTACCGGGAATCCAACTCAGCACCTTGCACTTGCCAGGCAGGCATTGTGCCACTGAGCTAACCCAATTTGTTCTGAATAAGAATATTCATTCTTGTATTTGATTTGGAACTTCTTTTCAATTTTTTCCTCTTTTGAATTTCATCTTTTAAATTGTATCTAGAAATTTTTCATTATAACTTTATCATACAAAAATTAATTAACACAATGGTTCTTAATAGGCATTTTATTTTAAATTCATTTGGTTTAAATGGGAGCATTTCATTGCTGTGTCTAAGGTTACTATTCAATAATAACGAGGACTCACATTTTTAGCAACTGTGAATCAGAAATTGAAGTCACCTACATAAAAATACCCTGAAAATTAAAAATATGCTCATCATAGCCACTGACTATCTTAGAGTAAGACAAAAGATCATGAATGCTTGGTTCAAATAATTTTGTTTTTTAAACACTAGCTTCCCTCATTTATAAAATGTCTGGGTAAATATACAGTAACTAATTTATTTTTCAGTAATAAAAGTGAGACTATATTGACATAACTACAGCATTGAAAACCAAAGTTATGGAAATCTTGCCTTGAGTTTAATTTGAATAGAAACATGTATTTTGTGCTTATATCTCAAGGTAAAGACTCTTTGGTGAAGCCCCACTTTCCTGGTTCACAGACTGCTCCTAGCTGTGGCCTCACAAGGAGGCAGGGGGAAGCTCCACCTCTGGGACCTCTTTTTTGAGGATACTGTTATGGCTTGTACCTAGATGTCCCCTCAAAGTCTCATGGGCTCATACATAGGGCTTTTCAGAGCTGGTTGGGTCTAGGGTGTGTGACCCCGGGATTAAGGGTGTGTACAAACTAGTCCACTGATTGGAATCAGCATAGTTCTGGATGTGGATCACGGAAGCCCCATGTTGGGTGTGAGTGGCACCAATCAATAGGTTTGCAGCCTGGTGGAACATAAAAGGAGGCTTGCTTTTGCTGCTTACTGCTTTGTGGCTGTCTTGCCATGGATTATTTCTCCTCAGTGATGCCCCTCTGCTGTGTCACCCTGCCTTTGAGTCAGTCAGCTACAAACTGAAACTTCTACAAACTGTGAGTTAGAATAAACCTTTTCTCCTTTAACTTGTAGGTGTCAGGTATTTGTCTCAGCAACTGGAAAAGTAAGTAAAACAGGCAGCAATCACAAATTCCAAATTCTAGCTTTCAGAATCAACTCAGACAAAAGTTCATTACTATAGTCTTTCTAGGATCAAAGAGAATTGAGTGTAATATTGTTACCCTGCAACTAAAAATGGTAGTGTAATCTGTAAGCAATAGTATACAACTACAGGACTTTATTGCAGGTAAGACTTCATAAATTTGTATGCCAGTTTAACTATTTACCGGGAATTGGCAACCAATGAAATAACTGTCATAGTGTTCTTGTCATCATATTCATAAGTCAGTATTTCTGCTTTGCAAAGTCAGTGCAACTGTTCAACGTATGGCAGAGCCAGAAAACAAGTAGAATAGCATTGGAAAGACTTCCATTAAATATATTCCAAGATCATTAGAGAATTCAATTTTTATGGATTATTTTCTAGAGGAAAATTAAAGGTAATTAATTGTCTAGCTACTGTCCCATGATAATGTATGCTAGACTGTAAGTATAGGCACATATTAATGAAGAATTTTATCTATGTAGTACTTAACATATAGATATTATTGTGATTGTAGATCCATACTTAACTCCAGTAATAGACATATAACATAAACATTAGGCTTGCATACTCCTGGTTCTTACCAGGAAGAATCTTTAATTGTGTTGTCATTGGCCCCTTTATTGTACTTTCACCAACAATATCTGCCAAGCGTTCTTTGTCAGTATCTATAGAATTAAAAAAAGATTTTAAAAATTGATCAGAAGAGAAAAAAGAAAGTCACTACAAATTGTCAAAAATCCAATTCAACGAGAAGAGACAAAAATTGTAAATATATATGCACAGATGCTGGTGAATCAAATTAATAAAACAAATTCTACCAGGTATAAAATGTCAGATGAACATCAACACAATGAATAAAGATACATATATATAATATATTTATTATATATATAAAAAATATATATATATATATTTTACTCTGCCATAAAGAAGGATAAACTTGAGACATTTTTTGGTAAAGGAGTGAACCTTGAGACCATACTCTTAAGCAAAATAAATTGGACACACATATTTAAATAATGCATTGCTTCTCTGGTGTTGTAGGGAACCTCTTTGGTCTCTTATTGTACCCTAGTGGAATCTGATGTAACATGAGCCTGAGGGAACTGTTTTCTCTGCAAGTCTTTCATGAATTGAAACTACTTCTGTTATTGCAGAAAGATGTGTAACTACTTCTGTTATTGCAGAAAGAACTACTTCTGTTATTGCAAAAAGCTGTGTAGACAGTAGAGATGTGGGGCTTACTCTCTATGTTTATTCTGACACTGGGAAGTGAACCCTCTGTGAGTTGTGGATTTCTTCAGGTACTGTTACCGACTCTTATTTGAAAGTAATTCTGCTAATGTCGCAAGTGTGTTAATAGGCATGGATCTTTAATACTGTTTAGACACTAGTGCAGCTCCAGTTGTTTCAGCAGGAGAGGCAGGGACTGGGGTCACAGCTCACCTGCGGCACTCATCTTCAGATGTGATCTACTGTTTCAGCACATGCAATCTGAAAGAGTGTGGGAGCAATTGATGCCTACCTCCTTTATAAGTGTGGTGGCTGCATGGCTTATTTTTTTCTCTCTACTGTTGTTATTGTCATCAGTATCCAGGAGTGGGCCCTTGGAACTCTCTCTTTAGTATTGCTAATTGGGGATTAGTTGTTGGTTTGAGGCTTTAATCTTTCTATTACTTAAGGTTAAGCATCCACCAAGGTTCAAGCAGGACTATGGTGTGGCTTGAGCAAGGTGAAATTCCTCTCAGTCTGGAAGTGAGACTCAGCAGTGGAGCATCTACTCAACATGTTCAAGTTGCCAGGCTTGATCCCTACCCTTCAAGGATAAAAAGAAATAAAGAAAGAAACCAAACCAAACAATACTATGAGTAACACCATCAATAGCCACAAGGAAAAGAAAATGTAGATTAAAATAAAAATTTAAAAAATAGACTAAAAGCAATGAAAGAAATAAAAGGGATAAAAATAGTAATAGAAAAGTAAAAATTTATTCTACAAGCATCAATACAGAAAACAAAGTAAAATAAAAATAGAAAATAGAAAATGACAAGACAAGAAGCACAATGCAACTCCAAATGCCCAGTCCACTCATGACAAGTCCAGGGCACAAAGAGATAGAGGAAACCAGAAGCCAACCACTGGAACTCTCTGAAATGATAGCAGCGTAAGTGAAAAAACAAATGGAAGAGGCCATAGAAAAAATAATTTCTAAAGTGCAAAAAGAAATGATGACCAAAATGAAAGACACTAAAGCAGACACAGATTAAAAAAATAGAGACACAAGAAAATGATGGAAACCATGAATGCCTAACATAGAAAAGAAATGGAATCAATGAAACAGGTCCAAACAGAAATCTAGGAGATTAAAAATTGTACTGAAATTATACTCAACAGATTAAGGTGAGGACAGACTACCCGATCTAGAAGACATGATTGTGGCTAGTGACCAGGAAAAGAAAGATACCTTTAAAACAGCAAGAGACCATGAAGAATCAATGTAACAACTACAAGATGAAGCAAAGAACAACATAAGATAAATTGGAGTAAGTGAGAAAGCTGGAGACTGCACAAGTTATAAAAAATCTCTTCACAGAAATAATGGCAGAAAACTTCCCAAACATGGATAAAGACTTTGACATACAAATAAATGAATCATGCAGAACTCCAAACAGCCATGATCAAAATAAATGTATATCAAGAATGCCTCTTTTCCCCCACACAGCAGTCCTGTCTCCACTACATAGAACTCTCAGTTTAGGAGTGTCTCCCTGAGCCAAAATGACCCTGGAGGCTGACAGCTGCTGAGCCAGTAAAGTAATACTGCTGTGGGGTTCCAGAGACAGGAAAATATATGGGATCTGGGTTGAGGAAAGCTGCTCACCTCGTGGCAGCCAGAAAACAGTGACAACAGAAAGAAGTTGAGGAGGGAGACGTAGTCTCCAAAGGCATCCCTCCAGTGACTCACCCTCTTCTAACCAGGCCCTACATCCTAACAGCACGTTAGCTATGAACTGATCATTGGATCAGTCTGCTGGTGAGTACAGCACTACTATGACCAATCACCTTCTAGAAGCTCCACCTTTGAACATATGAGACTTTTGGAGAACATACTACATAAAGCATAAGACTCTCCAAAGTTTTATTTTGTTGTGATTTTAAACCTCACTATCATTTTTAACTGATACTTTTGCTCAGTATGAGTCTTGCTTGAATTTTTTTCTTTCAATTCTCTGAACATGCCATCCCATTGAATTTTGAATGCCATAGTTCACAGTTTACTGGCCTTCCTCTTAAATTATGAATTATTTTTCTCTTCCTGCTTCCACAATTTGTCTTTTTCTTTTAACATTATTATTGTTAGTGTTTTTTTGTACCAGGAATTCAACTCATGACATCACACTTGCCAGGCAGGCACTGTGCCACTGAGCTATATCCCTAGCCCTAGTTTTTGTTTTTTGAGACAAGATCTTGCCATGTAGCTCAAGCTGGCCTTGAACTCACTAGTGCAGGCTGACCTCGAAATGTGGAAATCTTCCTGCCTCTGCCTCCTGAGTGCTGGGGCTACAGGTGTGTGCCACCATGCCTGACTAACATTACTTTTAATATAAGTGTGGCTGTAGCCTTCTTTGTGCTTCTTTTACTTAGGCCTCATTGAGTTTCAATGTGTGGATTAACAGACATCAAATATTTAACAAATTTTTTTAGCTATTACTTCTTCAAATATATTTCTGTTCTTCTCTCTGCCATTTTTTTGTTCTGAGGCTTTTCTTTTTGCATTGAAAATCTACTACTGAGACATACTAGCGAATTTTCTTTGGCAGTTATATTCTTTTCAAATCTTGAATTCAGATTTATTTTCTTCTAAAGTAGTTTGTCTTTGCTGATATTCTATGTTTGATCAGACATTGTTGTGAACTGAATCATGTCTCCCCATAAATCATATTTTGTAGTTTTAATCTCTGATGTAAGTATATTTGGATATAAGGCCATTAACGAAATAATTAAAGTCAAATGAAGTGATAGAGGTGGGATTCTTACCTCCGTATAGTGCTGGTGTACTTAAAATAAAAGGGGGAAAGGCCTTCCTTGGAGATTGTGCCTTCTCATTTTCCCTCCCTCTTTCAATTCTCCTTCTTTCCTTCCCACTCTGTATGTGTGTGTGTGCATGTGTGTGTGTGCATGTGTGTGTGTGTGTGTGTCCTTCACTCCCCTCCCTACAAAAAAGAGGCCACATGAGAAGGCAGCTATGTACAGACAGAATAAGAGGACTCACCACAGACCAACACTGACAGCCCTTTCATCTTGGACCTCTAGCCTTCAGAACAGTGAAAAGATAAATTCTGTTGTTTAAAGGCACCCAGTATGGCACAAGTTCTTCTGGAAAACTGAACAGCTAATACAGACATTATTTCATATAATCTGTTTAAACGTGGCTTCCTTTAATTTTTTGAACATACTTATAAGAGATGTTTGCAATTTTTGACTACTAAATCCAGTATCTGGACTCACATAAACATTTTTATCACCTGTGTTTTTTCTGTAAATGGATCACATTTGTTGTTTCTTTGAATGACTCATAACTTTAACAAAAACCCTGGATATTTTAGATAATATAGTTAAGCAAACACATACCATTCAAGGGCTTGGAGTTTCTTTGTTTAGCAATTATGTAACCATTTTATTAAAGACTCTCTTCCTAAGAAAAAGAGAGGCCACTAATATTGTTCCCCAAGACCACAGCCTTGAGGATGTACACTGGCACCTTTGGAGCAGAGCAGTCTTTCCTTGTCTTTTCCTTCTTTCCACCTTCCCTATTTGAATGGATGAGTTTTAAAGCTAATAATATCTGTGTTTCATTGAGAGTAACTATTGCAATTCTTCTAAGTATAGGAGAGAATTTATAAAGACTTTATGGGTACAACTCTCAAAGAGGATGCTTATTTAATTTAATCACAGAGAAACTAAATTAACATCAATAGTGAAGTTTAAAAAATCCTTGTTCTTACCTGGTTGACTCTCTAACTGTGGCCTGTCTGACCCCTTTATTATACCTCTTGTAATAGCATCTATCAAGGGTTTTATATTAAAATCTGTAAAAATAAAAGAGATTTTTAATACTTTGGAAGATAAACTCTAACATATATCTGTCTCTGTGTATGTTGGCATTGTGTGTGTGTGTGTGTTTGTGTGTAGTAATAATCTAATTATCATGTTGTTAGGGAGGCAAAATTCTTTTCAAAGATCTGATTTACAGAATCATTAACTCTTAGAATTGGAAGCAGTTTTAGTAATCATGTCTACCTCGTTTCATTGAGGTATAGAGAAGTTTAATTATTTGAACAAAGCCTTGTACCCAGGTAGTGATAAAACTGTTACAGAAATCAGTATCTCCGATTTTGTTAACCAGTGCTTTTCTTATAAAATGGCTACCTTTTACACAAACTGAAATCATTTTAGACAGTTTATGAGAATACAATTCTCAAGTTTACATTAAAAGCACAACAGGCAAACCGTGAGTTGGAAAATAATTTTATTCACAGATCAACTTGTGTAAATCATAGGCTTTATAGTCACAGAAAGTTAAATTTTAGGTTATATCACTATAAATTAAGTGACAAGAGTGACGGAAAAGAATAACAGTAATCTTGTAAAGTAAAAAAATGCCCTCTCTTGGTCATAAGATGAGATTTATAGCTGGAAATGGGTAGATTTGCATTAGTACCAACAGTGGGATAGGATGCCCTTGAATTTAAGTTTTTATGTGATTTGAACTTTTTGAGCTATTGCAGCAGTACCCATCCTTTTTGACACCAGAGTCCAGTTTTATGGAAGGGAATTTTTTCATGGACTTTTTGGAGGGGGAGCAGTGCAGTTTCAAACTAGACTGTCATAGGAGAGTACAGCCTAGATCCTTCCCATGTACAATCCATAGTAAGGTCCATGTTCACATGAGAATCTACGGCTGCTGCTGCTCTGACAGAAGGTGCAGAGTAGGCAGTAATTTGAATAACTGGGAGCAAAGTTGTAAACACAGATAAAGTTGCTCACCTCCTGTATGGCCAGGTTCCTTACAGGCCATGGATCTATAGTAGTCTGTGGTTCAGGATTTGGGGACCCCTTATTGACAGTAGCTTTTTCAAATATTTCCCTTACCAACTTCTTTTGAGTTCTGTTTGCAGCTTTTAAAAATTACACTCAATCATTAACACATGTAAATTAATTAGCCCAGTGGTTCTTAATGGACATGATATTATTAATTAACTAATTTTAAATGGGAAAATTTTATTGGTGTGTCTATGCTTCTTATATACTAAGTAGCTCTGGATTAAAAAGTAATTTAAGGTATGTGAAACAAAAATACCTTGAATATTAGAGACAGAAAAATGACTCATCATAACTTACCAAATATTTTAGCGTGGAACACAACACAAATATGAATGCTTCATTCAGACAATTTCATTTTATCAACCTTAGCTTTTCCTCAGATATAAGCTCTTGGGGTAAATATATCTTTTTGATTTATTTTCCATGATTCCTCTATTTTCAGTAGTAAAATTGTGACTATTCTGATGTTTAATGCAGCACTAAAAACTGAAGTTTTAGAAATCTCGCCTTGAGTTTAAATTCCAAAGCAAAGGTAAAGTCTGGTGCTTGTTTTTGAAGATTAAGCTACATACCTTCACATTTGGTGCTAGTAAATTTGGTATTTCGTGAGGGCCCATTTTTTGCTTCATTATACAGGGCCTTCTACCTGTGTCCTCACAAGCAGGCAGGGATGAGACAGAGATCTGGAGCTTTTTTTCTGAGAGTACCAGTCCAAGATACCAAGCTCTAGCTTTCAGAATGAACTCAGACAAAAATTTGTAACTGTAGTCTTTCTAGGATCAAAGAGTGTCTACTATTGTTCCTCTGGGAATAAAGACCATAGTGTTACCTGCAAAAAATGCTGCGCAACTGAAGGACTCTAACATAGGATGGGTATGACAAATGTACATCAGATTAACCACCAAGCAGGAATCGGCAATCAGTGGAATAACTTACTGTAACAGTACTCTTCTTATCCCATTTCTGCTTTTTCAAATGCAAAGCAACTTTTCTGTTTAAACCAGAACCAGAAAGTGAATAGAATGGCATTGGAAAGACTTTTTTTTTCCTTGGGGTACTGGGAATCAAACTCAGGACCTCACACTTGCCAGACAGGTGTTATGCCACTGAACTAAATCCCTGGCCCTTGGAAAGTATATCAAGTATATAACAAGATTACTAGAACACTGGATTTTTGTCCTATTTCCTAAAGAGACGAGTTTAAAACTAATAAGATCTAGCTAATGTTCCACTGATAAATGTAAGAATTCAACAATTTTTAAGAGGACATTCACAAAGACTTTTGTTCATCTAAATACTGTAATCATTAAAGATCCATTCTTAATCCCCAGACAAGATGAAAAAATAAACATCAATATTGAAAAATAACTGTTCTTACCAGGGTGACTCTGTGGTTGTGTCTTCATCCCACCAAATACTTTACCTCTTCTGAATACATTTGTCAAGTGTTCTGTATCAGTTTCTAAGGATAGAAGATAGATCTCACAACACTGTCTAAGATGACCATTAATGTTATGTTTTGGTTCTATTAAAAAATTATCTCTGTTGATATCTGTCTTGGTTACTTTTTTCTCGTTGCTGGGACAAAATACCTGACGCCCAAAATTAAGGAAGGAAAGGTTTATTTTGCTTACATTTTGTGGAATTTTCAATCCGTACCTGGCAGATTACAAGGCAGACTGGCACATGGCAGAGAGCTAGGGCTCATGGCGGCAGAGCACAGCAAAAGCAACCACCACACACACCAGGGCTGAATGGGGGAGGAATGGCCTCAAGCACTCTTTTCCTCTCCCTTACATATGCAAACTATCCACCCCAGGGTGGGTGTAGCTCTCACACCCACAATCAATCAACTCTAAAAGCCTGCCCCATGGCCGCATGAGGCTTTGGGGGGACACACAGACAAACCATAACAATATCCTCAATTTGATAAGACATTTTCATCATACGTTTCTTTTTTCCCCTCACATCATTTTATTAGTGTATATTGGTTATATAGATTAACAGGACTCATTTTGGCAGATTAAAAAACACACATCACTTACTTGAATCATTTTTACCCCTCTTTTCGTCCCCTTACTTTAGAGGGAATTCGATGCTTCTAATATATTTTAATCATCTTCACCCCTCATTACCAGCCATTACACCCCTCCCCTTATGTTCTTCTTCTCGTCTGATCTGCCTTTTACTTTTTTAAGAGTGGCTTCCTTTCAGTTTAAAAGTACATGTTTAATAATAAGTGCTTTGAAGTCTGTGTCAGCCACGCTCAATACCTGGGACTCACAAACAGTTTTTGTGGCATGACTTTTTTCTTAGCTCACATTTTAGTTTCTTTTCATATTAACAATATTTTTTAGAGATTTAAAAGTTTAGAGGGTTTACTATAGCATCTCTACTGATTTCTCCATCCTCTATCTGAAGCCTGCCATCATTGCCTCCTTATTTATTTGTTTAATGATGGGTCTGCTTTATTGCACTGAAGCATACAGCAAAAAGCTTCTATTGCTGTTCTGCCAAGAGCAAAGCCTTGAATACTTCTGCACGGCAGTGGTTTTAGCAGGTTGTCCTTGAGGGTCTTTCTCCCTTATTTCTCTGAGTCTTGGAATCACATCAAAGATTACAGAAAATTTATCTAGTCCTGTCACTCAAAGATGAAAAGTAGTAGTGTAATCTTTGAATACAAATGAAGAACTAAAGGTACAGATTATACATTTCCCCGGCATTTTCATGAAGTACAGAGTGACTCATTATAAAAGAACAAGTCTGGACATCCCATGGTCTCTTGCTTCCTCTCTTTCCATGTGCCTTTCTCATTATGTGATGATTGTGTGATGTTGTGAGAAAGCCAGAAGACCCTCACCAAGGCCAATCAGATCAGGTTGCCTGAGTTTAGCTTTTCACCTCCAAAATGTGTATGATAAATACACATCTTTGCTTTATAAGGTTCTCAGTCTCAGATATTTTGTTATTTTTAAAATGTTTTTGGTTTTCTCAGGGTAGGATCTCACTTTGTAATCCAGGCTGGCCTTGAACTCATAGCAGTCCTTCTGCCTCAGCCTCCCTAGTGCTGGGATTAGAGGCATGTGGCAGCACACCCAGCTCAGATATTTTGTTATAGCACCATAAAACAGACAAACACATTCCAATGATTTAATTATCTGTTACATTTGTGTTCTCCCCACATTCATTAGCTAGACTTTCTGCTTTTGCAAACTCTGTACTTGTCTACAAATACAGAGTGTAATGGCACTGGAAATATTGTATATCTAACAAACAAGGTTTGTACCTATAATAGACAAGGTCATCGAGCACTGGATTTTATTCATTACTTTATAAATACATTAGCTTTAAAACTAAATTAGCTTTGTGTAGATTCAATGCAACTCCCATTAAACTACCATTAGCATACCTCACAGATCTCGAGAAAACATGCCTTAAATTCATCTGGAACCCGAAGGAACCCAGAATAGCAAAAGCAATCCTGGGCAACAAGGATAAGTCAGGTGGAATCATAATCCCTGACCTGAAATTATACTACAAAGCTACTGTCATAAAATCCACCTGGTACTGGCTAAAAAACAGACCTGAGGGTCAGTGGAACAGACTGCAAGAAACAGCCACAACGGAAAACACACTTAGCCACCTAATCTTTGATAAAGGGGCCAATCAAACTCACTGGAAAAATGATAGCCTCTTTCATAACTGGTGCTGGAAACATTGGCTTGCTACCTGCCAAAGACTGAAAATAGACCCAAGCCTATCACCATGCACCAAACTCAAGTCAAAATGGTTCACAGATCTCAATATTAAAAGAGAAACACTAAATCTATTAGGAGAGAAAGTAGGTAAAAACCTTGAAGACATAGGGGTAGGCAGAGAGTTTATGAACAAAAACCAAATGGTACATGAAACATTTGAAAGAATCAACAACTGGGATCTCATCCTACTGAAAAGTTTCTGCACATCTGAAGAAATCACCAGCAGAGTCAAAAGAAAACCCACAAACTTGGAAAAAATTTTAGCTGACTGTCCCTCAGACAAAGGGCTTTTATCTAGAACATATAAAGAATTAAAAAATATCAGCCCCCCCAAATTTAAAGACCCAATCCAAAAATGGGCAGCTGAGATGAATACACACTTCTCAGATAATGAAATACAAGTGGCAAATAAATACATGAGAAAGTGTTCAACATCATTAGTCGTTCGAGAAATGCAAATTAAAACAACGATGAGATTCCATCTCACCCCAGTAAGAAAGGCTAGCATTAAGAAATCAACCAATAACAAATGCTGGTGAGGCTATGGAGAAATAGGAACTCTTCTCCACTGCTGGTGGGAATGCAGACTGGTGAAACCACTGTGGAAATCAGTTTGGAGATTCCTCCGAAAACTAGGTCCAGAGGTCCCATTCAACCCAGCTATTCCCCTGCTGGGTATTTTCCCAGAAGATCTAAAAACATCATATCACAGCGATATATGTGCACCTATGTTCATAGCAGCACAATTTGTAATTGCTAAATTGTGGAAGCAACCCAAATGTCCATGCACTGCGGATTGAATAGGAAAATTGTGTAACTTTTATATAATGGAATATTACTCAGCTATAAAGAAAGATAAACTCGAGGCCTTTATAGGTAAATGGTCACAACTAGAGACCATACTCATAAGTGAAATAAATCAGACCTGCATGTGCAAGCACCACATTGTCTCACTAGTGTAAAACCTGAAAGAGTTAATTTAAACTAGGAGGTATGATAGGCATTGTGAAATGATAGGAAAACACTCAAGGGTAAAGGGCAACTGGGATGTGGGGAAAGAGAAGGGAAAGAAGGAGAAATTTTGTATGTATGTATATACAGAATAGTTAACACAGTTGTTCTACTATCTTCTATTTCTTTGCTGAAAGAAACTGTCAATGAGTCCTTGATTGATCAATATTGCATGTCTCTATCTGTTTTTATGAGAAACCACTTTGAAGATATCAATATGTAATACAACAAGCATTGTTAATTTCCTACCACTTTGTTTGTAACTCTGTATTGTCTGTACTGCTCTTTTGTAAAATGTTGTCTGTCTGTCAGTTTTCCTCCTTTTATTTTTAAAATTAAAAAAAACTAAATTTGCTTTAAAATTAATGTGTTACTGATAGTATACTAGACTCTGACTAATTATAGTAGCATATTAATGAATAGTTTACCTCTGTAATACTAATATATAGTGTTGTTATCAGGGAAGATTCACATTTAATTTAACTCCAGAAATATACATGAAACATAAGACATGAATAATTTTTGTTCTTACCAGGATGCCTCTTCAATTGCGTCTTCATTGGCTCTTTCATTAAACTTTTTCCAATAATACCTCCCAAGGGTTTTGTGTCAGTCTCTATAGAATCAAAATAGATTTCAAAATACTTTATGATGTAACATTACCACATGTATGTGTGCTGTACTAAATTAAATTATCATTGTTATTTTAGAAAATAGTTCAAAACAATGTCTGGATTTGAGATTCACACCACCTTAGAACTAGAAAGTCTGTTAGCAACTACATAAACCCATTTACCTATAAAAGCCTCAAATTTATCTTTCTTTATAGCTGAGTAGTATTCCATTATAAAAAAATACCATGACCTTTTATCCATTCCTCAGTTGATGGGTATTTGGGTTGCTTCCATGATTTAGCTATTACAAATTGCACTGCTATAAACATGAGTGCACATATATCTCTGTGATATGGTATTTTTAGTTCTTATGGAAAAATACCCAAAAGGGAAATAGCTGGGTTGAATGGAACCTCTAGTCCTAGTTTACTGAGGAATTTCCAAAGTGGTTTCACCAGCCTACACTCCCACCAACAGTGGAGAATTCCCTTTTCTCCACACCCTTGCCAGCATTTGTTATTGGTTGATATATTAATGATAGCCATTCTTTCTGGGGTGAGATGGAATGTCAGTTTTATTTTAATTTGCATTTTTTGAATGATTATGTTGAACCTTTTTAACTGTATTTATTTACCATTTTTATTTCTTCATCTGAGAAGTGTGCATTCATCTCAGATGCCCATTTTTGTATGGGTCTTTGAATATGGGGGGTGATTTTAAAAAATTCTTTATATGTTTCTAGGTAGAAGAAGTTCTTTGTCTGAGGGACAGTTGGCTAAAATTTTTTTGCAATTTCTGGGTTTTCTTTTTACACTGCTGGTGATTTCTTTAGATGTGCAAAATCTTCTACACCACACATACATGTGGTAATGTTACATTATAAAGTATTTTGAAATCTGTTTTGATTCTATAGAGACTGACACAAAACCCTTGGGAGGTATTACTGGAAAAAGTTTAATGAAAGAGCCAATGAAGACGCAATTGAACAGTGAGGATTTTCAGTAATATGAGACCCCAGTTGTTGATTCTTTGAAGTATTTCCTGTGCAGTTTGTTTTTTGTTCATGAACTCTCTGCCTACCCAAGCTTTTGCTAGGGTCAACATTAGATTGGATCTCTTTCTATTTGACTTTTCATATGACTTAACCTTTCTGCTTAAAGTTAGCACTAGCCAATGACAGAAAAAACAAAATCAATTAACAAGGGAAAATTTGTATTATCTTGATCACTCATTGGGCTTGACGTTTTTGGTGAAATTTGGTTTTAGTAGAGCATATTACTGCACTTGGAAACCTGTAGTGATCAGATTAAAGTAGAAGTTTTGGTTTGGAGGAACTGCTGATTCCATGAATATATTTTAAGGCTGCACAATGACTATGTGTGCCAATAGTGTATAAAGGAGGGGACTGATTAGTGCATCTTCCCCAAAATACACAAAGATGCATAAGCCTGGCAAAATAAGTTCTGAATAATTATCAAAATTTTCCATAGTAACACAAAACTGTAACATTAGCAGATCTAGTTTAATTTCTCTGTATAATTTCTATTGATCTAATTGGTATAATTTCAATTCAAAAAAGTTCTGTAGATAAGCAATAATGTAATGAGGAGAGTGAGGACAGGCTTAAGCACTAAGAATCCTGCAAGGGTATGTGCTGTAGATATTTATGAACTTCTAAGAGTTACAGTTTTCCTTCTTCACATCTTATGACTGCTTTATTTCCTTTCTGATCTTAATTCTTGGATTTCATTAAGCTATTTTAAAAATATGTAATACACTATATAATTTGCTGTTTTAAAATGTCTAATTCATCTAATTCAGTAATTTTAATATAGCTACAAAGTCAGCCATCACAGTCATTTTTATCCTCTACTTCATTTATTTTATTATTTTTTATACTCCAGACTAATTGCAGTAAAATTAAAAAAATTACTTTTCTTTTTATTCCTTTTTCCTGACTTTCAAGGATATATATATATAATGTATATTATATATAACATTGTTTTAATCATGTTATATTTCTTTTGTAACTTTATGCTTTCAAGAGGTAAAGAGGAGAAGGGCAAGTGTATATTTAATGTTTATTATAAGCAAGTTATTATTTATAATTTCTAGTATTTAAAATACTATTTTCTTTGGATCTGAGTTATTGTCTATTGTAATTTCCTTACTGTAGTACATCATTGCTATCATCTATCTCCTTTGTGGTACTATCAAATTAATTTCACATGTATACAATATGGATCCAATAATACAACTATGCATATTGTACTATAAAATTTCATTTTAGATTTATTAAAAGAAAATATTCATTTGTACAATTTTTGCAATACCAGAATTACTTTACCTATACTTATGAATGTGTGGATTCAAGTGACTGTGAGAACGCCTTGCTCACTGGAGCATTTTTCAACATTTCTTTAAAAAATTTTATTAGCATTTTTTTGCAATATATAATACTTACTTTCCTTTTTGGGATTTGGTACATATATATCATTATTCTGATCACGTTCAATCTTCTTTCTTCCTTGACCTTCTGATCTCCTTCACCACTGAGTATTTCTTATAAAGTGGATGGACAATAACAAATTCTCTACATTTTTATTTACTTTCGATTTTCCTTAGGTGAATTTCATTTTTAAAGCTAATTTTCCTGGACATAAGATTCACAGTTGACAGCTCTCTCTTGTAGCACTTTGATATGCCACACCATTATCCTGTGGTCTCTATAGTTTCTGATGCTATGTTACCTGTTATGCTTGCCAGAGTTTCCTTTTATGGCATTAGGAGCTTTTCTCTAGCTGCTTTCAGATTTCCTTTATGTCTTTCAGTATTTTGCTCTGTTGATCAGACTGTGGGTTTCACTGGGGTTATACTACTTGGATTTAACTTAGCTACAATAAGTATCAAACACTTAAAAAAAAATTCAGCCAAACGTTTTTCTTCAACATTTTTTCTGCTTCTTTTCTTGCATCTGTCCTGCTGGTACTTTCATTTAAGTTTGCAGATTTATATCTTCTTTCTCTTAAAGTTTATTCTCGAGCCTCTCTAGTGAATTATTCCTTACTACCAACTGTAGAATCTCTTTTTTTAAAGAAAAATATTCTTTGTTCATGTTGGTTAAAATATCGGCATCATAACCTCCTTTTACATTCAAGCATACTTTCATTAATTTTCTTAAATATTCATAATAATTACTTTAGTTAGACAGATAAAAAATTTGGGATCTTCATAAAAAGCATTTGGCTTTCTTTCCTTGTGTGTGGGTCACAACTTGTGGTTATTTTGCACATCTCCTAACATTTCACTAAAACTGGACTTTTAGGTAACATAGTGTAGCAAATCTACATGCTGATTTCTTCCTTCTCCTTTAGAGGATTTCTCATTGTTGTGTGTATTTAATTAAGGTATTTTCTGACTATTTACTGTTTTACTCAATCTTCTTGTTCTGCAGTATGAAGCTTTGATGTTATTCTGCTGCGAGCACAGCTTTGGTCATGCACACAGTTACTTTTGGATGAAAGGTATATTATCGTGGTCTAGTTGCCTTTTTCCCACATGCTCTGTTCAACTCTCTGTTTTGGTGACTGATCAAAACTCAAGCAGTGCATCAGTGTTTCAGGAAAGAAGACACTTGTGTAATCTTTGAACCATATAACAAAACCAAAGAAATTTATTGCAGCTAATACTTATATACATATGCATTTTCCCTACCTTGTAACATATAAAGGGAATGTTTATCCAATGAAGTAATTTTTTATGTTCCACTTTTATCATATTCATAAGTTAGCATTTCTGCTTTTGTAAATGCAAAGTAACTTCTCAAAGTAGCCAGAAATAAAAAGTAATTTAAGTAATACTTGAAATATTTTTACAAATATATTCTATTAGATTTTTATGAATCACTTTTAAAATAGAACAATTCTAAAAGTAAGAGTGTCTTATTTTCCTTTGGGAGTAACTACCATAGTTCAAGTATTTATAAAGGAAATTCATGAAGATATTTTGTCATATAATAGTAACAGAGAGGTATTTTTGTCATTAACAACTAAACAGTTTACCTTGAGTATCACTTGGGCAGTTGATTATTGTATTGGATAAATTGGATAAAACTGTCATTTTTATATTTCCTTTTATATTATCTTATAAAATTTAATGAAAAACTATGCAATTTTTGGCCATCCTGTATTTAAATAACTGAACTGGTAAGTGGTTAAATATCCATATTTAATTAAACTCCAGAGAAGATGAATAAACCATAAGTAAATTTAAAAATTATTCTTCTTACCAAAGTAATTTTTTGATTGTGTCTGAATTTCATCCTTTATTAAACCTTGTCCAATTGTATCCTTTAGGTGTTCTATTTCAGTCTCTAGAAAACATACTTCAAATTAATTTTTAAGGTAGGTATTAACATATGCATATATATATACTTAGTATTACCTTTATTTGCATTTTAATTAGAAAAATCACAATTAAAAGTCCATATTAAAGTAAGGTGAGGATACAAATTTGAAAGAACTGTTACCAATTGTATAAACTTCTTTTTTTTTTTTTTTTTTTTTTTTTTTGGTTTTTCTCCGGTACCAGGAACCGAACTCACGACCTTGTGCTTGCTAGGCAGGCGCTTTGCTGCTGAGCTAAATCCCCAGCCCCTGTATAAACTTCTTTATATTGGTATATAGAGATGTTCAGTACTTTGTCCAAGATCATATATATATATATATATATATATCAAACAATGATATTGATATGCAGGGTGATGCTCCATAACTCCTTAACTAGTATTTTTCCATACAATACAAATATATGTAATTGACATTATTCTAGATAATTTATGATAATAAAGTATAAGTATACATTAACATATAGTAAGATTGTAGGGATATATTTGGTGAGATGTATATTTAGAGTATAACATGTTTTAGGTCAAGTTGCAAACAATGGTCATCACAACTTATAGACTATTATTATAAAACGGAAATTGCAAGCCAAGTACAATGATGCATATCTGTAATCCCAGTATTCTGGGAGGCTGGAGGAGGACAGAAAATTCAAGCTCAGCTAAAAAAGGAAATTTAGCGAGACCTTGCGTCAAAAAATAATAAGAAAAGGCTGGTGATGTAGCTCATTGTAAAGGCAAATACATTCACGGTCTTTTTAAATGCAACTATAAGTCAAATAAGCATCAGTGATAGAAAAGAAGCAAGTAATCCATTATGGTTTTGATTTGCAATAATGTCCCCTGAGAGTCTCATATGTGGAGGTAGACCCTGTTCATAAGGAGCAGGTCACAGGAGGTAGGACTTGGAAGGGTATATTCTTTTCCCTTGTTCCTCATTTCTTTGATTCATGCAGTAAACAGTTTTTCTCCACCAGGCCCTTCTATTATGACATTTTTGCCTTGGAGCCAGCTGACCACAGATTGAAATGAGCCAAAATAAACCCCTCCTCCTTCAGGTTGTGGGTGTTATTATTTTGTCTTAGTGACAGCAAAGTTGACTAGTACAAAAATTGGCACCAGGAGTGGGGTTGTTGCTGTAATTGTACCTAACTGCTTTATATTTTGTTTATCACAAGAGTTTGGAGAAATGGACTATAATGTCCTAGACTGATGTAAACAGAGATTGATGAGAGATTCTGGTTAGAACTCAGAAGACTGGAATCCTGATAAAAATGTGAGCAGTACAGGTCAGGCTCAGGAGGTTTTAGTCGGAAAGAAGGACTACATAGGAAGTTGGACTACAGGCTGTATGTGTTATTCTCTGGTAGAAAACTTATCTATACTTTGCTCAGATCCTGAAACTTTGAGGAAGACTGAGATTTATAGTAACTAACTCATTAATCTGGTGGAAAAAATTTCAAGGAAACCCAATATTCAGAATGTGTGACATGGGTACTTCTGGCTATTTTTAGTGAGATCTATAATGACAATCAGGAACAAAAGGAAGTGCTGAACATTTGAAAAATTTGCTGTTTCTTCAAAAAGGGAGGAGCACTTACAACTTTGGGGCAAAGGATGGAATAGTGCTAAAAAGATTTTAATTAATGAAAAACCAGGTACTTCATACTGAGGACATTTCAAAAATCAGCAAAGCCCTAATCATTACAGGTTCAAGGTTGCAAAAGCTAAATCTTTTATCTGAGAAGAAAATTGCTTGGACACGTGCTTATTCAGGGCAACCTAGGAATGTATATCTTAGCGTTCAGACATCTGGGTACTCAGAGGATTCTCCAGTTGTGGTTCTGGGGGGTTGATTACTGTTGAAGCTGGCAGCTGACCCTGGCATTACCCACGTGGTGCTGCTTTTTCAGGCATGTAAAATACAAGAATTATGAAGCCATGGAAAATCATGAAGTCACGGAAGGTTCCACTCAAATTTTTAAAAACAGCCTGGATGCCCAGGTAAAAATACTGACAAGGTCACAGTCCCTGCCAGGAGTCCAGGAAAGGGCATTACATGAAGCTGACAGAGTGAACCCAAAGGGTCTTCACTAGACCCCAGAAAGCTGGAGATGCCAAAACTGTGGAATGTCTGCTAAAAAAAGCTGCAGGCAGTGAGAGGAGTCAACACAAGCTAGAGGCCATATGGGCTCTAACCAAGGGTGTGGGTGTGGTTTTTCAAGTCCTTTTTGGTTCACATCTCACCACAACCTCACCTGGCTGATGAACATCCTGTGACAGGATTTAAAATTTGCCCTGCTTGGTTTTAGTCATGCCTTATCTGATTTCTGTCTACTCCCTTATTCCTCTCTCTCAATAAGCCTTTCCTCCTCTTAAAAAAAATCTTTAGAAAAAAATTTCACTTTTATTGAATATGTATAGTCTTTTCTCATCAATACTCCCTAAACAATATAGTACAATAAAGTTTTACATTTTATTAGGTATGTTAAGTAATCTAGAGATAATTTAAAGTATACAAGAGAATGTGTATAGGTTATATGCAAATATTATTGCACTTTATCTGAAGGACTTTAGCACCTGTGGATTTTTTACACAAGAATAGTCCTGAAGCCAGTCTCTCAAGGATGCCAAGCGATGACCATACATGTCAGTCAAACTGAGGATCTATTTCACACATACTAATTGAATTTCTGATGAGATATAAAAACATTGCTCCTATAAATACGGCTTTATCTCCATTTTCCAATTTTTATATCATTGTTATACATCATGCCTTAAATATTAAAACATTATAGTAATTTTATAATAATTTCCTTATGTAATTTTATCCTTTTAAAATAAATCTGAGAAAAGAAAGATCAAATATATATTTATAGTTTTTGTCGTATTAACCTTCTTTGTAGTTGTTGGTTCTTTTTTTACTTTCCTGTGCATTTGGGTTACTATACAGTATCATTATTTTTAGGGCAATATATTTCATTTTCTACTCCTCACTTTTGTACTATTATTGTGAAATGTATTTTACATGATTGACAGTATAATTAAATTATATAATCATATTTATAAAATCAACTTATAAATCATTTGAAGGAAGAAATGAAATTAAACGTACATTTATAGTCTTTTTTGAATTACAAAATTTTAAAACCTGTGATTTTTTTGTGGGTGATTTAAATTATTGTCAGAGGTCAATTTCCATTAGCCTAAAGAAATATTCATATATTTTTGAGGAAAGTTCTGCTAGAAATGAAATATCTCAATTGTTATTTACTTAGCAGCCCCTCTCACATTTCTTTTTGAAAGATACTTTTGCTAGATGCTGGATTTGCTAGAGTTCTTATTTGGCAGTTTTTCCCCCTAGCACTTTGTATATGTGCTGCCGAAGTGGGCACCCCGCTAGCACTTTGAATGTCATTACACTGCCTTCTTGACTTCACAGTCTTCTTTGCAGGTACAGGGGTTCAAACTCTGAGTTTTGCATATGCCAGGAGAGTTCTCAACCCCTGAGTTGTAAGTCAGCTGTATAGTTTTTGATGCTAAGTCAGCAGACAATTTTATTGAGATTTACTTTTACATTCTGGAACATTTTTCTTTTATTGCTGTGTTTTTCTTTTTGTCCTTCAACATTTTTACTATGATAAATCTGGTTATAGATTTGTGTTTTTCTACATGGGTTTCATTGAGCTTAGGCACATTGACTCATATTATTAATCAAATATTTTCAAAGTATTCAGCCATATGTCTGTCATCTTTATTTCTTCTAACCCATTCTCTCTCTACTCTCTTTCTAATATTCCTATTGACTTAAATTTGCTGGTTCTTTCACCTGATAGTTAAAGTACTGTGTGAATTTTCCTTAAAGTTTATATTTCATTCTTTTTAAAAATTAGTTTCCATCACAATGCTGATATTATGTACTTTATAAGATACTGTCTTTATACTTTCCTTTTTTCCTTTAACTGTTTCCTTTAATTCTATGAATATATTTATAATAAATGTTTTGCTTTCATTTTATGTAGAATTCTCATTACCAGTTTTTGACTTTTTCTTCTGTTTGGTCCACAATTTCTATTTATATTTCTCTCTTTTTCTCTGTCTCTGTCTCTCTCATTGCTGATGATGTATAGTAGCAAATTTGGATACTGACATACTCTTTCCCTTTTCTGCACTTGTTTTTATTTGATAATATATGTTTTTAAGTGATTTATGATCAGAAGTGTCTCTAACAAGTCAACTCTAAGGCTAAATTCAGTTGTATGATCTCTGAAAAATATAACTAAAGGACTTTATTGCAGTTTGCCTGACATTTTCATCATATGGAGGGAACTAATGACCAAAGAAATAACTGTGTTAAACTGGTTTTCTTGTCAGATCTATTAGCTGGCCTTTCTGCTTTAGCAAATTCAAAAGAGAAATTTCTGTATAATCCTGAAACTGAATAGAACAGCATTGGATATACTGTATATCTACAAAGCACATTCTAAGGTTAGTTTATCATTGTTCTTAATGTTTTATATTCTAAGTGAGTGAATTAAAAAATTATATCCAGAGTTAACTATACACTGATAGTATAACTAGAACTACTTATTGGGGGAACTGATAAAGACTTTACTCATATAACTGTAATTTATAAGTACTACTCCCATTGATACCTATAATTAGTTAACTCTTAAGAAGATAAATTAACTAGAAATATTATAATATAATATTCTTGTTCTTACCAGGGTGATTCTTCAGTTGTGACTTGAATTCACTTTTTAATTTATCTCTTTCAGCTTCATGTGTAAATTGATCTATACCTGTTTCTATACAAATAAACAGAACAAAACACTGTATGTAACTATTTATATACTAGATTATGTGTATAGTAGTAAGTTAAAACATTTGTGTTTATAGAATAAGAGAATAAAAAGTCTGTATTGGACAGTAACACAGTCTTAGAATGGAAAAACAGTTAGCATGTATATAAGTCATATTATATGGATGCTTAGATATGTTTACTTAGTTGAATAAGAGTATATATTTACTGAAAAGAAAAACTGAAGAGTACCTAGGTGCCATATCACTTTCTTCTGGTGACTTTTCTATAGAATGCTCCCATATAAATTAAAATCATCCTGGATACATGATAATTATGTAACTTTTAAATTTATTTGAAGAACATATTAATTCTATAGTATGTTCCTGCTGAGCTAGAATAACTTTTTTCCATACATCAAGCTTCAAACTAAGGTCTTACTAGTCACAAGAATATATTATAATGGAGAAATTCTTTGATTCATTCAGGAATATTTTCATTCCCATTTAGGACACAAAACTGTAAATCATGTATGCACCACTGATGAAAAGAACAAATATTTGTTGGACTGAGAAAAAGTGCCCTCTGAGGTCCATTCAGCGTGTAGCAAAAGGAAATGGTTACATTTGCAAAATTATCAGGCTTGAGATTGGAGCCTTTTCCATTTCCATCATTATGCAATTTTATCTTTTTGTTGAAATTAGAACCTTAACCTGGTTCAAAGACATAGAAAAAAAAGTTGCCTGTAACTCTATGATGTTCTCTTTCTCTCTCCTCTCTCTCTCTCTGTGTCTCTGTCTCTGTCTCTCTCTCTCTGTACTGGGAATTGAATGCAGGACCTTGCACTTGCCAGGCAAGCACTGTGCCACTGAACTATGCCCCAGCCCTGATGTTCTCACCATGACAAAATCATGCATTTCTCAGAATGCATCGCAGCTGTGAAGTGATGCATGACTATATTTATAGCATTTATTATATTAATCTTATTCATAATTTTTAGTTATATTCATTGTTCTTATGGATTTTTTTATTTTAAAGAGAAAAAACAACAAAATAGCAACAACAAAGACAAAAACAAAACAACATGAAAACAATAGAAATGATTTTTATGGTTGATACATTGTGTCAACTTGGGGAGTCTAGAGGTTTCACTAAGTGACTCAGCAGTTCTGCATCTTACCCTTACCCTTCTGGGATGTTGCTCATTGTATCAATTTGAGAAGTTTAGGAAGTTAACTGTGACTCAGTAGGGAGCCAGGGTGCTTACTTTGTATTCATACTGAGTCTGGGCAAGAGAAAGGCATGCAGAGAGTGTGGGTATGGAGGACAACCTCCACACCCACAGGGCACGTAGGCTGCATAAAAAAAGGGAACTGAGAAAGGACTAGTGGCTGGTTCTTTGGAGGAGCTCCAGTCTTCTTCTTCAGCTTGGTCATCTCCTAGCTTCTAGTGCAGACTGTTTGGCTTCTGCCTGGGGAGTAGGCTTTCTGGCTTAAATCGTAGATTCTTCAGCATTTCATTGCAGAATCATCAGCCTGCTGATACGGACTTGCACGGACACTGCAGTGAGCTCCAGGCCCGGGGCTGGGCTCTTCAATCTCCAGCGTGCAGACACCCTCTGCTTGCTTCCTCATCCAACTCTGTGGCTAACCATTGTAAGCCAAACTTATAATTTCTTGTACATTTGTGTATCTGGTGTTATACCTGTTTCTCTAGTTAACCCTGACTGCTAAAATGATACAGGATTTCAAAACAAGATGATAAATAACAATGGTTGTTATATTACATATTGTTATCTTCAACAAAATTGCTCAGATTACCAGATGTAAGAATGCAAGATTAATCAAACAATTAAAGATAATAAAAGGTGCTAAGAAAAAAAATCAGAAATGATGTAGAGCTTCACTAAACAAGATGGTAGGAATTCAACTGCATAGTTGTTATACTGCATATTTTTGTCTTCAAATAAGTTGTTCAGATTACCAGATATAAGCATGCAAAATTGGTCAAGAAAAAAAAAAAGCATTAAATGTTCCTTTCAATAAACCCATAGACATCAACAGTACAATTATCCCAGTTATCCTAGTATATACATATATATTTTTCTTCCTTCTTTTATTCTTTTCTCCTTTCCCTGATCCCAGTTGTTACTTCCTTTTGAGCAATTTCCTTCCTGTTCACAATGTCTATTGTACCTTTTGGATTTTATTTATTCTTTTAGGTTCTTACACTAGGGAGACAATATAATGTTTACACATGTGGGTCTGATTTATTTCACTTATAATTATGGTCTCTAGTTGCATTTATTTACCTACAAAAGCCTTAAGTTCATCTTTTTTATAGCTGAGTAATACTCGATTACATAAAAATACTACATCTTTTTTATCCATTCCTCCATTGGTGTGCATTTGGGTTGCTTCCAAGATTTAGCTATGACAAATTGTGCTGCTATAAATATGGGTGCACATACATTGCTGTGGCATGATGTTTTCAGTTCTTCTAAAAAAATACCCAGAAGGAGAATAGCTAGTTTAAGTGGGACCTCCAATCCCAGTTTTGGAATGAATCTCCACACTGATTTCCACAGTGGTTTCACCAGTCTATACTCCCACAATAGTGCAGAAGGGTTCCTTTTTCCCCACAGCCCCTCCAGCACTTGTTATGGGTTGATTTCTTGATGATAGCCATTCTTTCTGGGGTGAGATGGAATCTCAGAGTTACTTTAATTTGCATTTCTCAAATGACCAATGATGTTGAACATTTTTTCAAGTATTTATTTTCCATTTTTATTTTTTATCTGAGAAGTGTGCATTCATCTCAGATGCCCATTTTTGGATTGGGTCTTTGAATTTGGGGGGCCTGATTTTTTTTACTTCTTTATATGTTCTATATATAAGTTCTTTGAGGGACAGTTGGCTGAAGTTTTTTCCAAATTCATGGGCTTTTTTACTCTGTTGGTGATTTCCTTTGATGTGCAAAAACTTTTCAATAAGATGAGATCCCAGGTGTTGATTCTTTGAAGAATTTCTCATGAAATTTGGGTTTTCTTCATGAACTCTCTGCCTACCCCTATGTCTTTAAGATTTCTACCTACTTTCTCTTCCAGTAGATTTAGTGTTTGTGTTTTAATACTTAGATCTTTGATCCATTTTGATTTTAGTTTAGTGCATGGTGATGGACATGGGTCTAGTTTTAGTCTTTGGTGTGTTGGCAAGCCAGTTTTTCCAGCACTGTTTATTAAAGAGGCTATCTTTCTTCCAGTGAACATGTTTGGCCGTTTTGTCAACGATAAGGTGGCCGAGTGTGTTTGTAGTTGTGTCTGAATCTTCTAAATCTGTTCCATTCATCCTCAGGTCTGTTATTTTTTCGCCAGTATCATGCTGATTTTATCACAGTGGTTTCGTACTATAATTTCAAGTCAAGGATTGCGATACCTTCTGCCTTACCTTTGTTGTCCAGGATTACTTTTTGCTATTCTAGGTCCTCTTCTGGTTCCAAATGAATTCTAGGAAAGTTTTCTCTAGATCTGTGAGGTATACTAGTGCTGTTTTAATTGGGATTGAATCTGTTCAATAATTTTGGGAGTATGGCCATTTTCACAATGTTGGTTTCCTACTCATGAGCAAGGAATATCTTTCCATTTTCTGAAATCCTCTTTGATCTCTTTTTCAGAGTACTGTAATTGTCAATGTATAGATCTTTTACTTCCTTTGTTAGACTGATTCCTAAGTATTTCATTTTTTGTTTGCCATTGTGAAAAGTGTGGTTTCCCTAATTTCTCTCTCAGTGTGTTTGTTCATTGTGTATAGGAATGCTATTGATTTTTGAGTGCTCACTTGGTATCCAGCTATGCTACTGATGTCTTTTGGTGGAGTTTTTGGGGTCTTCTATGTAGAGTGCCATGTCATCTGCAAATAACGATAATTTCATTTCTTTCTTTCTTACCCTTATTCCTTTTATTTCTCTCTCTTGTCTAATTTCTCTGGCTAGTATTTGCAGAACTATATTGAAATGGAGTGGTGACAGTGGACATCCATGTCTTGTTCCTGATTTTACAGTGAAAGCTTTCAGTTTTTGTCCATTTAGTATGACGTTGCCTGTTGGTTTGTCATAGATGACTTTTCAGAATGAGGGAAAGACCATCTATTCTGATTTTCTGTAGGGTTTTTGTTATGAATGAGTGACAGACTTTATCAAAAACTTTTCCGCATCTATTGAGGTGATCATGTGATTTTTGTCTTTGGCTCTACTGATATGGTGCATTATATTAATTTATTTGTGTATACTGAACCATCCCTGCATTCCTGGGATGAATCCTACTTGGTCATAATGTATAACCTTCTGGATGATTTGCTGTATTTTGTTTGCCAGTATTTTCTTGAGAATTTTTGCATCTATGTTCATTAGGGAGATTAGCCTATAGTTCTCTTTTTTGCCTGGATCTTTCTCTGGTTTTGGAATCAGGGTAATATTTGCCTCCAGGAATGAGTTAGGGAGAATTCCTTACCTTTCAAATTCAGAAAATAGTTTGAGAAGAATTGGCATTAATCTTCTCTAAATTTCTCATAAAATTCAGCTGTGGAACCATCAGGATTTGGGTTTTTGTTTGCTGGTAAGGTTTGTTTTTTATTACATTTTCAATTTTGTAGGCTTATATGGAGTTTTTCAGTATTTTTATATCTTCTTGATGCAGCTTTGATAATTCATATGTATTTAGAAATCTCTCTATTTCCTCCATGTTTTCCATCCTATGAGAGTAATGATTTTTGAAGCAGGTATTGATAATCCTTTGAATTTCTACAGGATCTAAAATGATTTCACTCTTTTTATTCCTTATTACATGAATTTGAGTTTTTTTTTCCCTTTTTTTGATAAGTTTGGCTAGGGAATTATCATATTTATTTATTCTTTTGAAGAACCAACTCTTTGATTCATTAATTCTTTGTATTGTTTTCTTATTCTCCATTGTGCTAATTTCTCCTCTGATCTTTGTAATGTCCTGCCTTCTTTGAGCTTTGGACTTGACTTTTGCTAGAAGCTTCAAGTGCAGCATGAGGTTATTTGTGCTTGTTCTGTTTTCTTGATGTGGGAATTCACCACTATAAACTTCCCTCTGAGGACTGCTTTTATTGCATCCCTCAGGTTCCACTGAGTTGTATCTGCATTTTCACTTGATTGTAAATATTGTTTAATTTCATCTGTCATCCACTGGTTGTTCAGGTGGGTGTTATTTAGTTTCCATGTGCTTATGGAGTTTTTATGATTTCTTTTGTCAATAATTTTCAGTTTTATTGCACTGTGGTCTGATAGCATGCATAGGATAATTTCTATTCCTTTGCATTTACTTAAGCATGTTCCATGGATTAGTATATGGTTTATTTGACAAACCATGTCATGTGCAGCTGAAAAGAATGTATTCTGATCCTGTTGGGTGCAACACTGTAAAAATCTACTAAGTCCACTTGTTCATAAGTTTGGTTTACTTCTATTATTTCTTAATTGATTTTTTTTTGTCTAATTGATCTATCCCTTTGTGACAAGGGGGTGTTAAAGTCCTCTGTTATGATTGTGTTTGTACTTCTCTGATTTTTCATGACTTTTAAAATTTGTCTTATATAGTTTGATGTTTCTGTATTTGTGCATAGATATTTATGATTGTTATCTCCTCCTCTTTCAGTTTTCCCCTACAAGTGTATAGTGACCATCTTTATCTCTTTTGATCATTCTTAGTTTGAAGTTCACATTGTCTGCAAAGAGAATAGCTACTCCTGTTTTTTTTCTGTTTCCTATTGTATTGAGTATTATTTTCCACCCTTTCACTTTCAGTCTATGAATGTTCTTTTGAGTCAAATGTGTTTCTTGTATACAGCATATTGTTGGATTTTGTTTCTTGATCCAGTCTACCAGTCTGCTTCTTTTGATAGGTGAACTGATGCCATTTATATTGTTATAACTGATATGTATTGGCTTATCTTTGCCATGTTATTTTCCTGTTGTTGGTTTCTCACTGTTTGATTCCCTGCTTTGCTTGGTGGTTCCTTTCTACTGTTGTTCTTGGAATTGTGCTAATTTTTTATCTCTTTCTAGAATATTTTGCAGTATTCTTTGTAGGGTTGGTTTGGCACTCATGAATTTCTTCAGTTGTTCTTTGTCATGGAAATATTTTATTTCTCCATTAATTCTGAAGGACAGCTTTGAATGGAACGTTAATCTATGTTGGAAGTTGTTTTCCTTTAGGACCTGGAATACTTCACTCAAAGTTCTTCTTGACTTGATGGTTTGTGTTGAGAAATCTGCTTTGATTCTTATGGGCTTTCCTTTATATGTGATCTGTTTCTTTTCTCTAACAGCTTTTAATATTCTGTTCTTTTGCTGAATTTCTCGGATCTTGATCAGTATATGTTTGGGCATAGATTTATTTTGATTATGGGTAATTGGAATTCTATATGCCTCACTTACCTGTATGTCAGATTATTTTTCCATCCTCAGGACATTTTCTGCTATTATTTCTGCAAATAGTCTTTTTATTTTATTTATGTTGACTCCTGTTTCATTGATACCTGTTAGTCTTGTTTTTCTTCACATCATCTTACAGCTGTTGAATTGCTATTTCCTGGTTCCTTGTTATTTTTCAGAGGTCTTTGCTTTCACGATCATTAGCAGCAATGCTCTTTAAGGTTTCAAAGCCTATCTTCAGCCTCCTTCAAGTGGTTTTGCTACCTTTTGATGGAATTTTTAATTTCCTAGGTATCTTTTTGAATCTGTTTCATGCATTCTAATTCTTTCCTATATTGTTCATTCAATGTTTCCATCATTTTCTATGCTCCTCTATTTTTTATCTTTCTTCTTTAGATGTGCTGAGTGATTCTTTCATTATTGTTGTCATTTTTTTTTTAACCTAAGAGATTATTTGTGATCTGGTTTCTTCCACAGCCGTATGGAGTTGTTTCTTTACTTCATTTGGTATCATTTCAGAAATTTCAGGTGCATGACTTCCATGTCAACGTCTCCTGGACTTGTTCTGGGTGTGGTGGAGGTCTGAGATTGCATTTTGCCTTTTTTAAAGATCCTAAGGTTCCCTGGGGCTCAGTATGACTCCCACAATGAGGAGAGGGGTTGTGGTGAGGTTCTCAAAGTTCCCCAGGACCCAGTGTGTCTCCCTCAATGGTGTGGGGGTGTGAAGTGTAGTCCCCGAGGCTCCTGAAGCTGTCTGGGTCTCCATGTGGCTCTTGCTACAGTGGGAGGAGTGAGGAGTGGCTCACCAAGGCTCCTGTGTCTGTCTGAGCTCAACATAGTTCCTGTGCCAGTGTGGTGGGATTAGTGCACCATCACTGAGGCTCCTGAAGCTTCTCTGGGTTGTGTGGCTTCTGCCCCACTGGGAGGTTGGCAGAGTGCAATCTGTTCTAGTGGATTATTACCTTATTATTTTCTTACTTCAGTGCATCACTTCCCACCATCACAATTGGTGTTAGTGTAGATTGCAGTGCATGACTGTACTTCAAAGATACAACAATATAATTATATAAATATTATTCTATATAATTGACATTAAAGTGAATTAAGAGAAAGGAGTTGAAATTTGCTTTGTATCACCTTTCAGAATTACAGACTTCCTTCAACCCATGCCCAAGCACTACTGAATGATAATAGGTTTACAGGGTTTCTCTTTCAATGTATCCTTCCTTTATTTGTCTGTTAAACTGTCTGCATCAGACAGAGATCAAGGAATGGCTTGCCTAACGTTCGACTAAAGATAGCAGTATAGTATCTGAACCAAACCAACAGAACTAAAGGACTCTGTATCTGTAATGCTATTACTATGTCTAACATTTAAAGGAATAGTTGATGCTTAATTTTTTCTTGACCAATCTTGCATGCTTATATCTGGTAATCTGAACAACTAATTTGACAACAACAATATGTAATATCACAACCATTGATGAATTCCTACCATCTTGTTTAGTGAAGCTCTGTATTGTTTCTAATTTTTTTTACTACTTTTTATTGTCTTTAATTGTTTGATCAATCTTGCATTCTTACATCTAGTAATCTGAGCAACTTCATTGAAGATAACAATGTGTAATATAACAACATTGTTAATTCCTATCATCTTGTCTTGAAATCTTGTATCATAATTTTTGTGTGTTGTTTTCATCTTCACTGTTGTTATTTTGTTGTTTTTTTCTTCCTAAAATAAAAAGTAACCAAAGAACTGATAGCTATTGAAGCAACTTATTTTCCACTTTGTATCACACCTATCAGCCAGCTGTTTTAATTTTGCGGATTCAAAGCAACTAAAATAGCAACAGATATAGTTGCCTGACTAATATTCTAAACTCACTATATCATTTGATTTTTTTGTATTGCTTGCTAAATGAGTGAATTCTAAAAGCAATGATATCAAGCTAATTTTATGTTTCTAAGAAATACTACCATACAATTATAGCATGGAACTTATGAGGCTTTTTGCCCATTCCATAGTAACATAGGTAATGTTGTAATTAAAGATACATATTAATTAAACTCCAAAGGTGAATAAATATTAAACTTCAAAATTTTTTCTTACCAGGAAGAGATGGTGAGAGTGTCTTAAACTCATCCTTCTGTAAGTGTTGTCCAAAAGCATCTCTTAACTGTTCTAGATCAGTTTCTATAGAAATAAACAAAGTAAAAACAAGTAAGGTAATCCTAATGTAAGAATATGATGGGTGTGTGTGTGTGTGTGTGTGTGTGTGTGTGTGTATGTTTGAAAGAGAGAGCAAAAGTGTGGGAGAAAGATAGAGAGACAAAGCAAGAGAGAGAAAGAATTAACTAACATTTTTAATTGATGATTAAATGTTATGATGATTTTTTTGGATTTCCAAATCACAAAACATTGGAACTGGAAGATCTGTTGGCAACCATATGTGCCTCAGTGCATTAAGTCTTAAAATGTTTAGCAATTTGAGTAAGACCTCATATCTAGATAATAATAAAATTGTTACATAAACTGATGCCTCATAATTCTTTCGCCAATGATATTGGCATACAATGAAATGCAAAATGAAAATAACCTACATAGTTTATGATAATAACATGAACTTCAAGTTTACATTACTTCACGCTGAAATTGTAGGGATATACCTGGTGAGGTGAAACACACCCTTCCCTCCAAGTTGACATGGAAAGCATGGACTCTATTGTCACAGAAAATTACTGTGCAGCAGAAATGCTTTGACTCACTCAAGAATACTTTAATGCCATTTTTAGGTAATTTAACTTTAAAATGAGTAGCCATCAATGACAGAAAATAGTAAGATGTTATGTGGACTGAGGATGAAGTAGTCTTGGGTTTCTCCTGCATTTATATCTGCTAGTGTTGAGGAGATGTGCTTAAGTTTGCAAAAGTATCAGGAGTGAGCCTGGATTTTGTTCCATTTGAATTTTTATGTTATTGAAAATTTTGTTGTATTTAGAAACCACAAACTAGGTCCAATAAAAAAAAAATCATTAAAAGGAAATTTATATTGAAAATCCAGTAATATTAATTGGTGATCTAAAGCCAATTACTGGGACTGAAGTTTTGCAGGTGAAATCTAGTTCTAGCAGTATATGTGCCTGCTGGAAACCTGTGAGAGATACCATAAATTGAATTCTGCTTGCCTCCCTCCCTCCCTCTTTTCCTCCCTCTCTTCTTTCCTTCCTGCCTTCCTGCCTTCCCACCTTCACTCCTTCCTTCATTTCACTTTCCCCCCTTTTCTCTTTTCCCAACTCTCTCTCCCCTCCCTGAGTCCATAAGTAAATGTTGCAGACTGCATTATAACTTTGACCTTGAAAGCAGAACTGTACCAGCACTGCAATATGCAGAGGTAGGGACTAGTCGAGGCTTCATTACTGAATGACATACATCAGACTAGAAAGAACAAATTTTTAGCATGTAAACAACAATACTTTGTGAAAGTAATAGGATCTTAGCAGTGTAAAAGTGGGTAACATCAACAGGCACATTTTAGCTTCACTGGTTCTTTCTCCAATTAGAACATGCAAGAAGGAACATGTAAGACAGTGACAGAGAGAGAGGGGGGCTCAGCACCAGGTTAAGCACAGTGTTTGTGCTGGAGAACTGTATCTGATGAGTCACAATTTTCCAACTTCACTATATCTTCTTGGCATTAGTTCTTTTTAAAAAATGCTTTCCAGATACAGTTTCACTGAGCTATTTATAAAATAACATTTTATACAATTTGCCAATTTAAAGCATCGAACTACTTGACTTTTTAACATATTAATGGGGTTGTGTTATAACCCCATTAAATTTTAGAATTTACATTTGTACTAATTAAATTCCAGAGCAATATGAAAATGTCACTCATATAGTTATATTTCATTGTTTCCATTTATGCTATTGTTATACACAGTACATCTATATTAAAGACATTGTTATAAATTGTTATAATCATCTTTATATAACACTATATCTTTTAATAGAAAATGAGATAAGAAAGAATTTTAAAGTATATGTTGATAGTGTTTATTATAAAATTTTCTTATTTATAAGGATAAAAGGGCATCCACCATTTTTTGTCTTTTCTTTTTTTTTTTTTTT
>NW_004955462.1:4584640-4603240 GCF_000276665.1 Chinchilla lanigera
TGGCAGCTTTGTTTTCCTGGAAGTCTCTTAGAAACTGGTTCATGCGTTCTAAGTCCTCAGGTGTCTATTTCTATCTCTTTGTGACTTAAGCCCCAGTTCTTCTCATTACCAAGTTCAAACATTTTCAAATGGCTATGACTCATTTAGATATCTTTTATTATTATTTTTGCCCATTTTCCTATTGAGTTTTCATTTTTTCTTATTGCTTTGTTAGAAATTCTTTAAATATTCAGGATGAAAGCATTCTGTATAGTATTTTTGCTGCAAAATAATATCCCAATCTAGAATGTTATTTTTAAAATCTCTTAATAGAGATTTTCATGAATATAAATCATCTTTTCATGAATATAAATTTTTAATGTAGTTAAATTAAAAACCACATTTATTTATTTATTTATTTTTTTTTTCCAGTACCGGCAATTGAACTCATGACCTTGTGCTTGCCAGGCAGGTGCTGTAGCACTGAGCTAAATCCCCAACCCCAAAAACCACATTTAGATTTAATGTTTATTGCATTCTTTACCTAATCCAAAGACAATAATATATTTTCTTATGTTATTTCTGAGAGCATTACTTTATAATATGCATATGAATAGAGCTATTTTGAAAAGAAGTTATTTTACATTGATTATATACTTTCTTCTTTGTCAATATTACATACAAGCCTGTTTCTTACAATAATTTGTTCCATTCACAAATTTATTCATTTGTTTAATGTACCAGTATCACACTAGTTAAATAATTGCATCTTTATAATATAACCTGATATTTAGTATGTTTTTTCTTCACATTTGGGCTCTATTAACTTTTTTTTTTGTTTTTTTTTTCCTGGTACCAGGAATCAAACTCACGACCTTGCTCACAGGCAGGAGCTGTGCCACCAAGCTAAATCCCCAGCCCTCTAATAACTTCTTTACAGATTTCAGCATTTAGCTTATCAATTTTCAGGAGATGTTTTGCTGGGATCTTTTTTTCTTTTTGTTAAGTCCATTTCATATCTTTTCAAAAAAGGAAATCTTTGACTCACTGATCTTTTGTATATTTTTAGTCTCAATTTTGTTAATTTCTGTTTTGAATTATATAATTTCTTTCTTTTTATTTGTTTCAGATTTGCATTGTTCTTATTTTTCCAGTACCTTAAGATGTATAATCAAGCTATTTATTTGGGATTGCTCTATTTTTATGTGTGCATTCACAGCCATAACCTTTCCTCTAAAAACTGCTTTCACTGTGTCCCACAGGGCTTGGTACATTGTGCTTCAGTTTTCATTGGATTTTAAGAACTTTGAAATTCATCCCTGATTTACACTGTGGCCCATTGATCATTCAATGATATATTATTCAATATCCATGTATTTGTGTAGATCTGTGGCTTATTTTGATGTTTATTTCTAGCTTTATTATACAAGATGATAGTATGAGGGATTATTTCAATTGTTTGTATTTATTTAAGAATGTTTTATGGCCTAAAATATGATCTATTTTGGAAAAAGTTTCATGTGCTGCTGAGAAAAAAAATGTATAGTCTGTTGTTGGATGGAATGTAGATGTTTATTACATTAATTTGTTCAGTGGCTTAACTCTGATGTTTCTTCAATTTTTTGGGGGGGTGAGTATGGTTGACCTAATTGTGAGAGTCATGTATTGAGATTTTCCACTATTATTACATTAGTGTCTATCAGTCCTCTAAGTTTTTAATTCATGAAGTTGGGTGGGCTAAAATTTGGTGCACAGTTATTTACAATTGTTTTCTCCTTTTGTTGAATTGTTCCCTTTAGAAGATATAGTAGTCAACACTTCTTTTAACCAATTTTGGCTTGAAGTCTACTGTGTCTGAAAATAAGACAACTACTCTTGCTTGTGGGCTCCAGTTGAATGGACTATAATTTTTCCACTCTTTCACTTTTAGACTATGTACTTCCTTTTGGAGGAGGTGTGTTTCCTATAGGTGATACATACTTGCACTTTGATTTAAATTATATCTGCCAGTCTGTGTCTTTTGAGTGGGGAGCTGAGACTATCACTATTGACAGTTAATACTGTAAAGTGTTTATTGAATCCTGCAATTGCATTAGTTTTCCACTGCTGATTCCTTTATATTTTTCCTACTAAGTTAGATGTATACTTTCCTTTGTGTTCTCTGGTGCTGGTAGCCACCCTGTCTCTGTCTAGGCCTTCTTCAAGCAGTTTTTGGCAGTGATGGTGTGGTCACCATGTCCTTCTCTAGGATTTCTTTATTGTGGAAAGTCTTAACTTCTCTGTCAATTTTGAAGGCTAGTTTTGTAGGATACAAAGTCTTGGTTGACAAGGTCGTCTTTATGACTTGAGAAGTTTTTCTCCACACTCTCCTGCTCTTTAAGGTTTGTGCTGAGAAATCCACAATTACTTTACTAGGTTTGCTTTATATTTTACTTGTATTTTCTCTAACAGCTTTTTATTACTTTGTACTTTTGGTGAATTCATGTAATTTTAATTATGATATGTCATGAAGAGGTTCTTTTTTGGTTGTGTTTATGCCTTTGACCATTTAAATTCTTAAAGTTTTATTAGAATACATTTGCTGTACATGAAATTTACATTTATCTTGGAGAGTAAGTACATGTACATAATTCAGCAAGTTTCTTTTTTTTAAATCCTCTTCTCCTTCCTACCCACCCACCTCCTTCCAGCTCTAAACCCTCTTTCCCTATTTTCATTATTATTGTTATTACTATGTGTGTTTATGACATATAATGTTTAGATTTATTGTGGTTATTAGGCTCCTGTACATTGGTTATCTTAATTCTTCTTACTTCCTCTATCCCCCTCCTCCAGTTTCTTGGACCCTTTCTCATTTGCAAGAGATCTATCTCCTTATTTCCATCCTCCCAGCATTTATTTTGCTCTTCCTTTATACATTATGTTGTTGAAATGACAAATATCATATGGTGTTTAAGCTTGTGTGTCTGATTTATTTCACTCAACACTGCATTTTCCAGGTATCCATTTTCTTAACATTTCAAATTTATCCTTTATAGTCAAGTAATATTACACTATGCATCAATACACATTTTCTTTCTTTTTTTTGTTTGGTACTAGGAATCAAACTCATGACCTTGTGCTTGCCAGGCAGGGACTATGCCACTGAGCTATATCCCTGGCCCGATACTCAATTTCTTTATCCATTCATCTGTTGATGGGCGTACAGGCTACTTCCAGTAATTATCTATTATAAATTGTTCTGCTATAAACATAAGTATGAAAGTATTACTGTAATATGATGCATTTAGCACTTTGGGGAAGATACGTAGAATGGGAATAACTATGTAATATGGAATATCTAATTTTAGTTGAGAAACCTCCATACTGATTCCCATAATGGTTGTACATTCTCATTTATATTACCACCAACAATATAGAAGTGTTCATTTTTTTATACAGACATGCTATCATTTATTATTCTATGACTTTTTTTTCTTGATTGGTTATTCTTGTTTTTATATGAGTGTGAACACTATTTCTAGTTTTTGCTGTTCATATTGATTTGGTCTGTTCTTGGTTCTTTCTTTTTTCTTTCTTTCGTTCCTTTTCTGATGGTTTCCCAAACCTTGTTGAGTCTTCCTTTGTCCATCAGCCCTACTTTTAATCTCTTTCTGCATTTCCTGATCTTTTCTATTTCTCCATTTTTTCCTTTTGCCCCCTTTAAATTCTCTCCTCTCAGGGGAAAATTGCTTCATTGAGGGGATATTTACTCTACACAACTTTGGTTTGGTTTAGATTTTGTTATATAGCTATAAATCTTGTTCATTAGTTAAAAGTGGCAAAATATAAGTTACCATAGGCTGTAATTTTCTAGCCTGTGCTTGATGCTAGTGTTATTGCTGATTGTATTACTTAACCCAAGGTGATGTTGTTGTTCTGGTCACCTGTTCTCCCTTGTACACCAAAACTGAAATTGGCTGAGGGTCATAACCAATACTATAGCCAGTATCAAAGAACCAGGGGTAGGGCCAAATAGGCAGCAACTTCTCATCCCCAATAAATTGAAAATGTGGGACCTTGCAACAGACTCAGGAGCCAAGGGTCAACTACACCTGGAAGACATCTCTGAGGAGTGGTTGGTTCCTGTGGCATTGTTGATACCGGCAATAGAGTTGCCTATCATAAACAGTTTAGAATCATCAAAGCAAAATCTAAACTTAAAAAAATAGAGGATGAGAAGACATGGAAGCAGGATGCAGCCCAAGACTTCCAGCTCACCCAGGGCAAACCAAATGGGCACTGAGGTGGAATAATTTGAAAGCCATCCACATGAACTCCCTTAGAAGGCAACAATGGAAGTAACAAAGCAAATGAATCAGATTCTAAGAAACAATCAAATTAGAAATAATTTCTCAGATAATTAAAGTGATGATCACCATAATAAAGGGCATGCTTAGTGAGTCTTGAGTAGAAACAGATTATAAAAATAGAGAAGCTTAGGAAAATGATGGAAACAATTAATGCTTAATATAGGAAATAAATGGAATCTATGAAACATATTCAAACAGATATCCAGGAGATTAGAAATTCTACTGAAAGTATACACAGCAGAGTGAACCAATGTGAGAACAGAATATCAGATCTAGAAGAGAGGTTTGTGGTTAGCAATCACAGAAAGAAAGATTTCTTAAAAATACGTAAGGACCATGAAAAATCAATTCAATTGCTGCTAGAGGTTCCAAAGAAGATCATAAGATTTATTAGAATCATTGCAAAAGCAGGAGATAGTTCAAATGACAGAAAGAAAAACCTGTTCATAGAAGTAATGGCAGGAAACACCCCAACCATGGAAAAACAATTTGATGTACAGTTAAGTGAGACATACGGAACTCTGATTAGGCATAATAAAAAGATCTGCACAAAGGCATACAATAGTCAGGATTCCAGAAATTCAACACAAGAGGAGAATGTTAAAAGCTGTTAGAGAAAAGAAATAAATCACCTATAAAGGAAGGCCCATCAAATAATAGAAGACTTCTCAACACAGACACTTAAATCAGGAAGAGTTTGGTGTGAAGTATTTCAAGCCCTAGAAGAAAACAATGGCCAACCCAGATTGGTGTACCCCACAAAACTATTTTTCAAAATTGATGGAGAAATACAATACTCTCATGACAAACAGCACCTGAAGGAATATATCACCAGCATTCCAAAATGTTCTGACCTGAGTTCAATTCCAGGTTCAAAAAAAACCAGAAAATTGTTTCATTAGAACAGCACAGGTGGGGACTATTGTCCACTGTCACTGAGCACTTGTTTCTTTACACTGGGCAGTGTCACCAAAGGGAGCTAATCACCATTCATTTGTAAATAAATGAATTTATTTCAGTTTGTCTACTACCATTCGGGTATACAAATTTAAGAGCCCATAGAAATATGTGTAGACATTATAGAACACCAAGAGATTTTTACATGCAGAGGTGCAGGAATGGCAGGTCCCTAACAGAGGTGACACTGAGACTGAAACCAAACCCAAGTGCCCTAGCAGCAGGGCCAGCTGCTCCCAACCCTGGGTTGTCAGATAAGATACAGGACGTCCAGTTAAATTTGAACTTTATATAAGCAACGAACAACTATTTAGGATAACATGCTCCAAGTAAATGTTCAATGTTGCCTGGGACATATTTGTTCTTAAAAACTGTATGTGTTGTTTACCTGAAATAAACATCTATGTTTTTATTTGCTGTATCTCAAAAAAAAAAACCCAAAAAACAAAAAAAACACAAAATGTTCTGAAATATATTCAAAAAAGAGATAATAAAGACTACAATTACATGAACACCAATAGAATGAATTTAGCAGGTAAGGCAAACAATTAAACAGAAGGTGAAAAAAGGGAACCAACAACAGGAAAATAACATGATAAGGGTAAGTTAATATGTGTTAGTTATAATCACTGAATGTCAAGGATGGAAAACAATATTCCATGCAACAGGAACCTGGAAAGAAGTAGGGGTAGCTTTTGTGTTTGGAGACAGAGTGAATTTCAAGCTAGGACTGGAGAGACAAAGAAGGTCACTTCATATTTGTTAATGTAACATTCCAAGAGGAAGAGATAACAGTCATAAGTGTATATGTACCAAATACCAGCACAACCAACTATATAACACAAATATTAATGGACATGAAAAATCAAGCACTGATACTATTGTAATGGTCAAAAAATAGATCTAGACAAAAAATCAACAACTATCAGAGCTGAACCAAACCTTCAAACAAATGGACTTAGTAGATGTCTACAGAATGTTCTACCTCACAACATTAGAATACACATTATTCTCAGCTCCAAATAGGATGTTCTCCAAAAGAGACTACATACTAGCTCACAGAACATGCTTAAGTCAATGCAAAGGAATTGAAATTATCCCATGCATATTATTGGACCATAGTGCAATGAAATTAGAAATAAATGGCAAAAGAAACCACAGAAACATATGGAAATTAAATAACACCCTCCTGAACCACTAATAGGTCACAGAAGAAATTAAAGAAATTAGACAGTTTCTATAATTAAATGATAATTCCAATACAACATAGTGTAGCTTATGGGATGCAATGAAAGCGGTCCTATGAGGGAAATTTAATAACAGTGAATTCCCATATCAGAAAAACAGAGCAAGCTCAAATAACCTAATTTTGCTCTTCAAGTTTCTAGAAAAAGAAGAGTAAGTCTAGCGCAAAACCTGTATGAGGAAGGAAATTATAAAGATCAAAGCAGAAATTAATGCAATGAGACTAAGAAAACAATACAAAGAATCAGTGAATCAAAGTTGGTTCTTTGAAAGATTACATCTGACAAACCCTTAGCCAACTGTATAAAAAAAGGAATGAAATGGCTCAAATCCATGCAATTAGGAACAAGAAGGGTGAAATCACAACAGATCATACAGAAATCCAGAAGATCATCAATACTTACTTCAACTCTTAAATTGGAGTTGTAAACATCAGTTGTCTTTTATTCACTACCGAGGACGAAGCCTAACCATAGAACTTAAAAAAATACTTACTTCAAGAGCCTGTATGCTAGTAATGTGGCAGAGGGCAACAGTTCATGGTTGCAGAACAACAAAGCAACAAGAGCAAAAGGAGGAATGGCAGCAAGCAGCCTCCTTCCCTCCCTTACACTGTATGCAAACTATCCACCCCAGGTGAGTGTAGTACTCACACCCATAATCCCAGCATTGGATCATGAATCAATCACAAATCCTAGAAGCCCACCCCATGACTGCATGAGGATTTGCGGGGACATGCAGACACAAACCATAACATCTGGGATGCAACATACTTAGTCATGATGTATGATGACATTTTTGTCATGATGTGACAAAATGTATGACATTTTTAATGATGTGTTGCATTCTTTGCTCTAATTTTTTTTCAGGTTAAAAGTAGGAAAACTTATTGGGGAAAAAGAAGGGGAAATAGGAATTGGGAATGAGAAATAGGCATAGGAGGGGTCCTAAATGGGTTGCCAGTGAGCCCTTCTCTTAAAGGAAATTTTATAGAGCAAAATCATGAGGTGGTACATAGGTCAAAATTATGATTAACCAATAAGATTGCAAGTATGATCACTTAGGTAATATTGATCTAATGGTACCAAGGGTATATGGGTGACATCACTAATCTTGCTTGATAATAAACAGCATTAGTTTTGCCTTTATTCTTAGTAGTCTGAGTCTTTTTTTTTTTTTTTTTTTCTGGTAGCGGGAATCGAACTCACGACTTTGTGCTTGCCAGGCAGGCGATGCGCCGCTAAGCTAAATCCCCAGCCCCAGTAGTCTGAGTCTTAATGTGTGCTAAATTTTGTTGAGGGTTTTTGCATCTATGTTATGGAGACTGACTTGCAGTTTTCTTTATTAGCTGAATTTTTGTCTGGTTTTGGAATCACAGTGATGTCAGCATCCATAAATGACTTGGGAAGTACTCCTTTTCAATTTCATTAAAGAGTTTGAGGAGTACTGGTGATATAAATCCTTAAATGCTTTATAGAATTCAGCAGTGAATACATCAGGTCCTGAACTTTTTTAGTTGGTAGGTTTTTTCTATTATTGTCTCAATTTCATCACTTGTTATTGGATTGTTAAACATTTTTGTGTCATTTGGGGTTAGCTTTGATAATTTGTATGAGTTTAGGAATTTGTTCATTTCTTTAAGGTTTCCCAACTTGGTGGAATACAATTTTTTGTAGTAGTTATTATCATCTAGATTTCAATGGTATCTGTTGTGTTTTTACCTTTTTCATTTCTACTTGCACTGATGTGAGTCTTTCCTCACTTTCTCTTGACAGGCTGGCTAAGGGATTATCAATGTGTGTGTGTGTGTGTGTGTGTGTGCGCGTGTGCATGTGTGTGTGTGTGTGTGTGTGTGTGTGTGTTTATTTTAAGGAATCTGCTCTTCAGATTTGTTCATTCTGTATATTGTTTTTTAGCCTCAATTTCATTGATTTCTCCTCTTACTTTTATCATTTCTCCCAATTCTGGTTTGGACTTGAATTTTTTTTCAAACATCTCATGGTTCCTCATTAGGTTATTTATTTGAGTTGTTTTCTTTTCATAATGTGAGCACTGACTGCAAGCAATGAACTTTCTTGTTAGGACTGTTTTCACTGTGTCACATAAATTCCAGTGTATTGTACAGGCACTGCTATTATCTTCCATAAATTGTTTAATATCTTCCGTAACCCATTAGGCATTCAGGTGTTACTATGTTTCCAAGTAACTGTAAATTTTCTGCAGTTTCTTAGTTGATTTCTCTTTTCTTTGCATAGTGGTCGGATAATAAAAATGTGGGTGATTCAATTCTTTTATACTTACTTAAGCAGGTTTTCTGGACCAGTACATGATCTATTTTGGAGAATGTACCACGGGCTTCAGAAAAGAATGTATACTTTGTTGTAGTAGTATCTATTTTGTAGACATCTATTAGTGTATATATTTAAGGGTGTGATTCAGTTGTGATATGTATTGATTTTTGGTGCCTTGTTGATCTATCTCTTTGCAAAAGTGGGATACAAACACATTCACATGGGGCTGTAATTTGTATGTCTATGCCAGGTGGCTCTGATTTGAATTCAGTTGTTCTACCTGCTTGAGCTGCTTTCTAAAAATATAGGTGCCACTGTCATCCCCAAAACTCAAATGTGTATGACACTTTGGGTACTATGAACAAATCAGTAGCCTTTATGTACAAAATATTTTAAAGAAATTCTTGAATATAATTAAATTTTTTTTAATTTCGTGAAATAATTTGTTGATTATTATTTTTTAAATTGATAATAATTGTTTTTTTTTTTTTCCAGTACTGGGAATTGAACTCATGACCTTGCGCTTGCCAGGCAGGCACTGTGTTGCTGAGCTAAATCCCCAGCCCAAATTGGTGATAATTGGTAATAATATTAATTACTATTTATATTTGTACAGTAATTATTAGAATTCATGCAACTAATTAGATTTGGTTCACTCATAGAATTTGTATTAATTTTACTAGTAAAAAGACCAATAAAAGTGATTAGAGCTATTTGTACCACCAGTGGTACAAGCCACCTGATGGGACAGTCATGCACGTACTGCTGGTGGTTGAAGATGGTGAAAACATGTTGGCTAATGAAAATGATGTTCTCAAGGAACTAATAAGAGAGTGTCTACTGTATATTATAAACATTTGTAATGTATAGAAAAGCCATTCTATTGTTTCATGAACAAGTAAAGAGAAATATACTAAGTATTAAATGTTATTTGATAGAGTAAAAAGCACATTAAATCTACATATTAATATACAGAATAAGTGATAAGAATATAATATGATAAGAATATAATAAGTTGAGAATGGTTATAACTTTTTAAAATTTCCTATTGTTTTTATTATTTATTTATTTATTTATGCCTTTTTTGTGACACAGGGTTTCATTATGCAGTTCAGACTGGCCTTGAACTTACTTTGTAGCCCAAGCTGTCTTCGAACTCACAGCAATCCTCCTACCTCAGTCTCTGGAATGAAGGGATTACAGGCGTATGCTACCATGCCTGGCTTATTGTTTTTATTTTTAAATAAGTAGAATAATACAATTGAATACCTTAACTGACTGTGTTCTATTGTGTCCAAACATAAATCTTACCAACTACTTTGTCCATGTCAAAGTGAGATATTATGTCACCAATTGTTGGATGCAATGCTGGAAGATTTTCTGATGTAACTGGCAGTTGAGAGGCCACTTCATATTTAGCTATAAAAATAACAGATTGCCTGATTAGTTCATTTAAAGGATGTAATTTTTTGAGGTAAAATATACTGTCTAACATTAACAGATACATTTTATCTTACAATCATTTAACCTTATTTTCCTTAAAATTTGATGTACTAGCTGCTCAACTGAATACAAATGTTAAATAATTTACAATGCTTACAAAATAGCTATAATACAAGGTTATTACATTAATAAGAACTTTTCAAATGGTGTTATTTAACTCTCAGAAAATTGAAGTAGGTATTGTAACACCCTCTAACAGATGTTAGAAAAATTATATTTTTAAAAGTTGTATTGTTATTATGTGCAAAAAATAGGAATTAATTAGTTCTCTTAGATAAACTCAAGTGTCTACTAGGACTAAGCATGTAATTGGAATGAAATAAATTCCATTAAAATTGGGGTGGCATGAAGACCAGAGGTGAAATGGCGAACACTTGTTCTTTTCTTTTTTACTTAGATATGAGTTATTTTTATTTGCCAATACGCACAAAGTACTAAAGACTTCAAAATAAAAAGTAGAAGCTAATCTTGTAGCATTAAACTGCCATATATATATATATGTATATATATATATATGTTATCTACATTTACTAACTGATACAAAAATAATGATATTCAAAGCTCAAAACAGCAAGCATTAACTAAAAAATCCTCTGACAGCATTAGTAGACTTTATTCTTTATATATTAGTACAAAACTTGAACTTAATTTTTAACCTATTAAAATCAAATTTCACCTTGCTACCAAAGAGCTATTAGGGTTTCAGACCTTTCCAAAGGCTCACATCTCAGGAAGGCATCAAATCCTAAAACCATCTAGTATTTCTTAAATTTTTCTCTTTCCTTCTTTTTTGTTTTAGAAAGAATGTAAACTGCATCCTTACCATTTGGATTACAATAATTAAGTACAAAAACAATTTGTTTAACATCCTGTAAATTATTAAAAGCATCTACAAAAATATGAAAAGCAAGATCACAGTGCATTATACTTCAGCACACACATGGCAGCAACATAAGAACATTTAAAATGAGAATATAAAGATCTCTCTGTTTCTCAAACAAATAAAAATAATGAAGCTGTAACTACTCTTCTCATCTAGATTCTTAAAATGCAGCACTCAACAGAAGTAAATTATTGCATATTTAGCATACTTCTTTATCATATGATTCCTTCAAACCATGCTAAACTACTTTTTTAAAAAATTTAGTCTTGTTCTAAGCATAGTCTGTCTCAAGGTAACCTGAATGTGGAGAAGGAATAACAGATGTACACAAAACAGGCACAGCCACTTAAACATTTATTCTGCACAGTTAAATCACATCATACATATAAATCTTAACCCATCTTTTAATATGTTTTACCTCAACCTATGAAGAGAGTTAAATACCTAAAGTTATCATAATTGTATCCCAACCATAACTTTATTTTGTTCCCCAGTGCTTTAAATGAAGCAGGACAAAATCATAACTACTGTAATTAAAAAGATAATTTTTTAGTTCTTCAAAATGCTCAACCACATTAGAAACCGTACTTTGGTAACTAATCCTTTTTGCTTTTTAGTATTGGGAGCTGAAAAATACAACTCTACTGGTACTGGAAAGACTGAAAAAAGTATTCATTTAAAAAGGAAAAACAAGTGTTACATGCTAAAAAAAACCTCTAAAAATTAGATGGATTGCAGATGATAGTAAAGGCATGAAAATGATTCATTTGCTTGGCAAACTGAGATTTCACTTCCTTAACAAATTAACAGAAATCTGGAGTGGTGAGACCAATACAAATATAGCTCAAAGACAGCCAAGCAAAGCAGCTGTATTTCTGAAAAAACAAAACAAAACAAAACAAAACAAAACAAAACAAAACACCCAACAACAACAACGAAGAATTTTCAAATGCAATCATAAAATGTATTAAAAAGCACAGGTTACACAAGGATTCACAAATCAATCACATTACAAAATCTAGGATTAGCTGGGCTTGGTGGCACACAACTATAATCCCATGACTTCAGAAGCAAGAGGATTGCTGTGAGCTGAAGGTCAGCCTGGGCTACATAGTGGGTTCAAGGTTAGCCTGAACTACATAGCAGTATCCCATCTCAAAAAAATGTAGTAGGATTATGGAGAACCTGATTCTAAACACTCTGTTACAATTATGCATTCTTCTGCTTAGCACCAAGAATGACACTTTCAATAATAAGTACAATTTCTCCTTTAAAGTAGAGTCACTTACAAGTTAAAGCAAAGTGGTAATACCAAGTGAATTCCTTACAATAGCTTTTCTTTTAAAAGTTGTGTAGGGCAAAGTAGGCTGCCTACACAGAATAAAGATTTCTACAGTAACATTTATAAGCAGTGTTATATTTTGTGGATGACACTTGCAGAAAGATTTGTAAAACTCCCATGATAGTTGCACACATGCACATCAAACACTCCACACTCCACTCTCCCATCCTCCAAGAAAAATCTTCAGTGAGGTCAGATGCAGCCAAAACAGTATCATCTCCCTAAAGTTCTGGTGAGTGTCCTTAATTATAACTGAAATCCTTCTTAAAATAGCTATTGCCATTTTTATTGCGATTTATGAATCCCAAAGGAGCAAAATACATTCCTAGGATTGAGTTATGCATATTATTTCCACGTTCTGATTTTCCCCTATTGAAATGCTTTAACTGTACTTGAGTAGACTGCATAACCCATTTCTTCTGACTCCATTGTCCAGGGGCTGCTCTATACATGTCATTGTCCACTACTACTGCCAACTAGAACCCACTATAACATCATTTACTATAGATCAACACTGATATGCAATGTAAAACTAATAATGTCAGTTTTCCATACATATTTATACTGGAATATATATGAAATTTTCACAAGAGCAAAATCATTATACAAAGGGTTGGGTAAATACATGATCCAAAATAACTGCTAAATCTTGGCTCCATGCTCTGCTTTAGGCTTTAGGTTTACTGACTGCATACTGTACAACTCAATATTACAGCATCAACTCCATGTCAACATGATCTCTCTCAGACTGCAGACTTTGTCTTTATGAAGTGTTAAGAGTTCATCTGCACATGAATGTTATATTATAGATGTTGGTTCTAAATAAATTCTTTCAACAAAACTACAAGCAGGAGGACTAGAGAGCCTCAGTGCTTACACGCAAAGAAATTAGCAAAATGCCACACCAACAGATGAGCAGCAATCTTGGTGTGTGTGACATTTCAACTCTTATGTTTATTTACTAATTGGAAATTTCGAGTTTCCTTTTGAAATTTCATGTAAGTAAACAATTAGTGACATCACTGTACTGGGTAGTAGACCTTCGCACTAACTTAGTTACTTACTGTTGACTCAAACACTATTTTCTTGATGGGAATACAAAATAAGACCAACATTAACACATAATAAACACCCTCAAAAAAAAAAAAAAAAGCAACTTAAATCTTGTTCCAAACACTGAAAAGATAAAGCTGCATAAAAGGTTATACTGCATTTACACTACAAACTCATTTCTACTTTCTCTTCTGAAAAAAAAAAAAAAAAACAAAAAAAAACTCTTCAGAAATATTGCCTCCCTAACATTTCTTTAAAACACCCAAGAAAGGTAAGGCTTCTGGGACAACCACTCAAATCCAACAGGTCTCTGATCTTGAGACTTCTACAATACATCTGCTGCCATCAGAGGTTTCAGATTTTCATTATAGCATTATGGTCAAATTTGAAATTCAAAAAGGTTCTGGATGAAAGGGGAAACTTGCAATTTCCATTACATGGCATTTTCAGGATGTTCTAGCAACTGCTCCTCTGTGGAGCAAGACAAGTCATACACAGCAACTGCTTCAGAGTTATCCTGAAGGTTTCATGGACGTAGTTTCTTTTCACACTTCATCAAGAGGTTCTGATGCTTTGCTGGCTGACTATGGGTCCCATTTGTTCTTTTGTTTTGATTAGGTGAGTCTTGATATTGTTTGCTGCCATTTTCCCTCATACTCCGACTCTTTGCTGTTAAAAGGTCAGACATTTCAGAACGGTAATTGTATCGCTTTTGTTGCACTGGATGCTTAAGCTTTACTCACTGGTCACCAAGAGAACTTTCAGGAATTAACTGCCTGCTGGGATAGAATTTGGTTCCACTCAATTTTTCCACAGTGAGTTTAGCTGGTGTGCTACCAGCTGAAGAAAATCCATTCCCACTGTCTGAGGAGTCCTGAATCTTCAAAAAAAGCCAGTCCCTTAGTGATCTGATTGTTTCTTTTGCTGGACAAAACCTTTTTTGTTTAATGTAGTCCTATTTCTCTACTTTTTGCTTTTTATTTCCTGTACTCTTGTGAAAAAAAAAAAAAAATTGCCCTCTCCATTGTCCTGAAGCAAGGAAGTGATAAAAAAGGAATGCTTGTATGCTGTTGGTAGAAATGTAAATTAATATAGCCATCATAAAAAACAGCATGGAAGTTTCTAAAAGATTAAAAATAGAACTATCATATGAAATCAGTATATCAAAGACACATTTGTACTCCTATGCTCATTGCAGAATTATTCACAATATCCAAGAAATGTAAACAATTGAGGTATTCACAAACTGATGAATAAAGAAAATGTGATACACTTACAGAATGAAACAACCACAAAGCAAATGAAATCCTGTCATTTGTGAAACATGAAAATGGAACTTGAGATCATTATATTAAGTGAACTAAGACAGGCATAGAAATACTGCATTATCTCATTCATATGTAAAAATAAAAAGTTGATGTTATAGAAAGCACAAGGTTACCAGAGGTTTGGGAAACAGGAAGGAAAGAAGATAGAAGAAGGTTAGGTCAGTGTGTACTAAGTCACATTTAGATAGGACCAAGAAATTTTGGTGTATTATTGCACAGAAAGGTGACCACAGGTAATAATAATGCACTATACAATTCAACAAACTAGAGGAAAGGACTTTGAAAGCGTTCACTATGAAGAAATGATTTATATCTTTGAGAAGACAGCTTAGGCTGATTTAAGCATTACATAATGTTTATTGAGGTATCAGTTATACCATTTATAGGTATAAATCCTACATCTTTATATATCAGTTAAAATTAATTTTTAAAAACCATACAAAATAGAAGAACAACGGAAGACAAAAATAAGAACACAGAACAGCAGCAAGAAACACCACACTAGGAGCAAGGTAGCAGCAGACTAAAAGCAGGCAGCACTCACAAGACACTCAAGAATATTCAAGCAAACCAAATGGCGTGCAGCTCCATGAGGAGACAGGAGACCACAGGAAATTGCTGGATTGCAACTTGAATGAGCAAGTAAGCAGGCAAACGCCGGAAATACTGGTATCTAGAAAGATAAGTAAAGCAGCAGAAGCAACACATACACTGAATAAAAAGCCACTCCATGAGGGAGGGACCCTGCAGCATAGGCCTAAATGCTGATTTGCTACCAGACAGACAGATGCGCAGCCTGGTGAGCACATGTGAGCTCCGCCAGGGACAAGTATGATAATTATCAAGTATGGGGACAGGCAGCCACGTCAGAAGCCCCCTCTAACTTTGCTTGGCAGCTTTCAAGGAGATGGATTCAGACAGAATCTGGATGGGGAGTTATCTTAAGTAACTTGCTTTGGCTATGTAGGCAGCAATGGAAAAGAGAAAAACCCCACAGTTTTTATATTTTCCTAGGACACAGCAGCCACTCCTCTCTAAGAAGTCAGTGGGCATCCTCCTTAGGAATCAGCTTGGGCCCTACAGGACAGTGACTGTGATACAGAAAAACTACAATCACAGGAAAACGGACCCCCACCCCCACCCCAGCCACCCTTGTACACCCAGTGGCTGGGTCATGGGAGACCAGGTTCCAGCAGTGTGATAACAAACAGCATGAAACTCAGCTGGCCGCAATGAGTACATTTAACCAAGCAAAGGACAGTCCCCTCACACCCAAGAAGCAAAACACAACAGCTATTTGAACACTGTGCCAGGACAGGAGTTCATCCCAGTGAGGCTCTTAGCACTGGCCCTGGTGCTTGGCCTCAGAGACCTCCAAAGAACATAGGTAGGTAGCACAGACATTGTAAAGAGTAAGGTCTAGTGATTTCCTGGAGTTTGGCCCACAACATAGACCTGCCCATAGTCTGTGTGTGAGAAAGTGGACTGACCAAAAATGTCCTCCATGCTCATTCCCATTTAAGGAAAACATTGAGATATGGAGTGTGATCCAGGCTTGCTACTGACAAGCTCACCTCAGACTCATCCACCCCATGGCTCTAAATGGTTTTTCCTACTGAGACAGAAGATAAGGAGTACTATGGGGTGAAAAAGATAGTCACAACCTTTCTTATGTCTTGCATGTCAACAGTGGTCTGGGAAAAATAATTGTCTCAATTACAAATACTCCCACAAGAAAGAATATTGGACCTAAGTGTTTTTTTTTCTGTGTGTGTGTGTGTGTGTGTGTGTGTGTGTGTGTATGAGTATTAGTATTCCTCTTGCTTTTATAGTTTTCCTCCCTGTTTTGTCATGTTTTCTCACATTGAGTTGTTTTATAGTGTTCTAATTTGGTGTTTCTGTTACTTCATTAATTGCATTCAATGTCCTTATCTCTTTTCTAACTTTCCATTTTTATTCCCATCTCTACTTTTCTTCTTCTTTCATAACTTCTCATTTCTCTTTCCTCCTCTTTCTTCCCATGTATAAAAATATCATCATTAATGCCCACTGTTTGTTTTTGTTATTCTAGCCTATTCTACATACTAATCTGCGTTTCTTTTCTTGGGCTAATGAAATACTAGAGAATTTTTTTTTTTTTTTTTTTTTTTTTGTACTGGGAATCAAACTCAGGACCTTGCACTTGCCAGGCAGGTGCTTGTGCCACTGAGCTACATCCCCGGCCCAAGAATTTTTAAAAATAAGTTAAATTATATGTATCTGTATGGTTGCTTCCATACATGTTGTTGTGCTAGTTAGTCTTTCCTCACTAACAAGTGCTAAGGATTAAAGCTAGTACTTTGAATGGGTTACATGGGTTCTTTCATGCAGAGACATACATACAGCACTTACTAAAAATACTTCACATGGAGGTGGTGGTCATCTGTCTCAAATGATCTACTTTCCTCAACAGAAAAACACAAGAATCATGAGAAAACAAGATATCAACATGCCTCCAAAAATTTGTAACTAAAAAGTAATCTCATAGATATTGAAGTAGACAAAATTCCAGACAAGGAATTTTAAAAAACTGTTATTTAAAATTAGCAATAAGATCAAAGAAGAAACAAATAAGCAGCAGAATTAATTAATTGTTAAAATGATGAATAATCTCAAAGATACCACAAACAAGCAGACGAATGAATTAAGGAAAATGATGCAGGGCATGAAAGACCACTTCAATAAGGAGAGGTTCTGAGACCTTCAAAACTCCTTCAGAATGCCCTCAGATCTAGTAAATTGAACAAAGTGGCAGATACAAAATTAACACGTAAAAATCAATTGCTTTCTGATTCACCAATAATGAACCTGCCAAGAAAGAAATCAAGAAAACAATTCTATTCACAATAACTTTAAAAAATTCTCTAGGATTCAACCTAGAAGAAGGTAAAAGACTTCTATGAGTCTTTCTCTTTCTTACCCATTTCAGTGTGAGTATTGCCTCATGTGTTAGGATTCTCTTAACTAGTTTCTGATTCCTCTCAGGAGGAGTTGATCTATGTGTATACGTTTACTCTGTGTAGCTGTGGAGTAGGAAAACTAAGGAGCCTTCTCCTACTTGACCTCTCTCTCTGGAAAGGCTGACTCTGATGGCAAGGAAGACTCAGCAGAGTTTAGGGCAGTGGTGGCAGAGCTTTTAGAGACCAAGTGTCAAACTGCAACCCAAAACCCACTTATTTATCACAAAGTGCCAACACTGAAATCAAACCTGAATACTGAGGTTTTAGTATAGAAAAAGTAACTCATACATTTACATCTTTTGTCTTAAAAGAAATATAACACTTGTGCCATAGGTTTGCCACCACTGGTTTAGGGGATCATGTCCTTTGCCTCATCAGGTTCCTCCCCCCCGCCCCCCGTTCTCATTGCCATTTTCAAGACCCCAGCTTTTCCTAATCAATAGTAGACATCTCTAAGACTGGGAATTCAGCTTGCTTTCTAATTCAATCACTCATCAGATGAGATCCTACACTTTACTTGCAGCAACATCAACACTGAGGCTATAAAAGTTAAAGGTCTCTTTCAGAGTAGAAACAGAAACTTCAAGGTTTTTTATGTTGGTCTTGAGCTGAGAATTTGAATCCACAACCTCATCTTTTTCTGTTGTTTTTTTTTTTTTTTTTTTTTT
>NW_004955462.1:4603340-4627434 GCF_000276665.1 Chinchilla lanigera
TTTTTCTCCGGTACCGGGAACTGAACTCACGACCTTGCGCTTGCCAGGCAGGCGCTTTTGCCGCTGAGCTAAATCCCCAGCCCCCCTCATCTTTTTCTTTATTTACTTTTCCCAGCATAATTAAGTACAACCAGCCAACCTCTTTACACTGGCAAAAATATTCAGAGGTTTCAAATACATGATCACCCAGAATTTCATTTCTGGTAAGTATTTGATTTCAAATATCCAGTGGTGGTATTTTGCATCCTATTGCAATAACATGTTATAGACTATTGATGCTTTGTCTACTACTGGAAATAGAGTCAATTGTGTCATTAAAACTAATCAAATTTGAGAGCTAGTTAAAAACAAAACAAATTAAAAAACCCTTATACTTAACATTTTGTTCAACCATATCTGTTTCCAAAATCTGTTTTAGGCAGGGTTCGGTGGGGGATGGTGTTTTTTTTTTTTTTTTCTGGTACCGGGAATCGAACTCACGATGTCACGCTTGCCAGGCAGGCGCTGTGCCACTGAGCTAAATCTCCAGCCCCAATTAAGATTGTTTTTTTTTTTTCAGCTACAGTTTCCTGCAGGGGAGTGTCAAGATTGGTTTTTCTAAGTGTATTTTTTTTTTTTTTCTTTTTTTGGTTTTCTTCCAGTACCAGGAATTGAACTCACGACCTTGCGCTTGCCAGGCAGGCGCTTTGCCACTGAGCTAAATCCCCAGCCCTGGGATGGTGTTATTTAAAGGAATGAAACAGATTTTAAGGACTTGGCTCTAGCGATTTTGGGGGCTGGTAATTCGAAAGAGTTAGGGCTGGCAGACTGTAAATTCTGGCCAGAGTCACTGTTTCAGTCTTAAATCAAAGATCTGGAGGCAGGATTTTTCCTCATCAACACATCTCCTCATTTTTCCTGAAGACCTTCAGTTGGTTGGATGAGGCCTACCTACACTGTAGAGGGTAATCTGTTTTACTCTCACAATGTCTACAGACTTACATTTTAATCACGTCTAAATAAATACATTCCCAGAAACAGCTAGACTATGGTTTGACCAAACAACTAGGTATTAAAGCTTAGCCAAGAGCCACGCATGGTGGCAAACTCCTGTAATCCCAGAACTTGGGAGCCTGAAACAGGAGGATCACTGGGAGTCAAAGTCCAGGCTCGGCTACATAGTGAGATCCTATCTCAAAAAATAAAAAACGAAAACAAAAGCATAGCTAAATTGGCAGAAGTTAAAAATTAGTTTGCCATTAGCCTCAAAAAGCCCATTCAGAAAGGAACACATATTATAAACCTCATAAACTATAGCCAGCAGCAATTCAACAATTCTGAGGAAGAACAGCACCATCTCTTTCAGAAGGGCTCCATGCTATCTAATCACAGTGGAATGGATATTGGTAAAAGTCAGTGGCAAGTGGTGTTAGAAGCCCAGTTCAAGGCAGTGCATCAGTGATACATCAGTGAATGTTCTGGAGACAGATAAATTATGTCAAAGTGTTTATGAGTAATATGGCTTTTCTAAATCCGGCCCCACAGTTGCCTTGATTCCTGTCTCAAGTAGCTTGAAATGCTCATAGTAGGTGAAGGAAACAAGAGATACAAGGTATGTTATAGCATTGGGTGCCCCAATGACATAAAAATATCATGCTAGGTAAATTCTCTCCCTTGTATTCTATTTTTTTTTTTTTTTGTTTTTGGTTTTTCTCCGGTACCAGGAACCAAACTCACGACCTTGCGTTTGCCAGGCAGGCGCTTTGCCGCTGAGCTAAATCCCCAGCCCCTCTTGTATTCTATTAAGAGCAAAATAAATTTAATATTAGTTTAAAGGCTTTTTTTGTCCTATGCATTTTATTATAATCTAAAATTGACCCTGATTTGGAGTTCTATGATAGTTACTTTTAAAGAATAAAATAGACATTTTAATTTTGGATGTATATATTAATATATTAATCTTCTGCCAAATCATTTTCTGTTCCCCTTTGATTGTAAATCCTGTTTTTAATTGATTTCTCTTTTCACACAATTTTACTATAGGCAGTGCTGTAGCCTCAACACTGCTTAGTGATTTCTTCTGCCACATATCTTGTTCATCACTCCTAAGCTGCTCCTGAAACTAAACACTGGGACACAGATACAGTTCTGTCAAGTTCTTTGCCATTTTATATACAACAAAGGTGGTCTTGCTTCCAGTTTCTAGTAACACGTACTTTATTTCCATGCATAGCTCATCAAAATGGCCTTTACTGTCTACATTCCTACCAACATTATATATTCATGATCATTTAAATGATTTCCAAGAAGGCTGAAGCTTTCTCTGAAGTTCCCCTCTTCTGTCCTCTCACCAAAGTAATTTTTTTACAATCCAGCCTCTAGTTAGCACTAAGTTCCCAAAGCCACTTTATGAGTATTTGTTATAGCAGCAGTCCACTTGTTGGTACCACTTTCTGTCTTAGTCTGTTCTTGGTGCTTTAACAAAACACTTCAAAATGGGTAATTTAAAAACAGTGTAAATTTATTTCTCACAGTCCTTGAGGCTAGGAAGTCAAAGATCCAAGTGCCAAGACGGCACTTTCTCTATGTTCCTACACGACAGAAGGGTGTTATGGATGAATGCCGTGTCCTTACAGTAGAGGAAAACAATGACAGAACTCCCTTAACAGCTCTTCACAGCGGTGCTAATCCCATTCATAAAGGTGGAATGCTCATGACTTACTTTCCAAAAGGTCTCACCTCAAAATATAATTACATTAGGTCTCAAATGCCAACATATAATATTTTTGGGGGTAGAGGACAACAATATCAAGAGCAAGTTAATCTAGATAATAGTATATTTTAGCAGATAATACTTAATAAGAATTTATTAATTCTTTTATGCATTATGAATACTGGTTAACTGTAACACTTTGAAAAGTGAAATAATTGTATTTGGGCTTGGTGACACACACCTGTAAATCCCAGCACTCTGGCAGGGTGAGGAAGAAGGAAGGGAATTTTGACCCTAGACTGGTCACTTAGCAATTTAGCAAGACCCTGACTCAAAATAAAAAGTACAAAGGGCTGTGGGTGTATTATTGTGTAAAGGTGTTGGGTTCAATCATCAGTAATAAAAAAATTGGAATAGCTCTATAAATTTCTAGAAAGTTGTTTCCTAAACTGGAACTCCAGTGCTCACTTTGGTAGCACATATAATAATCTGGAACTCCATGAAACACTATTGTGAGAAAAGATAAAGGCAAGACTCATTGGCCAAATAATTTTTTCCTGTTCTTAATGAGTACTGTAATTTTCTATTTTATAGAGAAAAAACAAAAACAAAATAACAAAAATAGAGACAAAAACAAAACAACACAAAAACAATAAAAATGATACAGAATTTCAAAACAAGATGATAGGAAATTAATAATGGTTATTGTATTACATATTGTTATCTTCAAAGCAGTTTTCAGATTACCAGTTATAAGCATGCAAGATTCATTAAGCAATTACCCATTAATTGCTTCTTTCAATAAACCAGTAGAAATTAGTAGTACAATTGTCTTAGCTATCTTGTGTGTAAATATATATATATTTTTCTCTTCCTTCTTTCTTTCTTTTCACCTTTTCCTCATCTCAGTTGTTCTTTCCTTTTGAGCAGTTTCTTTCTCATTCAAAATATCTATTGTATATTTCAGATTTTATTTTTTCAGGTTCTTACAGTAGTGAGACAATATGATGTTTACACATGTGGGTCTGAATTTATTTCACTTCTGAGTATTGTCTCTAGTTACATCCATTTACCTATAAAGCCTCGAATTTATCTTTCTTTATAGCTGAGTAATAAATACTCCATTGTATAAAAATATCACATCTTTTTTATCCATTCCTCAGTTGATGGGCATTTGGGTTGTTTCCAAGATTTAGCTATTACAAATCAGGCTGCTATAAACATGGGTGCACATATATTTCTGTGGTATGATGTTTTCAGTTCTTCTGGAAAAATATCCAGAAGAGGAAGAGCTGGGTTGAATGGGACCTCTAATACTAGTTTTTTGAGCAATATCCACACTGATTTCCACAGTGGTTGTATCAGTCTACACTCCCACCAACAGTGGAGAAGGGTTCCTTTTTCCCCACTGTCCCTCTAGCATTTGTTATTGGTTGATTTCTTGATGATAGCCATTCTTTCTGGGGTGAGATCACCCCAGGTGTTGGAATCTCAGGTGTTGCTTTAATTTGTATTTCTCAAATGATCAATGATATTGAACATTTTTTCATTTATTTATTTATTTATTTATTTTTGGTTTTTCTCCGGTACCAGGAACCGAACTCACGACCTTGCACTTGCCAGGCAAGCGCTTTTGCCGCTGAGCTAAATCCCCAGCCCCTTTTTCATATATTTATTTGCCTTTGTCTTTCTTCATCTGAGAAGTGTGTATTCATCTCAGATGCCCATTTTTGGATTGGGTCTTTGAATTTGATTTTTAAATATGTTCTAGATGGAAATCCTTTGTCTGAGGGGCAGCTGGCTGAAATTTTGTCCCAATTTGTGGGTTTTCTTTTTAGTCTGCTGGTGATTTCTTTTGATGTGCAAAAACTTTTCAATAAGATGAGATCTCAATTGTTGATTCTTTGAAGTATTTCCAGTGCAGTTTGGTTTTTATTCATGAACTCACTACGTACCCCATGTCTTCAAGATTTCTACCTTCTTTCTGAAAAATATGGAACACTTTGAGAATTTGCGTGTCATGCTTGCACAGGGGCCATGTTAATCTTCTCTTTGTCCTTCCAATTTTAGTGTATGTGCTGCTGAAGTGAGCACCCAAATACATTTTTTAAGTGCACTATAACAGTCTGAATATTAAAGAATATGTGACATAAAGGACGGTGTTAATTACATGACAGTATTCACTAGTTCTATGAAACGTCAATGGACTTCACAAAGATAGGAAGGAGATCTGGGGATGGGGATAACTGGCGGGAGGGGGGACAAGGGGATACAAAAAGGAGAAAGATGCTATATGTATATGTACAGTTCCCCACGATGAGTGTGTTCATTGTGTATTTCAAACATACACTAACAAAAAAATGAACCATAAGGTTGCCCTATATTTAAAAATAATTGAGTATTTTAACTTTTATTTTAGAACATATTCATCAATATTGTACATACTTTTCAGTCCTTGAACTTGGCCAACTTCAGTTCTTTGAATTTGATCCACATATCCTACAGGTGATTCTAGATCTTCCTGTGTATCTTGAGCTACGAAGATGAAAAAACTTTTAGTAAATTAAATACAGTAATACAAGTGCAACTGATCTATTGTGGCTAATCTTGAGAGGACCATAAAATCTGAAAGTTACGAAACTGTTAATACATCACTATGTCAAGTAAGAAGAGAAAAATCTCAGTAAAATGCCAGCAGTTAACCTGGCAGAGTTTATATCTATTCCTGATAAAACTTTTTGAAAAATTAAGAGTTACAGATTTGTTCCTAGACATTTACTCCTTTATGAGAGAACACAGTTCTATCTGAATCTATTAGGCAACAACTTGATTTCTAGTGAGGCAGGAAATACCATCACTACTCAAATTATGAACAAGTCTGTAAATTATTATCATTTCTTTTGTTTGCTTGTTTGTTTTTGGGGGGCAGAGTCTTGATACGTAGTTCAGGCTGGCCTTGAAGTCACTATGTAGCCCAGGCTAGCCTTGGACTCAAAGTGATTCTCCTGCCTCAGTCTCCTGAGTGCTGGAATTACAGGCATGCACCACTAATGCCCAGCTAATCATTTCTTTTAATTACTTATTGCTGGTAAATTTATATTATAAAGAAAAATTACACAGAAACAAATTATGATTTTCTATTAACATTATTGATATAACTATATTTGTCAATGTAGACTTGTCATGTGGATTTTTCATTATGAAAATTAAAAGAAAAATTTATTTTTTATATATAGTGCAATAGTTTTATTGATGGTGTAAGAAAAAAAATCTTCCTTTCATTTGTAAAAGGTTTTTCCTATTTTTGAATTTTTACCCCTAAAAATCTGCTTTTGTTTCTTCAAATAAAAGATATTCACTATAGCTGTATTTTATTCTGTTTGTTTTGTTTTTTTTTTTTGGTTTTTCTCTGGTACCGGAACCGAACTCACGACCTTGCGCTTGCCAGGCAAGCACTTTTGCCGCTGAGCTAAATCCCCAGCCCCTGTATTTTATTCTGAAGAGGAAGGAAAAGGTCTATCAAGAAGTTTGACCAGGACATTTAAATAAAAGTAAGAGAATGAAAGGGGCTAGATCAGAAAGAAAAGGAGAAAAAAGAAACAATTGAGAGAATGAAGAGAGTTTGAACTCTGTTCAAATTATTTGTATAGCTTGAAAAAAGAGCTGTGGGAAGGAGGCTGGGAACTATTTGCAGGAATGGGAGAAGAGCACAGAGGGAGGGAAGTGTAACTGAAGGATCAGGAAGCTGTATGAAGGCCAGAACCTGTTACTATGGTGATAGCCTGTGTTTGGATCCTCCATGCTCAGTTTTGGTGGGGGTTACCATGAATTGCCCATGAAATGTACTATTTGGATTAAAGTACTCATTAATTTTTATTATCCTTTGCACACATTCTGATACGTGCTAGATGAAAGGGAGAAAGGAAGAAGGGAAGTCAAAGGTATAAGAAACAGAAGAAAAGAAGAGAAGGCGGGGGCGGGAGGGGAAGCAACAATCCCCAAAGATGCACTTGCAAAAATACAGAATGAAAGCATCCTCACAGTCCCAGTTACATTGCCGTCTGAGTTCGGACAGTGAGCTCCTACCGACATGTTCACAAGTGGGGAAGCTTTTACTGTAATTGTGGTCTGGATGTATTTCAATGTCTGGCTTTCATACTTTCTTACTCCTCGGAGTGTGAATATGCGCACAGATGCTTCTTCTCACCCTTTCCATTCTATGGGCAGATCCTGCTGGTCTCCGAGCTGGGATGCCCTGCGATCCATTCAATTACTTGGGTGTGGAGTAGGAGGCTTGGGGATCCAAATGGACCACTGAGTCCATCTCCACCCTGCAAGGTGTGCGCTGGGTATGACTAGCTGCAAGTCTTTGCCTTTGTCCTAGATCAGACTCCATCAGTCAAGTCACAGAGGGGAGGGTGCGCTGTGGTAGGCTTAGTACCCGGTTTTCTGCTGATTCACTCACAGGCTTTCTCAATCTCGCTCTTTTCCCTACATGACAAACCCTATAGCTGCTCTGTGTTCTCCCCACAAGGGAGAAGCTCTTCTTCTTCTTCTGAAGAGAGTGCCACAAGTCACCCCATGGCTAAGCTGACATGGAATGCTTCTTTCCTTGCTTTACAAAATGCATCACTCGGGGCTGGGGATTTAGCTCAGCGGCAAAGCGCCTGCCTGGCAAGCGCAAGGTCGTGAGTTCCGTTCCCGGTACCGGAGGAAAACCAAAAAAAAAAAAAAAAAATGCATCACTCTCCAGCCCAGAAACTCGGTGCCCCGGGGCCCACTGTGTTCTGTAGCACCCAGCTAAGGACAGTGTAGGCTGCTGTGCAGGCACCTGATGATGAGTGGCAGGTGGTGTCCAGCTGTCCCCCAGGCTCACTTCTCATGGCGCTTGGGTAAGACTGATCGAGTGCTTATTTCCTGGTATGTCTATCTATTCCTCTCTCAGGATCTTGGTATTTACACTTGCACCCTCAGGCGCCTAAAGCTTTTTCTACACTCTGAACTGGGTTCCTAATCAGACTGTGCCCTTGTTTTCAACTTTGGAAGCCCTGCCAGTGCTTTCCCCTGCTGACTTTCAGTTTCTCTGATGCCTGGTGTGCAAATAACTCATTCATTATGTTTTTCCTGGTGGGGAGGGTAGAAAGACTGGGAGCCTACTCCCTCAGCCTGGTCTCTGCTGAAGTACAGGTTCTTTTTCTCGGGGTGCTAGATCTTTTCCCAAGGTGGCAGGTACACTTGACCTGCAGTTTAAGGGATGCCACTGACCACGGGCTGTCCAGCTTTCCTTTCTACCCCTTGTCCTCTGATTCTGGATTTGAATTTGGTGTGTTTCCCCTTCAGTTTGCCGTCCTGTAACTGGCTCCCTTTGCTACTCCCATTTTCATGTACCTGTTTCCCAGAGCATGACTTTAGAGCTTCTCTCACATAGTGTCACCACTGATGAGGAGTGGTGGAAGTCCTCCTGTCTCTTTCAAATTGAAGTTTATAACCAAGCCCCTCAAGAGGACCACAATACTGACTGGCTCGCTGGGTCCACAGGACTTCCTCAAAAACCCATGAGAACGACCAGCAATTGCTGTTTCCAGTGACCCCTGCCTACCAACTCCTACCTCCAAAGGCGTGGCAAGACCCATGGCTCCTGACTTCTCTGAGCTGTGGGTGTGCCTAGGTCCTCTACTTTTCAATACTTTTAATATTGAAATATGTTATTCCTCACAAAATAGATTTATAACTTTTCATCAAATTCTATCAACAACAAAAACAACAAACAATTACTTGGTATTTTGACTAGAAGTGAATTATTTATACAGTGCTTTTAGGAGTCTTGCACTCAGGAATAAGAAATGTCTCTGTATGTAGTCAACATTTCTTTTTGTCACTGAAGTCTACTCTTCTTATCACATGAGGCCAGCATGTTTCCTAGTGGTTATTAACAGTTATTTTATTGTGCTCTTGTCAGCCTTGAGAGATATAGGAGTATTATTATTTTCCATTAGCAAACTTCTGTTAGTCACTTTACTGAACATTTACATTGCTATTAAATAGTCATTTTCTTTTAGATTTTAATGGTAGAAGTCTAATAATCTCTAAGTAATACCATGTTGTATCATCTCTTTAAATATTTCTAATAGGCTATTTTTTGTATTTTATTGGTTAGACATCTTAAGGCAATGTCTCTATTAAAAGCAACAGGTAGTAATTTTATCTTATTTCCACCTTTAATTGTGTATCATGTTTAACATGAAATATGGCATTGAAATATTAGAAATATTTTCAAAGTAAACAAGAAAACATGACATTTCATGAATTTGTTAACATTTGTCATTTAATGTAAAATTGTGGAATTTACTATCTTTTCTATGATTGATCAGGTGGTAACAATTACATGCCCTAAAAGTAATTAAACATAAAAATTCTGGTAGCAACAGAGAGATGGTAGCAAAAGAGAGAGTAGAGGTAAGTGAGAAGGATTTACATGAAAAGTTAGAGAAACCTGTCTCATTATTTTAACATGAGATACAACTGATTCTTCTAAGATTTACTCTAGCTTTCCCGGGGCAATAAAAGCAGTCCTCAGAGGAAAATTTATAGCGATAAATTCTCATATTAGGAAAACAGAACAAGCAAAAAAACAACCTTGTGTTGCATCTCAAGAAAAAGAGAGCAAGTCAACCCAAAGCCTAAAGAAGGCAGGAAATTACAAAGATCAGAGCTGAAATTAACGTGATGGAGAATAAGGAAACAATATAAAGAATTAATGAATCAAGAGTTAGCTCTTTGAAACAATAAATAAAATTGATAAACCCCTAGCTAACCTTATCAAAAAAGGAAATAAAAAATTCAAATTCATGCAATAAGAAATGAAAAGGGTAACGTTACTACAGATCCTGTAGAAATTCAGAAGATCATCAATACTTACTTTCAAAATCTTACTCTTGTAGGATGGAAAACACAGAAAAAATGGTCAGATTCCTAGATACATATGACTTACCAAAGCTGAGTCAAGAAGATATAGAAATCCTGCATAACTCAATACCAATCAACAAAATTAAAAATGTAATAAGAAGCTTACCAACAGAGAAAAGCTCAGGTCCCAACAGATTCACTGCTGAATTATGCAAGAAATTTATAGAAGATCTAATGCCAATTCTTCACAAACTCTTTAATGATATAGAAAGGAAAGCAATCCTCCCTAACTCATTCCTGGAAGGAAGTATTACCCTGATACCAAAACCAGAGAAAGACTCAATCAAAAAAGAGACTACAAGCCAACCTCCCTAATGAACATAGATGCAAAAATCCTCAATAAGATACTCACAAACAGAATGCAGCAAATCATCAAGAAGATTATACAACATGACCAAGTGAGACTCATCCCAAGAATGCAGGGATAGTTCAATATACACAAATCAATAAATATAATACACCATATCAATAGAATGATGGACAAGAATCACCTCATCATCTCAATAGATGTAGAAAAAGCTTTCAACAAAGTCCAACACTCATTCATGATAAAAACCCTACAGAAAATCGAAATAGATGGACTTTATGTCAATCTGATAAAAGTCATCTATGAAAAGCCAATGGCCAACATCATACTAAATGGATAAAAACTGAAAGCTTTCAGTTTAAAACCAGGAACAAGACAAAAATTTCCACTGTCACCACTCCTGTTCAATGTAGTTCTGGAAACATTAGCCAGAGCAATTAGACAAGAGAGAGAAATAAAAGGAATAAGGACAGGAAAGGAGGAAGTGAAATTATCATTATTCACAGATGACGTGATACTCTATATGGAAGATCCCAAAAACTCCACCAAAAGATTTTAAGACTTAATAAACAAATTCAGTAGCATAGCTGGATACAAAGGCAATGCTCAAAAATCAATAGCATTCCTATACATAAACAACAAACAGACTGAGAGAGAAATTAAGGAAAATTTAACTTTCACAGTAGCATCCAAAAAACGAAATATTTAGGAATCAATCTAATGAAGTAAAAGATCTATACAGTGAAAACCACAGCACTCTGAAAAAAGAGATTGAAGATTTCAGAAAATGGAAGGACATTCCTTGTTCATAGATAGAAAGAACCAATATTGTGAAAATGGCCATACTCCCAAAACTGTAATACAGATTCAATGCAATCCCAATCAAATTACCATTAGTATACCTCAAAGATCTAGAGAAAACATTCCTAAAATTCATCTGGAACCAGCAGAGACCCAGAATAGCAAAAGTAGTCCTGCGCAACAAAGGTAAGACAGGAGGCATCACAATCCCTAACTTGAAATTATAATACAAAGCTAATGTGATAAAATCAGCACGACATTGGAAAAAAAAGTCAGACTTGAGGATCAATGGAACACATTAGAAGATGCAGTCACAACCATAAACACATTGAGCCACTTTATCTCTGACAAAGGGGCCAAACATGTTCACTGGAGGAAAGATAGCCTCTTTAATAAATGGTGCTGGAAGAACTGGCTCTCCACATGCCAAATAATAAAACTAGACCCATGCCCTTCACCATGCACTATAAGTCAAAATGGTTAAAAGGTCTAAATATTAAAACAGAAACACTAAATCTACTGCAAGAGAAAGGAGGTAGAAATTTTGAAGACATAGGGGTAGGCAGAGATTTCATGAACAAAAACCAAACTGCCTGGGAAATACCGCAAAGAATGAACAATTGGGAGTTCATCTTACTGAAAAGATTTTGCACATCAAAAGAAATCACAAAAAGAGTGAAAAGAAAGCCCAGGAACTGGAAAAAAATTTTTGCCAACTGTCCATCTGACAAAGACTTTCTATCTAGAACATATACAAATTAAAAAAAAATCAGGCCCCCAAATTCAGAGATTCTATCCAAAAATAGGCATCTGAGATGAACACACAGTTCTCAGATGCAGAAATACACATGGTAAATAAATATCTGAAAAAATGTTCAACATCATTGATCATTTGAGAAATGCAAATTAAAACAACACTGAGATTTCATCTTACCCCAGAAAGAATGGCTATCATCAGGAAATCAACCAATAACAATGCTGGAGCAGCTGTGGGGAAAAAAGAACCCTTCTCTACTGTTGGTGGAAGTGTGCACTGGTACAATCACTGTGGAAGTCAGTGTGAAGAATTCTCAAAAAACTAAGATTAGAGGTCTCATTCAACCCAGCTATCCCCCTTCTGGGTATTTTCCCAGAAGAATTAAAAACATCATATCGCAGTGATATATGTGCACCCATGTTTATAGCAGCACAATTTGTAATAGCTAAATCTTGGAAACAACCCAAATGCCCATCAACTGAGGAATGGATAAAAAAGATGTGATATTTTTATACAATGGAGTATTATTCAGCTGTAAAGAAAGATAAACTGAAGACTTTATAGGTAAATGGATGTAATTAGAGACAGTACTCGTAATTCAAGTAAATCAGACCCGCATGTATAAACATTGTATTGTCTCTCTAGTGTAAGAACCTGAAGAGTAAATAAAATCTGAAAGGCACAATAGATATTGTGAATGGGAAAGAAACTGCTCAAAAGGAAAGAACAACTGGTATGAGGGAAAGGAGAAAAAAAAGAAGAAAGTGAAAAAAAAAATGTATATATATTTATACAAGATAGCTAAGACAATTGTACTGCTAATTTCTAATAGTTTATTGAAAGGAACAGTTAATATTTATTTATTTATTTTATTTATTTATTTATTTTTTTTGGTTTTTCTGCAGTACCGGGAACCGAACTCACGACCTTGCGCTTGCCAGGCAGGCGCTTTTGCCGCTGAGCTAAATCCCCAGCCCCTGGAACAGTTAATATTTATGTTCGGTCAATCTTGCATGTTTATATCTGGTAATCTGAGCAACTACTTGGAAGATAACAATATGCAATATAACAACCATTGTTAATTTCCTAACATTTTTTTTTTTGAATTCTGTATCACTTTTATTGTTTTTGTGGGTTTTTTTGTGTCTCTGTTTCTGTTACTTTGTTTTTCTTCTTTTCTCTTTAAAATAAAAAAGAGTACTTCCTTCTTTGGGTTTCTTCTTCCAATATTTAATACTTGTTCTATAATAAACATAATATGCCTTTCCTTTTCCCTTCCACTTCTTTTCTTCCCTTTCATTTCCTTCTCCTTCTTCTTCTATACTGGCGATTGATTGAACTCAAGAGTCTTTGCACTAATCTATATAATCAGTCTTTTACATTTTGAGACACAATCTTGCAAATTTTTACAGGCTTGGTTTGAACTTGCTATTCTCCTGGCTTAGCTTCCCAGAGGGCTGAGATTTAAGCATGTACCACCATGCCCCCATTTTAAAAATTATTCTTTTATTACAAAAGTGCACATATAAAAATCAAATGTTGTTGTTTTGACATCCACTTATGACCACATTCTAAATTTATTGCTTTGAATATGGACATTTATATGATTTAAGATAATTTCATGATATTGCATATATCAAGTGTTTCCTTTTGTGAAATTTTTTGTTTCTTAATTTGAGGTTGATGGACATGCATGTGCAAGCACCGCATTGTTTCACTAGTGTAAAACCTGAAAGAGTTAATTTAAACGAGGAGGTATGATAGACATTGTGAAATGATAGGAAAACACTCAAGGGTAAAGGGCAACTGGGATGTGGGGAAAGAGAAGGGAAAGAAAGAGAAACTTTGTATGTATATACAAGATAGTTAATATAGTTATTCTATTGTCTTCAATTTCTTTGCTGAAAGAAACTGTCAATGAGTCCTTGACTGATCAATATTGCATGTCTCTATCTGTTTTCATGAGAAACCACTTTGAAGATATCAATATGTAATACAACAAGCATTGTTAATTCCCTACCACTTTGTAACTCTGTACTGTCTGTACTGTTCTTTTGCTATTTTGTAAAAGGTTGTCTGTCTGTTAATGTTTTCCTCCTTTTATTTTTAAAATAAAAAACAATTTGAGGTTGATGGGTTGATTTTGAATCTACTGGCAGAAGACTTTCATTGGTCACTGGAGGCACATTTGATCTACAAAATATGTTTGAAAAACAATAAAGGGAGTTTTACATATACTCTAAAATCATATTGAAACGCATGGCATACTTCTTTCATTTCATTAAGATGATAATTTTCAATATTAAATTGCATGGCTAAAAACCCATCATGTAAGCACTTAGAAATATCAAAATTAGCATGTCTGAATGTCACTGAACTAAACAAGCTGACATCCCTCTCCCTCATGCGACTTAAAAAAATCAGGAAAAATTTGCATAAAAATACTGTGAGGTTAAGGGCAAGGTAGTGAGATCAAGGTAGTTTAAAAAGTGCTTATTCTTAAAGAAACATCTAGATATTGAAATACTTCAGAAACTTAGGTGTAAGGGCTGGGGATATAGCTCATGACTGGCAAGCACAAGGTCTTGAGTTCAACTACCAGTACAAAACAAAACAAAACAAAACAAAACAGAATCTTAGTTGCACACACATTTATTGTCCTATATATTTTGAAATATATAGGACAATTTATAAATCACTGCCCACTCCCAATAATAACATTGAGATGAGCTCTTTTCAATTTATTCCTCTTTGGTCCATTTTTTATATTAGGTTGCTTATTTTTTCCAACTATACTTTATATATTAATCTTTTATTTGGCAGCTTATTACAGTAATAGTAAGGGGAATTTCTGAAAGACAGCAGCAAGGAGAAATCCCTCTTATGGGCAGAACTTTAAGCAGTACATTCACGGCTCCACTACATACACATCTACAGTGCATTGGTTTTTCTCAGCAGGAGCTATTAGAATTAGCTAGGTAGTCAGAGATAATAGATAAAATTAATTTTCAAAAGGGGTGTCAAAAATCTTGGGCAGTTTTGTCTGTGACTTCCTAGAACAAGACAAGAGTATATGAGATATTCATACTCATGTAAATGTACACAAGAAGGTATTTACTGTAGTGTAAGTTCTCAACTACATCCCTGCCTATGAACATCAGCTACATTCATGCCTTAGCTACTCTGGTGTTTATTTCATGGACCAAAGTACCATGAGGCCATGGCAACAGTGGCTTTTGAACACTTAGTAATCCTGTCCAGTTTTTCTTATAAAGAATGTTCTACAAACTATGACTGCTGCATACTCAACTTGTCAGTATCATAAGCCAAAAACCGAGCCTCCTAATATTAGTGTCTTCTTTCAGAGGAATCAGCAAATCACCTCATTGCAAGTGGACTACAGTAAACTTTCTTTCACAGAGAGAACAGTGACATGACCTTAACTGGGCAGGCATTTATTGTAGGTACTGACTTTTTCTATTTATACAACTTTTACCAGAATTACTGTTCATGACTTTGAAAAATATCTTTTCCCTGGCCACAGTATACTTTAAATTATTTCCAACCAGGGACAGGTTTAATGAAAAGGATGTTTCATATCATAATGAGCTAATCACAAAATTCACTAGAATTAGTACAAGTCCTATCACCTAAAAGGAACAAGTGCTGTGAAATGACTGGACGAAGTCTCAATTACTATGACACCTGATAGACAACACCCTATGAGACTAAGTGTTAATTCTCAGAAAGTACTATATGCCTTAGATCAGATACCAATATATGATACTATCTACCTCACAGTCTATCCACTCCATAAACCACGTATCTAATAACCCTCTTAAACATTTATTTACTAATGACCTTCATTAACAAAATATGCCACCAAAGAAAGAGTCATGTTTCCAATAAACTAAAATATGAGTTTTATCAATGGGGTTGGAAAATATAAAGCAAAACAACACAACTACAGGAAGAAATAGAAAAGTTCAGAAAGTGATAAAATTTAATTAATACAAGTCAGTAGTAATTGTGAAAGGAATAGATAAATTATCAACAAACATCCAGAAGTGTGACTCAAATAACTTGAAAGGAATATTCACCTACAAAAATCAAAGTTCTCCTAAATTTAATTAAAATAATTTTATTGTACAATGCATAATTAACAACTTACTGTTGAGAGTCTCATGGCTGATAGCTTCCAGTTTCTCAGTTTGAGACTGGCTTACAGATAATAAAACTTTCTCCTCAGGCAATACGTTTTCAGAGGATTCCTCCTGTTTTTGGGCTTCAAAAGAAAATGTTTAATAGAAAAAACAGATATACAATGGAACTTCTGGAAGTGCAAACCTTCTGCTGATGGGAATGAAATCAGAAAATCATATAAGTACTGTAGTCTTATGAATATGCACACAGGCAGTGTTGACAACTCAGCAGTTACTGGTCATGCAAATAATCAAAAGGGATCAATACTCTTGCTTTTGTTTTCTAGTTATCCTAGTGAATTCACACACCAGGTCAAAGTTTAAAATGCCCATAAAATATGTGCTCAAATATACTTCATAAATAAAAGAAAATTTAATTTAGAAGAACATAAAGTTATTTATTAAACTTACTATTTCGTCTTTCCTCTCCCAGAGTTATTTCTTTCTCTACTTGCATTTGGGATTTTGACACTGAATCTTGGTGCACGAATGTGAGACTTTCATCCAGTACTACAGAATGAGATACATAAAAAGAAGCATTTGATCTAGTAAATAGAAAAAATCTGCTGTGAAACATTTAGATACCAGTTGTAATATACAATAGCATTTTCTCCATTTTTATAAAGTTATAAGTAAGTTTACATATGTAGATCTGACATGATATGAAAATGCTGAGGGATGTTGAGCCTGTCTCAGTATTTAATAAATATTCTGAGGGATCAAATATATATATAAAACTATACATATATATAAAATATATACGTTCCCAGGATTCATGGGTTATTTATAATTTAGGTTACTTATCCTTGAGATTAACCTATATTTGTAAACTAGCCCAGGTTTATTCACTACAGTATTATTTATAATGGCAAAATATTCAAAACTACTTGAATATTCAAGTAAGGTGACTGATTAGATAAACTAGATATAACTTATAAACTATGGCCTAGTGTGAAGTATTGTATATAATGTACCACAAACCACTACATTTATGTACATGAAATAAGCAAAATGATTTCAATAAAATAAAATGAACTATTTCTTGGAGATAATGATAAATAAAACAAATCTATAAACAGCGTATGTAATACAATAACTTTTTAGTGAAAAAATAATAATCAGAAGAAAGAGAAATAGATACTACCCTTTCAAAATAATATGTAGGGAAAAAGTAAATAAAACCCAAAAGGTACAACAGATATGTAAAAGCAAAAAAAGTTACTCAAAGGAAAGGAACAATTGGGATGAAGGAAAGGAAAAAAGAAAGAAGGGAAAAAATATATCTGGATATACAAGGATAGCTGAGATAACTGTACTGCTATGTCTATTGGTTTGCTGAAAGGAACAGTTAATTAATGCTTAAATTTTTCTTTTTTTGACCAATTTTGCATGACTGTATCTGGTAATCTGAACAACTATTTTGAATACAACAATATGCAATATAACAACCATTGTTGAATCCCTACTTTCTTGAGTAATGAAACTATCATTTCTAACGCTTTTTAAAATTTTTTATTCTTTTACATATGGTAATCTGAGCAACTTCGTTGAAGACAACAATATGTATCATAACCATTGTTAACTTCCTATCACTTTATTTTAAAATTCTGTACCATTTGTGTTGTTTTTGTGTTGTTTTGTTTTTGTCTTGGCTTATTTTGTTTGCTTTTCTCTTTAAAATAAAAAAAATATATCTATTGCAAAAATAATATGTAGGAAAGATAGGCAAGGAAATAATATGGGTGATTACCTAAAAGCAAAGTGGTAGAAAGAATGGGAATGCAAGGGAGAGGACGATGGAAGTAATGACATTGCTAGGGATATCTTTTGAATTGTATTCACGTTTATAAGTAGGTAGATGATCCCTATAACCCTCAAATAAAATTAAATCAGTGAGGATAAGAAGTGGGAAAAAAAACTGAAAGGAAACTGAGTGAAATGAACCTACTAAAAGAAAACAAAAACAAGTAGTAATGCAAGCTATCTGATGAATATAAAATTTGAAACATATCCTCAGTCTTGGGTTAAAAAATAGGGGTTAGACTGCACATAAGTCACTTAATAGTTAGTACTTTTCCACTTTAGTTTTATGCACATCCCCCAACATGCAGGTTCACGCAATGGCATGAGCCTCAGAGCAGAGAGATGATCCTTCGAATCTGTGATAAAATATCTGACATTCCCTAGGTGTTCTCGATGGGGAAAAGTAGGACAATGGCAAAACTGACCCTTTTTCCATTAGACTTTTGCCACAGTATTTGTTACAGGCATCTGTCTCTCTCTCTCTCTCCCTGACAAAATGGTGAAGTGAGCAGGTTGCTTCAGTAAGGTACTTTGCCTTTCTAGAATAAAAATCCCATAGATCAATAGGACACTTTTGGAAGATGCTAATAGATCATTTGTTTACAGCTGTCTCAGGAAGTATTGGTGGCCCCTGGGGGCACTGAGGAGTGCTACTGACCATTTATTTAAGCTGTTTGGGTCTGAAGGGAAAAATCAATGGTCTTTAACTTCCACCTTCCTTGTCAAGCTTGAAAGGTTGACTGATATAAAGGTTGACTAATCTTTACAGCAACGGGAACAAAAATCTTCACAGACTCTGTGCTGAGTTGTACCCAATTGCTGTTAGCTCTAGTAATGTCCCTGGCAGCAAAAGACAGCCTAAAATGCAGTCCACTGTTGAGACTCATACCTAACATGGAAAAGAATGTAGAGTTCTTTGGGGACACTTCATCTAGCCATCTGGGGCAATCTTAGAGATGTGGGTAGTAGAGTACCTCCATGAAGGTAGAGATAATCTTGTTAAATTTACAGAAAGAGAGTGGTACCTTACAGGATTGTGTTATAAAGACCATAGTAGCAAACCTATGGCATACGTGTTGCAGCAGGCTATTTGTTATCAGTTAAAGCCCTAAAAAGTTTGCCATCACTGCTATAGACCCTCACTTTGGGAGGACAATAATGTAAGCCATTGGCCTAAGAAGGAAGAAGAACAGGAAACTGGAATGAAAGTACCCAAGACCATCTGTATCCTCAAGGCAGAGACACTTGGACCTCACACGGTGCCTTCCTTAATACTGAATAACAGGCTAGGGCCAGCCTTCTAATTCATAGTTTCCCAGTGAGCCACTCTGGTGGTCTCTTGTGTATGCAATGAGGAGTAGAAAGAGTACAGGATAAAATTATTGAGACTAAGATTTCTATGTTTGTCCCTGCCATTCTTGCTAGTTACTGAGCTCAAGTAACCCTCCCTACCTGCATAGGACCATGCTGATTACTCTTTACCGCAATCTCAGTTTTTACCAACAAATCATCTAGGCTGGGAGAACCAGCTACTACATAGATGGAACACTGACCAGCATAAATAGTAATGTAAAAGTGGTAATTATGCACCCTTTGTCTGCACTTCTTTTACAAAAGATCTCTGGGTCTAGTTACTCAACAACAGCTCTTACTAAGAAATTCATGGCGAATTAGTTGGCCACGGGGCCCTATAGGCTACTCTACTGTAGCCTAAAAGGTAATGGATCCTATGGATCCTTAACCAAAGTGCCATTCTCTCTGATCCCCAAAGAGAATCAACAGGGAATTACAGAGCTCTTTTCAACTTTTAACAGGATGTCTTAGCTTTCGAACGTAATACTAGGGGTCAGGCCATCATCTCTTCATACCTAGTGCAGACTCATGGTTCTATTCTAATTTAAAAGTTGGTGGGAAGGAGATTTTACATCTTGTGAGCATTTTTTTTTTTTTTTTTTTTTTTTTTTTTTTTTTCAGGAACCGAACTCACTGTGTAGTTCTTGCTAGGCAGGCGCTTTGCCTCTGAGCTAAGTCCCCAGCCCCCTTGTGAGCATTTTGGATACTGGTATAATTCACTGTGATCCCAAGAATCTATCATGCTATGATGAGAGACTTACAGGTTGAATTATGTCCCATCACCCAAAAGATATGTTAAAGTCCTCAAACTTAATATTGCAGAATGTAACCACAGACAGAAAAGGAAAGAGCTGCACAGAAGTTTCAACCATCTTACAGATATACGTACCCTAACAGACCAGAAAGTTGACAGAAATGTGAATGTTAAATGTGCTTCTGGTGTAGCCTCATATAGAAATGAGGAACATTTTATTGGAAACTGGAGAAAAGGTGATCCCAGTTATAAACTGTGCTCTGTTGTGTAGAAAGTAGAACTTTAAACAATGAACTCTAATATTTACCTGAGATTTCCAAGGTAAGTACTGAAGGCGTAGCCTGAATATTTCTTATTGATAAAGCAAGCAGTAAAGAGATAAATGGAAGCAGGAATTGTTAAGCAAAAGAGATCATAAAAATCTGTGAAATTCTCAACCATCTGTATTTTTAAAATAACTGGGCAACTGTTTGCTAAAGAGACTAGATTTTTAAACTGTGGATCCATCAACCATGTCAGGAAAAATACTGCCACCTTGACTAAATAAGATGGTGACAGAATGAAATAAAATAAGGCTATCAGACTCCCAAGATTCTACAGAAAGAGTTCTGCTGTGAACATGTATTACCCATCAAGAAAAGGGAAGATGCATTAGCACGACTGAGTTACCATTGGGTCTTCTGCTGTGACCCCAGGCCCAAAAGGCACAGACCATAAGGCTGAGTTCTTGGTTCTTCTCCAAAGCCACCACCCAGAATCAAGAGGGCAAGGCCATAGCAGTGTAAGACCTTGAGCCAGTAAGGATTATTTTCCAGCCTTAAAATCTAGTGGAATTTGCCTTACAGATTCTGGATTCGCTTGGGACCTGTAAGCCCCTGGTTTTCATTCCAATTTTTCCCTTTCAGAATGGAAATGTCAGTCCTCTGCCTGTTACATCATTGTGTTTTGGGAGCAGTTAAGTTGATGTCTGGTTTCACAGGTTCACAGATGGAGAGAAATTTTTCCCCAGGATGAATTCTACACTAAGTCTCATCCATAATTAGTTTTCATGATTTGGATGAGATTTGAAACTTGGAGTTGATGATGCTATGGGGTGGATATATTTTGCATATGGGATGAATGATAAAGTATTTAGAGATTAGAAAGTGAATTGTTCCAGGCTACCAGTTAGTCCAACAGGAATGAGAGGGCTTGGGGCATGGTCTGCCTTCTCCCTCTGGCCAGACCGTCATCTCCATCGAGGAGCCCTGGGTAATCATGACTATGGAGGAACAAGAAAACAGCCTGTTGCTAGACACAGGTGCAAGTCTCTCAGTCCTTCTTTTCAATCCTGGCCTTCCTTCCAGCCATCATACCTCAGTGAAAGGAGTCACTGGTGAGGAGGTAATATGCTATTTTTGACAACCCTTAGGCTGTAACTCCTTAATAGGTCCCTCTTGCATATCTCTGTCTTCCTGAGAAACCACTCTGAAGATACCACCACGTATTACAGCAGCCATTGATATTTTCCTACTAATCTATCCATAACTGTGCAAAGTTTGTAATGTTCCTATCCTATTTCATAAATGGATGTATGTTTATTATTATGTGTTTCCTACAACAACCATTGAGAATAGTTAATGATTTTTCAATAGGTCACTCATGTATAGCTCTATTTATTTTCTTTAGAAGCCACTTTGAAGATACCAAAGTATAGTACAACAACTCTTGATAATCTCCTACCTCTTTTGTCTGTAACTCACTATTATTTGTCTATTTGTTTTCCTGAGAAACTATTTTGTAGACAATAATATGTAAAATGATAACCATTGATAATTTCCTACCATTTTGTCTGTAACTTGCTAAGTCCCCCCTATTATTATGTTATCCTTCTTTTATTCTTTAAAATAAAAAAAAAAAGAAAGTGAATTGTTAAGGGTTGAATTGCATCCTCTAAATATGTAGAATTCCTAACACTCAGAACCTCAGAATCTGATCTTACTTGAAAATAGGATCTTAATATAGTAATCCAGTTGAAATGAAGTCATTTAAAATGTTCTGTATCCAGTATGAATCAAAATCCATATAGAATGGGATTTGGAAGCAAGAGAGATATGACACAAAGAGAATAGCATGTAAAGGGGAAAGCACATTAGTGCACTACACCTACAGGCCAAGGAACCAAAAACTGTCAGCAAACTATCAGAAGCTAGAACAGAAGCGTTTGAACAAATTCTCATTAACAGTTATGCAGGAGAAACCAAACCTGCTGTTACCTTACCCTGAATATCTAGCCTCAAAAACTTTGAGACAATAAATTATTTCTGTTGCTTAAACTATCCAGTTTAGGGCCAGGGATATCACTCAGCAGCACAGAGCCTGCCTGGCAAGTGTGAGGCCCTGAATTCAATTCCCGCTACCAAAATCAATCAATCAATCAGTCAATCAATCAATCAACCCAGGTTATGCATACTGTCATAGGCTCACTAAGAATCTAACAGACAGTGATTTTTGGTTTGGGATCTGAAGCGGGAACTACCAGAACCCTTAGCCAGATACAAGTATGCATGGGTCCCACTGCTCACTGTAAACCTCCCCTTGTCTACCTGCCCCCTAGCCCCAAGTCTGTGACTTGGAAGAAAAGATATAGCTGAGTTGAATGAAGCCAGAATTTTCTGTGAGACTATTTTTTCATTCAATAACCAAATGTAGCCTGTGCAGTGGACCTTTGGTCCACATGGAGACTCAACTGGCTACCAGTATTCATTCCAATAGTGGAGTCCTGGCCACTGGCAGTACTAACTAAGTGACTGGCACAGAAACTGCTTCTATGGAGATAAAAGAACTTGGTATACAACAACTGACATATCAAGCCTCCTTTGTACCATCCATGTTCCCACATATGATTAGAATAAATTTGCCTTTAGGTGTAATGGGTTTCAGAAGACCATATAGTCCTCCCGTAAAACTATCTAAATTCTCTGACTGCTAGCCATCAATGGATATGGCATAACTTGGAAAAATTCCTCTTTCCAGGCAAATCACTAACCTTTTGCTATACTGAAGACATCTACGTGGGGAAACGCACCAACGGCTACTGCCTGGATGAGCTAAGGAGCATCACCACTGGGTCACTAGTGAAGACAAAGTATAAGGACCTTAAAACCCAAGTGAAATCCACAGTACAATCCACAAGGGCACAAAAGGTCTTATCCAAGTACAACAACAGCCAAGCCATTAACCTATTCTACCTCAAAAGTACAAAGGAGTCCCAGGATTATTGGGATGCTTTGGCTACTGGTATAGTCACATTCCCCAAGCAAGACCTAGATGGCACCAGTTGTAGACTTCTAGGAAGTCTACAACTTTTTATAGGTGCCCTGACCTATAGTCTTCCAATGGGCCCCTCTCACTGCCCTTCCCCTGAGTCCTTGTGGTCCACCTCTGCCTTTGAGCTTAGGTCTCAGCAACTTCTCACCTGGAGACTATGGCAGAACTGTAATGGACTAGAACTGTGCACTGGGCTTTGAAACTCATTCTCTCCCGAAGTCACCCCAAAGCTACACTTTCTTGGCAAGAAAAATACCCCAACTGTTTCTGGGCCTTTGGATACAGGTATGTGACTCATGACATGGAATAGTGTTACAAACAGAAAATTCAACAAAAGATCATTGATACTTGGGATGTTGTTCTCTAGTTATTTTAGGGTATTTATATGCTAGTTCAAAATACTCATTTTTTAGTCAGGCACGATGCCATACACTTATGATCCCAGCACTCTAGGAGGCTGAAGCAGGAGAATGCCAAGTGCAAGCCCAGCCTGGACAACTTAGTGTCTTAGTGAGATTCTGTCTTGAAATAAAGAAAAATAGAAAGGGCTAGGAATGTAGTGCAGCACAAAGGCCCTACGTTCAATTTCTAATACAACAGAAAAATAAATTAATCTATAACATATCTGGTCAAATATTAACAACAAAAAAAAAGAATCTTCTAATGAGTTTAGCTTACAATGACTTAATATCTATCATTAGGAATGCTATCATTATATTTACTAGGGAATCTTTCCCCTCTGGAAGTTTTTAGTTTCTTAAATTGCTCTTGGGTTTTCAACACTAAATATTAATATTGAAGCATAACATTTTCATTTGTGTGAGAACACGATAAGCTACATAAAGAAATGCATTCATTCTTCTAAGCAGAAAGCCAGAAGTATTGTACTAATTTTATTTTTATTAATTTATTTTTTTAAAATTTATTTTAAAAATAAAAGAAGGAAAACACATCAATAAACAGACTACATTTAAAACTCCAAACTCGGGGGCGAGCAGGCCCTCGGAGCCGGCCGAGCAGGCTCCCCCAGCCCCCCGCGCTTGCGCCCAGGCAGCGAGTTCTCCGGGAGCTGCAGCGCTCCTGGGTCCGAGTGTGGGCCGGACTCATACCACCGCGATTCCCAGCCGAAAAGCGCACACAGAGCCAGGTA
>NW_004955462.1:4636911-4644801 GCF_000276665.1 Chinchilla lanigera
ACTGCAGTTTTCATTGAATAGATCTTTGACTTCTTTTGTTAGACTGATTTCTAAATATTTCAATTTCTTGGATGTTATTGTGAAAGGTATGGTTTCCTTAATTTCTCTCTCAGTCTGTTTGTTGTTTGTGTATAGGAATGCTATTAATTTGGGGGGTGCTGACTTTGTATCCAGCTACACTGCTGTATTTGTTGATTAATTCAAGGAATCTTGTGGAGTTTTTGGGGTCTTCCATGTAAAGTATCTTGTTATCTGCATATAGTGATAGTTTTACTTCTTCCTTTCCCATCCTTATTCCTTTTATTTTTCTACCTTTGTCTAAATGCTCTGGCTAGTGGTCCCAGAACTATGTTGAACAGGAGTGGTGACAGCGGACATCCTTGTCTTGTTCCCAATTTTAAAGTAAAAGCTTTCAGTTTTTGTACATTTAGTGTGATGTTGGCTGTTGGTTTGTTATAGATCGCTTTGATCAGATTGAGGTAAAGACCATCTACTCCTATTTTCTGTAGGGTTTTTATCATGAATACATGTTGGACTTTGTCAAAAGCTTTTTCTGCATGTATTGAGATGATCATATGGTGTCTGTCTTTGGCTCTATTGATATGGTATACTACATTTATTGATTTGCAAATATTGAACCATCCCTGCATTCCTGGAATGAATCCGACTTGGTCATGGTGTATGATTTTCTTAATGATTTGTTGCATTCTATTTGCTAGTATTTTATTGAGTATCTTTGCATCTATATTCATTAAGGAGATTGGTCTGTAGTTCAATTTCTTCATTGGGTCTTTCTCTGGTTTTGGTATCAGTATAATGCTTGCCTTCAGAAATGAGTTAGGGAGAATTGCTTCCTTTTTAATTTCACTGAAGAGTTTGAGGAGTGTTGGTATTAAATCTTCTGTGAATTTCTTGTAAAATTCTGCTGTGAATCCATGAGGGTCTGGGCTTTTCTCTGTCCATAAATTTTTAATCACACTTTCAATCTCATTAATTGATATTGCGTTTTTCAGGATTTTTATAACTTCTTGATCCAAACTTGGTAATTCGTACATATCTAGGAATCTGTCCATTTCTTCTGAGTTTTCTATCCTATGGGAGTTAAGGTCTTCAGAGTAGGTATTAATGATATTCTGGATTTCTGTGGAATCTGTAGTAATTTCATCCTTTTCATTCCTTATTGCATGAATTTGCATTCTTTCTTTTTTGGATAAGGTAGGCTAGGGGTTTGTCAATTTTATTTATTCTTTCAAAGAACTAACTCTTTGATCATTTATTTTTTGGAGGGTTTTCTTCATCTCAATTGCATCAATTTCTGCCTGGATCTTTACAGTCTCCTCCCAAATTTGGACTTTGTGCTTGACTTGTTCTTCTTTTTCTAAAAGTTTAAGATACAGCATTAGGCTACTGATTTGTTCTCTATTTTCCTTATGTGTGAGTCCACCACTATAAATTTCCCTCTGAGGACTGCTTTCATTGTATCCCCCAGATTCTGGTAAGTTGTATCTACATTTTTATTTGTTTGTAGGTATTTTTTAATTTCCTCTTTAATTTCTTCTGTGACCCATTGGCTGTTCAGGAGGTTGTTGTTTAATTTCCAATTGTTTATGCAGTTTTTGGAGTTCCTTTCGTTGTTAATTTCCAATTTCATTGCACTGTGGTCAGATAATATGCATGAGATAATTTCAATGCTTTTGCATTTAGTTAGGTATGCTCTATGGGCAAGAATGTGGTCTATTTCAGAGACAGTCTCATGTGCAGCTGAGAAAAATGTGTATTCTGATGTTGTGAGTTGAAGCACTGTGTATACATCCACTAAGTCCATTTGTTCACAGATTTGGTTCAGATCTGTTATTTCTTGGCAGAGTTTTTGTCCAGTTGAACTACCTCTTTGTGTCAAAGGGGTGTTGAGGTGCTTTATTACAATAGTGTTATTAATTATATGGGTCTTCATGCCTGTTAAGATTTGTCTTATATAGTTTGGTGCTCCGAAATTTGGTGCATTCATGTTTATGATTGTTATCTCTTCCTATAGTTTTCCCCTAACAAATACATAGTGACCTTCTTTATCACTTTTGATTGTTTTCAGTTTGAAGTCTACATTGTCTGCAAACATAATAGCAACACCTGCTTTTTTCTGGGTTTCTCTTGCATGGAGGATTGTTTTCCATCCTTTGACTTTCATTCTATAGATTTCCTTTTGAGTAAAATGTTTTTCCTGGTACATCATATCGTTGGATTTTGTTTCTTAATCCACTCTGCCAGTCTATTTCTTTTGACTGGTGAATTGAGGCCATTTACATTTACAGTTATAACCAATATGTGTTGATTTATCATTGTCATGTTATTTACTTGCATTGGTTTCCTACTTTTTGTACCTGTTTAATTGCTTGCTCTTTTTGATGGCTCCATTCTACTGTTGTTCTTGAAATTGTGGTCAGATTTTTCTCTGTCTAGAATATCTTTTAGTACTCTTTGCAGTGATGGTTTGGCACTCATGAAGTTCTTCAGTTGTTCTTTGTCATGGAAATATTTTATTTCTCTGTTGAATTTGAGAGATAGTTTGGCAGGGTATGTCAGTCTTGGTTGGAAGGTGTTTTGTTTTAGGACCTGTAATACTTCACTCCAAGCTCTTCTCGATTGGATGGATTGTGCTGAGAATTCTGCTGTGATTATGATGGGCTTTCCTTTATAGGTAATCTGCTTCCTTTCTCTAGCAGCTTTTAATATTCTGTTCTTTTGCTGGAAATCTGGGAACTTGACTATTAGGTGTTTGGGTGTAGTTTTATTTTGGTTATGGTTAGTTGGAGTTCTACATACCTCATTTACCTGTATGGCAGGTTCTGCTTCCATGCTTGGGAAGTTTTCTGCTATTATTTCTGCAAATATTCTTTTTATGTGGTTTGTGCTGCCTCCTGTTGTTTCACTAACTCCTATTAGTCACACATTATTCCTCTTTTCCTCGTCTTGTAGTTGTTGAATTGATTTTTCCTGGTTCCTCGTTGATTTTAAGACATCCCTTCTTTCATGATCATTAGCTGCCATAGTGTCTTCAAAATCTGAAATTTTATCTTTGGCTTCATTCAAGCAGTTTTGGTAGCTTTCAATGGAAGCTCTGATTTCCTGGATGTCTCTTTGAATTTGGTTCATGTGTTCTAATTCATTTCTATATTTTTTATTTAATGTTTCCATCCATTGCCTATGTACTTCCATTTTTTTTATGTTTCTGCTTTAGTTGTGCTGAGCAGTTCTTTCATTATTATTGTCATTTCATTTTTTGCCTGAGAGATTATTTCTGATCTGATCTGTTCTATGGCCTGATGGAGTTATTTCTTTACTTCCATTGCAATCATTTCAGCAATTTCAGGTGTGTGTTTACCAAATTCTCCTATGTTGATATCTCCTGAACTTGTTCTGAGTGGGGTGGAGTTCTGAGATTGTGTTTTAGTCTTCATCTTGTCATGTTTGATATCAGATGCAGAAAGCTCAATCTCTGTCTTCCCTGGCAGCTCAACAAAGCCCACTAGTGTCCCTAGTTTTCCTGATGGTCAGGCTTGCCCCTCAGCGTCTACTGAGATGCATTATTTAGTCTGGGGTTTTCCGGTAGATGGTAAATTGTATCTAGTTATCCCAGGTTTCACATGCAGACCGTGATGTCAGTTGATGGCAGACCGTCTGATCCAGCATCCCCTCACAGGTCAGGGCACTTGTATGACCCAAGCTCAGGTTGCACTGGTGGCACAATCCTGGTCCAGTGGACCTGTGTCCCCAGGCAGTTCAGGGTACAGGCAAAACCCAGACATAAACTGCAGGGTCAAAAGTTTGTGTACCACCTGATTCTGTTTCTCCAGTCAGTTCAGGACACGCACAGGAGGCAGACATGGGCCACACCAACAGCAATCATAGACTGCCCATGTCTGTGACCTTCAGGAGGTCAGAGTGCAAGTAAAGCACAGACTCGAACCATGGTACCAGCAGCTTGTGGCACACCTGCTCACTCGGTGCAGGGCATGTGCAGGGAAGGCCTACACATGAACCCCGGTGAGAGTAGTTCATGGGCCTTCTGAGTGAGGATCTTGTGCTAACTTTAGATTTTAAGCTTATAACAAGTGCATAGAGCATTTTTTACTCCTTCTGATAAAGTTATAAGTAAGTCACCATAAAGACAGATCTGAGATTAACAAGGTAAGAACATTTTTAATATTTGTGTGATGAAAGCTCATTATTTCATTATTCTTCCTAGGCATTAAATATGTTATCTATTTGTTCTTTAGTTTTGTTGGGTTATTTGCATTTTAGGTTAATACATAGTCATAGAATGAACAATGAAAATGCTTGTATTCAGATTTTTTATTACCTCATTATTTATAATTTCACAAAACCCACTTATTATATTAGTAGAGAACCCTCGTTAAATAAATGAAGGTAAAGCATAAATTATGATATGACTTATGGTAGATCTATAACATAAAAATGGTGCCAATAAGCACACATTGAGACATTTCTGGGAAATAATGTTAAGTGAAGGATAAAGTAAAAAAAGAATATTTAATGTGCTAACAATTGAGAAAAAGGGAAATAGGAAAAATGCCTAAGCACAAAGAGATGCTTGTGTTTTCATATGAAATACAAAAAATGTGTTTTATGCATATTCCCACTCCCCACAATGAATGCAATCACAATATGTAGCAAACATGTACCAATAAAAATAAGAACAGAAAAGAACTATATGAGAAAATACTGTAGTTTTACGAGGGAGGACCTGAGAGTATAGCAGGAAGGGTATAGGAAAGAATACTTACGTATACGTTGTTTCCTATAAGTTTTGGAGGCGGTTAATGTTCAACATAATCAAAACATTAAAAAGTTAAAATGACAGACTGAAACTAAAAGCAAACTTAAATAAATACACCTCCTGAGGAAAAAATAAAAACACTATCCAAGTAATTCACCATTACATTATCTGACACAACCCTCGCTGTTAGGAGTGGCATTTCTTTCTGCTGGAGAGAACTTCTGAGAGATACTGAAAGTCTTTGAGGCACTCTTACGTGCTACTGGTAGGTCAATGGCAGCAGCTGAGGGTGGAGGGTCATACTTCTCCAGCCATGCCAGTGGGTCTCAGAAAGGACTAGTGGATGCCACACAGCATTCTTGGAAAGTTCTAAGGGATTATTTACATAAGATTCTCAGTTCTCAGGAGAATCACTGGTTCTTCCCTGAACCCCCAAATCATTAGCTCAGCTCTCACAGCGGGTCATATCAGAAAAACAATGGAGGGCTTTGGTGGTCCTGTCACTGCACAAGAAGGACTAAGAACAACAGATGGTAAGAATGTTGACTAGACTCAGATTTTTAGGTTTATTTGTTTTACTGCTGCTGGGTTCAAGTTCAAGCAAACCTCCTCCTAGAGTCAGATCAATTGATCCATGACACAGTCCAGATATTCAACCAAATCTTTGAACAGGCAACCGAGTCTGCCCAGAAAACATGACATAAGAATGACAATTGTGTGTTCTCCACTGGGCAAGCCAGAAAGAAATCTGTGGGATTATTTACCAAACAATGGACAGAAAGGAGTAGTAGACTGATGGAGCTCAAGGCCAGAGGCTGAGCCATAGGGGCTTCATCAGATACTACGGCCTGTATTTGATGGCCACTGTGACAATTACAAATGATATTTCCTCTAACCTTCTGAGTGCATTCTGAGACTTGTGCAGTTTGTCTCTTTGATGAAGGAAGTAATCTTATTAGCATGGTACATTATGAGATCCTCATACAAGCTCTTCCTTTTTCTACCCAGATATCTCATTTCCATAAAAGAACAGGACTAGAGCTGATGCGAGGTCCCTATGCCCCTGAAGATATGAGGGCCTACATCAAAGTCATGGTTCAAAGTAGAAGCAGAAGGAAATTACATTTCTTGAGCCTTTTGTATACTAGTAAGCAAATTACTGTGATCCTCACAATCCTTATCATGAAGATGAGGAGGCTCATTCTAACTTTTTTCTTTGTCCATCACTAGCAAGAAAATTTTCCATTGGCAACTATAGGCTGATCCCTTCAGGTCCATATAAATCCCCATAAAGAAAACATATCTAGCCAATAAGACTTTCAGTGGTAGGCTTTTCCTTAGGAAGAACAGTAGCATTATTAACTCCCATTATTTCTTTGGATTTACTGTAGTTAAGGAACTTTCAGTGAGTTATGTGGAAGATCATGAAACAACCAAACTACGAGCTCCTAGTGCCAAATACCCTGGGGAAGAAAAAGAAGTAATTACCTTCACTGCTCAGCTTTAAAAAAGTCAACTATCTGTAAAGTACTTATCTATTCAATATTCCTATCTGTTCTGTGGACAAGACCTTGTATATCTAGGCTCTGAAGTAGGGACTCACAAAGCACCAGTGCCACTTTCAGCACCCTGACACTGTGACAGTGACTCTTTCTGCACTCTTCTGACTTCAACTCCTTATTTCTCTAACAAACATTATTGTTTGGATCCTATGGAAGTTTTTCTGTAGTAGTACATACCAGAGTTGCCTGGCAGACTTTGGGCCCAGGAAATGCCACAGTCAGTTGAAAAATATTCATACTCTGAGAGACAGTTATTGGCCTGTTATTATCGCTGGTAGATACAGGCAGCATGGCCTTGATCATGAAATAGTCTTAGGAAAGAATTCTAACGAAAACATATTAATATCTTTGAATTTTGGCCTTGAGTTACTTTAGAATATTCATATTTTAGGGTCAAAGTGTAAAATATCCATAAATTATAAGCAATTATGAATCAAAGCAAAACCCTGATTTTTAAAAAAAATTTAAAATTACCTATAACAATTATACTTACTACTATGTATTTCTTCTTTGGAAAGTTTTTGTTCCTTTACTTGCATTACGAGTTTTGACACTGCATCTTGAGGTTCAAACACAGAAGTTTTGTCTGGTTCCTCATACTCAGCTACATAAAGACAGAATGACCTTGGTTGTGAAATAATCTGATAAGATTGTAATGAAAACATATGACTACCTTTGTTTGTGGTCTTGAGCTTCTTTAGTCTATTCATACTTTAGGGTCAAAGTGTAAAATTTGTATAAATTATATGCATTCATGAACCAAAAAGACCTGATTTTAAAATATTAAAGTTACTTATAATTATTATACTTACTACTATGTCTTTCTTCTTTGGAAGTTTTTTCCTTCTTTACTGGCATTTCAAGTTCTGAAATCTCTACATCTTGCTGTTCAAGCATAGAAGTTTTGTCTGATTCTTCACCCTGAACTACATAAACAGAGCATGACCTTGGTCATGGAATAGTCTTATGACAAAATTCTAACCAAAACACATGACTACCTTTGATTTTGTCTTCAGTTATTTTAGAGTATTCACATTTTTTAGGGCCAAAGTGTAAAATTCTTATAAATTATATGTATTATGAACCAAAGAAAAAAGAACTGTTTTTCTAAACTTTTTTCTTAGTGAACTTCTTTTTATTTTACTTAATTTTTTTTAAAGAGAAAAAAACCCCAAAGTTTCAAAACAAGATAACAGGAGAGTAACAATGGTTAATACATTGCATATTTTTATCTTCAAAGCAGTTACTCAGCATGCAAGATACAGGCATAAAAAATTGTGCAAACAATATTAGCCCAAATCTTCCTTTTCAATGAACTAAGAGAAATTAGTAGCATAATTCTGAATGTAAAGTTATCCTGCAATTATTATACTTACTACTATGTCTTTTTTCTTTGAAAGCTTTTTGTTTTTTTACTTTCATTCCGAGTTTTGACTCTGCCTCTTGATGTTCAAGCTTAGGTGTTTTGTCTGGGTCTTCACCCTGAACTACATAAAGAGAGAATTACCTTGTCCTGAAATAGTCTTTTAAAAA
>NW_004955462.1:4646870-4653338 GCF_000276665.1 Chinchilla lanigera
TTTTGTTTCTTTACTTGCATTCCGACTTTTTTTGTTTCTTTACTTGCATTCCGACTTTAGACTCTGCATCTTGATGTTCAAGCATAGAAGTTTTGTCTGCTTCTTCATCCTGAGCTACACAAACAGAGAATGACCTCGGTCATGAAATAGTCTTATGACAAAGTTCTAGCTAAAACATTTGACTTCTGATTTTGTCTTTGGTTACTTAAGAGTATTCACACTTTAGGGCTAAAGTCTAAATTTTGTAAATTATATGCATTATGAACCAAAGAAAAGAGAACCACTTAAAAAATTTAAAGTTATCTTGTAATTATTGTACTTACTACTGTGTCTTTTTTCTTTGGATGTTTTTTGTTTCTTTACTTGCATTCCAAGTTTTGACTCTGCATCTTGATGTTCACGCTTAGGCGTTTTGTCTGCTCCTTCATCCTGAACTACATAAACAGAGAATGACCTTGGTTGTGAAATAGTCTTATGACAAAATTCTAACCAAAACATTTGACTTCTGATTTTGTCTTAGTTACTTAAGGGTATTCACACTTTAAGGTCAAACTCTAAATTTCTATAAATTATTGTAGGGGATGGAGACTCTTAACATATCATTTTAAGACAGAATAGTTTTATGCTTAGTACAAGCCTCAAAATGTGTCTTGAGAAACATCCCGGAGGGGTTGTAAAAAGTTAACTTTGCAGTCCTGACTTAGCCCTGGAATGCTTCTCCAAAGACAAAGAACATCTGGGCCCAGATAATCACCTATGACCCTGCCTGGGTTGTTTCATCTCTTCCCTGGCCCTAGATAAATATTGTTACCATAAAGGAAATGTATGGTTATCTTAAGGGGGACATAAAGAACAGAGTACAGAAAGTATATATTATTGTGGTCTGGCTCATGACTGTAGCCTGACCTGGTCACATGGCATAAGGAAAACAATGTGTGGCCAGAGCTACAATATTCCAATCTGTTACTATGGAAACAAAAGGTATATTTAAGGTGGGAACAAAGAAGGCCAGCTGCCCACTTTCCTGACCTGCAAATCAGGGATGAAGGGTGGCTAGCCTCAAATTAATAAAGCTCGATTGTTCTAAATACAGTCCTTCGGTTTCTTGTGGAACACAACCCGATTTTTGCCATTACATTATATGCATTATGAACCAAAGGAAAAAGAACTATTTAAAAAATTTAAAGTTATTTTATAATTATTATACTTACTACTATATCTTTTTTCTTTGGAAGCTCTTTGTTTCCTTACTTGCATTCCGAGTTTTGAAGCTGCATCTTGATGTTCAAGCATAGAAGTTTTGTCTGGTTCTTCATCCTGAACTACATAAACAGAGAATTACCTTGGTCTTGAAGTAGTCTTTTTTAAAGAAAATGATTTCCATTTATTTTGTGAATAAATTTATATCCTTACATGTAGATTACAATAAGAAAATTATATATTATGTGAAAGGTACATTTTTTGAGTAAATTCAATACATGCATAGATAATATATGAAGGCTAGCTAAGTATTAATTGCTCAGGCTTCTCTGTTTTTTCTTTAATTTATTTTTCGGTACCAGGAATTGAACTCAGAATTTTGCACTTGGTAAGCAGGCGCTTGTGCTGCTGAGTTATATCTCTGGCCCCAGGCTTCTTTATTGACAATGCTAAAGTAATCTGAAAAGCTCCTCCAGAACTGATTGTTTCCAGTGTCAGTTTGTATTATCCTGACTCTATATATCTAACATTCTAAGTCATTTTCCAGACTTGGAGCAATGAAACTAGATTTTATAGAGAATATCCTAAGGTGGCCTTAGGTTATAAAAAGATTTTTTAAAAATGAAACTAACTCCTAAACCTGATCTTACAAAATAACTACTGATGTTGATGAAATGATATCCCATCATTAAAAAGTCTGGGCCAGGCCTGGCATGGTGGCTGTAATTCCATCACTGGGAAGGCTGAGGAAGGAGGACTGCAGCAAGTTTGAGGCTATATAGTCAATTTAAGGCCACCCTGGACTACAGAGTGAGACCATGTCTCAAAAAAAAAAAAAAAGAGAAAAAGTCTAGGCAAACTCCTAAGGACTGGGCCATAAGAACAAGAACGTATCTATAAAAAGCTACAGTATAACATACTTGATACCAAAGTTTCCACTTCTCTAACCACTTCAGTGTGTCGTGAAATAGTCTTATGACAAAATTCTAACCAAAACATATGACTACTTTTGATTTTGTTTTCAGTTACTTAAAGGTATTCAAACTTTAAGGTAAAACTCTAAATTTCTATAAATTATTGCATTATGAACCAAAGAAAAATGAACTAATTTTAAAAACATTTAAAGTTATTTTACAAATATTATACTTACTACTCTGTCTTTCTCCTTTGGAAGTTTTATGTTTCCTTACTTGCATTCTGAGTTCTGGTGCTGCATCCTGATGTTCACGAATAGGAGTTTTGTCTGGTTCTTCATCCTGAGCTACATAAAGAGATACATTTAACCTTTTGTTAGAAAAGCGGTTGTCTGTGAAATCTGTCAAGTTGAAATTTACAATACTTACAGAATTTTCTTTCATTTTGACTATTATAAGTCAATTACTACAATGAAAGTTATAGTATGAAAATTGTGAGAATATTTATGATGGGTGTGTTGAAGCATATTATTTCATTACATTTCTGGGTATCTGGTATACATGTCTCTAGTTTTCATGGGTAACATATTTTATAGTAATACATATTCATAGAGTTAAAATTAAAATACATATATAATGTTACTTACTATAGCATAGTTGTAACTATGAACTATTCAAGACTAAATTTTAAAGTACAAGAGATTAGTCAAATAAACCAAAGTGTATTATACACTATGGTATTGCACAAATTATGACAAATAATGTGTTACAAACAGCTATAAATAGAACTATAAAGTGAATGAAAAAATAGATACTTAGAGGGGTCTCAAGAAATCATGTTTGAAGAAACCTAAAAAGGGAGGAACTTACATGATATCACTTGGTGAGGAAGATGAAAAAAATAAGTAAAAAGAGAAAGAAAGAGCTAGTTATCTACTACTGAATGATCTAGTTAAGGGTTTTCTCTAAGAAATTTCTGGCTCTAGTTACTCAATGATGGCATCTGATAAACAGCACTGATAAATACTCCACCCACTATCCTCTGGCTAGGCAGTGGACCACATCCAACATAACTCCAAACTATGAGGACTTCTATAACTAATAAAATTCCCATCATTCTGTACCTCCCAATCATTGGAAATGAATTGGAGAACCAATACAACTTTTGTCTAGACCCCTCAGCTTTCAAGACCATGTCCTTGTATCACTGGAGGCAATCTGCAGTTTGATGCCAAAGTTAGAATCAAAAGGAGAGGTGAGGGAATTGTATTTCTAGGGAGCTACTGGTACACAGGTGTTAGGGATCACTATAACCTCTGACATTAGGAACTAGAGTGTTGCTTCTGAGGCCGCTACCAAGAGCACCATTTGCCAAACTCTACTATGAGTGCATCCTTTTGGCCACTACAAACTTTCATTTTATAGGTCTGTCTGTTGAATGTATTGTTGGTGTGTATACAGTTGCTCTGTGAACCCTGCTACCATTCACCCACTAAGCCTTTGGCTTCATTTAATAAGGCCTAGAAAACTGAATCTCTAGACCACAGCACCTCTGTAACTCAACATCAATTCCTGGAATGAAAAAGACACAGCTGTTCTCATTACTAAGCTTAATGGAGCAAATGAGATTATATTCAGTAATAAGTGGGTCTTTGCACACAAAGACCTTGGTGGCCACAACTTGATTTTGGTGGCTCAGCATTATAGCACAACCCTGCACACCTATGGTATGTTACACTGTGACTGTCATATAGAAAATTGAGGGAAACTGATGTACAAAATCCGACAACTCAAATACACTTTCCTTATACTTTTGCAAGCATGTTCAAGGTCAGTTTAACCTTGCATGGAGTAAACTGCAGTGCACTGCTAATATCTTCCCACAAAGCTACCAAATACCTGTCCAATACCTGTCATCAGTGTATAGATCAAGACCTTTATATGACCTACTTCTCAGACGTAGGGTCAGCCTTCCAAGTGATATTACTATCACTTAAGTGGGTGGGTACAGAGAAGGAATTCACCCAAAAAAACCCACTCAATGCTCTCTTGACCCAACAGTATCACTTAGCTGTCCCATTACTACAGACAGGGTACAGCTACTAGTTTTTCTAATAAAGTTCCCATCACTAATCTTTAAGGGACATATTTCATTCCCAATGAGACTGCCAAGCTTTAACTCTCTCTGGTGCAGAAAATAAAAAGAGCAATAATTCAGATACTTAAGACTGATTTTCCCCATATGGAATCAGGTTTCCTCAGTGATACCCATCTATGGAGTTAACAGAAAGTGTTTCATCTCAGTAGGTCCAGGATCAAGAGGATGCCCTAGAGGCCCACAAACCAGCTTCACAGGCTACCTTCTCCTAGGCTATTTTGACCCTCATTTGATGTCTGACATATAGAACTCTCTGTTTGCCAACTGGGGTCTATGAGAGAAGGCCACTGTCACAAGTCAGAGATGTACATTAGGTTTTCAGACCCAAATTTCAGACCCTGGAGTCCTCTGTAAAGTACATTAGTTTGGGAAGAGTTCTTAATCTGTTTTGAGGAGATTCTATATGTCCTGTGGAATGAAATAATCTTAGGGCTGAAAGCTCAACCAGAGGATATCGATATTTTTGCTTTTTTTTTTAGTAATGAGAGAGACTCCACACTTCAAAGTGTGCAATATCTCTAAAGTATATGTTTATATAGATTCTTATGAACAAAAGTAAACAAATCTGAAGAGTCAAGTTTAAAATAATTCAAAATTACCTATGATTTTTGTACTTACAAGTGTGTCTTTCCTTTTTGGGAGTTTTCTGTTTCTCAGTAGCTTGTATTTCTGATTTTAATGTCGATTCTTGATGTTCAAGGACAACAATTTCACCTGATTCCTCATCAGAAGCTATATAAACAGATGCATGTAGTCCAATAAATACAAGAGATCTATTTGCAATCCTTAAGTTTTAAACTTATAACAAGTATGCTGCAGTATTTTCTCTTTCATAGTTTTCATAAAGAGTGCAAATCTCTTGAGTTCACTTCATCAGTGATGTGGGGAAACTACAGAAACTTGAGTAGTTGCTTGGAAGTGATATTATTCATTTAGTGTGTGACAGTGGTTGCTTCTGGTAGCCTTCCGCTGTACTTAGGGGTACTATGATACCCTGCAGGCATTACCCAACAAGGACCAGATGCGCTGTTGATTCATGTGCAACAATGTGAACAGTGATGCAGACAAGGCACAAATACAAACTCAACACTCCAAATTAAGGAAGGAAAGATTTACTTAGCTCACAGTTTGTGGACGTTTTAGTCTATAATGAGCTGACTCCTTGGCAGGGTGGCATGGCAAAGGGGCAACAGTTTAAGGCTGCAGAAGACAGCAAAAGCAGCAAGAGCAAAAAGGGGGGGAAAGCCAGCCTCCTTTTCTCCTTTATATTGTAAGCAGGCTTCCACTCCCTGTGGTGGGTGTATGTAGTGCTCACACCATCTCCATGCCTTCCTCTTCCATAGGATGAGGATGTTTACAAAGTAAACATCCCTGGTTCCCTGCTGAGTCACTTAGTTAAACTTTTAAACTTTTCAAGTTCACACCATTACAACCCTCACACCTACATTTAAGTTATAGGCCTCAGCAACATTTATGTTCACCAACTGAGGCCTAAGGAAGAAGTCCATGGCACAGGTAAGTAGATTCAATCAGGTTTTTAGACCTGTAGCTCCTGGAAGTTGGCTGAAGTATGCACACCTTTGCTAAATACTGACCACACAATCATAGCTGTGAAACAGTCCTGCAACCAGAAATACTAAATAAAAGTAATGAATATTTAGGTTTTTGCTATAGTAAGCAAACAGCATTCACTCTATGTCAAAGGTGAATTTTCTATAAAATAGTAAAATACAGATTCATAAAACAGAAAAGCTCTTTAGATGTGATTAAAATAATTGAAAGTCATCTACAACTTTTTATACTTACAAGTGAGTGTTTCCTCTCTAGAAGTATCTTGTTTACTTTCTAGCACTTTTGTTTTTGATATTGATTCCTGAAGTTCAGGTACAAGATTTTCATCTGATAATTTATCAGGAACTACATAAAAAGATACATTTAGTTAATTAAACAGGAAAAAAATGGAACTACTAAAATGTATATTTTAAAATTAGAACAAGTTTACAGCAATATTTCTGTCTTTTTATGAAGTTATAACTAAGTTACCATAATTCTGGATCTGACTAGAAAATGGTGAAAGTTTTAATGAATTTATTGAAATCTTCTCATTTCACAAACATTTTAGGCATCATATAGTATAGTATTAGTATCTATTTTTGTTATTTATCCATTATAGACCAGATAGATTTCATAGGCTAA
>NW_004955462.1:4653438-4674298 GCF_000276665.1 Chinchilla lanigera
ATATATGAAACCAAGATGGGTATAGTGGCACATGCCTATAATTCCAGAGTTCTGGGAAGCTGAGGTAGAAAGATCACAATTTCAAGTTCTGTCTGAGACACTTAGCTACTTAGCCAGACAGTAGAGAAAAGAAAAGTGCTGGGGATGTAGCTCAGTGCAAAGCCATGTGTTCAAACCTCAGTACTCCAAATACCAAAGCAGGAAAAAGAAATTAAAAGAAAGAAAGAAAAGAGAGAGACCAACTATTGGGGACATTTTGTTCCATTGCCAAAGTGTATAGTTGAGGGAGAATTTTTTTACCTAATGAAGGGTGCTCTTGTTCATTACCAGTTCAGCAGAGGGCATCTAGGCAGCTACTCCCCATTGACCACTGCCTGGCCATGGTATAACGTATAGCTAACCAGGGACAGGAGTTGCTTGGAGAAATAATTCTCTGTGCTGTGGATACTTGCAGAAACTGAAAACTATCTCATGACTAAGCAATCAATATGTACACCTGGGAGGACACACCCACCACCTACGTAAGGCACCTACGTCAGCTTCCTAACAAGGATGTTAGACACTGAATGCCTCTTTTCTCTTGTTGAACTAGTTGAAGCTGGCTTTTGAATAAGTCACATTCCTAGCCTCAACACCTCAGCTCTCAACTTAACTGGCTGGTGGTGGGGTCAGCAGCTGGACCTTATTCTGGTCACACGCTTACTCATTATGGTGTTAGTTGTAATTATAAAATAGCACTGCACAAATATTCAGACATGGGATATTGGTTAAATAACTTTATGTACATATTGCAAGGTGTAATATAATGTAAATTATAGTCAGTAATATGGTATAAACAACTGCGTCACAGACCTATAAAAGGAATAAAAAGGATCTCCTAGACTGACAAGGAGAAACTTCCAGAATATAGGCTAGGTAGAAAAAAACCTGGCAGGGTAAAGAAGTGGAAATAAGAAGAAAAAAGGAGAAAGAAGAGGGAGGATGTGGAGGAGGAACAGGAAGAAGAGGAAGAGGAGGAGAAAATTAGGTGCTTAACTCTGTGAAATGAAGAAGGTAAAATATCAGAAAAAATTTCTTTGGTTACCTGTAAGATAAGAACTGAGGAAGGAACTGGACTTCCCTAAGTGTAACTTTTGCATTATATTAAGAATCAGGTTGACACTCTGTATATTTCAAAATAGTTAAGCTACAAACAATAAGGGAAAACCAAAACTGAAAGCAAGTTTTAAGAAATGTAACTTTTGAAGAAAAAACCACCAGAACTAATACAAGTAACTCATGAATACAGTATCTGATATACACCGTCATTCATGGGCAAGGGGAAGCTGGAAACATTACAAGATGGATTCAGTAATTGGTTTTCTAGAAGTTATGTGCTAAGAAATTCTAAAAGCATGACAAAATTGAGCAAATCAGTAAATGTGTGAAGACAGCAGGAGACAGAACACGCACACATAAACTAGAGAAAGGCAAAACAAGCCCTAAGGGGATGGATTACATCCCTTTGAAGCCCTTGAAGATGTCCAAGACTTTTATGAACCCCAAACACATCTATGTAGGAACATATGTGTGTTTATATACACATATATAGGTACACAGGTAACTGTGTACATGAACTTAAGTGAACATACTGGGGGTTCAACTACTGACTAAATCTTACATGTGCTTTTTCAGGTCCAAATCATGGACGATCCCAAAGGCAGTACCTGGACTTCTTATGGGGACTAATTCCCAAACTATAAGGGACTTGATGTATAACCACTTTCCTGCAGGCCCTGGGAGTTAAATTCAGGCTCAGACCCTCCTCAGCTGACCAAGCCCTTAGGCATACTGCATTCTTAGCCCAGTGGACCTCAATTAGAGTTCTGCTTATGGGAGAGGGCAGATTTGACTGAGGTGCTGTACTGCTCTTGCACAGCCAATGCCTAGATAGCCTGTAGTGAAGGGAAGGAGGGCTGAGACACATAAAGAAACTTTTTATAGTTATCAGTATTCCTGGCTTTTCCAGTCCTAGCTCTCCCACAACTACCTCTCACAGACAGAATCTATGTAACAGGAAGAGCTTTCTCTTTGGAGATCCTTCAGCAGAGTCAATTCTTACTCCCTTGAGCACTCTGAACAAATATATCGGAATCTTACCTACTACTGCTCCAAAGGAAAAATAAAACTTTTTTTTTTTTTGTCTTTTTGAGACAGGGTCTCACTATGCAGTTCAGGCTGGTCTTGAACTCACTTTGTAGGCCAGGCTGGCCTCAAACTCACAACAGTCCTTCTGTCTCAGCCTCCTGAGTGCTGGGATTACAGGCATGTGCCACCATGCCCAGCAAAACATTTGTTAAACCAGAGTCTTTTCCTCTTTAAACTCTTACCTAGCAACTATCTCAATAAATGAATAATAGCTTGTTACTTTCAGTTTGATTTATTTGGCCAATTCCAAAATCGGTCTCTGTGAATTAGTTCAATAAATAGTCAGTGAAGTACAGCGTATTTCTAGAAGGAACACTTTGGGAGTCTCCAGTGAGTTTACAGGGCACTTGGGTAGGGTGAAAGTAGAAGTGCTTCTAGGTCATTTGCAAGAAGTTGAGTCACACTGGATACTTTATCAACCACACCAGTGTGGTCCAGTCAGTGGTAGTAGATGCCAGAGGATGCTCTAGGAGACTATTGTTTTATTGTTTACTAAGTTTTCCAGTGTTGAATGGGAAAGATGACCCTTCTTTTTAGATTCATATGCTAAAATATGGTGAGTCAATTTAGAAGTTTACCAGAGAAGCTCCAAGAAAGCTAGTGAAACAATCTGCTGCTACCATTTATGGTCCACTGTAAATGGCCTATGAAGTCATGGTAAGTCTATGCACTGAGCCTATGACTATTATTACCTCTAAGCATTCCCTGTGTGTCACATACAGCCTATGATGCAGTTAATTGCTGAGTTATCTTCAATAAAAAAGAGTAAGAGCTATGGAATCACTTTGCCCAGCAAGTACAAGAAGGTGATAGTTTTCCTCCAAGTTGAAGAAAAAGATCTTACTAAATTTAGTGAATTAGAGAGGAATATTGTGGGATTAATCACTACACATCTCTTTTTTCAGTCTTGAGAGTGGCCGTGCTGCTCAAGGAGGTGGAAAAAAAGAAATGAATAATAACAGGAACCATTTGAGACCCTTTCTTTCCTCCACTGGGTATTCTTCTGTTTATGACAGCTGGAGCTACCCACAATGAGTTTCCTGCTGTTGAACAACATGTTTAGACTATCCTTGCAAGTGATCTTAAAGTCTACACTGATGGAGCGAGGAAGTAGAAGAGACTTTAAACCAGACTTACTCCCTTGAGCACTCTGCACAAATATATCGGAATCTTACCTACTACTGTTCCAAAGGAAAATAAATAAAACATTTTTTTTTGTCTTTTTGAGATAGGGTCTCACTATGCAGATTTGTAAATTTGTTCATGCAACCCTTGCTGGCATGAATCAACTAAACCTCCTCATAAAGTCAGGACACTGGGCCTGACATAATTTGGATATTAACAAATACAGAGTAGCAACTACTGCCAGGAAGCAATGGTTGACTAGCAAGAAATGTAATGTAAACAACAGTCGCTAGACATCCACATCTAGACAATCTAGCCAAAGGCCTTCTCAACAAGATCTATAGGTGAGAACTCAACAATGGAATTGCAATGAAGTGGCTTGATGGATTCTCTACTAAGGATTTCATAGCCTTGTACTAGATGAAAGGATCCCCAAAAATGGCTGGAATTGGGTTTACACAGTAATAATTCCTACCACTAACACAACTTCTATCGTTTAGCTCTTACCATTGAATTTTCTTTTTCTTTTCTTTTCTTTTCTTTTTTTTTTTTTTTTTTTTGAGACAGGGTCTCACTATGCAGTTCAGGCTGGCCTTGAGCTCACTTTGTAGCCCAGGTTGGTCTCGAACTTGCAACAGTCCTCCTGCTTCAGGCCTCCGAGTGCTGGGATTACAGGCATGTGCCACCATGCCCGGTTCACTGAATATTGATATAAACCTGAAAGTTCTTTATTTAGAACTATTTGCTTTTAAAAAAGTGAACAGCCTATGAGTTAGATCAGATCCCTGTTCCCCAGTGGGAACATGAGGCCCAATACTAAGCTCAGAGTTTAATGGTGAAGCAGGGAAGAATCACATTTGGAAAGTATTTTGGTTATGGTACATATACAACTGTGATCTCCACAAACCCTGTTACCAGCATAAGGGAGAAATACAATCAATCTCACTGGTTTGGGGTCTACTGTGGACTTTTACCCAGAACCTACTATAGGTATGCCCATTCAGGCACCAGAAACTTCATTATTATAGCTCCAATAAGATATATGTTATTAAAATAGATCAACTATACATGTAAACCTCCACTCATATAAATCCTTAATATCTGATGGGAGTTGCTAGGACAGTTTTCACTGGATATATGGGAGAGTAAACCTACCTAAGTATCAATGCTTAGTGCCTCTATGTCTCACTTTAGATCAAACTTTATAATTTGTATGAAATATTTACTTAAATACATATTTATGAGAATAGGAAAATGATCCAAAATGAGCTTAATTGAAAATAAGGCAATACTGTCCGTGTTACACTTACTAGTAAGACTTTCTGTTTCCGAAGTTTTTTGTTCTTTTACTTTCATTTCTGCTTCTAAATCTTGATGTTCAAGCATAAAATTGTTCTCTGATTCTTCATTCTGAGCTACATAAAGAGATGCATTTAGTGCACTAAATGGAAAAAACAGATCTATTATGAAATACCTAAGTTGCAAATTTATAACAAATATACAGCAGCCTTTTTCTCACATGAAGTTTTAAATAAATTAATGTGAGGTCTGACAGAAATATGATAGAGGAGTTTTAACAGGTAAATATTGAAGTTATCTTCTTAATTCGTTTACTACACTAATTATATTAGTCTCTAGTTTTATTGCTGTATTAATATATATAGTTTAATAAATGTAAATAATGGGACAAGCACTGAAAATATGTATGTACAAGGTTGATATCATAGTATTCTCTGTAATGACAAAATATCCAAATGATAAAAATTCTCAAACATGGGGAATTAAAATAAATTATAATCTCTGATATACTTCAAATTCTGGTAATGCAATAAAGGGCTCTATAAACTAAATTAGAGGAGGTATCAGGAGATAACAGGGGTAAAGGTATGATTCCTCCTGGTTAAAAAAGGCAAATGCAAAGGGGGAGAAACGGAGAGGGAGAAAGAAGGAAAGAGAGGCAGAGTATCTTCCCTTGTAAAAGAAAAGAGCAAGCATATAAAAAACAGTGTGGTTTGTTATGCACAAGGCAAGGAATAAAATATTGGGGGAGGAAATGATTCTCCTCTGGAGATGTACACCTTTCCATGTATTTAGTTTCAGAGGCAGATGCAATGTTCCACTTATCTTAAAAATTAAAAGTCAGTTTCACTTTGTAGAATGAGCATATGAAGCAGAGAAAAGTAAGAATCCCTGAGGGGAAACACTGGAATTAAACTTATCTGTGTGAACCTGGGTTTCTAAATATGTCTATGCATATATATATTCTTGTATACAAGCATATGTACGTGCATATATATGCATATAAATATGTGTATGCATATATGTATACACATAAATATGTACATATGTATGAGTATATGCACATATAAATATGTATATGCATGTGCATACACATATATATACATGTGTGCATGCATGTATGTTTATATACACATAAATATATACATATATGTATACATTACATATCTATGTGTATATAGTCATATAAATATGTAAATGTATGCATGTATATATACAGATAAATATGTACATGTATGCATGTACATATACACATGTATATGTGTGCATGCATGCACATATACATACATGTATATGCATGTGTATATGTGTGCATGTATGTATACACATATACATGTACACACATGTGTATGTATGTATATGTATATATGCACATAAATATGTATGATATGTATATGTGTATATATACACATATAAATATGTGTATGTGTATATACACATATAAATATGTATATGTATATATGCATATAAATATGTATATATGTGCATATATGCATACAAATATATGTGCATATATGTGTGCATATACATAGATGTATGTGCATGTGTATATATGTGTATATATACACATATAAATATGTATGCATATATTTATATATGTATATGTGTATATATACAGATAAATATGTATATGTATGTGTGCATAAATGTATGCAGCCCAATTTCAAGCCAAAATCCTTTGGTCTTTCAGGCCCAACCTTGGGCAAAGTCCTTGCTGGTGGGATAATGCCTCACCAAAGACTGCATGCACAGCCAGTAAGCTGCAGACGTTGAGGCAGGTGCAGTAGTGTCTGAGGTCTCTGCACACCATGCTCTTACATATTCTGCATTCCTACCCCACAGGACTCTTTATGACATGCTGTACTCTTCAGGTGCCTCTGCCTAGATCATCTAATTGGGGAAACTTAAAGAAGTATTTCTCAAATTCTATTCATTATTCAGGATTTCAATAATCTTAGCCATCCCCCACCAACTTCTGTAAGACTCATAGGATCATATAAAGAGGCAAGAGCTTTCTGTTTGGTTCTCCAGGTGTCAGATAATTCTGCTCCAAGCACCACTCTCATCTGCAATGATGCATCTGACTATTGCCTAGTGCTGTTTCATGGAGAAAACAGACACTGGTATACCCGGAGTAGTGTCCTGTTTAGGTTCCCATACACATTATCATAAATGAATAAAACCTTAGTTGTTACTTTCCATTCAGCTTGTTATTATAATTGACCAAGTAAAAACTTTGTAGCTTTCTCTCTGAAAAATTGGCACAGTGAACAATTTAATTAAGGTAAAACTACTTTCTGGAAGGAGCACTTGGGAGGAGTTAGTAAATCCAAAGGCTCTTTTGAGAGATACCATTAGATAATTTTGAGGATCCCACAGGGAATATCCCACATTTAAGGAATATATCTTAAGAACTGCTACTGTGTACTGTGGTGCTCTCTGAGAGTGGTACTATATTGCATATATATATATATATATATATATATACATACACACATACATACATATTAGCTATGAGTGTGAATAACTGTCCTCTTATTTAGTTTCCTTTTCACTGGTCAAGACACCTGCGTCCTAAGTGGTGAAGTCATAAAGTCAACAGATCAGTTCCCAGAAACTGAGGGAAACACCACCTTAGCTTCTTGCTCATGGTCCTCCAGCAATGGGAACTAATTTCACACGGTGAGTTGCACACAGTGATTACTGCTAGGTTTAAGTATCTCATTATTTATGGTCAGTTTATGATGCTAACTTATTGATATTATTGCTATAATGGAAAACAGTATAGAATCCTGAGGATCAATTTTCTTAGTAATCCAAAAAGATCTAAGAGACTTGGGTAGTTGGTCTCCATGATAAAATATTTTTAAATCAGTCAAGAAGCCAGGTAATCCCAGCACTTAGGAGGCCGATGTAGGAAGATCGCTAATTCAGGCCAGTTTGGGCCACATAACTAATCTGATGCCAACCTGGCCTACATAGTGATATCTTGTCTCAAAAACAAGAAAATAAGCAAACAAATAAACAAATCTCTGGAAATAAAAATAAATAAATTGGGTCTTAGGTGACTTTTTTTTGTCTTTTTGAGACGGGGTCTTGCTATGCAGTTCAGGCTGGCCTTGAGCTCACTTTGTAGCCCAGGCTGGTCTCAAACTCACAATGACCCTCCTGCCTCAGCCTCCTGAGTGCTAGGATTACAGGCGTGCATCACTAAACCTGGTTTATATGACTTTTTAATGTAGAACTCTTTCTTTGGAAAGCCTTGACAGCAGCTATGTTGCCCAAGAAAAAGGGAGAAGAAAAAAGCAAAAATAGACTCTATCCTTCCTTAGATGGGTACTAGATGAGCTCCTAAAGCATGGCCCATCGTGAGTTTCCTCCCCTGAGAAACATTTTAGATCACTTTTACAGGTAATATAGCAGCCCCCAAACCACTTTGGTGGTCCTGAAAGTCACCATTGATGGAGTGAGGACACTAGACGAAATTTTTAACAAGACTAATATTTCTAGATTCATGTCACAGTTAAGGGCTGTAAAACTTCATTAAATCTCCTCAGGCCCAGGCAATTGGCCCACAATAGAATTTGAATGTTAACTGACAAATTACTAGGTATGGGGTAGTGATAGCAGCTACAGCCAAGACAGCAATTATTTACTAACAGACGGAATGATGAAAATAAAGTGGGAAGAGAGGACTAATTCCTGGAAAATCTGGGCAAGCCTTTCTTAAAGGGATCTCTGGGTCCAGTTACCCAAGATGTAATCTCAAAGAAGGACACTGATGGGCTCTGCACGAAAGTGCTCATAGACAGCGAGGAGCCATGAAGCTCAAATGGTGGTAACACCTTAAGTAATAGATGTACCAATATACTACTTCAGTGGTCATTACACTTTCTCTCTTCTGCTCCCCCAGGCCTCCACTCTTCCATTGTTCTTCTCTGGTCTACTTTTTAAGAGTCTCTCTATATCCTGCCATACTTGTCTTTCTGTGTCTAGCTTACTTCACTAAACACATTGATCTCCAGTTCTATCCATGTTGCTGAAAGTAACAGGATTTCAGCCAGGCACAGTGATGCATGCCTGTAATCCCAGCACTCAAGAGGCTGAGGCAGGAGGCTCATTGCGAGTTTGAGGCCAACCTGGGCTACAAAGTGAGTTTAAGACTAGCCTGAACTGCATAGTGAGAACTTCTCTCAAAAAGACAAAAAAAAAAAAAAAAAAAAAAAGAGAGAGAGAGAGAAAATAACAGGACTTGATTCCTTTTTTACAGCTGAGTATTGTTCCACTTATGTTTACGTACCACATTTTCTTTATCATTCATCAACTGAGGTTTACATTTCTCAGCGACTGTGTATAGAGCTACAGTGAACACGGGAGTGCAGATATCTTTTTGATGTACTGATTCATTTTGTATGGATATATGACCAGGAATGCTAAATTGTACCAAACATTTTAATCTTTCTCAAACTCCTTCAAAATATGAAAGAAGGAAAACTGAAGATGGGAAACTCCAACTTCATTTAAGAGGCCAACACTACCCTGATACCAAAGCCACAGAAGCACACTAGAAAAAAAGAAAATCACAGATCAATATCTTTGATGAACATGGATGCAAACAACCTCAACAGAATGACAGAAAACTAAATCCAGTCATATAAAGTATCTTTTATGATCATTAGGGTATGAAATTAGAAATGAACCATAGGAAGAATTTTGCAAAATTTACAGACATGTAGAATTTAAACATGTTCCAAGACAACACATGAATCAAGAAAGAAATTAAAAGAGAAAATAAAAAGTATCTAGAAATAAACTAAAATCAAAATGTGGCATATGAAGCAGAATGCAGCAAAAGCAGTTCTAAGATTTTAGTAAAAATTACCTATATAAAAGAAAAGGGAAAAAAATAAAAAAAATTTAAAAAAGAAAAGGATTGCTTTCTAATAGCAAACCTAATGTTGTACTTATAGAATTAGGAAAAGAAGAGTGAAATAAGCCCAAAGTTTGCAGAAGGAAAGAAATAAAGATCAGAAAAAAAACCAAAACACAGACTGGAAAAACTATAGTAACTATCAACCAAATCAAGAATTAGTTTTGAAATGATAAAACTTTAGCTAGACTAAGAAAATAAGTTGCAAATAAATGAGAAGGGAGACATTAAAACTGACTTTAGAAATACAAAGGACCATACAATTATCTTTGAAGTGGTTGCACAGACAACTGGATATAGGCATGTAAGACTGATCAAAAATTACACATTAACTGTTCCTTTCAGTAGACCAACAGATATTAGTAGTACAATTACCCTAGCTATCCTGTGTATACATATATATATTTTTTCTCTTCTTTCTTTTTCCTCTCCCCTTCTTCATCCCAGTTGCTCCTACCTATTTGAGCAGTTTCCTTCCCCTTCACAATATCCATTGTACCATTCAGATTTTATTTACTCTTTCAGGTTCTTATACTAGGGAGGAAATATGATGTTTACACATGTCAGTCTGATTTATTTCACTTATGAGTATGGTCTCTAGTTGTATCCATTTTCCTATAAAAGCCTTGAGTTTATCTTTCTTTATACCTGAGTAATACTCCATTGTATAAAAATACCACATCTTTTTTATTCATTCTTCAGTTGATGGACATTTGGGTTGTTTCTAAGATTTAGCTATGATGAATTGTGCTGCTATAAGTATGGGTGCACATATATATGATGTTTTCAGTTCTTCTGGAAAAATACCCAGAAGGGGAATAGCTGGATTGAATGGGACCTCCAATCCTAGTTTATTGAGGAACCTCCATGCTGATTTCCACAGTAGTTTCACCAATCTACACTCCCACCAAAAGTGGTGGGAGTGTAGATTGGTGAAACAACAGTTTTTCCCCACAGCCCCTCCAGCATTTGTTATTGGTTGATTCTTTCTGGGGTGAGATGGAATCTCAGTGTTGATATAATTTGCATAAAATTATGTAATATAATAATCACTGTTAATATCCTATCACCTTGTTTTGAAATTCTGTATCATTTTTATTGTTTTTATGGGGTTTTGTTTATATAATTGTTCTTGTTATTTTGGTTTTTTTCTTTTCTCTTTAAAATGAAAAACAGTATTTTTATGTATATACAAGGATAACTGGGATAAGTGTTTGTTGATGTCTATGGTTTATTGAAAGGAGCAGTTAATGCTTAAAATTTTCTTTTTCTTGACCAATTTTGCATACTTGTATCTGGTAATCAGAATGACTGATTTGAAGACAACAATATGCAGTACAAGAACCACTGATCATCAATTCCTACCATCCTGTATGGTGAAGCTCTGTATTGTTTCCAATATTTTTTTTTTATTATTTGTTATTGTCTTTGATTGTTTGATCAATCTTACATTCTTACATCTGGTGGACTGAGCAACTTTGTTGAAAATAGCAGTATGTAATGTAGCAACCACTGTTAATTCCTATCATTTTGTCTTGAGGTCATCTATCGCTTTTGTTGTTTTTGTTTTTGTCTTCGTTGTTGATGTTTTGTAAGTTTTGTTCTTTTTAAAATAAAAAAATAAAAAATTAAAATAAATAGCACTGAGACCAGTTATACATAAAAAAATCAAAGGACCATAAAAGACTACTATGAGTAATTTAATATTAGCAAATTGAATAACCTAGAAGACGTGGGTAAATTCCTAGCAACATATAAACCCTTAAGAAAGCAGTATTTGTCTTTCTGAACCTGTTTTGTTTCACTTAGCACAATATCCTCCAGAGTAGCAGTTACCAAGGAGAGGATTTTCTTATTTTCATAAAAGCTAAATAATATCCACTATGCATATATACTACATTTTCTGTATTAGGCTATTATAAGTAATAATGAAATAAATATGAAAGTGCAAATATTTCTCTGATATACAGATTTCATTTCTTTTGGAGATATACTCAGAAGTAGGATTAATAGATCTTATGGTATTTCTGTGTCTTATATTTTGAGGAATACTCATATACAAGATATAAGCCTTTAAGATTTCTAGACAAAAACAGGCACAAAGACGTTGAGTTTGGTCAAAGTAATGATCTTTTTTGGGTACAATCTCAAAAGCACATGCATTAAAAATAAAAATAAACAAATAGGACTGCATCAAACTGAAAAACTTATACATAGCATACAAAAAAGGATTTGATCAACAAAGTAAAGAGACAACCTATAGGATGGGAAAAATATTCATAAACCATATATCTGATAAGCAGTTAATGCCCACCATATATGAGGACTCAACTTAGTAATAGGTAAAAAATTTGATTTTAAAATGGGAAAACACTTTAATATATATCTTCAAAAGGTAAACCCCACTAGGCAGATCCAAAATATCTATATCAGTAATCATGAGGGAAGTGTAGATTAAAACCACAATAAAATATCATTTTTTTGTTGTTGTTGTTTTCTGGTACTGGGAATCGAACTCATGACCTTGCGCTTGCCAGGCAGGCTCTGTGCCGCTGAGCTAAATCCCCAGCCCCTAAAATATCATTTCATATCTGTTAGAATGACTGTTATCAAAAACATAAAAGATAAATGGTGGATAGAACATAGAGGAAATGGAATTCTTGTACACTGCTGCTGTGAATATTATACATAGCCACTATGGAAAACACTTTTTAACAGCTAACCTATCTTCATAATAACAGTAAACTTTGTAGCACATCAATAATCTGCCCTCATTTGTTTTTCCTCTCCCTAGGTCCCCTGGTAGACTTGTCAACCAACAGTCTCACATAACAGTGGATGAGAAATCCAGGAGCTTAACACCCACTAAAGAGGGCAACAATTCGTTTGACATCTTTTAAAGGAACCATTCCCAGGAAACAGCCATTATTTGATGTGTCTGGCAGCTTCTTAGAAAAAGCTACCCTGCTTGTATTTATTTGATCTGACTAGAGCTTCCTTGGTGTACATAATTTCTACCTCCAGGGCATTTATCAAAAACAACTGGCTGGGTGTGGTGGTGCAGGCCTCTAATCCCAGCCCTCAGGAGGCTAAGGCAGAAGGATCTCTGAGTTTGAGGCCAGCCTGGGCTACAAAGTGAGCTCAAGGCCAGCCTGAACTGCATAGTGAGATCCTGTCTCAAAAGATGAAGCAAAAAACAAACAAAAAAAAATAAGAGGAAATTATTTACATGGTAGCCTCTGGGGTAACAAAAGCTTAATAAAAAAATCTTTAAAAATGGAAATGCTGAGAAATGAGATGTCTTTAAAGGATAGCTTAATAAAACTGGCATTTTCCTAGCAATCTAAAAGAAAAAGTATGTATGAATGGCTACCTACAGGTCCAGGAAATACGGATGCAATACCAAATCTCTCATCTCTGATTATCTCTGAGCAAGGAGGAAGTAATGGTGAAGGCAGAGTTAGTTCTATATTTCCTACTCCCCCCACCCCCGCCACCATCTTTTTGAGACAAGGTCTTGCTATGCAGTTCAAGCTGGTCTTGAGCTCACTTTGTGGCCCAGGCTGGTCTCAAACTCACACACAAAAAACCACAAAAAATAAAAAAAACAAAATCAAACTCACAACAGTCCTCCTGTCTCAGCCTCCTGGGTGCTGGGATTACAGGCGTGTGCCACGATGCCCAGCAACAATGATTTTTAAACCAGTTATTAAAAATATGCTCAATTAACTAAAGCAAACCATGTGTAAAGAATTTAAAAAATTATGATAATATTTCAGTACCAAAGAATATCTAGCAATAAATGTTTGAAAGAGCCAAATAACATTCTTGGAGTTAAAAAGTCCAGTAACTTAAATGAAAAGAGGAAATCAAAAGCAGATTTTCAAACATAAAAGAATTAGTAAAATAAAAAGATAGCTAAATTAAAATGATTGAAGATGAAGAGAAAAGGAATGAAAAAAGCAGAGCCTGAGACTGGTACAAAGCCATTAAACACAATTGCTACATTCAGATCCTAAATGTCAGAGGAGAAAGAAGAAAGATTCATTTTCAAAAATAGAAAATAACTGCAAATTTTGTGAAAAATATTAAGAGCTTTAATGAACTTAAAGTAAGATAAATGGGAAGGGATCTGGGTATACTACATTATAGTAAAATTATTAAAGTCAAGTTTTTTAAAATGTCCAACTTTCTTAAACTGAGATGGGCTTTTTGAGACTAAAACTATGCTCAGGTGAAAGATCACTACTTCAGTGGAAAAGAACTCATCCATTTTCACAGCTGTAGGAAGAGAGACTTCTGAAGTTAAAAGTAAAAATCATGAGAACACTTTTACTGAAAGTAGGTAGAAGAACTTTTATTTCATACACAAACATAAGAAGATAAAGTCAACTTTTTTTATGGGTATTCCCCAAAGTTTTATCATTGTTGAAGCAAGTATGATTGATTTAGAAACTGAATGATAAAAATGTAAAAATTTTTATATAAAGAGAAATAAATATGAATTGTGTATAAAAAATAAAAAGCAACTTAATATATTTGAGTCCAAATAGGTCAACAATAAAATAGTTTTAAATGAAGTACATGTTCTGGGACCAAATTTAGGAAATCACACTGGACTTATAAACAATTTGCCTACAGAGTATTTACATGGAACACAACTAAATTATAAAAATACAGAAAAATAGAAACGAAATAAAAAATTGTAAGCACAGTAACAGAATAAATCTACCTTACTTATGTAGATAGCATAAAAAGTTTGTCAGAACATGGAATTTAAAAATTTTTATGCACCAATCATATAAGAAAGACAGAACAGAACTACAAGAAATGGATATATCCAAATAACAGAAGTCAATATGTACCTTTCTGTAAATGTCAAAATGTAACACAAAATTAAAGGAAATAAAGAAATAATATATTTAAAAACATAATTTCATGGATGTAAGACTGTAGCAAAATACATATTAATTAACTAAACTCTGCCTAATTAATGTTTAGAAACAATTTAGTATTATTTTTGATATTGAGTCTTTTTTCTCCTAGCAGCTCTAAGTATTGGGTGAAGTACTCCCACCTGATATTTCATCTGCACTTTGAGTTACAAGAGGAGGTCTTTAAAAGCATTAAACTGAAACCACATTAGAAAAGTACATTAGTGACAATATTTTGCCTCATTTCTTATGGCACAAGAAAATCACATTTTATATAATAAACAATTAAGAGACTATCTAGTTAAAGTATGGACAGTATGTTACTTTTTCATGCCCCCATCTTACTGCCAGCTTGCTTGTGGTTACCCAGAGTGGATGTGGGCTCAGACTGCCTCCTGTCTAACAGTGAGGGGAGAGTCATGCATTTAATTGGACACTGCCACAAAGCTGTAGAGCCCAAAAGATAACCACAGGCTTGAAATAATAGAAATTTCTTTTGGTTTTCTTTTTCTTTTTGTTTTGTTCATTTGATTTTTAAAAGTTGGGTTTTTTTTGTGTGTGAATATGGTTTTTAGTTCTGTTTTGTTCTTGTTTTTGTTTTTTTTCCTCTTTCCTTCCTTCCTTCCTATCTTTTTCACCAGTTTCCTGAGCCTTTGGTAATCCTTCTTTGTCCTTCAGCCTTGCTTCTAATCTCTTTTTCTTCTATTTCTCTATTTTTTTCCTTTTCTCCCTTTTAAATTTTCTCCCCTCAATTACTTTTATCTTGTTTTTAATTTTTGCATAATTTGTTTTTGCTCCCTCTTTTTCTTTTATCTTCTATTTCTTCCTAGTTTTTTTTGCCCTACCTTTACCTAATTCTATAGACATCCTTGTATTCCCCAAATAAGATCTTTTGTACCACTTCTTTCTCCTCCTCCTTATATCATAGAATTTAAGGTTTCACAATTTTCTCTTTGCATTGCCCCATTCCCAACCCCCAAATCTTTACTAGTATAACCATAAAGCTTTGCTAATTTTTCAGTAGTTAACTCTGTAAAATTCGTGTTGCATTCTCTTCTACTATTAGGAAAGGTATAGCTGTTGCATTTAGTACGTACTACCTGTAAGTCAATATCTGGGTTGCCATAATATTTACATCATAGCTGGCAGTTTCTTCTCTAGGAATAAGGGAGGTACATAACTGGTTCTCAGGGTATGTTAATATCTACCCTGTCTTGGGCAATGCTACTGAAGCTGTTTCACTTTATATTGACAGGGTCTCATAATTGTCTCTATTTCTCTGTGAGCCAACATGCAGATTGACTTCATGACATTAATAATACTAGTGTACATTCCCAGAGAACCTAGCTGCTGTACTAACTACACTGTATCCTCCTTCCCCTAAACAACCAAGGTAGTGGAATCTTGGGGCTTTGGGAAAAAAATTATAGTTAGCCACACCCAAAGCACAACACTGAAAAATGACAAAAGAGATCTTGACACTAGCAACAAAGACTGGCCATTTCAGAAATACAAATTAGAACAACACTAAGATTCCATAACACTCCAAAAAGAATGGCTATCATCAAGTAAGCAATGCTAGTGAGGCTGTGGGGAGTAAAAAACTCTTCTCCATTGTTGGTGGGAGTGTAAACTGATACAACCACTATGGAAGTCAATATAGAGACTCCTCACAAAACTAAAAGTGGAAATTCCATTTGACCCAGCTCTTTTCCTTCTAGGTAAGTATCTTCCCCAAAAAGTTAAAGACATCATACTGCAGTGATGTACACATACTCTTGCTTATGATAGCTAAATCACAGAAACAGCCTATATGTCCATCAACAGATGAATGGAGAAAAAATGGGGTACTTATACACAATGGAGTGCTTCTCTGCCGTAAGAAAGGATACATTTAAGTCATGTGAGAGACTATAATTTAAGTGAAATAATTCAGCCACACAAGCTTATATATCGCATGTTTTATCTTCTATGAAAAACTCAATGTACATATAAAGTACAAAATAAAGGAGGGACAATAGAAAAAAAGAGAAAGAAAAAAGATGTTGTAATCCAGTGTGCGAAATGTATCTTCGTAGTACATCTTGACTTAGTACAATTGTCTTACATGTTTTATATATTCTTTATTCTATTAATCTGGTTTTCAGTCTATATATGATAACTAACTTTATAAAGTCTATAAGATAAATAAATGACTCTGATGTTGGAAAAGGAAAAGAGGGATGAAAGGAGGGAGGAAAAGAAGGGAATTGAAATGTGTTATGTATATGTACCAATCCCTTGCAATAAATGCAATCATTATGTACTGTAAGCATGTACTAATAAAAATTTTTAAATATTTCAATTAATTACTTACCAAGTACATTCTCATTTTCAAAAACTTCAAGATTTTGAGTTTTAGAGCCTGTTCTTAAAATTAAAATTGTGTCTTCAGGTGGCACACTGGTTACAGCTAAACAAAAAAAGATTTATGATGAGACATCTGGGTATGCCAAGAATAAGCTTTCTCCTCATTTGTGTAAAAGTAAAGGAAAAATACTGTAAAGCTTTATCAACAAACTATTAATTGAAAGAGATGGTGGAGGAGAAGTATAAAATTTGTGTGACTCATGTTTCATATATGTTGAATACAGGTAGACATTAAATAGTAGCAATGGGCCATATAAATACCAATCTAAAGGTATCAGAAATTTCACTGTAGTTCTCAGGGTAACTAACAATATTCATGCTTTGGAAAGGCAGGGTGGGAAAAGAGATGAGAAAATGAATTAAGATGTGTTGTGTACACGTCCCAACTCCATACAAGGAATGTAAATATTATGTACTGCAAACAGTACAAAAAAAAGGAAGGGGATCAAGAGATGGATGGGGGATGGACAGAGAGAGAGAAGGGCAATTAAAAAAAGGAATTAAGATATATTATGTACCTGTACCAATTCCCCATGAGGAATGTAAACATTATGCACCACAAGCATGTACTAATAAAAATTATATTTTAAAAATTCTACAAAATTTATTTTCAAATAAAATAGCCATAATCAAAGGAAGATCTTCTGAAGAGTTTACATTAAAATAATTTTAAAATACCTATAATGATTATGCTTACCTCTATGATGCTCTACTTTGGAAATATTCTTTTCTGTTTTTTGTATTTGGACTGCTGATAACAAGTCTTTGTCCTCAAGTGTAAGATCTTCATTTTCATCTGATACTTCATAAGAAACAACATAAAAAGATTCATTTAGTATACTAAACAGAAAAACAGCTCTATTGTGAACTATAAAGATTTTGAATTTAGAATAATTAGCAGCAATTGTGCACATTTTTATAAAGTTACAAGTAAATTATGCCAAATGTGACATAAAAATCCTAAGTATTAACATGCATATTTAAAATATTTCATCTTTCTAAGACATAATTTTAAGTGAAAAAAATTGAAAAAGGGGGTGTCTAGTATGCATCCTTGTGTTAAGATTGAATAGTACATAATTAAAAATGTAAACACGGAGACAAACACCTTTGATTCACAAGACAGATAAACCAGGAAATAATATCCTTGGTTTCCTAACAACATGATAAGGGAAACAGTAGGGGATGCAAAGGGAAGAGACACAGGAGGAATAGTACTTCTCTCAGTACACTTTTTAGTTTTTTCATTTTGGGAAGTAAGCTTTGTCTTGTAATGCATATGCTCCAAAAACAAATTGAATCAATAGGATTACAATGGGAATGATAATTGAAATGATAATTGAAAGCAAATAAATAAACTTCCTGAAGAAAAAAAGCACTAGTTCAACTAACCTATGAATTCAACTTTGACATACACCCTCAATCTTGGTGAAGAATGTGGGATGCAAATAAAATCACAAAATCTTTTTAGTAGGTTTGTTTTTCTAATAGTATGAGTTAAACAATTCAAAAAGAAAATCAGAAGCATTAGAAGACAAAGTATATGAGTAACTGCCTTGTTAATGGTCAGTCAGATTCACACTGTTGGAAAACATATACAAAATAAAACCTGATGGGATGGGCTGGAATTGAAGATGTGCATTAGAACACATGAATTCTCAATAGTACATATATGGTAGACCACAGATTAAGCCTCAGTAAATTTTACAAGCTAGAATTCATACAACCTTTATGGAAAGACCTAAATGATAATATAAGGAGATTTAGGGATTTCACAAATAAGTGCAATTAAAGTAAACACTTCTAAGTGATCAATGAGTCAAGTAACCAACCATGAGAAAAACTAAAAACCATACTGAGAAGAAGGAAGACAAAACAATGCCATATGAAAATTGATAAAATGCACCTAACATGATGCTTAGGGGAAAATTCATAGCTGCAAACAACTATATTGAGAGACCATAATAAATAACCAGAACATCCAGCTTAAAATCCAGGAAAGGAAGACCAAACTAGACCCATATCAAGCATTAAGAAGCAAACAGTTAAGACTAGAGCAGAAACAAACAGTAAAGAAAATCAACAATGCCAGAAATGCTGTATTAATTTAATATCCAAGTAAATTAACATACCATACAATATTAATAGAATGAAAAACCTTGACCTTCCTCCTAAAAGATTATCTAAATAGATGAAAAAAACCTATCAAGATCCAAATTATTCATTAAAGAAAAGGACTTGACAAAATATAAAAGAAAACTTCATTAACCTAGTAAGTGTCATTCAAAAAAACATGCAGCTAATATCATACATAGGTTGGATAGCCTGGATAAGATATAAGGAATGGAAAGAGGGTCACTTCCCTGTTGCCATTACAGACTGAGTCTCTGCCCTCCATGCACCCAGAGCAGACAGGAGGTCCTCACTCAGAAGCCCCAGGGACTGCTCTAGCTGGGAGTGGGGTGGGGGGCGAGTGTGGCCCCTCCCTGCAAGTGCCCTGCGCCGAGTGAGCCAGTGCTCCAAGAGCTGCTGGTCCCGCAGTTCGAGTCCATGCTTTACTCACACTGCCATGGTTCTCAGCTGAAACTCATGGAGAGACCCAGGTATTTCCCATCTATTTCCTGGGGGCAGAGAGTGCCACCAAGGACCCCACCGCCATTACACACTGAGTCTCTGCCCTCCATGCACCTGTGGCAGACAGGAGGTCCTCACTCAGAAGCCCCAGGGACTGCTTTAGCTGAGGGGAGGGCACGTGTGGCCCCTCCCTGCACAGGCCTTGCGCCAAATGCAGGAGTGCTCCAAGAGCTGGTGGTCCAGTGGTTTGAGTCCGTGCTTTACTTTTGCCCAGACCCCCTAGTGGGTTGCAGGCACAGGCAGTCTGTGGTTGTTGCCCATCTGGCCTGTATCTGGTTCCTGTATGTGTCCTGAACTGACTGGAAACACAGAATCAGGTGGTTCACAAACTGTTGACCCTGTGGTTTGTGTCTGGGTTTTGCCTGTACCCTGAACTTCCTGGGGACATAGGTCCACTGGACTGGGATTGTCACACCAGTGCAACCCGAGTCTGGGCTGTGCATGTGCCCTGAACTGCAAGCAGACACTGGATCAGATGGTCTGCCATCAGCTGACACCAATGCCCAAGTCTGAGCGCTGGGATAACTAGATAAAAATCAACAACTGCTGGAAAACCCGAGACTAAGCAGTGCTTCTCAGGGGTCACTGAGGGGCAAACGTGACCAACAGGAAAACTAGGGACATTAGTGGCTGTTGCTGTGTAGCCACTGAAGAGGGAAACAGAGCTTTCTGCATTCAGTAGCAAACATGACAAAATGGAGGACTAAAACACAATCCCAGAACTCCACCCCACTCAGAACAAGTCCAGGAGACATCGTCGTAGGAGAACTTGGTAAACACATGCCTGAAATAGCTGAAATGGTTGCAATGGAAGTAAAGAAACAACTCCATAAGGCCATAGAAGAGATGAGATCAGAAATAATCTCTCAGGCAAAATATGAAATGATAATAATAATGAAGGAACTGCTCAAAGAGTCTGCAGAAGAAACATATAAAAAAATAGAAGAACAAAGGCAATGGACAGAAGTATTAAATGAAAAATATAGAAAGGACTTAGAACTCATGAACCAGATTCAAAGAGACTTCCAGGAAAACAAAGCTTCCAGTGAAAACTGCCAAAATGGCTTGAATGAAGCTGAAGATAGAATCTCAGACTTTGAAGATAGCATGGCAGCTAGCAACTGTAAAAGAAAGGATCTTGTAAAATCAACAAGGATCCACAAAAAGTCAATTCAACAGCTGCAAGATGAGGCAAAGAGGAATAATGTATGACTTATAGGAGTCAATGAAACCGCAGGAGGCAACACAACTGACATAAAAAGAATATTTGCAGAAATAATAGCAGAAAATTTTCCAAGTATGGAAACAGAAACTGATATACAGGAAAAGGAGGCATATAGAA
>NW_004955462.1:4678873-4740470 GCF_000276665.1 Chinchilla lanigera
AAAGAGAGTCACTTGTCACGTGGTGCTTTGCTACTTTGCTGCTTACTGTCTTCTGCTTTGGTGCCCTGTCTTCCATGAACTGTTTCGCCTTTACGATGCCCCTCTCACTTGGAGCCAGCCGAATATGGACTACAAACTGTGAGCTACAATAAACCTTTCTACCTTTAACTTTGAGTATTAGGTATTTTGTCTTAGCAATGAGAAAAGTAACCAAGACACAACCAAAGAGGATAAAGGCTGAAAACTATGAATAAAAAAGTTTAAGGTCTTGGGGTATAACTCAGTGGAAAAGCCCATGCCTAGTATTCATGATACCCAAGCAAAATACCAAGAACATTCCATTCAGAACTGGTAAAAGTAATCCTAAAATTCACATGGAAGCAAAAAGACACTTAGAATAGCAAAGGCAATTTTGCACAACAAGGGCAAAGCAGGGGACATCACAATCCTGGATTTCAAGTTATGCTACAAAGCTACAGTGATAAAAAACAGCATGGTACTAGAAAAAACAAACTAGACTCAAGGATCAGTGGAACAGAATAGAAGGTGCAGAAACAATTTCAAGCACACTCAGATATCTTTTCTTTGACAAAGGGGCTAATGTCTAGAATTTGCAAAGAACTTAAAGTTTGCCATCACTGCAGTACATCATTCAAATGACCAGTTTTTTACAACAATAACAACAAAAGTACAAGGCATAGAAGGAAACAGAAAACTATAACCCATTCACAGGATCAAAATAAATATACAGAAATCCAAACACTGGACTTGACAAGGATTTTAAAATATCATGTTAAAAGTATTCATGAGCTTAGAGAAACATTAACAAAAAACTAAAGGTTACTGGAGCAATGATGTATAAACAAAGTGCAAACATCAGTAAATAGGAATTATACAAAGGAGGCAAACAAAAATTCTGGAAATGAATAGCTATCAGAATACTGAAAAGTTCACTAGAGGGACTGTACAGTGATACAATTGTTCAATAGCATCAAGAGGTGCAGTAAATGGAGCAGTATAGAAGCAAAATTTCTCTTGGTCAGTGATAGCAAATCTTTTAGAGATGATTGCCCAAACTGCAATCCAAAACCCACCTACTTATCACAAAGTGCCAATGTTGCAATTAAGCCAGACTACTGAGGTTTTTGTTTTGTTTAGAAAAATTTCATACTTGCACATCTTTTGTCTTAAAAGAAAAATAAATAACACATAAACCATTGATTTCCCACTAGTGCTGTAGGTTATTGAAGTTATGTTGGTATGAATTCAAACTTTTAGGAGTTTGGAGTTTTAAATGTAGTCCCCCCATTAGCCCTGAGGAAAAAAACTAAAAATATATACAAATAGATACAAGGGACTGAAATGTGGTTCAATATAAAAAATAAACTAAACACAATGAAGACAGTTCAGTGGGGGAAATGATTTAAAACACACAGAAAACACATAAAGGCAGAAAAATAGGTTCTTCCTTCAAAAATATCTTTAAATTTAAATGGAACAAACTTTCTGATCAAATGACAAGAATTAGCGGAATACAAAGCACATCCATATGACAACTATATTCTGTGCACAAGAGACTCAACTTAGATGTACAAACACAGATGGAAAGAAAAGATATACACAAAGATATTCTATGCACATAATAATCAAAAGATTGGTATAATAGTGATACTAATATCAAGAAAGAAAGAGACTTTAAGTCCAAAACTGACACAAAGTGTAGCATTATATACTGATAAAAGGTTCAATACATCAAGAAGACACAACAATTACAAACATACACATAACAAAATATATGAAGTCCCAAAATACATGAAGTAAACATTAACAGAATTGAAGGAGAACAGCTGTATAATACTTGAAGATATCAATACCTTTCTTCTAATAATGGATACAACAAACAGAACAGCAGTATATATATATATATATATAAAACTTGGTAAAACTGTGGACCCATTGGACGAAACAGACATTTACAGAACAGCCATCCCACAGTGGCAAAACACATACTTTTTCTAGTGCACATGGAATATTCTCCAGGACATATCACGTATTAGGACATGCAAATAACGTCAATGGGTTTTAAAGGACTAGACCAAGAGATGGTGGGGGAGAAGAGGAAAAAGGCAAGTAAAAAGACTTAAAATAGGTTATGTTACATGTACAACTCCCATGATGAATGTAAACATTATACACTGAAAATATGTACTAGTAAAAGAATCCTGAGAAAAAAATTCAAGGACTGAGATATTCCTTATTTAACGATCTACCTGTAAGTTTGAATCACTCAGACTTATGACCAAGGCGTGCTGTTTGGACTTATGACCTGCCACTCGGACTTATCATCCTTTTTTTCTTTTGTATAATTCTTACACCTTGTTTATAGAGCCTCAATGTCTTTTTTTTCGTGCAGTACACTTTGTTTTCATAGTACTTTAATTTTTTCTGATTGTACTGTGCAGTATAATGCTGTAGTTTAATGTTCTGTTATACACTACATTACTGCATGAGAGTCATACAAATAAAAGCAAAGTCATCAAGTTGGAGTTTCCTTTGGCTATTTCTTGGTTCTGAATATTGTAATGCTCATATGATATACATTTCCTCATTTAGCAACCAATTTAGTTACTGACCTAGTTGCAAGAACATGACTCAGTTGTTAAACAGGAATCTTATTTCAATAGAATAAAACTTGAAATCAAGAAAAATTTAAAAATTAATAATGTTGAATATAAACAATATAATCTCAAACAATCAATGGGTCAAGTAAGGATTCACAAAGGAAATTTGAAAATATTAAGATAAACAGAAAGAAAGATAAGACATGCAGTGGACACTTACTGAGGTGTAGTGAAATCAGTAGTAAGAAGGAAATTTTATAGCTGTAATTACATTGAGAAACAAGAAAGTTCTCAAACCTGCAACTTTATGCCTTAAGAATCTAGAAAAAGAAAAAAAAATGAAACCCAACAAATGCAGCAAAGTAACATAGATTTGATCAGAAATAGGTAACAAAATCAATAGAGAAAAATCAGTGAAAACAAGTGTGGATTCTTTGAAAAATAATCAAAAGAGAGAAGACTGAAGTAACTAAAATCAGAAACAAAAATGTATTAAAATCAATTTTATAATAAGGAAAGGATTACAATACTCTGAACAGCTGTACACCTAATTGGACAACCTAGATGATTGTTTCTACATTCATACAAACACCAAACTATCAAGACTGAATAATTATGAAATAGGAAATCTGAAAAGACCAATAATTGGGAAGAAGAATGAATCAGTAGTAAAAAACCTACAAATAAAGAAAAGTTTGAGACCACATGGCATTACTTTAAATTCTACAAAACATATAAAGAATTAACACCAATCTGCCTCAGTTGTTCCAAATTTAGAAGACCAGGAACTATTTCCAAACATTTTGAGGCCAATATTACCCTGAAGTCATTTTTTTAAAATTACAGACCATTACCTCCCATGACACAAAAGACCTACACCAAAATAACAGAAAACAAAAATCTAATGACATAGTAAAGGGATCACACACCAAGACTAATTGCTATGTTAGTGCAGGAATGCAAGTGTAGTTCAACATAGAGAATTAGCTGGGCAACCCATTCGGAACCCTCCTTTCTCTCAGGAGCTATTCCTATTTTCCAGTCCGCCATTCCTATTCCCCATTCCTTTTCTCCAATAAATTTTCCTACTCTTAGCCTCTGTTGTTCTTAGAACTCATTCTTTGACTTTGGGGGACATGAACTCAGTGTATTTGACATCTAGTATTTCCCCTACATCATCTTGAAGGGTCCCACTGAGATACTTGGGAGGGGAGGCTGCCAAACTCCAAGTGATCATGCAGATGCAACCAATGACAAATGTGCCAGACTCCTTTTTGGGATTCACTGGATCGACCTTGTAAAAAGTTCATAACTGCTAAACTGCAACATGACTTCTAACCAATGCTCATTAGATTACCTCCTGGAGAAAGCTCCTGACTGACTCCTACAGTAAACCTTCTCAGCTCAAAGCAGTTAGGCAGAAACAATACCTCTTCTCTCTAACCACAGATAGAGAAACCTCTTCAGAGGGGGGAATATTATACATAGCTAAGTTAGACAGAAATATAGTAGTCAGTCAAATAAGGTTGGGCCCTTGAGGGAGTCAGTGCAGGAGATGAGAATGCATCAGGGCTGAGATTGGAGGTGCTTCTGAAGACTAAAGTCACAATGGTTAGTTTTACAAACTTCTTAATGGATGAATAGAGACTTGGGATTAGTGGTATTACCCTTTTGGGATTTCCCATTATCTCATTAGATGTGGGTCATTCTCTCCCACCTACTAAGACTAAAATCATTAACACTAAGACTATGACTACTGAAACTAAAGACAAGACTAAGACTATAGGCTATTGAACAAGATTAATGATGTCACCCATGTACTCTTGCTGAAATCAATATTACCTAATTGGTTATATTTGCAATCTTCTTGATCATAATTTTGAACCACATTGTACCCACCTCATGATTTTGCTCTATAAAACTTCCTTTGAGAGGTGGGCTTGTTGGCAAAGCATTCAGGACACCTCCTTTCTCTCAGGAGCTATTCCTATTTCCTATTCCCCCATTCCTACTCCTAACTCCTTTTCTCCAATAAATTTTCCCACACTTAAAAAAATTTAAAAAAGAAAATTAATCAATACAATACACCAAATCAATAAAATGAAGGGAAAAAGAAATACATGATCATTCATTTGATGCAGAAAATGCTTTCAAAAAATCTGACATACTTTCATAGTAAAAAAGAAAAAATTATCAGAAAATTCAAAGAGGACATTTATAAAGACTCAGCTAACATAACAGCAAAAAACTAAAGATTTTATCTGAAGGTCAGGTAAAAACAAGGCTGTCTGCTTTCAGCTCTCCAACATAGACAGAGCAATTAGACAACACAGAGAAGCAAAAGCCATCCAAATTCAAAAGGATCATCCATACAGGTGATCACACATACAGAAAAACTCAAAGATTATACACAGATATATTAGAGTTACCACACAAACTCAGAAAGGTTGCACAATGCAAGATCACTAGACAGATTTTAGTGGAATTTCTCTTCACTAACAAAGAATAATTTGAAAATCAATGTAAGAAAAAGATTAACAAAAATAAAAAAATAATTAAAAGCAATATGTATCAAGCATTTACAAGAATACTACACTAAGTAAGCACTATCAAACATTGCTAAAATAAACTAAAGAATATCTAAATAAAAACCGTTTTGTGTCACTGAGTAGGAATACTTAAAATTGTTAATAGGTCAATGCTTTCAAGTTGACCTATGATCAATATAATCCTTGTCAAAACCTCAAGGCCTCCTCTGCAAAAATACAGATACCTTCATTTTAAAATTTATGAAGAATTTTAAGGGGCCCTAAATAGCCACAGCACTGTTGACAAAGAAAGTTTGAGGACTCACAGTTTCCAGTTCAAAATTTACCAAAAAAATCCACCAAAAACTACATAAATGAAAACAGATGGCACTGTCATAAGGATAGACCTATAAATCAATAGAATAAAATTGAGAGAATAAAACCAAAGTCACACGCTTATGATCAGCTGATTTTTGACCAAAGTTCCAATACAATTCAATGGAAAAAAGTAGTCTTTTAACAAGTGGTCCTGGAGCAAATTTATTTTCATTATAGAAAAGGAAGTTGGATTATTTCATACTATTTATAAAAACTAACTATAAATGGGTCAATGACCTAAACAAAAGAACTAAACCAGTAAAAATCTTAAAAGCTTGAGAATAAATCTCTAAGACTGTTAGTTTGGCAATGGATTGTCAGATATGATACCAAAAGCACAACCAGCAGCAGAAAAAAATAGTTAAATGGGGATTTACAAAATTAAGAACTTCTATACAGTTAAGGACATTATTGAGGAAAAGACAATCTTTTTTAAACAATGAGAGAAAATATTTATGAATCACACATGACAAAGATTGAATACCCAGGATACATAAAGAGCTACTACAGTATTGTCTGTACTGTTCTTTTGCTATTTTGTAAAAGGTTGTCTGTTAATGTTTTCCTCCTTTTATTTTTAAAATAAAAAAAGAACTACTATAGCTCAGAAACAAAAAAAGACAATCCAGTGGGCAAAGGACTTGAATAGATGCCTCCAAAGAAGATATACAAATAACCAATAAGTGCATGACAAGAGAAGATATTAAACATATTTAGGAAAAGACAAAAGTAATATAATTTCATTTAACTTTATTACATAGATTAGGCAATTTCCCCTCCATGGTTATGCCAGAATGGCCTGTACTTTAACAACATAATATGATTCTTCTGAGGATATTATCTATAGATTAGCACACATGCTAAAATGGACCTTAAGGTACGAATCCATACCTACGTTGGCAAATTCAAATGACCTGGAAGTGTTTTAAAAGAAAATAAAGATCACTGTTTTAACAACAACAACAACAGATTAGTCAATTTCATAGAGACAGAGAACAGATTGGAAATGGGAGTCAGTGATGCTCAGATTCGGGGGGGTGATAAAAAAAAGTTGTGAAAGTAGTTGTAGCTATGATTGCATAACATTGTGAATGTAGTTAATTAATGCCACAGAACTGCACACTTAAAATGATAAAAGAGTAACTTTTATGTTTGGTATGTTTTACCACAATTAAAGTTTTTTTAAAGAAATCAGTTGCTTAAATTGAGCTCAACTCCTTGTTAAAATTTGTGATAAATTCTGAATAAAAGAAATCATCCTGGCCATAGTAAGGAATATTTACTTCTGGCAAATAATCATCATACACGAAAAAACAGAGGTATCCTCATTTCAAAGCATAAAAATAAACTGCTATACCTTTATAATGACTGTTTGGTTTTATTTTGAAAGTTTAGACCAGTGAAATAAAATATCAGTTGGCTATTAAAATTAAGACATATTGCAAAGGAAAATGCAATTTGTCTTTTTTAAAAAACATTACACAGGGCTAGGGATTTAGCTTAGTGGGGCAACACCTGCCTGGTAAGCTTGGGGTCCTGAGTTTGATTCCTGGTACCAAAAAAACCCCCCACACATTACACAGCAAAGACTTAAAAAAACACCTTGCAAAAATATTATCCATACCAGAAATAATTTTTCTGTATATATTCAGATGATTTTTGACACAATATTGTGTTAAAAATTATAGTGCCAATTACTACTCTTTGGTTAAGACAAAGCAACTAATTCCCTGTTACCCAGATCTTAATTGAAATAAGACTTTCTCAGTAATGGAATTGTAACTCATCAAATTATTTATTTATTTCTAGTGCTGGGGATTGAACCCAGGGCCTTAAGCACTAAGTTCTCGGCCCCTTTTTAATTTTTTTGATGCAGCATCTTGCTAAGTTGCATAGGCTGGGCTCAAACATGAGCTCTTTCTGTCTCAGCTTCCCAAAGTGCTTCCCAGTGTGTGCCACTGAGCCTGGCTCATCCTAATTTTTATAGCATTGTCAGTACGTTTGTATACTATGTGATGATTGTGTAGAAGTTACTTGGGTATTTAATCATGTTAAGCTTTCACCTACTTATTTCACATTTCATGTTACACAACAGAAAATCTCTTTACCTTGAAACTTTTCTGCTGTTGGGTAAGTTTCATTTTCAGTCTTCCTTTGTAATTTCTCTTTTGATGCATCAGCCTTGATAACAAAAGGTGTAATAAGAGATTATAAGTCTCAGACATATTCACTTTTTTAGAGAAAAAGATAGATTCTTACTCTCATATAAAATCTCTTTGCAGAAACATTTTATTTTCATTATTTCCTGAATTTTTCAAATAGAAAAGTGGGAATAATGAACGGATTTGACAGAAATTTGGGAAAACTGATTAGTAATATCAAGAGAGCTAAGAAATATTGTGATTCTTCTTCACACTAGTGCCAGATAAACTGAGTTAAAAATTATTGATTACAATTCTTGTTTAGATTTATATTTTGGTCTACTTCAATTTTTAGGCAAAATCCAATGCTTACAAAGTTTTCTTATAGGGACATTTTAATAACTTGAATGATAAAAATATATTGTATATGCATGTCAAGTATACTTCAATCATTTTATTTTTGCCCTTAGAATTTCATAAATAAGCACTTTTCTAACAAAAGCAATTCTTACAATTTTCTACATCTACCTTAAAGGTATATATGAAACTATTTCAAAATTATTATGCCTTTAAAATCACCTTATTGTATAAAAGTCACTTTGTAGATGAACCTGAAATAAAAACTATGAAAATTTATCCTCTCAGGCATTACATACCTTTTCATTTTTCATTAGAACTATAATATAAATGTCAAAATTTTATCAATATTAGAATCTAATTTAAAATATTACTTAGATATCCAAATAGTGTTTTCTATATCCATCTGTAAAAATCAGTTGTGTTAAAAGCAAACTTTGCTCTCCTTGAAATAAGATAAAACTGATATTTTTAGTTAGTGTTTACTCAAGATACTGAGTCTAGTGATTTAAAATAGCTTCCAACCCATTATATTATACCACACCTTTGAGTTATCCTCAGTAAGCACAGGAAGTGAAATCAACGATGCAGCTGATTTTTTCCTCTGAGGCAATGTTCCAGCAGAGAGGGAATCTTGACTTTCTTTGCTCAATGATACTGTTGTTAATGACTTATCATGGGTGTCTGATGGAGATATCTGGAATAGGCTTTTATCAACTGAAATTTCATTTGAACTTGCTAAAGCTGATTTATCTTGAGATTTGAGGGTCTGTGAAAGATCTGAAATAGCAGGGCTATATCTTTTCTTCTCTGAGCTTTAGAATTACAAAACATCTAGCATTAGATTATATGAAGAACATTTACAATTGAAAAATCATTTTCATAAAATAAGGATATTAAGCAATTATAATTATTCATCATTTAACAGTAATACCATATGAAGTTGATATTAGACAATAAGTTGAAGATAGTAAGGCATCATCTGTGATTTATAATAGATATATAGATATAACACACTTAAAATACTTTAAGTCCTTAACCGCCACAGAATGAGAAAGACTTGGTCAGCCAAAGTACAACACAGGATGGCTTGAAGGTTTACATTTATTGTAAAATTTAGTTACATTTTTTGTAAAGTTATTTTCTCAGTTTCATTTCATAATGAACATAAAAATTTTTCCATACAATTTTTGACATTAAAAGGTCACTGTCTTTTAACAAATCCACTCCCAAATTCTGACTTAGTTTTCTTCAAGGTAAAAGATGCCACCAGTTGGCACAGGATTAGTTTTCTGGGTGCAGACCCAGAGCAACCATATATGTCACAGTGTGCCTGCACAGTCTCAGCTGATGCCTGTCCCATCACTCTTGCTTATTAGATGGTCATTTAAACAAACTGTCTATGCTCATAAAAAATTAACAAAGCATATCTAATCATATCAACTATAAGAGTTTGATGGTTCTTAATCAGTTGATGCTCCAGTTAATATAACTGGCTTTAAGATTTATTGCAAAGCTTCAAAATAATTTGAATTTTGCTCTCATAGAAACAAAACCATTAAATGTAACTGGTGTCCTCTGTTCTACATTTATTAGTTTAAGATGAGTGTCAAACAACGGAGTTTGTATTATAAAAAAGGGGAGTGGAGTGTGGAAGATATCCCTAAGGATGAAAGTGCAAGGTGGTTGGTAGCTAAAAAAAATAATTGAAGACAAGAAAACTTTTGCGTTGTTCTTATAAAGAAGATTCCAATAGTAAAGGGAATAGGTAGTTTTCTGTCCTATTTTTTGTTTATTTTAAAAATAAAAGGAGAAAAAAATTAACAGACAGACAACCTTTTACAAAATAGCAAAAGAATAGTACAGACAATACGGAGTTACAAACAAAGTGGTAGGGAATTAACAATGCTTGATGTACTACATATTGATATCTTCAAAGTGGTTTCTCATGAAAACAGATAGAGACATACAATATTGATCAATCAAGGACTTACTGTCCTATCCTAAATTGTTAAAGGATAGCATTTCAAAACATGCTTCATTGGTTTTAGCAGGTATTTGGATTTAACACGTTTGATTATCAAGTATAACACTCATTGCAGGGACCACTTTTGAAGACAAATCCTGTAGGATTATCGCTATCACTGAGCCAGTAAAGCATAAAACTTATTCAAGTACACAATATAAATCAATTCTTATTCACAAGCCTATCTTAAGGCACAGGCTAACACTCTTGCCACTAATACTACCACATAGTAAGTGCAAACAAAATATTTTAAAAGGTTTTGAAATGGTTGATTGGGGACATCATTAATCAGTTGCTTCTATACACTTAAATGATCTAATCATAGCAACAGAGAAAATGTGCAGCAACCCCAACGATAATGCCATAAATACCAATAGAGCTCACTTATAACTATATTTCCACTTTCATGCATTTCTTACTTTTATTATTACCTGCTGTCACAATGAACCACTGAATAATAACCACAATATGGCTGAAGGTCAGGAGTGAAAATATTTGAAAGGATGCAAACAGCATTGAATTCAAGCTTGTTTCAGCCAAAGCAGTATCTTTAAGAAGTGGAGACAGGCATACCTTTAAATCCACACTGATTATGGTATCTGAACAGTGAAGGAGGAGGATGGGAAGCAGGAAAACCATGGAAGATTTTACTCACACAAAAAATAATAATGATAACAATAAAGGTAGTGATATGCTCCCTCTCAGTTCTTAGTAGATTGTCAAAAACAACCTAGGTATAGCTCATGAAAATTGTGTCAATCCCTATCTACTTAAAGATTCTTTGTAGTCATCACTACCTATTAAAATATGGAAGTAGATTTTGTAGAGATAGGAAGGATACCTGGAGAGGGCAGGGGATAGTGGGAGGAAAAATGATCAAGATGTGAGATGTATATGTACCTGTTCCACAAAATAATTGAAAACCACAATAGTATAAATACGAGCATGAATTTTAACAGGTTTCATACAAGCACACTGGCAGCATCTTTCACACTACCATTTAACATCACTGAGGGGTATGCAGATGAAACCTCTGTTTGCAAAAACAGCATTAATTTTGAAGGTCTGAGCATTATACCTTTTCTTACAAAGCAAACAGATGTACAAGGGCACAGTCTGCAATGCATACCACCATAAACATGCTATGGTCACACAGTCCCTCAATACACGTCATCTGTGCAAAACAGAAAGCTGCTTTGGATAACTTCCCCAATTTTTTTTCTTCTTCTTCTGTCCAAGACCTTCTCTCTCAGAAACTTTCCTTAACTACATCCATTTTCCAAACTGTCAACTCAGTTACCAACCCATACCCTCCCCCTTGAGGAAAAAAACTCTCCGACAAGTATTGAGGTATACAGTAAACTTTTAATTATCAATGAAAATATAGGAAAGGGAATTTAATATTGTCCCCCACAGTAACACAACATAGGGAATACATCCATATATACAAGACAAAGCAAAAAGATCTAGGATTCAAACTGCAACCTAAAAAATTCTAAATCTTAGCCAATGTAATAGGCTTTTGTTCTGCATCCTCGCCTTACCCACTTGGGTAACTATTGAGAACTCGGGCATGTGTAAAGAGCTAATGTGCAGAGACTTTAATTAACGAGACTTCCAGACCAAAAGGAAGATAGAAAAGAGACAAATCTGTTCATGGATAGCTTTGGTGACTCTCTCCCTTTGTCCTTTGGGTGATGTGGTAGCCTTGACTCAACAGGATTGTAAGGGGAAAAGCAGCTCTCCCTAATACCAGCTATGATGGTATGGTCATTTCCTACCCTTTTTCAAACAAGGTCATTGATGTAAGCGGGAAGTTTCCATTTTTACATGATTAACTGAGTAATTGTCTCTTCCTCTATTTCCCTATACTTTTAAGCATATGTGAGGAAGGGGTCCCACACAGAAACACTTTCCACGGTGAACCTAGTTGTATTCAGTCCAAGTATACCTCTCTATGGAATAATGGTAACTTGGGAGATATTATATATACTCTCTATTGCTTCTATATTCAGATTCTATGGAATCTACCTTATGCCTACAGTGTGGGTCACAAGTAACATGCCATATGTAAAGGCAACACAGGAAAAACAGTTAACTGAAGAAATTATGAAATCACATCTAGAGCTCCTAACAATAACTTTTCATCTGTAGAATTTATTCTAATGAAACTGGAAATACAGTATATCAAAATACTTTCAGTTTTATTTCATGATTAGGCAACCCCTTTTGATAGGCAATTCCTTGACTACTCAACCTAAATTTTCCTTCCCTGTTTCTTCATTAGAGATTTTATTATTTCAGTTATGACTGTCTAATTTTATCTTGTTCACTTGTTTTGGTTTGTTGCCCATCTCACCTATTAAAATGCAAGCACAAGAAAAGGGGTCTTATATTTCTTAGCTATCAGTAGAACCTAATAACTAGAAGAGTACTTGGCATATTAAGGTGACACAAACATTTGCTGAATGAATGAGTCTGGTGAATAAATGAATGGAGAAGTTTAACAGCTAGCTATCTAGTCTACGGAGAAAAGAGGTGCATCAATTAATACTCTTCCTTTTCTGCGTATTTTGTACTTTACAGTAAACCTAAGTGGTATGTGGAGGGGGGCAAAAGTCCAAATAAAAAGATTTAAAAAGTAGGTTCATGGTGTGAGTCTCAAAAGTAAAACATAGAAATAGTTTACATTTCCATTCTTAAAGGTGTGAATTTCAATGCTATAAAACATTTAAGAAAATTTAACAACATATATGATGTGAAACAGTAAATTATTAAAACCTATTGTTTGATTAGATAGTTGCCAATAACCCATTCCCTAACACAAATAAAAGATGCTGCAAAGCGCAAAACTTGTACTTTATTGTAACCAATACCAGGTGTCTGCTCAGGTGGGGTCTCCTTACTTCGCTCCCATCCACTCTCTGAAGGTTGGGATACTTTTCCAAAGTATTTCAGAAATTCTATTAGGATCTAAGAAGTAACCCAAAATGAAGGATAGTGAATAATATTGTGCTATGTGCTTAATAGTTTGAATTTTATTATATTTAATAATATTTAACCTAAAGCTGTTATGGGTAATTCTATAAAAACTAGCATGCTGAAACAACCTATTTTATTATTTTCATTATTGTCCTTAGTCTAGACTCCAAAGAAAATTAATTACTGACCTTTCCCTAAGCACATTCTATAGATTCTGCATGCCCTCATCTTTGCCTCAAAGCAAATTTCTGTCCACTTGGAAAATGTTTTCCTCATACTTCCCTATAAAATTTAAGCCAATTCCTTCTTATAGTAAATGCTCTGTACTTTTCAGCCTAGCCAGAAATGTGTCCTCCTTTTTGATGTAGCTTCTTGGTAACTTCTTACAGAATATACCTTCTGTACCATATCCTTACTTATTTTGTACATGTCTTGTCTAGTTTACTAGACTGTTAATGTATGAAGGGAAATGACCGTGTTTGTTAAACTTTTATGCCCTGTAAAACCTATCTGTGCATAGCATGACAGCCAATGTTCCCTCGTAAAGTTAGTGAACATTTCTAAGGCAAAAAAAAAAAAAAAAAAAAAAAATCAATTTAAGAGGAATTATTTAACATTCTGTTTTTACCCCAATCTTGATGTCATATATTCCCTATCATCCTCAGTCTGTTTCTCCCCACTGAATGCTTCTTCTATTTACTACTTTCCATTGTGATCTATTAGCAAAGTAGAATTCAGGCTGGTAGGGAAGGGACACCTCACAGTAATGTTTTCACAACCTTCCTTAAATATTTTCCCAAAGACCTGTGGGAGATACCTGAGACTACTTTGTTATGTTTTTGTTTGAGGCTAAGGATTCTCTTTAAAATACTTAAACTAATGTTTCTATTTTCTGAGATGGAACAAGTATATAGTCTATCAAATGCGTCAGCAGCAATTACATAAATGCTCAATATTAAAACAATATTTGAAAAGGTATTAGCTCCTGTTCTGCAGGGAGATAAATTACAGACTTTTTGACATTTTTCACTGCCTTCACTTCTCCATGTTTCCACAGAAAACTACAGAGATACGCCATGCTCTACAATAATCTGAGCTTAAATGTAAAGAAGTATCATGCTTTATTTCTATTTGCATGCAGTCAAAAGATGGTTAAGTTTCCACAAAAGTTGAAGCCAGTAAGTAATACTTTTATTTATAACTGCTCAAATTTTCATAGGGCTGACCACCCATAATTTATCAAGGAATAAATTATAAGAAGCCTACCATAAGTTTAAACAACAAAAAGTAAATTAAACCAATATGTAATATTCTCTTAATATATTAAAATATATATACTAGTAAAAGTATTGATGAAAATTACAAGGGGAAATTAGAATAAGAAGTAAGGACATTGAACCTTAGAAAATATCAAACTTCTAGACCTGACTGGAATCATCTATTCAAATTTTATATGACATGAAAATAATATTCTATCATAAATGTTTAATTACAAGTATTAAAAATGAAACTTTTCAAAATTTCTGGCCATTAATCATTATACTTATTACCCAATGCTAATTCATCTGGGTGTGTAATCGGGAAATATTAAAAATGGTAATGAAGCACACAACTGCAGACTTCTGGGTATTTTTTTTTTGTCTTTTCTGAATGGTAATCGGAATCAAAATTTCATGTATTAGGCTCTGAACAGTTAAGGAGTCTCATGTCTGTTTAATGTGAATTCTCACTAATGTATGTCAATGACCAAAAGGAAACACTGACACAGTTTCATCAAGTGACTGAGGAAAACAAAAGACAAAATATGATTTAAGGGAGTTGCTCACACAACTGTGATCAAGGTCATGCATCTTGATAACCAACTTTAAAATAAAAGTCAGCTCCTTAATCTATGAAAATTTAATTTCTCAAACAATAAACAAAATGTTTGCATGTGTACATTGGCCCTTGTTCTTCAATTTATCATTGAAAATTTTTGAGTTTTTGGAATTATATCCAAAGTTTTCAGTCTTACACATATAAAGTTTCATGCATTTTCTATTAAAAATCAGTTCCTTAGAGAAGACTATAATAACATAAGCAAATATATAAGTCAAGGAGTTTTGTATTTAGATTGGCTACTTTTATAGTTTAGAAATGAACTGATAAAATTAAAAAAAGACTATATCTGTAAAAAGTGATTTACCTTTCTTCAATTGGTCTTTGACTTTGGACAGCTGAGGTCTGTGATAAAGATAATATTAAATTTAAATATACCAAACGTGCATATCAATGCTTATATTGTCATTTAGAAAAATATCATTTAAAATAGTTTTCTTAATATGATTACTGTATAAAACTAAAGTGTCAAAAAAGCTAAGGAATTATCATATTTCACCACTGAAGAGACATTATACAATAACAGGCCCCAAAATTATACTTTATGTTTCTAAATTAAGAGTAAAGAAAAAAAAAAAAAAAAAAAAAAAAAAAAAAAAAAAAAGAGTAAAGGTTTCTATACTTTAGTAAACAATAATTATTGTTAACATCTACTATTTATCCAATCCTCTAAAAATACACATTTTGAAGAGCTCATAGTGGTAGTACACACAATACTAATATGGTAGTGCTTTCTGGTAACTTATAAATTTATTAAAAAGCATATTGAGAATGCATATTCAAAATGTTTATTGAGGTTTACGATAAAAATGTATGATTTCATTACAAGCTTATTTGTTGTGAAAATAACAGATACTTTCCTACAGTGTAAGTGCTAATTCTAGGTTTTACTCCAAGGCTGAATGTCAGCTCATTTGGTTTCTTTTATACAGAGATCAGCTGGCTTTATCCTTTCCCATCTGAGGCAAAGACTTGGATAGTCACCAAATTCGCTTACTTTTCTTCTATGTCTTGTTGCTAGTGTACGTTGCTAGGTGCCCCCTGCAGTTGAATGTAGCAGTGGAAGCACATATGGATTCCTGACCCACAAACACTGTGAGAGAAACATGTTGTGCAAGCCATCTAATCCTGGGGCAACTCATTCTACAGCAACAGATTAAGTGAAATAGTATTTTTTGTTTCTCACTCATTTTTTTTTTTTTTTAACCAGATGGAGTTTAGGAAGGGAGGAAGATGGGAGGAAGCTTGGAGGAAGAAGGGAGGATGGAGAAACACATATCAAGCAAAGAGAACAAAATACACAGCATCCTGAAAGTGACAGAAACAGTGTATTCCAGGAACTTCAATGAGCGCATTGAGGCTAAAGTGCCAATTATGTGCTAGTGTGCCTGGCATCACGAAAACATGTGCCCTGGGAGGAGGGGCTAAAGATCAGGTTTAGATTTCAAGGAAGGATCAACTCTGACAAATCCTGAGTGAGGTTTAAGAAAGTCTAAATCAACTTCACAAGAGAAATAAAGTTAAATATTTTGTAGAGTTTTCTCTCCAGTTTTGTATTTTAGTGCAGTGACTCCTTAGTTGTGGAACTCAATTTGTTCTGAATTCATGTTCGAACATCAAAAAGCTAGAGAACTGAACATATTTTTCCCATGAGAAATAATGGAAAACTGAATAATTGGTTCTGAAGCCCCCAAATCACACTTAAAAATTCATTTTTCCAAGACTTTAACACATTTCACAATGATTTCTTTAACTCTAAAGTAGTTCTTACATTTTTCCTCTTAGCTTTATTGCTGGTATCACTAACTTGCTTTGGAGCCATGGGTTATGATATTTTATGAAAATGAAGTGCAAAAAAGAGGCATAATGAAGAATGCTTTTACACACTAACACAAGCACTACATGTCTGCTTTAGACTCAGCGACACCCTTTGTGGCTGCAGCAAGATGCAAGCGTGACTCACTCTGGGCCCCTACAGGTTTTTTTCAAGTCAGATTTTCAGTTTGACTATGGAATACAGTTATGAACAAGAAGCAGAGTTTTTTTGACGTTTTCTGTTCAAGTAGCAGAAAATTTGAGCTTGGAGCCATGTGACAACTTAAGTATCACTGTAATTTACAGAAGAATGGTCTTTGAAGCTATTTTCTTCTGGTTCTCAAATCTCATATGCTTAATTCCAAATAAATATGTAGTTAATTGATAACTCTGTACTCAAGATGATAATCAACAGATACATCCAGAAAGTAAAGGGCAGAAGTCCAAACAGAAAGAGTAATACATACAAGTAAAGTATGAAATAATATGAAAGATGCTTTTATTATAGCACATAGCACTCTAGTTATTTCCTTACCTGTGGATATTCTTGAACTTTATCATTTGTCTTTTGTCCATGTGAATTTATTTTACTGGTAGCTTTTATTTTATCCATGCCCATTTCCACTATTCTGTTGTTCTGATCCCTTTTATTAAATTCTGCCCCTTGGCTTAGGGCATCATTAAGCTGACGCTTAGTTCTTTCAGCTTCCTGTTTTTAAGAAAGTACAGTTTGTCAAGTATTGTTTCCTGTGACATTTTCCTACAAGCACCTTCACGATGTGCATATTTTTATACCCACATTATTTCTCAACTTCTATTTACTAGTTAGAAGAAGCTAAGTTAAGCCATTAATATAGCCAATAGGCGAAAGCTTCCAAATTAAAATTAAAGGCTGTTGAAAACCTCTTCCAGTTTTGAGGGGTAGTTTTAATATCTCCACGTTTGTCCAAGTTGGTACTTTTTAAGGTTCTAATTATTATATAGGCAGAACAAAAACTGATAAAAGCTACAAATTATTAGAAATGGTAGACTATAACTAAGACAATATCCTTTAACATCCATCAAAGAATGAAAGAAAAGGTAAAAATTATTTCTTCTAAAATGAAAATTTTCTTTAAAATGTCTTAATTTTATTATCAAAAATATGCACATTAATAAAAAGAAAATTCATAGTCACCCCCCATAGAAAAGAACACTGTTAACATTATGGTGTATAATCTTTTTGTCTACTTCAAAATATAGCTAGAACATATATATCTATACACTTTAAATTTTTATCTATAATGAATCATGATATTCGGACTCATATTTCTATGACAATAAATAAATGTCAAAATGTACATGACTATATTTAGTAATATATCATAACTGACAACAAATTTCTTATCAGTGGTCATTTTGATCATCTGAAAAATTTATAATGAAAAATGTTACATTGTACACAGTAGTGTAATATTTCTACACACTTTTTATTCTTAGGTGAACTTTTAAAAGACAGAGAGCTATTGAGTGAAATTGTTATCTTTCCAAGGCTTTTGCTATGTATTCCTCCAGAAAATTATCAATTCATAGTGATTAATAGAAGCATGTAAAAGATTGCTCATTTTAACTTATATCAACAAATATTAGATAATTCTGTTCCCTAAAATTTTACAGAGGGTAAATTTTAAAAATCTCACTACCGATTTAAATTGCATTTATTTGATAATTAGTGAGATTAAATATACTGTTTTTGTATACTTTTATTGGCCATGTATGTTTCTGAATCATGACTTGCCTATTTGCATTACAGGGGAGGGCTGTACATATTTCTTGTAGGTATATGAAACATCTTTATGTAAATTATTTTATAAGCACTGTCTACTTTTGTGGTTCTGTGGACTGAACTCAGGACCTTTACACTAAGCTATATCCCTAGCCTTTACTTTTTATTTGAGACAGGGTCTCTTTAAGTCACTAAGATGTCCAAGCTGGGCTCAAATTTGTGATCCCCCTGCCTCAGCTTCCCAGAGTGTTGGAATAACAACACTGCCATGCATGGCTTCATATATATATATATATATATATATATATATATATATATCTCCATAAAAGGTTTACATTTATGCAGAATAAAATTCATTAACATACTCATTTTGGGTCTGAAGTTTAAAAAGCCTTGCTATAGTCAAGAACATTTAGCTGTTACTCAGTGTTTATTCTAAAATCCTCACAATTCATTCTTGAATTTTGGATGTCAAATCAATCTGCACCATATTTTGGTACTTCGTGAAAGAAAAACTTATTCTTTTCCAGATGTTTACTTTGTGTAGTTATTTTATTCTTCCATGAAAACTTTTAATACCTAAAATTATATAAAACAATAAATTTATGAAATTTATTTGAATTTGTTTTTCAACTTTCCATTTGGTACATGAACCTCAGTGTAATTGTTGTACAATTTATTCTTATTTTATTTTACTCTTTTTCTTTTTGAGACAGGGTTTCACTCTGCAGTTCAGGTTGGCCTTGAACTCACTTTGTAGCCCCAGCTAGCTTTAAACTCAGTGATCCTCCTGCCTCAGCCTTCTGAGTGCTGGGATTACAGGTGTGTACCATCACACCTGGATGTACTATCAAATTTATTATTGTATAATCACTATATATTGACTTTTGGATGAATAAGTCTTTCTTAATTATTCTTTTGTACAATTTCTTTGTTCTTATATAATAATTTATTATATGCCATTTATATCAAAAACTAAATTTCTTTAAGTTTGTATATCTTTGAAACACTGATACTGAATTTTCAAAGTCCATTTCTTCATTTCCATTTCTTTATTGTTCAACTATAACCCATGGTAATGTACAGTATTTTTCTCCATATAAAGCTTCCCTTCTTTTTTTTTGGTAAAAATGCTATACTAACATCATATTAAAGTAGTATTCTGGATAAATTATTGTGTATTTTGCTTTCCAAACAACATGAATCAATATTTTTAAGTGGTTCTTCTGGATAAAAAGAAAATCTATTGCTTTTTAAAATTTTAGTGTACTTTAAAAGCTATTTTGTCCCCATGTTTTATTATTTTACTACTAATACCTTTAAAAAGTATCTTAATACAAATTGAATACAAATAATTATGCTTTTTTCCTATTCATTTAAGAAAATGTAGCTTTTTATTCCTTTTCTATTTACCTAAAATTTGAAAAAGTGGTAGAAGTCAACACCTTCATTTAACTTAGTTTCTAATTCTTGCAGTCTTTTACTTTTGAATATGTTGTCTATCAGTTTGGAATCAATTGCTCTGATTAAAAAGTGTACTTTTTAATTATTTTTTGATAAGAGTAAATATTACATTGTATTTATATATTGGTGTTACATAAGTGAATATATTTAAACCTCTCACAGTAATAAAATATATAGGCTTATTAGTTTGTAAGATCAAATTACTCATTTAAAATATACTTTTGTAGGTACAGCATTTTCCTTATTTGTAACAATTTTATAGAAACATGACATTCTTCACCAGTAATGCCTGCTTAAGTTGTTCCTGAAGTGCTTTGTTCTCAATTTTCAGATCATCTGCTACTTTCTAGGAGAAATAAAGATAAAAAGATATTACTCTGGGCAGTTTATTAATTTATTTTTACAAATTTTACTTTTCAATAACTTATAAATACCCAAGATGATTATTTGAACACACACATCTAACTTCTTTGAGATAAACAGAAACTTTGAGATCTGTAAAGTCTCTAAATATTGGACCTTCGAAAATATCAAACTTTTAGACCTGCCTGGAACCATCTACTCAAATCTTATATGACATGAAAATAATATTTTATCATAAATGTTTAATTACCTGTGGTCTCTTTAGAGAGTAGCCTACCCTGTGTTCTACCAAAGTTTTATAGAATTGAAATACAGTAATGTAACAAAACTAGATTTAATCAAATTTTATACATCGGAAAGAAGAATGAGAATATATTCTCCACTGTGGTGGACTACTACAAATAGTCATAAATTCTTTACAATAGCTCTCATGAAAAAAGAAAAGGTGGATTCTCTTCCCTCACTCCTTGCAACTGAGATGGCTTGTCACTCTGGCAAATAGGGTACAATGCAAATGGCCCTATGTGAGATCTCAGCATAGGCTTCAAAGCATCTTTTGGCTTTGTTTTATTCTCTCACTCTTGGAAACTCTTCTATACGCCACTGAGGTTAGCCCCCTGGAAGGCAAGAGACTAGAAAGAGGTCTCATCTGTCCTGATTATCTCAGCAGGAACCTCAGACTTACGAGTGAAACTATCTAAGATCATGCAACCTACAGCAAATTGGCAACAGAAATAACCTATCCTGCCACTACAAGAAATGATGGCTCTGCTAGTTTAAGTCACTAAGTTTTCAGTAATTTGTTATTTCGGAAAAATCGAACTGGTTTACCTAGTAATAAAACATTTATATTATTTTATGCTACTAGGGTATTTACTAAAATTGAATGTTGTTTTATATGATTCCGTAAACAGCCGTCAACAATTCCTTCCACCCTTATGTGTATGCTAGTTAAATATGGACTTCCTTATAGAATGTTTTTTTGGTTTTTCTGGTTTTTCTCCGGTACCGGGAACTGAACTCATGACCTTGCACTTGCCAGGCAGGCGCTTTTGCCACTGAGCTAAATCCCCAGCCCTCTTATAGAATGTGATGAAAAAACTTCAAGACCTTCCAGTTCCAACTGTAGGAAACCTTTGTCATTTTCTTTTTCCTTTTGTGTTCTTGGGATAACTAACAAATGATGGGTTATCAGCCACGTGAGAGAAACTATCCCAGCTCAATGCAGGCACAGAAAAGATTTTCAGTCAACACAACGGTAAGCAAAGCCACTGTCTAGCTGATCTCAGAAAACCCATGAATTGTGAGATAATAAACCATTATTGTTTTAATACACTTAATTTTACTACATTTGAGGATAATTTGAAATTAAGCAATAAAAATTCCTGGAAGTGGAGTGATACAACAAAAGAACCTAAAACTTGTGGTAATGGCTTTGGGTTCCACAGGAGAGCAGAAGCTGGAAGGGTGATAAAGACAGTAGGATTGGAAACTACAGAGAGAGTAAAGACGCTGTGTCTACACACTGAAAGAATGTTAAACACCCTGTTAGTGAACTCTATAAAAGGAAGAAGCCTAGAAAATTAATACTGGAGACTGGTGACTGGGAAGGTACTGTGATATATACAACAATTAACCCTTAGGCTTAGCAAAATTGTGGATCAGGCTAATGAAATTTCCAGATAAAATGGTAATAGTACTATGGTTTATATTAGTGATCTATAACAAGATTATTAAAGAGAAATGAGGTAGTCCATGGGGCATCATGCCAATTTTCTCATAAAGGTGCATTATGATGGTTGTATAATACCCATGTTTATTCTTTAGAGTATTTCTATTGATGAGGTATTAATTTTAATTTTATGAGTTTTATTATATTAAAAACAGAGTGCTTAAAAGGGAAAGTATAAAAAATAAAGTATTGAATTAGTAATACTTATTGAGTGTTTATAAGCAAGCATTAAAATTTTCAAAGTCAATTGTTTTTTGGTGTATGATATCTAAAAACTAACAACAAAAGTAAATTCCTATATGAATTAGAATGAAAACACCAATGGAATGCTACAAAAATAATCTGTACTTCAGTTATCACAGTGAAGGCAGTCTTCACATGTGACAAAAGTATGTTCCATACACACATATGGTATCACTTACAATGCCAGCAAATATGTTTTGCTTTCCCGGCCATTTTATAAGACATACTTGACATCTTGATGGTCTTGCTGTTTTGTTGGGAGGTTGTCATATTATGCAATGTGTATAATATAACATAAAATAGCAATAAAATAAAGTATTAAATTCTTAATATGTATCGCATATTTAAAATAAACATCAACATTTTTACATCAACTGTATACTTGCTTATAAAACTTAAACGGTTACATCAGAAATAAATTCCTGTCTGAACTACTGTTGTGGGAAAAACTGAATCGACAGTAGCCAGGAGCTCAAAAGAAAGGAAACTTTATGGATGCTAGCAGACCCCAGAGCAGTAATCCCCAAAGTCTGAGGTGAGGTTTACAGAGAGTTTGTTTTTTTTATAAGTTAATAAACAGAAGTTACAAGAATGAGATAAGATCTGTTGAAGGCCATGGTACAATGGGTATCTTGTGGTGAGCACAGTGATGAGCATAGTTGTATATGTAGCAAGTTGTTTTTAGCATATTCACAAAAGTTTCAATTTGATGGCAAATCATATAATTTAGGTGAGTTTAGTGGCAGAGAACAGAATGACTGTAGTTTTATTTAACAAATGTCTGCAGTTAGGTCAGGATTTCTGCTTCAATGAAAGAAAAATACCAATAGAACTCTACAACAAAAATAATCTTTGCTTCAACTGTTACACTCAAGGCAGTCTTCACACATGGCAACTGCATGTTCTGTAAACATGTCTAACTTGCACTGACAGCACATGTGCTTACAATGGCCTATATGGAAGGCCATTCTTCTCACCTCTTTTCTTCTTGAGATAGCAAGAGCTTTCTACTATACTGTACAATGTGCTTAGCAGGAGAATAACATATCAATAAATAAAGTACCAAACATGTAATGAGTGCTTAGAATAGACATCAAAATTTTCAAATCAGCTGTTTACTTGCTTATAAAACTTAAAACATAAGAAATAAAAACATATGCAAATTTCAATGTAAATACGAACAAAAATATGCCACAGAAGTAATCTTTGCTTCCACTGTCACACCCAAGGCAGCCTTCACACATGAAAGCTGCATGTTCCATACACAAGTATTGCTTACACTGACAGCACATATATTTTGTTTTCCTGTCCTTTTCTTTTTTAATTTTAAAGAGAATAATAAAAAAGAGCTATAGAAAAAAATATCAACAATGTAGACAAAAACAAAACAAAGCAAAATAAAAATGATACAGGCTTTCAGAACAAAATGATAGGAATTAACAGTGGTTGTTATATTATACATTGCTATCTTCAATGAAGTTGCTCAGATTACCAGATGTAAGAATGCAAAATTGGTCAGAAAAAAACAGAAACAAAAACAAATTTAAAAAATTAACCATTAACTGTTCCTTTAATAAACCATTGGACATCAGCAGTACAGTTATCCTAGCTATCCATACACACACACATATATATATATATATATATATATATATATTTCCCCTTCCTTCTTTCTTTCTTTTTCTCCTTTCTCTCATCCCAGTTATTCCTTCCTTTGAGAAATTTCTTTCTCTTCCACAATATCTATTGCATGTTTGGGTTTTATTCTTTCCGATTCTTACAGTAGGGAGACAATACAATGTTTACACCTGTGGTTCTGATTTATTTCACTTGAGTATGGTCTCTAGTTGCATCCATTTACCTATGAAAGCCTCAAGTTTATCTTTTTCATAGCTGAATAATACTCCATTGTATAAAAATAACACATCTTTTTTATGCATTCCTCAGTGGATGGGCATTTGGGTTGTTTCTAAGACTTGGCTATGACAAATTGTGCTACTATAAACATGGGTGCAAATATATTGCTGTGGCATGATGTTTTTAATTCTTCTGGGAAAATACCCAAAAGGGGAATAGCTGGGTTAAGTGGGACTTCTAATCCTAGTTTTCTGAGGAATCTCTACACTGATTTCCACAGTGGTTTCACCAATCTACACTCCCACAAGCAGTGGAGAAGGGTTCCTTTTGCCCCACAGAAAGCATATGTTAAACATAATTTGGAGGAGTGGGATAGCCTTCTAATAACAGATCTCCAGGTCAAAAGGAGCTTTTCCAAGAAACTCCATGCATATCTGGGGTTTGTACAGATGATAACATTTTGGACTTCAAGCCAACTGGAGAGTATGATGAGAGTTTAGATGATTAATTGAGTATGTTTTTCACGTGGAAGAAACAGTAGCATGAAATCCAACGGGATACGTTACGAGTTCTCCTTAATCTTAGGGTAGGGAGAGCACCTTGATCAGCATCCAGTTTGCTCCTGGAAGTGGTTCCCTAATCCATTGTTTAAAGTAGCCCTTTATTTTGCAGGAGAGTATGTTGGTTCAAAACTCTAAGGAACTATTTCCAAAAATGACCATCTATAATTTGTACCATTTCCATGTGCTCTTGCCACTCTACCCATCAATACGTAAAATCTGTTAACTGGCTGCCTGAGTATGACCTGCCATATCATTTGATTTAACCAATAAAATGGGGTGGAAATAAAGGCTGCTGAGGCCTTAAGAGATATTTCAAGGCTCACTTTAAATCTGTTGGGTTCCAGCCCCAATGTAAGAATGAATGGGTTTTACTATTAATAATGAATGACCCCAGGAGAAAGTTCTGAGCATTTCCAGTTACCTCTAGACCTATGGAGAAGCCACATTGAACACTCTGCTACTAAACAAAGACATGGACCATGGAGGCCTCAGTCACAGCAGGGAGAAAGCAGGAGTTTCTGTTTTCCAACTGGCCTACAAGGCATGGCAAGCACAGCTGCAAAAGGACGCTGGCCTCAATTTATAATTTGTGGTCCTCGACAGCACAAAATCAGGCCAATCAAAGTCAGGAGAAATAATCATTAATGTATTAAACCTCTAATTTTGAGTGGTTTGTTATAGAACAGTAGAAAACACATAAAAATGTACTTGATCAAAAAGAAAACCTTTTAAAACTTTCATAAAGTAGACAATGTTAACTATATAAAAATGTGACAATTCAAAGGTGAACTAAAAACTTTTCTTGTGGGGGAATGATTAGGGGTTAAATCCAGGGCCTTACACTGAGCTATATCCCTAGTCCTATTTATTTACTTTAATGTTCACAAAGTCACTCCTAAGATAACACAGCTTAAAATTCTTTAAAAATTTGAAAAACCTTTAGAAATTGATATATTTGTATCACAGAGAAAAGGCCACACAGATCCATCAGTTATCTCAAAAGGGATTGGGAAAATGGTCAAAGAGCTAGCATTTAAAAACAAAAACACTCCTATATGATTTTACAGATAAATTCTATGTAGTTTTCAAAGTATTTTTCCTTTTTAAAAAAGTTTTTTTTTTTTTTTTAGTTTTGGCTGAAAATACCTAATATTTATTATGTTAAATTTAAGGAATCAAAATTTTGATAAAATTAAATCTGCCAAATTTAACAACAGTACATTTACATTACATGAACACAATTCTACCTTAATAATTTCATGTAAATTGGGCTGGGAGTGTAGCACACTGGAGGAGCACTTGCCTAGTATATGTTAGACCCTGGTATTGATTCACAGTACCATAAAAAAAAAACAATGTTCATATAATATATAAATAGCTAATTTGATTATTACACAAACTATTCAAGAGTTGCCAGTTTTTCCCTCAACTGAAAAAAATCAAACCTCTACTCCAAAATTCATCTTTCATGCAGCTGACAAAAGGCTCTCAATAAAAGAGTGTCAAGTGGGTAATTCTTAAAACCCCATTCCTACTCAGTAAAACTGCTATGATATCCATGCACTACTTACTTCATGTCTGTCTTTTTTTTAATTTTAAAAATAAAAGAACAAAAACATATTAAGAAGCACACAGACAAACAAAACAACACAAAAATAATAAAAGCAATACAGAATTTCAAACAAGGTGACAGGAAGTTAACAATGGTTGTTGTATCGCATGTTGTTATCTTCAAATTAGTTATTCAGTTAAACAAATATAGGCATGCAAGATTGATCAATTAATACAATTAAGTATTAACTTTTCCTTTCCATAAAGCAATAGAAATTAGTAGTATAATTATCTCAGCTATCTTGGATACACATACATACATATTTTTCCTTTCTTTCTTTTTTTTCATGTCTGTCTTTTCACAGACTGCTACCCCCACATAGAAATTCCTGGTTTCTAGCAATATTCTTAGTTACTACATCATAGTTTCTCTTCTACATGTGCATTTATTGTTTTGAAATTAGCTGGAGACAGTTTGTCTCCACTATGTGCTCTTATATTTCAGTTTCAAACTTCTTTAATAGTTTTAAATTCATATAAAGAAAATCAATATAACTATCAATTCTATATTCCTATATTACAGTATATTACATACTATGGGAAGACATTTATTCAACTTATTCAAGCATATGTAGAATATAATTACAGTTATCGTTACTATTTGCATTACAGACTTCATTATCTGGAAGTCAACAGCGAATAATTTAAACAGAAAAACAAAGAGTTCTTAGTACTGCTCATAGAATAAAACAAGGAAGAGTCCTGTCATTTTTGAAAAGAGAGAATGCTGGAAAAGAAAGGTCAACTAAGGATATCATATTCAAGTGTAGGATTTTTGTTATTTTTTCCCCTCACAGAAAGGGTCCCTGGACTATCTAGTCCAACCAGAGTCAACCTGATAACTCTGTATACCTGGTCAATTACTTCCTATCTTTCTTTAAATATGAAAAAATAGCAATCATAATTAAGGTATAAAAATGTTACACAGGATTTACCCATGGAATACTAAAATATGTATCAATACTTGCATTTTCTAGAATTTTGTGTTATGAAATATTATTATCTTTTTTATCTCCATATGATAAAGTTGTACATCACCCAGTTGTAGATGCTTGCCTAGAGTAAGTACATTTTATTTTTATAACAAATAATCTGAAAATTAAAAGTTAACAGGTTAACAAAATATATGATTCCACCTAAGCATAGCTTCTGTTAAATGCAACTAGGGCTACTGATGAATAGTCCATACAGTCTTTCACAATTAAGAAAAAGAATTCTTCCAGTAGACTCGCCTCTATGCTAGGGTACAGAACTGACAAGTAAAGCATGGGCTAGGTTTCAGCATTCACTTTTTCCCTTTGTCCTGTACCCTTTTTCACAGCACAGCCAAAAATCCTGATGGACTTTTACTTACATTATTTTAAATATATATTAGAAGAATGATCTGAACAATGATTCTCCATCCAAAGGGAACTAATAATTCATTTAAAAATTGAAGTTTTGGATGAGCTACTAAAGCATTTTAAAGTAGATATATTGAGATACAAACTGATTCTCCTCATGGTCCTGTGGGGAAACAAAACAAGTTTCCACCATTACAGCACACACTGGGCAGAAGTCAAATAGCCATGTTTGCAGTTTAGATTTAACCACTAATTTGTCCTTTAATCCTAAATCAGTCACATGTTATCTTCTACTGACTTCTATAAAATAGCCTAGATTGGCATGGTTCCTACTGCAGTGTTAGAGGAGGTACATAAATTCCTTCAAATTTCCATTAAATTCATAAACATTCGCTCCAGAAAAATTATACCTACACAGAAAATTCTGGTTTTAAATTTAGAAAAAATAATCTTAAAGGACATTAGAGAGTTCTAATATTAATAATATAATACAATATTAAAAAAATGTGGGATGCTTTTAGTATGTTTCCCAGGCTGGCCTCAAAGTTCTGAGCTAAAATGATCCTCCTCATGTTGGCACCCTTAGTAGCTAGGATGAAGCAATGTGTCACCTCACTTGGCTAATTTCCTTTTCAATGTAAAAAATAGTTTCAATTAAAATATGCTGGTAATTAATTCTGACAGGCAGAATTGTAATAGGGCCTCATGATCTTAACTCTTGGGGATGTGTTCTAGCTAATCCCCTCTGAGTGTGCATAGGTCCTTGGCTTGCTTCTAGAGCCCTCTCTGTGAACAAGTTGCCCTATGACCATTTTCATTGCAACAGCTGTGCATTCAGATATTATTGCAGTGTTAGCACTTTATGATAAAAAAATGAGTTTGGAGTTGCAGTCTGGGCACTTGGTCCCTACAAGGTTCGCCATTACTGACGTAAAATAATGATGGAATGCTACCCCCTTTATCGGGTTGCACTGTATAGTACTGAGATGGGATGCTATTTCCATGATCCACTTAAAATATATGATTTTTGTGTCAGCAGATCACATACTCTTAAAAAAGAAGCATACTGCTATGGGGTAACCTGGTTATGGAAAGGACCTTCAGACATCAAACTGCACAGTGCCAACTGCAAACAGCTGAAGTCTGTTATATCCACTTACCTTGGAAGGGGGCCCCCAAGTCACAGACTAAAATAGAGCCCAGTCAACAGTCTGATGGAAGCCTGGTGGGATCCCAAACAGGTCATGCTCAGATTCCCCATAAGTTAAGTTGTTTCAGCTGCTATGTTTGAATTATTATTAAAAAATAAATGTTATAAAGTTGCATATTTTATAGTAAGTATCTCAACTGGTACTCTTTATTTTCCTAAAACTTATGAAATCGAGTTCTTGTATCATTCAGATGTATGCAGTCCTTAACTACAGTCACTCACTGAAATGGAGGGTATGAAAAGTCTTGGGTGTTTGGAAGGTGATTGGGTTACAGGGGGTAGTCTACTCATCAGTAGATTCACACATTGGTGAGTTCAGTAGCTAAATGTGCTGTCAGAAAGTGGGGCCTGGTTAGAGGTGTGTTATTGAGGGCATGATGTGAAAGGAGGAATTTTTGTTCCTGGGCTCTGCCCCCACCTCTGCTTCCTGACCACCATCATGTAACTTTCCCCGACCATGCCTTTCCTCCATGCTCTTTCTGTCTTGCTGCTGACCAACCATACACTGAACCCACTGAAACTGTGAGCCAAAATAAAATTCTCTTTTTAAAATTACAGGTGTTGGGTATTTTGCCTCAGGGGCAGGAAAACTGACTAGTACAGATTTTATGGTAGCTATTAAGAAACAAGCAAACAGTATACCAAATGCAAAAAAAATGAGCTATTCATATTCCTTTTGGATCACATAAAAGACAGTGGCTATTTAATAGGAAATTTCTGAAGCATATTTTTCCTATCTGCTTTTTATAACCCCTACTTTTTTGAGACAGAGTAACTATTTGACTATTTTGGGGATAGAAAATATGAAGCTCAAACAGTTAAAAGGGACTTATTGAAAGTCAAATAACTATTAAGTCCCTATTAGGACTCCTGAAATGATGTTCTCTTCTTCATGTATTTAAATAACCATAGTAACTTTTAAAACCCTGATATTATTTAAATATGCCTGCATCTACCATTTTATTTTCAAAAACTAGCTAAGAAAAATCAATCAGAAAGAAGGAACGACCTTAGAACTTTAGTACACATACACAAACACACAGACATACATGTCTATGTCACATATGTACTAATGTTGTCTATATGTATAATTATCTCAGCAATTACTAATCAGACATAGACTCATAAAGGGTATGTGTTACCTGGACTTGAAGCAAATCTTCTTTCATTTTAAGCTGTTGGGCTACAGTCGTCTTCCTGCAATTAAAATGATTTAAAATATATCATCATAGAAATACATCATTGCTCTTTGCTTTACTAAGGAGTAATTTAAACTACTTGAAATGGAAGGTATTTTTTGAAAAAAATTTTGTTTTTATTAGTACATGTTTGCAGTACATAATGATTACATTGCTTGTGGGGAGTTGGCATACATACATAACACATCTTAATTTTTTTTTTTCTGGGGCTGGGGATTTAGCTCAGTGGCACAGTGCCTGTCTGGCAAGCGCAAGGTCATGAGTTTGATTTCTGGTACCGGAAAAAAAAACAACAACAACAAAAATTTTTTTCTCCTCTCCCCCTTCATTTCCTGTACATTCCTCTAACACTTGGTTCCTCTCCCTTGGTCCCACCCTCCCACTGTCAAAAGATCTAGCTCTCTATTTCCTATTGTCTATCTTTTATTTTGTTCTTTATTTACATTCTGGGTTTCTCATATTAGAGACACCATGAGATATTTAAGCTTGCATGTCTAATTTACTTCACTTAACATTACAATCTCAAGGTGCATTCATTTCTCAACATATGACTCAACTTTATCCTTCTTTATGACACAACAGTACTGTATTATGCATAAATGCTAAATTTTCTTTATCCACTCATCAGTTTTTTTATTTTAAAGATAAAAGAACGAAAACATCTTAACAAACACATATACATTTACAAAATAACAAAACCATTACAAGCAATACAGAATCTCAGACAAGGTGATAGGAAATTAACAATGCTTGTTGTATTACATATTGATATCTTCAATTTGGATACTCAGATAAACAAATATAGACATGTAAGATTGATCATACACTTAAACATTAACTCCTCCTTTCAATAGAGCAATAAAAGTCAGTAGTATAACTATGTTAGCTATTTTTCCCCTTCTTTCTTTTCTCTTTTCCCTCATCCTAGTTGCTCTTTACTTTTGAGCATTTTCCTTTCGTTTCACAAAGTCTATCGAACCTTCTAGATTTTATTCACTCTTTCAGGTTGTTACACTAGTGAGACAATACGGTGTTTACACATGCAAGGCTGATTTATTTCACTTATGAGTATGGTCTTTAGTTGTGTCCACTTTCCTATAAAAGACTTGAGATTATCTTTCTTTATAGCTACTATTCCATTATATAAAAATACGACAACTTTTTTATCCATTCCTCAGTGGATGGGTATTTGGGTTGCTTCCACAATTTAGCTATTACAAATTGCACTGCTATAAACATGGGTGCACTTATATCACTGTGATGAGATGTTTTCAGTTCTTCTGGAAAAATATCCAGAAGGGGAATAGCTGGGTTGAATGGGACCTCTAGACCTAGTTTGCTGAGGAATCTCCAAACTGATTTCCACAGAGGTCGTACCAGTCTACACTCCCACCAGCAATGGAGAAGGGTTCATTTTTCTCCACAGCCTCACCAGCATTTGTTATTGGTTGATTTCTTAATGCTAGCCATTCTTACTGTGGTGAGATGGAATCTCAGTGTTGTCTTAATTTGCATTACACGAATGACTAATGATGTTGAACATTTTCTCATGTCTTTTAAAATTTTATTTCCTATTTGTTTTTCTTTATCTGAGAAGTGTGCATTCATCTCAGATGACCAGTTTTGGATTGGGTCTTTGAATTTTCAGGGGCTGATGTTTTTAATTCTTTATATATTCTAGATAGAAGTCCTTTGTCTGAGGAACAGTCAGCTAAATTTTTTTCCCAATTTGTAGGTTTTCTTTTTACTCTGCTGATGATTGCTTTAGATGTGCAAAAACCTCTCAGTAAGATGAGATCCCAGTTATTGATTCTTTGAAGTATTTCCCATGTGGTTTAGTTTTTGTTCATGAACCCTCTGCCTACCCTTATGTCTTCACGATTTTTATCTATTTTCTCTTCCAATAGATTTAGTGTTTCTGTTTTAATATTGAGATCTGTGACCTATTTTGACTTGAGTTTGGTGCATGGTGATAGGCTTGGGTCTATTTTCAGTCTTTGGCAAGTGGCAAGCCAGTTTTGCCAGCACCATTTATTGAAGAGATTATCTTTCTTCCATTGAACTTGTAGAAACTTGAAACCACTGTTACACTTAGTGAGTCCACAGCAGATACAAATAAAAAAAGAGAGGAGCTTAAGAAAATGATGGAAGTCATGAGTGTCCAACATAGGAAAGAAATGCAATGCATAAGACAGATTCAAGCACATATCCAGGAGAATAAAAATTCCACTGAAAATATCGGCAGCAGAATGAGACAATGTGAGGATGGATTCTCAGATATAAAAGGCAGCACTACGGTTAGTGATCATGAAAAGAAAGATTTCTTAAAAATACCAAGGGACCATGAAAAATCAATCCAGCAGCTGGTAAATGATGCTAAGAAGAATAATTTAATATTGATTGGAGTGAATAAAAAAGCAGGAGATAGCACAAATGATATAAAAAAAAACTGTTAACAGATATCATGGCAGAAAATTTCTCTGGTAGGGAAAAAGAATTTGACATACAGATAAGTCAGCCATATAACCATGATAAAAAAAAAAAAAAACCCTACTACATCCAGGCATATCATAGTCAAGATTCCAGAAATTCAACACAAGACTAGCATATTAAAGGCTGTTGGGGAAAAGAAACAAATCACCTATAAAGGAAAGCCCATCAGAATCACAGGTGGCTTCTCAGTACAAGCCTGTGAATCAAGGAGAGCTTGGAGTGAAGCATTTCAACCTCTAAAGAAAAACAACCTCCCACCCAGATAGATGTACCCCAGAAAACTATCTTTCAAAACTGATGAAGAAATGTGATACTTCCATGACAAAGAACACCTGAGGAAACTTAGGACCACTAATCCAGCACTCTAAAATATTTCCAAGGACATTCTAGAAAGAGATAACAAAGATTACAACTCCATGAATCCCTCACAAACAAGGCTAACAATTAAATAGAGGTGGGGAGAAAATGGGAGAAGCCAACAACAGGAAAATAATATGACAAGGGTAAAACAATACATATTAGTTATAATCATCAAAGTTAATGGCCTTAGTTCGCCAATCAAAAGACGAACTGGCAGAATGAATCAAGAAGCAAGATCCAACAATATGCTGCATACAAGAAACACATTTAATTCAAAAAGAAATTCATGGACTGAAAGTAGGAGGTGTGAAACAATACACCACGTGACAGGAACCCACAAAAAAATCAGGAGTAGCTATTCTATTTGCAGACAAAGTGAATTTCAAACCAAGACTGATTAGGAGAGACAAAGTAGACAAAATGGTCTCATGATATGTATGGGATAATTTCAGTTCCTTTGCATTTACTTAAACATGTTGTACGAGCTAATATGTGGTCTATGTTGAAGAATGTCCTGTGTGCAACTAAGAAGAATGCATATTCTGATGTTGTTGGGTGGAACACTCTGTAGACATCTACTAAGTCCATTTGTTCAAAAGTTTGGTTTAGTTGTAATATTTCATTGTTATTGTTGTTTTTTTGTCTAATTTATCTGTCTTGTTGTGACAGTGGAGTATTGAGATCCCCAGTACAATTGTATTAGTATTTGTTTTATCTTTTATGTCTGTTTTTATCTTTTAGTATTTGTTTTATATGGTTTGGTTCACTTGTATTCCATATATATTTATGATTGTTATCTCTTCTTCTTGGGTTGCTCCTGTTAGAAGGATGTAGTGATGTAGTATTAAATAATACTCCCCTGAACAACCAATGGGACAGAGATGAAAGAAGAGTTTCTACAATTAAGTGATAATTGACAGTGCAACATATGGGAACTTATGGAAAACAATGAAAACAGTCCTAAGAGGGAAATTTATAGCTGTGAATACCCATATTAGGAAAACAGAGCAAGCAGAAACAAATAACTTAATGTTGAACTTCAAAGTTCTAGAAAAAGAAGAGCAGGACAACCCCAAAACCCATGCAAGGGAGAAAATTATAAAGATCAGAGGCGAAATTAATGCATTGGAAAAAAAACAACACAAAGAATCAATGAATTGAAGAATTGGTTCTTTGAAAGATTAAATAAAAATCAATAAAACCTTAGCCAATCTTATCAAAAAAGGGAGAGAAAAGACTCAAATCCATACAGGAATGAAAAGGGTGAAATCACAACAGATCCTGCAGAAATCTCAACGTTCATCTACTCATACTTTGAGAACTTGTATTCCAATAAGATGTAAAATACAGAAGAAATGGACAGATTCCTAGATACATATGAATTACCAAAGCTGAATCAAGAAGTTATAAAAATCCTAAATGAATCAATATCAACCAATGAAATCAAAGATGTAATTAAAAACCTACCAACAAAAAAAAGCCCAGGCACCGATGGATTCACTGCTGAATTACACAAGAAATTTAGAGAAGATTTAATGTCACTAATTCAAAATCTTTATTAAATTAAAAGGGAAGCAATACTCTAAAATTCATTCCTGGAAGCAAGCATTATCCTGATACCAAAACCAGAGAAAGACCCAACTAAGAAAGAGAACTATAGGCCAATATCCCTAATGAACATAGATGCAAAAATTTTCAGTAAGATACTGGCAAACAGAATGCAACAAATCATCAAGAAAATTATACACCATGACCAAGCTGGATTCATCTGAGGGATGCAGGCATGGTTCAACATATGTAAATCAATAAATGTAATACACCATGTTAACAAAGCCAAAGAAAAAAAGCCATATGATCATCTAAACAGATGCAGAAAAAGCTTTTGACAAAGTCCAGCACCCATTCATGATAAAAATCTTACAGAAAATTGGAATAGATCCTCTTGTCTCAATTTGATAAAAGCCATCTATGACAAACCAACAGTTAGCATCATACTAAACGGTGAAAAACTGAAAACTTTCACTCTAAAATCAGGAACAAGACAAAGATGTCCACTGTCTCCACTCTTATTTAACACAGTTCTGGAAATCTTAGAGCAATTAGACAAGAGAAAGAAATAAAAGAAATAACAATAGGAAAGGAAGAAATTAAATTATCATTATTTGTAGATGACATGACACTTTATATAGAAGACCCCAAAACTCCACCAAAAGACTGCTAGATTTAATAAGTTCAGCAGAGTACTGAGTACAAAGTCAGCAAAAATCAATTGCCTTCCTGTCCATGAATAAAAATCCCACTGAGAGAGAAATTAGGGAAATAACACCTTTCACAATACATCCAAAAAAATGAAATACCTAGGAATCAATCTAATGAAGGATATGAAAGACCTCCACATTGAAAACTACAGTACTCTGAAAAAACAGCTCAAAAAGGATATCAGAAAATGGAAAGATATCCCTTGCTCTTGGGTAGGAAGGACCAACATAGTGAAAATGGCCATACTTCCAAAGCTGTTATACAGATTTAATGCGATTATGATCAAAATTCTGACAGAATATCTCATAGAATTAAAGAAAACAATCCTAAAATTCATTTGGAGCCAGAAGAGACCTAGAAAAGCAAAGACAATTCTGGTCAACAAAGGAAGGCAGGGGCATCACAATCCCTGACTTGAAATTATACTGTTCTGCTACTGTGATAAAAACAACATGGTACTGCTAAGAAAACAGACCCAAGGATCAATGGAACAGATTAGAAGATGCAGAAACAACTCCAGATATACTTCGCCACCTTATCTTTGACAAAGGTGCCAAACACATTCACTAGAAGAAAGACAGCCTCTTTAAAAAACGGTGCTGGAAAAACTGGCTCTGAACATGCCAAAGATTGAAAATGGACTCATAGCTTTCACCATGCACTAAATTAAATTCAAAATGGATCAAACATCTAAATATTAAAACAGAAATCTTAAATCTATTATTTTACCTTCTGGAAGATAGAACAGGTAAAACTCTTGAAGACACTGGTGTAGGTAATGACTCTATGAATGAAACTCCTGTTACACTGCAACTATCACAAAGGATCAATAACTGGGATTTCATCCAGTTTTCTTTTGCACAGCAAGGGAAACCACTAACAGGGCACAGACAACCCACAATGTGGGAAAAAATGTTGACCAGCTGTTCCTCAGACAAACGATTACTATTGAGAATATATAAAGAACTAAAAAAAATCAGACTTTCCAAATTTAAAGACTCAATCCAAAAATAGGCATCTAAGATGAATACACACTTCTTAGATGAAGAAATACAAACACATAAATACATGAAAAAATGTTCAACATCACTGGTCATTTGAGGGATGCAAATTAAAACAACAATGAGATTCTATCTCACCCTAGAAAGAATGGCTATTACCAAGAAATCAACCAACAACAAATGCTGGAGGGGCTGTGGGGAAAAACAAACACTTGCACTGTTGGTGGGAATGTAGACTGGTGGCAACCACTGTGGAAATCAGCGTGAATATTCCTCAAAAAACTAGGACTGGAGGTCCCATTTGACTTAGCTATTCACTTTCTGGGTATCTTCCCAGAATAAATGAAAACATCACATCACAGCAATATATGTGCACCCATTTTTATAGCAGCACAATTTGTAATAGCTAAATCTTGGAAACAACCCAAATGCACATCAAATGAAGAATGGATAAAAAAGATGAGGTCATTTATACAATAGAGTACTACTGAGCCATGAAGAAGCATAAACTTGAGACTTGCATAGGTAAATGGATGCAACTTGACACCACATTCATAATTGAAATAAACCAGACTCACAAGTGTAAACATCATATTGTCTCCCTAATGAAAGAGTCTGAAAAAGTAAGTAACATCCAAAATATACAAAAGATATTGTAAAATGGGAAGAAACTTCAAAAGGAAAGAGAAACTGGGGTGGGGGAAAATAGAAGAAGGAAGGGAAAACAACAAAAAATATATATATAAGATAGTTACAATAGTTACACTACTAATCTCTCTTAGTTCATTGAAAACAAAGATTTGTGCTAATATTGTTTGGACAATTAACTGTCTATATCTTGTACTCTGAGTAACTAATTTAAAAATAACAATATGCAATGTATTGACCATTGTTATTCTATTATCTTGTTTTAAAAATTTGTTTAATCTTTGTCTCTTTAAAATAAAATTTAGGGGCTGGGGATCTAGCTCAGCAGCACAAGTGCCTGCTTGGCAAGTGCAAGGTCTTGAGTTCGATTCTTAGCACAAAGAAAAATAAAACTAAAAAAATAAAATGAAATCTGAAATAAAAAATAAAAACACATGCTGTTAATTTAATGTTTTTAAAAGCATGTAAGTTATGTTTATATGATCTTAAATTGTTTGGATATAATAGGGATAAAACTAATGAAGAAGAAAAATGTTAACATGAATATCTTACTGTTCAGAATCCTCCAATTTTTCTTTGTCTTTTTTCTTCTCAGTTTTAACCGTTTTCTTTGTTTGATCATGTGTTGGCTTTGTTTTCTGTGTACTTTTCTATAAATCATAAAAACATGAGAATTACTAAGATCTCCATTTTAATGAGTCACTATACTATGTTTCAAGACAGAGTATCTGAATAGAACCAAAACAAAATAAAGATACAGCTAAAATGTTTGCAGAAGGGCTTTATTGAATATAAATTGAAATTAAGTTAACATACATTGAAATAATTAAATCCCTCCAATAACTGTACCAGTTCTGCTATAACATGTCATATGCCCTCCTGAAAATCCCCTATATGCACAGACACATACAACAAAACCTGCATGACATTTGGCGAAAATGGGTTTGGAGTACACCATAAAAAATCACCAAAAATGCACATTACAAAGTAAAAATAGTAATACTACAGAGTTTTACACAGTTAAATGATTTAGAATATGGAAAACAGCCTTTTTTCTGTGATGAGATCTGAAACTTGCTTGTAGAAGTAAGCACTGAGTCATTTACAAGGCTGCATTTGTGCACAGTGTGCACTGAAAGAAGGTTATCTTAACTTGAATAAGAAGTTCCAATGTCAGACGTGGGGTGGTGTGGGACACTTTATACCCGGTGAGTCAGGGTAGCTGGCAGAGGCTATTTCTGCCTTCATATACATAATAACACATCATTTTAGATAGAAAGGAGAGAAAAAAACCTATAAATTACATTATTGAAAGTTGTACGTAAGCTCAATAATAGAGATTGGTTAAGACACTGGGTGGCTATTTACTGTTATGGGAAAGATCTGCAATGGACACCAACTTTACTGCAGTAGCAAACTCATCACAAGGTAAACAAAAAAAGGGAAGAATTTTTTCATATATTCTGGGAAATAGGTACTGTATAATAAAGAACTTTAATGAGAATTTTACAACCGAAAATAATCTACTTTAAAATTGAGCTTTTGGAGACATTCCCTGTTCAAAATAACACAAATATGTCTAAAATAAGCAAACAGTAAAATAACAAAGGAAAAAAAGACCAAAATAATGAACAGATCATCAGTGAGCTGTGAGACATCTGGAAGTAGATTAATATGACTGACATTTGTAAATGCAGTTTGAAAGAGTAGGAGAATAGAACAAATTTTTGAAGAAACTGAGATTTAGAAAGAATAAATAAACACCTAGTAAATCTTATCAAAAAAAAGGAAAAAACTGAAATACATGTAAAAGGAATGAAAGGGGTGAATTCAGTACAGATCCTGAAGAAATTCAGATCATTAATACCTACTTTGAAAATCTTTACTCTCATAAGATAGAAAATACAGTGGAAATGGACAGATTTCTAGATACATATAAATTACCAAAGCTGAATGAAGATGATATAAACTCTACAGAAAAGAGGAACAGATGGCCTCTACCTCAAGCTGATGAAAGCCATCTATGATAAACCAACAGCTAACATCATACTAAATGGTCAAAAATTGAAACCTTTCACTCTAAAATCAGGAACAAGACACGATGCTCACTGTCACCACTCCTATTCAATACAGTTCTGGAAACATTAGCTAGAGTAATTAGACAAGAGAGAGAAATAAAAGGAATAAGGATAGGAAAGGAAGAAGTGAAATTATCATTATTTGCACATAACATGATACTCTACATAGAAGACCCCAAAAACTCCACCAAAAGGCTCATGGATGTAATAACCAAATTCAGTAGCATACCTGCATATAAAGTTAACACTCAAAAATCAATGGTATTCCTGTACACAAGCAACAAACAGACTGAGAGTGAAACTAGGGATACTATACCTTTCACAATAGCATCTAAAAAGATGAAATACTTAGGAATCAATCTAACAAAAGAAGTAAAAGATCTAAACAGTGAAAATTATAGTGCTCTGAAAAAAGAGATCGAAGAGGATATCCAAAAATGAAAAGATATTCCTTGCTCATGGATAGGAAGAACGAACATTGTGAAAATAGCCATACTCCCAAAATTGTTGTACAGGCTCAATGCAATCCCAATTAAAATACCATTAGTATACCTGACAGATCTAGAGAAAACATTCCTAAACTTCATCTGGAACCAGAAGAGGCCTAGAATAGCAAAAGCAATCTTGAGAAACAAAGGAAAGGCAGGAGCAATCACAATTTCTGACTTAAAATTATATTACAAAGCTACTGTGATAAAATCAGCATGGTACTGGCACAAAAACAGACCTGAAGATCAATGGAACAGATTAAAAGATACAGATACAACTACAAACACATTCAGTCACCTTATCTTCGACAAAGGGGCTAAACATGTTCAGTGGAAGACAGATAGCCTCTTTAATAAATGGTGCTGGAAAAACTGGCTTTCCATATGCCGAAGACTAAAACTAGACCCATGTCTTTCACCATGCGGTAAATTAAAAGTCAAAATGGATCAAAGATCTAAATATTAAAACAGAAACACTACATTTACTGGAGGAGAAAGTAGATAAAAATCTTGATGATATTGGGGTAGGCAGAGAGTTCATGAAAAAAATAAAACTGCACAGGAAATACTTCAAAGAATCAACAACTGGGATCTCATTGTATTGAGAAGTTTTGCATCTAAAGAAGTCACCAATAAAGTAAAAAGAAAACCCATGATTTGGGAAATAGTTTAGTCAACTCCCCCTCAGACAAAGGGCTTCTATCTAGGACATATAGAGAATTAAAAAAATCAGGCACCCCCAATTCAAGGACCCAATCCAAAAATGGGCATCTGAGATGAATACACACTTCACAAATGAAGAGATACTAATGGCGAATAAATACATGAAAAAATGTTCAACATCATTAGTCATTCGAGGAATGCAAATTAAAACAACACTGAGATTCCATCTCACCACAGAAAGAATGGCTATCATCAAGAAATCAACCAATAACAAATGCTGGAGAGGCTGTGGGGAGAAAGGAACCCTACTCCACTGCTGGTGGGAGTATAGATTGGTGAAACCACTGTGGAGATCAATTTGGAGATTCCTCAGAAAACTAAGATTGGAAGTGCCATTTAACCCAGCTATTCCCCTTTTGGGTATTTTTCCAGAAGAATTAAAGACATCATACCACAGTGATATATATGCACCCATGTTTATAGCAGCACAATTTGTTATAGCTAAATCTTGGAAACAACACTGATGCCCATCCACTGAGGAATGGATAGAAAAGCTATGGTATTTTTATACAATGGAGTATTACTCAGCTATGAAAAAGATAAAACTTGAGGCTTTGTAGGTAAATGGATGCAACTAGAGATCATACTCCTAAGTGAAAGAAATATGACCCACATTGGTAAACATCATATTGTCTCCTTGTTGTAGGAACCTGAAAGGCTAGGTAAAACTCAAAACATACAATAGATGACAGGAAACGGAAAGAAACTGCTCAAAGGAAGGAATGATTGGGATGAGGGAAAGAAGAAAGAAGAAAGAAGACAAAATATAAATATATATATGAATAGCTGTGATAACTGTATTGCTGATGTCTGATGGTGTATTGAAATGAACAGTTAATGCTTGCAATTTTTTATGTTCTGATCAATTTTGCATGCTTATGTCTGGTAATCTGATTTGAAGGTAACATGACCCACTTTTTTTTTTGTTGTTGTTTTTCTCCGGTACCGGGAACCGAACTCACGACCTTGCGCTTGCCAGGCAGGTGCTTTTTGCCGCTGAGCTAAATCCCCAGCCCCTGAAGGTAACAATATGCAATGGAATTTCAGTGGTGAATTCCTACCATCTTGTCTAGTGAAACTCTGTAGTATCTATAATGTTTTATCTAATAATTATTTTCTTATTCTCTTTAGTGGTTTGAGCAATCTTCCATTCTTACATCTGGTAATCTGAGCAATGTAGTTGAGGATAGTGATATGTAATATAAAAACCTGTTAATTCATATTATTTTGTCTTCAGACCCTGTATCACTTTAAATGTTGTTACTTAGATTTATGTTCATGATACTGGTATGCTGTTACTGTTCTATTTTTTGTTTCTTTGTTTCTTATTTACCACTCTCTAAAATAAAAATTTAAAAAAATATATATACTAAAAAAGAAAAACAAAGAAATAGAAATTTTTCAAATTTGATGAAAACACTACTGCTCGAAAGAACAATATAAAGACTACCCAATATGTCATTATTAAATTAATTGAAAACAGTGATAAAGCAAAAAAGTAATCCTAAGAGCAGATTGATGAAAAGATTAACACAAGAATGAAAAAGGAGAGTGCCTTAGTTACTTTTCTGTCATTGCTGAGTCAAAATACCCAAGACCCAAAATTAAGGAAGGAAAGGTTTATTTAGCTCACAGTTTGTGGAGGTTTCAGTCCGTGATCAGCTTTCTCCAAGGCAGGGTGGCATTGCACAAGGGCACACTTTAAGGTGACAGAAGACAGCAAAAGCAGCAAGAGCAAAAGTGGGAGAGCAAGCCTCTTTGCCCTTTTTATATTGTGTATGGACTATCCGCCCATGCCTACACCAAACCTGTGCCCTCCTCTTGCACAGGCTCAGGATGAATACAAAGTAAAGACACTGGCTCCCTGCTGAGTCACATAGTTAACCTTCTAAACTTCTCAAGTTGACACAATGAACAATATCCTAGAGTGGTAAGGGCATGTCCTTTTCACCCCAGGATGTAGCACTGCTGAGTCACTTAGTTAAGCTTCTAGACTCCTCAAGTTGATTGATGTTTGTAAATGGAGTTTGACAGAGTGGGAGAATAGAACAAATTTTTGAAGAAATAGAGACTTTCTTTTCAAATCTGATGAAAACACTATTGCTCCAAATAACAATATAAGGACTACCCAATCCATCAGTATTAAGTTAGCTGGAATTAGTGGTAAAGAAAAAATAATCCTAAAAGCAGACTGATGAGAAAACAATTACACACAAGAATGAGAAAGGACAGCAATTTGTTGTTAGCAACAGTGCATCCCAGATGAAGGAACAACATCTTTTTGTACCAGGACTCAAACTCAGGACCTTGTGCTTGCCAGGCAGATGCCATGCCACTGAGCTATCTCCCCATCCCAGGAACAACATCTGGAAAGTACTAGAAGAAAAGAGTCAACTTAGAAATCTTTCTTCAGGAAAAATTATCTTTCAAAATGGAAGTGAAAAATATATATGTTTTAGAAGTCAGAGTTGAAAGAATGTATCAACAGCAGGCCTGTGAAACAAAATAGATAAAAAAATCTTTAAATCAGAATATAAATGATATCAGCTGGAATTATTAAAAACATAGGAAAGGAAAAGCACCAGAGCCAGGCATGGTGGCACACATCTATAATCCCAGTACTCTGGGAGGCTGAGGTAATAGGATTTCTGGGAGTTTGAGGCCAGCCTGGTGTACATAGTGAGTTCAAGGCCAGTCTGTACCATAAAGTAAGACCCTCTAAAAAAAGAAGCACCAGTTATGCAGAACACAGGCACCAACTGCCAATTCTGAGAGAAAACTCAAAACACTCTTGTCTATTATACCTTAATACAACATCCAAGTGAGATCTGTACTGGGACCCAGGGTTAAGCTATAGTAAAAACTTATAAATACATGTATGTGGTCACATGCAAGTATTAATATTTATTCAAATTGAGGATAGCACCAGATAATGGAAGTTTTTAGAAATAATCATTCACAGAGGATGTAGAGGTGTGTGTGTGTGTGTGTGTGTGTGTGTGTGTGTGTGTACATATACATGCAGTCTTGTCTAGGTTTGTATTATACACCTATGTTGATCAAACATGAATTAATTAACACCTTATCATTGATACTTTAAGTCCAGCACAAGTTAAATGACTGTTCTGAATGGCTATGATGAGTCACAGCATCCTTAAGATTGAAAAATACCAAAAGCAGAACATGGTCATGTGTCATCATGTGCTGATTAGTCATTCACCCATCAAGATGTCCTATTTAAGGAAAGTAAGTGGGGGACTATGACATAAGAGACAAAATGCTAGGTACAGTCTCAGTATAGAAATACCCAAGCTTTAGGGATCTGGAGCGAGAAGAGGGACACTTTCTACTTGGGTAGCTTGTTTCAGGGAGCTCTGGTAGATCAAAAGATCCAAACAAGAGGCAATAAACATGTTGGCAAGATTATGCCATGTAGATCAGTAGTATTATGTCCTATATAATAAAAACTTAATGGACTAAAAATTTTGTGTGGTAGATAATTTCATTTGGAAATGCTAATTATGTTACTGCCAAAGGTCATGATATCTATAAGTAGTTATACATGTTCTTAAGTGGAGACAACTATTGATAAAGGACCCACTTATTATTAAAAGGAAAATATTGATTAGAGTGACTTCATATGAAACTGTCTGTGCTACTGCCCAAAGTGTTCTAATGCACATTTTGAATTAGATACCTATTGTAATTATAGTATAGAATAGAGCAATACTTGATAGAGCTAAAGCACACATATTCCTTTGTTTATGTGAATAAAGGTCTGAGATACCTATATGGTACATATAGGATTCATAAATGTGACTAAAAGAGCCAGTATAGGTACAATGTAAACAGAAGAGTGGGTCATGTAAGTGATTGAAGAAGTTCCCTAATGAATACTTCTAATGTGTCAGTGATGGGTTATAATAAAAACTGTCGCCTGCCTGGCAAGCACAAGGTCGTGAGTTCGGTTCCCGGTACCGGAGAAAAACCAAAAAAAAAAAAAAAAAAAAAAAAAAAAAACCAAAACTGTATATAGCCTAATATTTTTCATTCAATTATGGTTAAGAAAGCCAGGAAGACTGAAAGAATCCTAAGAAGGAGGTTGATTATAAACATCTTAAGGAGACAAGTTGAATCTCTTGAGTATCAAGTTTTAAGTTGTAAGCAATTTTAGGACTCTTCTACCTTAAAAAAACCTGCACTGGGGCAGGTTGAGGGGGCAATACATAGATTAAGATGAAATCATCTACTTGATTAGCAGATTGGTTGATAAACTGACATTATTTCAAGTGCCCATTCCTACTTGCAAAATGTATAATTAATATACATTAATATATAATTAATATACAAAAAGTAACCTGGATTACTTCAGTCTGAACTCAGATTACGCAGGATTTTAATTCTGGGAGGAAAAAAAGTGAACAATTAGGAGTGGCTTTATACCTTTAAGGATGTTCTGATCAAGGTCATAAACCCTACTGTCCAGATGAATTGTAAAAAAGGATTCTGCTATGTAATTTTTTCCACTGACCAATTATATTTTGATTGATAATTACTTTATTTGTCTGGTCTAGGTTATTATCATTTGGAGGTATACTATGTGGTCATCCTAACCAATATTTTTTTGTCTTTTTGAGACAGGGTCTCACTCTACAGTTCAGGGTGGCCTTCAGCTCACTTTATAGCCCAGGCTTGTCTCGAACTCGCAATGATCCTCCTGCCTCAGCCTCCCAAATGCTGGGATTACAGGTATGTGCAATCACGTCCAACACTAACCAGTATTTTTAAGCCAGAACTCCAGTGTTGACTTCTTGAGTATAAGGTTATAAGCATTTATATGTGGGCTAAACGATTTAAACTCTTATATAAGGTCTTCTTATTATTTTATCCTCATCCTTTCAAGGGGAGATCAACTTCAGTGGTTGCAAGTATGATACAGTTAATTCCTCCTCCGGCCATTCACACAAGTCCTATTTAAGAAACAAATAACTGTGCTAACTTTGAATGGTCAGGATACTGAGGTCTTTGAACATGTGTCAGTAGCAGTGATACTAACACTGGAAGTGCTAGAGGTGATGTTTTCTGTGAACAGACACAGCTTTTGGGTGACAAGTTCCTTTTTCTTTTTAACTTTTCCTTAGGTACACTTCTGGGTTTGGTTGATAATAAATAAATCCAGTTTAATTGTAGGAGGTTATAAAAATAGTTGGAATCATGTTATCATAACACCCAAGTTTGAAGGTATTCTTAATTTGTAGCTACATTAAGGCTAGGAAAGTTAATTAATTTACTCTCTCCATAAGGTTGCTTCCTTCTTCTTTTTTTTTTTTTGGTTTTTCTCTGGTACCGGGAACCGAACTCACGACCTTGCACTTGCCAGGCAGGCGCTTTTGCCGCTGAGCTAAATCCCCAGCCCCCATTCCTTCTTCTATAAAGCTATCTCTCTGTGGACTAATAATTCAATTTACATTAGGAATTTGATTCTTATCTGGATAGCCAGCTATCATCAGGGGCAGGTGGCTTGTCATCTCTGCTCTTAGAGCTGCTCCTGAACAGTTTCTCTGGATTGCGGGTTTTAAATTAAATTCTCTTTGTAATTTCTGGTTAATCTGTCATATAAAAGGTAAATCAATCTTTGCTTATTTATACTTTTAAGTCTATCAAAAGACTACCATTACTATTTGTACCTTAAAAAATTCCTATCTCCTATAATTTTACTTGCAAGTAAATGTTTTGATTTATCAGGGTGATGTTAAGTTAGCTGAATCTTTGGCTAGAATTGGTTCAAAGGGACCAGGTGATATGAAATCTTCCAGGTGCCAGCTGGTACTTTAGATTAAGCTACATTTTGGTTAGTTTGCCAAGCACACTCTCCAGCTTGTTTACCTTCTTTTAACTTACCTCCTCCTATATTATGTTTGAGTGGATTATATATTTTAGTTTGAAAATATCTGAGAGGGATATCAGGCATCATGGCCCTATTCAATTAAGCTCTTTATTCTTAATTTACTACTAAATCCTCCTTTGACCTTATAATCTCATAAATTTTTGTAGGCAATGTTCTTTTTTTTATTTTAAAAATAAAAGGTGAAAAATACTAACAGACAGACAACATTTTACAAAATAGCAAAGGATCAGTACAGACAGTACAGAGTTACAAAGAGAGTGGTAGGGAATTAACAATGCTTGTTGTATTACATATTGATATTTTCAAAGTGGTTTCTCATGAAAACAGATAGAGACATACAAAGCTGATCAACCAAGGGCTCATTGACAGTTTCTTTTGGTAATGTTCTTGAGCTGAAATATGTAGCCCACTTATTTCCACCTCATAGGCTACATCTCTAATGTTTTATATTGATCTTTATGCTTATGTTAATACTTACTAGGGTTTGCTGAAGATAGCAGTGCATGGATTGAGTAGGCAAAAGATGGTAACATTTATTAGAGTTTATTGATCACAGAAGAGGCTCCTCTAGGGAGACATAAAGCACTGCAAAGTCCTTTGAGTTTCAAGCTATTGCTAGTAGTACTCCAGCAAATAATTTTATTGTAAAATGATTTTTGTTTAAGGGTAGTGGGATATCTAGTAGCAGGTTAGGTCTTAGCTATTTTGTATTCAGATATTTTAAAATTACTTCCCTATTTGTATTTATTTTATCTATATTTGCTTGCAATTTAGTTAAAATTTAACTTTTTAAGAAAATTCCTCAGAACACTTCATGCAATTTATTTATTTGGATTAATCATATGACCACTGTACTAGCATGAAATTTACCAACCATAGTTAAGAGTACAACTTAGTCGAGCTTTTATATATTAGTTTTTATCACTGCTGTTTCCCATGGGGGTGTAGTTGAGCAAGACTTTGTGAGCTACTACAAAGTGTGCTTCATATCTGCTCCTCCTGATCACTGAGAGGGCATTCTCATTGGGATAGATGCTTGTGTGGGTAATTTTACCACTAATTAACAAAAAGGTCAGGATCAAACCATGTGTTTATGGTGTTATAATATCATCTAGGCCTTTGTAGTACCTTCCATTAATAAAATAAGTTACATTAACTGCAGGAAAATAGATACGCTTATGGTGTAATTTATTTTTAGTTGAGTCTATAGTGAAATTGGGAAATAAGAGGTCTAGAGAAATTGCCCTTGGTACGCCACCCTCTGGGAATCATTAAGACACAGCAATCATTACAGGGAACAAAGCTTTCTCCCCAGAGAGATTACCTTCAGTAGTGTGTCAGTGCCCCTAGACTAGTTGACTACCTCTTTCCCCCTTCAACTCCCCACGCTGAGACAGAGCATTTGGCTCTGGTACCCCTCTCCTGCCACAGAAGGCAAGGGCAAGAATCTTCCTCTGAAGAGTATGAAATACCAAAGGTAGGTATTTATGTCCTGAAGGTCATTGACACTATGCTTAAACAAGACAAAGGAACACTTTACTGGGTTCGAAGTGGAAAGGTTTTCCCATATTGAGTAATGCACCCAGAATAAACTGCGTGGAAACTGACTGACCTCTTTCTTCCCTTGCTGAGGCCAGGCCCAAGGAGGCCCATTCTGATATGGACAAGCAAGGAGGCCAAAGGCTACACATGCCCGAGACTGCCTTTACCAACAGTAACTACAAGCATGGGGCTGGGGATTTAGCTCAGCTGCAAAAGCGCCTGCCTGGCAAGCGCAAGGTCGTGAGTTCGGTTCCCAGTACCGGAGAAAAACCAAAAAAAAAAAAAAAAAAAAAAAAAACAAACAAAAAACCCAGTAACTACAAGCATAATTGTAAGGACTGTCTTTCTTATTTAAAAGCTGGCAATTTGCAGCAATCATAATAAAAGTGCACTTGGGGATTTATATCATAGATAGTAAAATGTATGAAAACAATAGCCTAAATGCAAAGAAAGAACAAATTGTATTGTTTCTTAAACATGAAGTAATTTAATATCATTTGAAGCTTGAATACAATAAGTTTGTCTTGACGCCCAGAATTAAGGAAGGAAAGATTTCTTTAGCTTACAGTTTGTGGAGATTTCAGTGCACACTCAGCTGGTTCCAAGGCAGAACAGCACATGGCAGAGAGCAGCAGTTCATGGCAGCGGAAAACAGCAAAAACAATGACAGCACAAGGGGAGGAGCGGTGGAAAGCAGTCTCTTTCCCTCCCTTACATTATATGAAAACTACTCGCCCCAGGGAGGCTGTAATAATCACACCCAAGAATCAATCATAAACTCTGGAAGCCCTCCCCATGACTGCTTGAGGCTTTGGGAGGACATCCAGACACAAACCATAACAAAGTTCAAAACAAAGACAATATACCATAAAGCAAGCAATATACTAATCAAACAGCCAATAGAAAATACAGATTTTGGAACCTGGAAGCAGAAAGATGCTGTAATACACAATTAAAAATGTGAATATGGTTTTCAGTTGAGCTAGAAAAATCTAAAGAAATATTTTTAAAAACCACAAATTAGTAAGAAGAAAACTCTCACTTGATAACAGTATCACAGGCCCATGCACAGCACAGATAGACAGAAAGACTAACCACAGGAAATAAGAAAAAATTCCAAAGGAGTCAAATGTGGCTTTTGATTATTAACCTTTGCTGTCTATAAGAATAAAATTATTGAGAAAATTAAGAAAAAGAGCCCAACTTTGGAAGAAAATGGTAACTTAATTATTAGAAATTGTACATTTGACATATGCTATAACTGTTAGTCTCTTCTCACCATGCTATTCACCAATTCCCATGTTGGATTTTCCCTGAAAACAAGTTACCTCCCATATTTCCCAATCACCACCTTTGTATGGATATAACATTGCTATTACCTATGCAGAAATTGTCCTTCTGTTCTTCTCCACATTTACACACAGTTATGAGAAGTGCTACAACTAATTTCCAATGACAGAAAAAGCCATCACTGAATATGTTTCACATATGAAGAGAATTAGAAACATGGCCACTGAGCTTTAATGTATTTCAGAATATCACTGGTTCAGTGAAGAGTGAAAGAAGAATGATATGTAGGCCTGAGACGGAATCAATAGCACAGTATAACCTACCAAATGAACACCAGAGTTTCTCAGGATTGAACAAGGAAACTATGATGTCACCTGAACCAAATAATGAATGAACGCCAAGAAAAAAAGTCACTCTTCTCTGTAGCAAAATTAGAGGAGAAAAATCCCACAGAAATAATACAGAAAAGGGAAAAACAGTAACTGCTACAACTTCAAGTCATCTAATAGGCTCCAAGTGTTTTCAAAATGGCTCTAATAGTGTAGGATTACAATGTTGCAAAATTCTCACACTTAGCCAGGCTACTCGAACCTTCTATATGTCAATTTATGCTTTTTATGTGCTGATTTCTATTCCTATTCTGAATGACACTTAAAGGAAACTATTCTTAAATTGAACATATTTAACAGTCCTCCTCTTATATTTAATATCCATGTAGAATTACTGCTTTTCCAATTGATTAAACTGCACATCTGGTACTATTTCGCCTTCCTCTTCTACTAAGGACGAAATATCAAGCAATTTGAATTATTAGGTTCAAATGTATTTCCCTTCAGGCATATATCTTGTTTCTGAGAGGCTAATAAAAATTCACTTCTGTTTGTCTTTGTTGTCTATAAATTTATAAACTGAAAATGTCAAGAAGAGAAAATACAAGAAAGAAATCTTGCTTTAATCTTGGAATTTCTATTCATTTTACTGAGTATAGTGAACTGGACATATACATTCCTTAATACCAGAGAATACTGTACTATAAAAATACAGTTAAAAGATATTTGAAAAATCTAATTTAGTGATAATTTAATAAAGTTAAATATCTGGCTTAGAAATGTCTTTCACAATATTTAAATTGTTTTCATAGCATCATTTTGGTTTTGATAGCTAAAACAGTAAATTGGAAGATAACTATGTTATTTTTTAAAGTATTGCAGCTATAAGTTAGTAATATTGACAACATGAAACATTTAAATATAATTTGATTCCTATACTAAAATAATATGCTTTGTTAAATATTATATGCCATTTTCAGACACTAAAATTTTACCAACCTCTGTATCCTTCAACTTTTGTAATTCATTTTCCATCACTGATTTCTCCTCTAATAATGATTCAAAATCACTTTGCATTTGTTTGCATTTCTAAAAGCAAATATTGTAAGTTTAGTAATAATGAGCAGCAAACATCTCAATATACAAAGGTTATTTGGATGGTTAATTATTAAAGTAAATCTTCATTAATTCATGAAAATAATCATTATAATAAAACTATTATTGGGGCTGACAGAGGTCAAGAAACTAGAATTTGTAATGAGTGCAACTATTCAGAGAACTGTAGGGTATTAGAGATTAGTATTTGAGAAGTACTCCTGAGGTCTGATAAAGTCTAGTGAAATGAAAAGAATGTACAAAGCTTCCCAGCTCACATATTCATTGAAATCTCTTGGATAAACTGAATAGACAATAGATATCTATTTAGGATTCTGTGTACTGGAAATTTCCAGTCTACTAAAAGATAACAAAGTGCAATTTCAAATTGAGAGTGCTATACTTACAGCCTCTAACAAACTTTGATCATTCTTAGCTCTGAAAAACAGACCAAAAATGTATTGCAACTTTATGTTTATTTTGTTATTTACACCACACACTTATATATATTCTTTGTAAAGAGTTTCAAATACTAAAGTTTAGAGTACATTTTGACTACTATTCTAAAGCCCCAGTGCTATCTCCCCAGAAATATTATCTGATTGCTATTATTTCTTCAGATTATGTTCTATGCATTTCTGCAGAAATCTTTTTTTTTTTTTTGGTTTTTCTCCGGTACTAGGAACCGAACTCATGACCTTGTGCTTGCCAGGCAGGCGCTTTGCCGCTGAGCTAAATCCCCAGCCCCTGTTCTATGCATTTCTATAATATTACATCTATCTACTCAATTCTATAATTTTGATTGGTGTGTTCAATTTCTGATTTTTCCTTTTCCATACAAATGGCATCTGTATATTGCTTCAACTTATGTTTTGCACTTAATATGATGTTTAGGATCTATTTTTACAAGTAAACAAAGATACTTTTTATTTATTTATTTGTTTTTGTCTTTTTGAGACAGGGTCTCACTATGCAGTTTAGGCTGGCCTTTGTAGTCCAGTCTGGTCTCAAATTTGCAGCGATCCTCCTGCCTCAGCCACTCGAGTGCTGGGATTACAGGCATGTGCCACCACACATGGCTTTCTTATTCCTTTTAAAAGCTACTTTTATTCCATAGCAGGAGATGGCGAAAGTCCAAATAGTAAACATTTTAGATTCTGCAGGCCTGATGGTCTCTGTCACTACTACACAACACGCAAAAGCAGATATAGATGACAGATAAATGATGACTGAGGCTGTGTTCCCACAAAACTTCCATTAAGAAAAAGGCCTTGGGCCAAATTGATGCATGGGACAGTTCCCTGACCCTATTCCATAATAGAGACAAACTATATTTTTGGTCAAATGAGTTGCTTGTTAAATAAAAGTTTATAATATATTTATTAAGATATAAGTAATATGCTACAAAATTCACTTTTAAAGGGGACAATTAAGTGGATTTTAATATTCACCAGCTTGAGCAAAGAGTACTACTATCTAATTCAGAACATTTTAGTTAACCAAAAGGAATCCAATACCCATCAGAAGTCATTTTCCACTCTTCCTTACACTGGCCCAGCTCAATAAGATAGTGATCGATTTTGTCTTAGTAAATTTGCCTGTCCTGGATAGTGCATAGCAATAGAATCATACAATATGTGATCTTTAGAGATTGACTTCTTATACTTAGTATATTTTCAGGCAAATCCCCATTATAGCATCTATGAAATGAGTATTTAAATTTTTAAAAATGTAGTACAATAAAAGACACATTGCCATTAATCACCTTTGAAATATTCCTCCTCAGTTCTGAAAATACCTCTTCATTCTTGCCACTTTCCTAAGCAGTTCTGGAAGTCTCTTTGTAAAAAAAAATATGGTGAATGCTGTTGTCCAGAACCATCCAAAAGAAAGACAGGGTAATAAAAACATTGTGGGGTGCTCATCCACCTTATTCACCTCACTTGGCACAATGCAGCTTTTGGCTCTTTCCCAAAGTCAAACAGACCATGAAAGGTAAATGTTTTGAACTGATTCAGGACATCAAAGCAACTAATGGGACCCAAAAACGAGGACTTTCAGACCTTCAGAAAGTGCCAAGAATGGTGGGATAAGTGTACTTGAAGTGAGGGGAGTATCTTGAGGGGTATTAATGGTGATGTGTCTTTTAATATATGCATTTTAAAAAATGTAAATGTTCACTGTATATTGTGATAGCACTTTGTGTTAGTACTATTTTCCTTTTTTATCACAAGATGACATTAAGTATATGGATAAAACATTTTATTTACTAATTCACAAGTTTATAGACACTTGAATTACTTTCCCATTTTGGCTACTATAAATAATGCTAATGTGAATATTCATGTCCAAGTTTTGTGTGGATATAGGTTTTTATTTCTCTCAGGTATAAGCCTAAAAATAGAATTTTTAAGTGTCCATTAATATATAAATGGATAAAAATGTAATGCAGACAATGAAATATTATTCAGCCTTAAGAAGGAAATTTTGTCATTTATGACTACATGGATGAACATTATTTTAAATGAAATACACCAAGTACAAAAAGTCAATTAAATATCAATCACTTCATGATCTCACATACGGAATTTTCTTTCCTTTTTTTTTTTTTGAGTCAAGGTCTAGTTAAGGACAAACTCATGGAAATAAAATAAATGATGATTAATTTGGGAAGATGAGAAGAAGGATTGTTGATTACAAGGTACAAAGTTTCATTTAGATGTGATAATAAATTCTAGAGATCTATCCATTGCACAATGTGCTAACCACAGTCAATAATGACATAGTGCAAACCTTAAAACTGCGAAGTGAGTAGATTTTTAAAGTTCTCACCACCAAAAAAATATTAGAATGAGAAGTTGCTGAATATATTATACAACTCACTTTGGTCATTCCACAATGTATATGTATATGAAAACGTCATATTATATACCATAAATATACAGAATTTTTGTCAACTATAAAATAAAAATAATCAACATTTACTTTCAAAAAGAACATGAATTTACAAGTGAAAACTCTTCATCATGTAAATCTGAAGCTCTATTTTCATTAAACAGTAATTCTCAATTTCATTCACCTGGTATCTCCTGGCAATTACTATTCTACTTTACGTCTCTATGAATTTGACTACTCTAGGTACCTAATGCAAGGTAAATCATACAGTGGTTTGTCTTTTTGTGACTGTTTGGTTTTACTTGTAATGTCTTCAAGTTTTACCATTTTGTGGTAATGTGTCAGTATTTCCTCTAAAACTGAGTAATAATCCACTGTGGCTGTGGAATATACCACATTTTGCTCATCAGTTTCTTGTTGGACATCCAGGTTGCTGCCATCTTTCAGCTGTTACAAATAATGCTACAATAAGCATGGGTGTGCAAATATCTCTTTGAGGTCTGCTTTGAACTTTTTTGGGAATATACCCAGAAATGGAATTTCTAGATCATACAGTATTTCTATTTCTATGTTTTGAGAAACTAACACACTGTTATTCCATAGCAAATAGTTCATATTTCATTTTACACTCTATATTTTCATAATTTTATATTTAATTTTATGTATAATGATAAAAATCAATGTAAGAACTCTAAATTTTTGACAGAAGCCTTATTTTGTTTGTGGATGTAATATTTCCACTGTAAACATGTATTTAATTTTTTAATTAGAAAAAGTTGTTTTAAAAACTCACCTCTCCAACTCATTTGCCTGTTTTTCAAATATTTTCAACATTTCATTCACTTGACTAGTCATTGAAGAAGCAGCTGCTATTATTAAAAATAGAAAATAAATTTAAAAGTAGTGAAAATGAAGTTGTAGCTCAATGCTAAAGTAATGCATTGATATGAATGTGAAAACTAGATAAGCAAAAAAGGAGACAGGAAGGTCATATGAGAAGTATAAAGCAATGTGTTTCTGAATGAGAAGATTATGATCTTATTAAATACCCACCATGTGCAGGTCACCATGTTACTCTGCATTCTCTAAATCCTTCAAATAACTAAAAAAGAAGGTACTACTGCTATTTTCCAATTAAAAAATTCAGACTCAGAGAGTTAATTTGATCAAAACTATATATCTAAGAAGTAACAAAATTTGACTTAGATCCAGGGTATGTGACTTATGATGGAGCATATTAGAGAACTTTGCAATGTTAAGAGACAAACTGCTTTGGTTGCTGCTGCTAAAGGGCACAGGAAAAAAAATCTAAGTAACCTATTAAGTTTTCCAACCATGTTAAATGACCTAAAAGGAACCTTATAAGACACTTACAAGGGAAGCAATATAATTAGGATCTATAATAATCAATGAACTTATAGAGTAATAACAAAATGTTTAAATTATGTGCCATAAGTATATGACAGAAAACAGTCACTAAACAACAGTTATTTCTACTAAATAACAAGATATATACAAAAGGCTGTTAAGTAACATGGAACACATGATAGTTCCCATATAATAACTATATTAATTCTATTCCACATGCTAAATGGAGGTACAGAAAAATATAATAAATGTTTAGGAGGTAATAAGGAGGATATAAGCAAGTTAAACCCTGAACATGGATAGAATTAGAAGGAAAGATGAAAGACAAATGCCATGGGCAAAGCAAAAAAAGCAAAAATGGGCAACATATACCAAGGGAGCCAAATCAATTGATTTTTTAAGAAACCAGGTAAACCATGAATTTCACTTTGGGACAATCAATATTCAATAAAGACTCACATGATATATTGGGAGAAGCCTGCTTCAAAATAATTAAATTTAAAATTTATTGTAGACAAGAATAATTTTAAACATATACACTAAAAACTTATATAATTTTAAAAACACTTTTTCTAAATTATTTTAATTGAATACATAAAATTGTATGTATTCATCATGTGTAATATAGTGGTTTGAAGCACATATATTGTGGAATGGTTTTATATATATCACCTCACATAGTTATCAATTTGGTGGTTAAAAACAATTAACATCCACTCTCCTAGCATTCCTCAAAAATACTATATATTTTTGTTAACCCTGCTGAACAATATAATCTCCTAAACATATTCCAATGATCTCTGATTTTATATCCTTTTACCAACATCAACATCTACTGAATAGTCCCTGCCCCCAGGAGCCCAGCTTCTTGTAACCACAGTTCCACTTTCTAGTTCTATAAGATCATTTTTTTTTATACTCCACATGAATAACATATGGCTGTGCCTGTGTTATTTTACTTAATACAACATCCGTTAAGTTCATCCGTGTTGTTACAAATGACAGAATTTTCTTCTGTTTTTGTGAATACTATTTGTGTGTGCACATGTCACATTTTCTTTATTCCAACTTTTGATGGACAGTTAAGTTGGTTCCATATCTTGGCTACTGTCATTTGTGATGCAATAAGCATGGTAGGTGTCTGCCGGAAATGGGCTGAATCCTGGATATCTTCAGGAAGCCCGGTGAGTCGTGGTGGTGCCACCCTGACCAGTGTGCAAGGCAGGCAGGACCTCAGGCACCCTCAGGGGCCTCGGTGGCTACTTGCCACACCTATAGTATGTTGGGCGGGGCAGGCTAGGCTGAACGCCAGACACCTTTAGGAATCCCGGTGAGCCACTCTGTTGCCTCCCTCACTAGGTGTGAGGCACGTGGAGCTCTGGTCAACTTCTGGGCCCTTGGTGGTCACTGCGAGAACAACTTGCACCCCCTCTGGGAGCTCAGCTGAAACCTGGACAGTGTCAGTGGCCTTAGGGAGTCCACCCTCACCCCTCCCCTTCCAGTGTGGGAAGGAGGCTCTGCCCTGGGCAATATCTGAAGCCTCAGTGAATGCAACCTGAATCTTCCCTACTCTTGTGGAAGGTGGGTAAACCACAGAGAGTCTCAGGAACTCTGGCAAGCCTCCCTTGCCCTTCTCACAAAAACCTGGGAGCCAGCTGAATGTAAGAAAGTTTGGGAGCATCTAGGACCCCACCTGGCCAGCACTCACCAGCACAGGAGCTGCACTGAGCACTGGGGATCTTCAGACTCTTGCCCTGCCGCTCACACACAATCAGGAGAATGAGGCTGCACTCTAGGGAACCTCTGGATCTTCAAAAATGACAAAACGAAGGAGCAAAATGCAATCCTAGACCTCTACACCACCCAAAACAAGTCCAGGAGACATCAACACAGAAGAGCCTGGAAGTCATACACCTGAAATTTCTGAAATGATAGCAACTAAAGTAAAGAAACAACTTCATCAGGCCACGGAAGACATCAGATTAGAAATAATGTCTCAGGTGAAAAAGGAAATGGGAACAATAATGAAAGAAATGTTCAGCATATTCAAAGATGACACTGACAAGAAAATATAAGAGCATAGACAACTCATGGAAACCTTCAGTGAATAATATAGAAAAGAACTAGAAAATATGAAACAGATGCAAACAGATATTCAGGAACTTAAAAATTCCATTGAAAGCTGGCAAAACCACTTGAACTAAGCTGAAGATAAGACTTTGAGACCTTGAAGACAGCATTGCCACTAATGAACAAAAAAGCAGGATCTCTTAAAAACAAGGAACCAGGAAATAACAATTCAACAACTGCAAGATGGAGCAATGAAAAACAATGTCAGATTAATAGGAATTGATGAAACAGCAGGTGTTAACACAAATGACGTAAAAAGACGACTTGCAGAAATAATAGCAGAAAATTTCCCAGGCATGGAAAAAGAATCAGACATACAGATAAGTGAAGCACATAGAACTCCAGTTAATCGTAACCAAAATAAATCTACATCCAGATATATAGTGATCAAGATCCCAGAAACTCAACAAAAGCTCAGAATATTAAAAGCTGTTAGAGAAAAGAAACAGATCACCTATAAAGGAAAGCTTATCACAATTGCGGTAGACTTCTCAACACAAACCATCAAGGCAAGAAGAGCTTGGAGTGAAGTATTTCAGGTACTGAAAGAAAACAACTTCCAACCCAGACTGATGTATCCTGCAAAACTATCTTTCAAATTTAATGGAGAAATAAAATATTTTCATGATAAAGAACAACTGAAGAAATTCATGAGCACCAAACCAATCCTACAAAGAGTACTAAAAATATTCTAGAAAGAGATAAAACAGACAGCAACTTCAACAACAACAAAAGAAAGGAACCACTAAGCAGAGCAAGCAATTAAGCAGGGAAAAAGGAGGATCCAACAGCAGGAAAATATCATGACAAAGATAAGCCAGTACATATCAGTTACAACCATCCATGTAAATGGTCTCAATGCACCCAGCAAACAAAGCAGACTAGCAGAGTGGATCAGGAAACAAAATCCAACTATATGCTGTATACAAGAAACATATTTAACTCAAAAGGAAATTCAAAGACTGAAAATTAAAGGATGGAATGCCATACTCCATGCACAAGGAACTCAGAAAAAAGCAAGTGTAGCTATTCTGTTTGCAGACAACGTGAACTTCAAACCAAGAACAATCAAAAGAGATAAAGAAGGTCATTACATACTTGTGAGGGGGAAGTTTCAAGAGGAAGAGATAACAATCATAAACATCTATGACCAAATAGAGGAGCACCCATCTATATAAGACAAATTCTAACAGACATGAAAAATGAAATAAGTAGCAACACAGTCACAGCAGGGGACTTTAACACACCATTGTCACAAAGAGATAGATCAACTAGACAAAAAATTGGGAAAGAAATAACAGAACTTAACCAAACGTGTGAACATATGGACTTAGTAGATTTTTACAGTGGTTCTACCCAACAGCATCAGAATACACATTCTTCTCAGCTGCACATGGGACATTCTCTAAAACAGACCACATACTAGTACACAGAACATGTTTAAGTAAGTGCAAAGGAATTGAAATCATCCCATGTATACTATCAGACCATAGTGCAATGAAATTGGAAATTAATGACAAAGAAAACACAAAAACCCCATAAACAGTTGGAAATTAAATAACATCCTCCTGAACAACCAATGGATCACAGATGAAATCAGAGTAGAGATTAAACACTATTTACAATCAAATGAAAATGTACATACAACCTACAGGAACCTGTGGGATGCAATGAAAGCAGTCCTCTGAGGGAAATTTATAGAGGTGAACTCCCACTTCAGGAAAACAAAACAAGCACAAATAAAAAATCTTATGCTGCACCTCAAGTTCCTAGAAAAAGAAGAGCAAGTTAAACACAGAGCCCAAAGAAGGCAGGAAATTATAAAACTCAGAGGAGAAATTGATGGAATAGAGACTAAAAAAAACCAATACAAATTATTAATGAATCAAAGAGTTGGTTCTCTGAAAGAATAAATAAAGTACATAAACCTCTAGCCAACCTTATCTAAAAAAGGAAAGAAAAAATTGAAATACACGATTAGGAATGAAAGGGGTGAAATCACTAAAGATCTTGAAGAAATTCAGAAGATCATCAATACCTACTTTGAAAATCTTTACTCTCATAGGATGGAAAACACAGTGGAAACAGACAGACTTCTAGATACATATAAATTACCAAGGCTGAATGAAGATGATATAAAAATCCCAAATAACTCAATATCAGCCAGTGAAATTGAGAATGTAATTAAAAACTTGCCAATGAAGGAAAGTCTGGGTCCTGATGGATTCACAGCTGAATTTTACAAGCAATTTAGGGAAGATTTAACACCAATTCTTCTCAAACTCTTTAATGAAATTGAAAGGGAAGGAATTCTCCCCAACTCATTCCTGGAGGCAAGTATTATCCTGATACGAAAACCAGAGACAGACCCAGCCAAAAAAGAGAATTACAGGCCAATCTCCCTAATGAAAATAGATGCAAAAATTTTCAATAAAATACTAGCAAACAGAATACAACAAATCATCAAGAAGATTATACACCACGACCAAGTGGCATTCATCCCAGGAATGCAGGGATGGTTCAATATATGCAAATCAATTAATGTAATACTCCATGTTAATAGAGCCAAAGACAAAAATCACATGATCATCTCCATCGATGTAGAAAAAGCCTTCAATAAAGTCCAACACTCACTCCTAATGAAAACTTTACAGAAAATAGGAACAGATGGCCTCTACCTCAATCTGATCAAAGCCATCTATGATAAACCAACAGCTAACATCATACTAAATGGTCAAAAATTGAAACCTTTCACTTTAAAATCAGAAACAAGACAAGGATGTCCACTGTCACCACTCCTATTCAATACTGTTCTGGAAACATTAGCTAGAGTAATTAGACAAGAGAGAGAAATAAAAGGAATAAGGACAGGAAAGGAAGAAGTGAAATTATCATTATTTGCAGATGACTTGATACTCTACATAGAAGACCCCAAAAACTCCACCAAAAGGCTCATGGATGTAATAACCAAATTCAGTAGCATACCTGCATATAAAGTTAAAACTCAAAAATTAATGGTATTCCTATACACAAGCAACAAACAGACTGAAAGTGAAACTAGGGATACCATACCTTTCTCGATAGCGTCTAAAAAGATGAAATACTTAGGAATCAATCTAACAAAAGAAGTAAAAGATCTAAACAGTGAAAATTATAGTGCTCTGAAAAAAGAGATCGAAGAGGATATCAGAAAATGAAAAGATATTCCTTGCTCATGGATAGGAAGAACGAACATTGTGAAAATGTCCACACTCCCAAAATTGTTGTACAGATTCAATGCAATCCCAATTAAAATACCATTAGTATACCTCACAGATCTAGAGAAAACATTCCTAAAGTTCATCTGGAGCCAGAAGAGGCCTAGAATAGTAAAAGCACTCTTGAGAAACAAAGGAAAGGCAGGAGCAATCACAATTTCTGACTTAAAATTATATTACAAAGCTACTGTGATAAAATCAGCATGGTACTGGCACAAAAACAGACCTGAAGATCAATGGAACAGATTAAAAGATACAGATACAACTACAAACACATTCAGTCACCTTATCTTTGACAAAGGGCCTAAACATGTTCAATGGAAGACAGATAGCCTCTTTAATAAATGGTGCTGACTTTCTACATGCCGAAGACTAAAACTAGAACCATGTCTTTCACCATGCACTAAATTAAAGTCAAAATGGATCAAAGATCTAAATATTAAGACAGAAACACTACATTTATTGGAGGGGAAAGTAGATAAACACGTTGACAACATTGGGGTAGGCAGAGAGCTCATGAATAAAAATCGAACTGCACAGGAAATGCTTCAAAGAATCAACAACTGGGATCTCATCGTGTTGAGAAGTTTGTGCACATCTAAAGATATCATCAATAAAGTAAAAAGAAAAGCCACGAACTGGGAAAAAATTTTAGCCAACTGCCCCTCAGACAAAGGACTTCTATCTAGGACATAAAAAGAATTAAAAATATCAGGACCCCCCCCAATTCAAGGACTCAGTCCAAAAATGGGCATCTGAGATGAATACACACTTCACAAATGAAGAGATACTAATGGTGAATAAATACATGAAAAAATGTTCAACATCATTAGTCATTTGAGAAATGTAAATTAAAACAACACTGAGATTCCATCTCACTGCAGAAAGAATGGCTATCATCAAGAAATCAACCAATGACAAATGCTGGAGAGGCTGTGGGCAAAAAGGAATCCTACTCCACTGATGGTGGGAGTGTAGATTGGTGAAACCACTGTGGAGATCAATTTGGAGATTCCTCAGAAAACTAAGATTGGAAGTGCCATTTAACCCAGCTATTCCCCTTTTGGGTATTTTTCCAGAAGAATTAAAGACATCATACCACAGTGATATATATGCACCCATGTTTATAGCAGCACAATTTGTTATAGCTAAATCTTGGAAACAACACTGATGCCCATCCACTGAGGAATGGATAGAAAAGCTATGGTATTTTTATACAATGGAGTATAACTCAGCTATGAAAAAGATAAAACTCGAGGCTTTGTAGGTAAATGGATGCAACTAGAGATCATACTCCTAAGTGAAAGAAATATGACCCACATGGGTAAACATCATATTGTCTCCTTGTTGTAGGAATCTGAAAGGCTAGGTAAAACTCAAAACGTACAAAAGATGATAGGAAACGGAAAGAAACTGCTCAAAGGAAGGAATGATTGGGATGAGGGAAAGAAGAAAGAAGAAGGAAGGCAAAATATAAATAAATAAATAAATAAATATATGTATACATGAATAGCTGTGATAACTGTATTGCTGATGTCTGATGGTATATTCAAATGAACAGTTAATGCTTAAAAATTTTTATGTCCTGATCAATTTTGCTTGCTTATGTCTGGTAATCTGAGCAACTGATTTGAAGGTAACAATATGCAATGGAATT
>NW_004955462.1:4740570-4788602 GCF_000276665.1 Chinchilla lanigera
TGCTGATGTCTGATGGTGTATTGAAAGTGAACAGTTAATAATTACAATTTTTTATGTTCTGATCAAGTTTGCATGCTTATGTCTGGTGGTCTGAGCAACTGATTTGATGGTAACAATATGCAATGGAAGTACAACGGTGAACTCCTACCATCCTGTCTAGTGAAACTCTGTTATGTATAATGTTTTGTCAAAGAATTATTTTCTTATTCTCTTTAATGGTTTGAGCAATCTTCCATTCTTACATCTGGTAATCTGAGCAATGTAGCTGAGGATAGCGATATGTAATGTAACAACCACTGTTGATTCATATTATTTTGTCTTCAGACCCTGTATCACTTTGAATGTTCTTGCTTTGATTTGTTTATGTTCATGATACTAGTATGCTGCTACTGCTCTATTTTTTTGTTTGTTTGTTTTTTCATTTACTACACTCTTTAAAATAAAAAAGAATAAGCATGAGAATGCAGATATCACCTCAATATACTGATTTAATTTCTTTTGGATTTATACTCACTAGGAGCTTACTGGATCATATGGTGATTCTCAATGTCATGAAAACAATGTTGTGTGTGCATGCATGCATGTGTGTATGTCAGCGGGAGGTCCAGATATCAAACCCTAACCCGAAACTGAAAGTTTAGCAAAGCAACTCAAATCATAAAGAAGAATCTATCTGGAGCTGAAGAGTACTGTGAACAAAATAAAATCTACCATAGAGTAAATGAACAGCAGATTTGATCAAATAGAAGAATCTGTGAACTCAAAAAGAAGTTATTTGAAAATATATAGTCTCAGAAGAAAAATAAAGAAAATGAATGAAGAAAGCCTGGAGGAGTTATAATAAATATTAACCACTGACATGTACAGTTATAGCAAACAATAAAAAGTTTAACTCCTGGCCAGATAAACATAATGCTCACATTAAAGACTAATTTCCCTTAATTCTTTTCATCTTACACATCAGGTACATCTTTCAGCTGCAATAACACCAAAACCATCGTTTGAAGAGACAAAGAACTTGGAGGTTAAAGCATAAGCTGAAAAAGAGTAGACTTAACAGCAACTTTATCCAAACAAAGCCTGCTTTGCACTTTGAAACTGTATTCAATCATTATTGTTTCCAGATTCTCTCCAATATTAGGACACAAAGTAATTTTTTCTTTCTGTTGACAAACAGCCTGAAATTTGTCAGAGAAACTCTAGCTGCTGTTTGTCTTTATAAACTGACAGGTACTCACTGGCAGTAAAAGCATTACTAAATTTGAGACGATATACAATTCCTGACATGAAAATCTCCAAACTGGCTCATATTTATCATTGTGCCACCTCAAAGTTCTGCCAACATTTCAGTAGCATGTTATAACTACAATTTCAAAATTGAGTCTTGTTTTGATAACCTCCAGCCTTAATGGGGCTTTTCAGGAGTTGTCAGACAACCAGCTCAGGTGTATGGCTCCTAACTCCAAGGAATCTATGCTATTACTCTAATAATTATTACTTTAAATTAGAGAAATTAATGTGTTCACCGAGGTTATTAACATAAAAGTGCTCAAATTAAAGGAAACTTACGTGGTTCTGTTGCAGAAACATCTACAGATTCTTCAGTTGAGTGGGTTTTTATGAATTCTGAAATAAAGGTATATCTCACATTATAAATTGCAAGTAGCAACTACGTGTACTAATTGAGTTTACATGCCATTGTTTTTAATAATTCAAGAGAAAGAAAAAAATACTAGTTGCCAACACTGTGGATCCTCCTCCACTGTTTTCTTATCACAGTACCTTTCCTGTTATATTCATTTATATTCATTGACAGTACCATCTTTATCTAATCGTTCTTCCTTCACATTCATCAACAACTTTTGCCAGTTATATAAAGTACATATTTCTCAAACCTATCACTTTTGTTCTTTTTTATTAGTGTTCTACTGTATATATATCACACATGTAATATTAAATAAAAACTTTCCTTTCCTATTCACAATCCACACATCTATTTTCTACTATAGGGCCAAAACATTTTCCCTAAAATCAAATGTGATTATAAAATTTCCCTACAAAATGTCTTCAATGATTCTGTTTTTCTTTTTTTTTTTAATCAGGAATCGAACTCAGGACCTTGCACTTGCCAGGCAGGCCCTTATGTTGCCGAGCTATATCCCTGGCCCTCAATGATTCCTTTTAACACCTGGAAAAAGTATAAATGCCTTATACTCAGGTCTTCTATGATGAGGCTACTCTTCTAATTTACCCTGTCTATCAGTATACACTTTTATACTAATGAAGTTGTTATTTTCTATTCACGCTGTTTATTCATACCATTATCTTCTTCTTAAAATACCAATTTTCCTCCTTAAATTGACTAAATTCTGTTCATCCCTTAAGGGTGTATAAAATTTTCCTAAAGCATACATACCTCTATTGTGTCTTATAACATATTAAAAGGATTCATAATGTGCGTGTGTCCTTCTGAAGTCTGAGTTTCATGGGGGCAGTAACAAAATTGTACAGTATTTATTCTAGGATCAGGAACATAATGACACTATATTGAAATACAAGCTCACTGTTAAAGAACTTAAAGTATACTATTGTATAATGATAGCTCTGTAAATTTTAAAGTGTAAGTTTCAAAATGTTAATATATTTAGGAAACACTGTATAGGCTAAACATGTATACGGTATTATCACCTTTAATTTGCTGCTCCACAGATTCATAGCTATCCACCTTTTTTGATGGCTTTTCTTCATCCCTCCTGAATTTTAAATAGAACAAATTTTAATATTTCAAACAATGACCTCACGTACCATAAGAGCTACAATGGACAGTCTCTAGATACATGAAGTTTGTAAAATTAAAGTTAACATATTCTTTAATCTTTTGTCATAGTTATTAAGTGAAATTAACCAGTAAGAAGCATTTAAAAAGTATAAAAGCCAAGCCATGTAATTCTATGTATTGTATGAATCTAACTGACAATACCAACAACATTAACAACAAAAACATGAGTAGAAACATGGGATTTCTTTCTCATAATGTATTATTTAATGTCGTATTGGTGAATATCATAAGGTATAGAATGAGACTACCTAGCACAAGCCTATTTCACACACTTACCAATTAAGTTTATTAACCTCTCTGAGCTTCAGTTTCTTCACCTATTAAAACTTAGGCATAATAAATATCTTTCTTATGAAGTATTTATAAGGTTCACATACGAAGTTACTAAAAAGTACCTAGAGTACAACAGACACTTAAGTGTCAAAGATAAATATTATATTTGGTCTGAAACTATTATACCTGATAATAAATAGCTCAAATGAATATACCTGAGCCTCTGGACCACAATGAAATCCAATGGCAGCCAACTCAAGTTTATATTTTTTTCATTTAAATCTACTCATTGCACCTAGAGATACTAATCATTGCATGATAAATAACAGCCCCTTCAAATTAAGGGTACTTCATAATTTAACAATATGAAGTAAAAGGGTTTTATGTATGTTTAATGTAAAACAATGGGTGTTTGTGAATGAAGTTTGTAACAAATTTGCATTCATAAACAATACAACATTTAAGTCTTAAACAGAGGCATTTTATAAGTCAGATATTTCAAAGCCAATAATGCCCAGCAGAACTTTTTAATAACAAGTACATGTGCCTACTAAGTATTTGAAATGTGACCAACAAATTGATTTTCTTAATTGAACTGAATTAGAATGGTAATACGACCATAAATATTATATTTGGTCTGAAACTATTCATGCCTGATAATAAATAGCTCAGATGACCAACAAATTGATTTTCTTAATTGAACTGAATTAGAATGGTAATAACTACATGTGCCTAGTGACTACTCTATTGGATAATGCCATCTCAGACTATTAAAAATTTCAAACAGAAATAAATGCTACCCCTTCTGATTTGACTCGGGTGCTCTCCATAAAGCAGTAATATATGATCCATTTTCTTACATTCATTACTAATTATAAGCCCCATTTCAATGCTTTTAGTTAAACTAATTCTTATATTTCACTTACACTGGCATAGGCATCATGGATTTCAAGGAGTACTTGGCCCCATCTGTGAAGTAATGTCTCAGTGCATGGAGTTTTTGCATTAACTTTACTACTTGTGAAATGTTTGCTGTGATAGACTTATCAGGTGCTGGAAGATCTTCTTCTGAAATATTATGGTCTTTACTTATCTAAAGTAATAAAATTAACCAGTTACTTAGGAAATACCCATTTCATTCACATATCTCAAAAATTTTCATTATTTCCTCCATCAAATGTGAGTAACTTTTATACTGTTCTTCTCTAGAGCTGTATGTGCTAATATAATATTTTATAAATATACTTACATCTAATATTACCTATCAATAGAACTGGAGCTCACTGAGGACTTTTACATACCAAAAGTGGTATCAAATCTTTTATTTACTCTTTGACATACAGAAATTTTAAGCAAATCCAATAACAATGGACTGCAACCCAAAATATTCATAAGACTAATTCTAAAATAATCACCTTCACTAAATTCTAAGACTACCTGTACTATGGTAAATTATGGAGAGATAATACTTTGCTCTCAAAGGCTATTCTTTTTTTAAATCCCAGAAGATACATGTCCATGGACCTGGGATTCCTCAGTCTTCACAAGGAAAACTTAGCCCCTTTTGTGTGTCTTAAGAAGCAGACCAAGCTAAAAATCAAAAGGCAGTGTGGAAAATTAGTAAATTTAATAGAAAAAGATGTCACACCATAATTGATGTTCTAGGTAATAAGTCTATTTAAAGGAATTTCAGTAAGAAGAAACCACAATGAAAGAAACCTGGCAACAGCCAATATGTAGAGACATAAACAAGCAGAATAGTAATTAGGGATGCCTAGGTGGAGTCAGGAAGTTTTGACAGTATAACAGCAAAGATCCACTGACACAGAAACCTCTAATCCTTATGATGGGAGGGAAAGGAAGGTGGCAAAAATGTAAGTCAAAGCATAGTCCTAAGGCCTTGAATAGAGAAGTTTCAGCATCAGGGATTTAAGATAGAAACTTTATTTTAGTTATGACTCTCTGTAACTGGATTAAAATATAACAGCAGGTAGCAAATGCTGAGCAATGCATTGCAAGCCTGAGATTTTGTGTCCGGCAGATATAGAGGGATATAGAACTGGAGGAGGCAATTAAAGAGTCTTATTGAGACTCTATGGGCAAAACAAGAGCCTAAAAGAAGAGCAACCCATCATAAACTGAGTATAAAAGTAATGTTCCAGTTAGATATTATTATCAATTTATTTCCTCTCAACTCAAAATTCTATCTTTGTTTTGGGAAAGTGGAATATATTTCTTCCCTGGCAAGTGGCATGATTCTGCCCTGTATCAGCAGAGGGTCCTAGAGAGGCACTGGAGTAGGACAAAGCATTACTTCCCATTTCTGTCATCTCTGTTCACTCCTAAGACTGTATACAACACCCAGTACAGCTGACTCACGGCAAGTTTCAAAGTTACCACTTCCATATATGGCTTTTTGGCTAGCTCCATGGCATGGACAATTCCTATGGGCAGCTTTTCCCAGAATGTCTCAGCAAAATACTCCAGTGGAGAACCTTTGTGGACAGTTTCCCAGCAAGAGGAAGCATTTCCCAGGGAGATGTATACAAAGGGTAGTTTCTGATGTAATAACTCATAGGCAGCTTTCCAGTGAGTCTAAATTTTAACAGGATGGCATCTATAAACTTCTCTGTCCTCCACTGATGACAGCTACTCCATCTTCAGAAGTTCTGGGTCTTAGCCTTGGGGTGGAAGGAAAAGAAGACTAGAGCTATTCAGATTTGTTCCTTCCTGAAGTGTTCTGCTTCCATTCTAGGGCTATAGGCTGCTCCTTACACCTCTTTTCCAGTATTCATTAAAACTGTCTTACTCCTTAGCTGATAGTCCTTATTCTGTGACAATAAGTCTTTATCTTAAACGTTCCCTAATCAAATTATTGGGTGATTTTTGCCTCTGGATTAAACCACAACTGATATATTGTATTTTCCAACAGGAATTTAATTTGAACTGAAGTCCTTTATAGGAGAAAAGATGATAATACAGACCTAAAAGTATGGAACAGATAGTGGGTTTTTTACCTCTAAGACTTCTTCAAAGAGATCTATGTGGCACATTCCTAATAGGACAACTCTGAAAAGGACAGGGATGCACCATCCAGCATTTCAATGGTGCAGCTTACCTCACACCTGGGTGGATCTCCATTAATACATATGTATCTCAATTAATACATCGCTATTAATACATGATATATTAATACATCATAACCACAAGCATTAACAGCACTAGCAGGTACTAACAAGAGAAGGCATTACCAGTAAAAACCAAGACTGTCTAATGTTAGCATGGCTAAAAATCCCTAAAGAAAGGCTATAAACAGGCAGATTTCTAGCTCTCTTACATACATAAAATTTGAATCCAGTCATACATATGTATAATAAATATTTTGTGTGACATTTAAACACAATCCATTGACCAGATTTTAAGAAATATCATTTCAGAATAAGACAGCCTCTAGAAGTTAAATATCATATATTTTCTCCTCTCTGATACCTAAAAATAAACAAATAAGTAAGTAAGTGAGTGAATAATAGCAGGAAATTAGAGGATAGACCTTTGAAGACAGGGAAGGGTATGAGGGTGAGAGGGGGACAACGGGCATAAAGGAATTGGTAATGATCAGGATATGTTTAAATGCATGTACCAAATTCCCCGAACAAACCTCACTATTCTGTATTAAGAATACAACATACACTAACGAAAAAATGAAACACTCCTTCAGTAGAAGAAAATACACATATACAATGTAACTGATGCCATCAAGTTAAGAAAGTATTCAAAAGACATAATTAAGGATTTAAACTTAGAACTCCAGATGAGGAGTATAAATGTGCAGTGAGGATTCCTCCTGGGGATTATGCATGTGTAAGTTAAGACTTCACATTTACTGGAGGCGATGGTAACCTGCACTAAGGTATAAATGGTACACACAGAAATAAATGGACAATTTAGGAGGCAAAATCTAAAGGACTTATGTATAGATTGACTACTAAGGATAGAGGAAAGCAACTTGTCAAGGTTGATTACCCTATTTCTGGTTTATCTAATTGGATAAATAGTACTAACATTCACAAAACTATGAAACTAGAAGAGTAAAAAGTTGTATTTTTGATTCTTTGGATTTGAGGCAGAACAAATTTGGAGTCCAGTGGGTCACTGAGGGCAAGAAATGTGTTTGTAAATTACTAGTATGAAGGTAAAACTTGAATAGAATAACTGACATTACCTAGGGGAAAAGTTTGGAAAAACTAAAGACACATGGTGGAATCTTTTGACAGGCCAACATTTTATGGTTGAGTAAAAAAGATGGCTGAAAAAAATAGTCAAAGGGGTAAAACACTGACAGAGAACACAATTTGTATTTTCTTAAAATAGCTAAGGCATAAAATTTAAATTACTATCAAAAAAGCATTACATTTATTTTCATATAGCATCAAATGCAATAATGAAAATCATTAACTTTCAAAGGGGTAGTGTTTCAAAAGTAAGACTATCATTAATAATTTTAACTGTTTTACAAGAGAATAGAGAAATAATGGACTTCTCCCTATTTCTCTGGAAGATAATGGCCAGCATGCCATAATTAAAGAATCACTAACACTTTTCTAATCAGCAATATCTATCTAAAACAAGGTGAGGTGCAGACCATGAAAGTCTTCCACTCTGGGGCCAGAGAAAAATTAATGAGTAGGTACTAACAGAAAGTTATAATTTCTATCTTTACACTTATAAGTGGGTCTTGTTTCTCTAAATAGCCTCGGCCTCAAGAGTGTTTAATTTAATCAGAGTAAACCATAAGCCTGACAAAGAAAAAACCTATTTCTCTAAAACAGTAAAGCTATCCTGGAAAACACTCTATCAATCATATTAGTGACATATATGAAAAGTCTTTTCCAAAATGGAATTGAAAATCCTTAAGAACAGATATGAGCAGTTCTCAAACTGGTAGTAAAGTACTTGAAAATCAAAAGTACAACAGAGTATCATCAAAATAACATTAAATTTAGAGAAGAAATATGATTTTATGTCTATATATATTTTATACATGATTTTTTCAGTATAGGAGGAATTTAAAATGAAATTCTCTTTTGTTACTGTTTTATATGAATTAGAAAAAGAGAAATAGTTGAATTCTATCATTCAATTTGAGTAAATATGCAGGAAAATATATATATAGAAAAGATACAGGAATATATGAGTAGAGTGTACAGATTACCCCAAAACATTGATTTCTACCCACTCATTTCTCCTTTACCTAAAAAGATTATAGCCAATGCTATTTTAAAATTTTTTAACTTATATATACTTTGGTTTTCAAATAAGCAAACATATCAATTAGCAATTAATAAATGTTACACTTACCTCCTCCATTTGATTGACTTGTCGCTGAAACCACTTTTAAAAAAAGAAACAAAAAACAGTTAATGACAAGTTGAACGTCTGCAGCAAAATAAATTTGCATGTACATGTATACCTGTGAACCTTCATTTGTCAAGCCTTGCTCCTTACCCATATGTCACCTTGGGTGAAGAACAGGGAGAATGCAACACACAACCCAATATAAAATGTTTAATATTTACAGCAGCAAGTGTTCTTTTAACTACTTTAGAACTTATAAACTTCTTCATTTACATGTATATCCTGATTAAGTTTTACCACATCTAAGCTGCAGTAGAATGAACATACCTTGAACAAAGATTCCAAAATCTGTAAAATAAAGTTTTAATAAATTTAAATATACAATTCTTTCAATGTATGTTATATATAATTCAAGTCATAATTTTCAATCACAAAAATGCATGAGTGGATAAAATACAAACTTTATAAATCTGTAGTTCAAAATCACTTTTATATTTGGAAACATTTTAGTTCATTACATATACATAACTAACTTCTACAATAAAAATAATTTTCCACTCATACAATAATGTGGCTTCAAAATAATTTGCAAAAATTATTTATTTTCTTAAAATAGCTAAGGTATAAAATTTAAATTACGATCAAAGAAGCACTGCATTTATTTTCATATAGCATCAAATACAGTAATGAAAATCATTAACTTTCCAGCACTGCTACTTCAATATAATTTTATTCATGATAAAGGGATCAAACTAACAAGATACAAAATATACTTTTACTAGATATGTTTCTGTAAAGTGCAATGAACTGGTTTGGATGATTGTGAAAGAAACTAAGTCCACACATCCAAGTATATCATATAATATATTAATATGTAACACTGAAAATATGTGTAAAATGATTACATATGCTAGCAAAAAGACACTGTCTCATGTCTGGGTAAAAGTTCTAAACCATACGAAAGAAAAACATTACTACATGTATTCAAGCAGAGGAAAATGTCATTTACAAATGATGGAAAATTAAGCCAGTCTAAAATTACTCTTGTGCAACACTGACTCTGGATCAGTGATTCAAAAAATGTAGTTCCCATAATCCACAGCATCAGCATGACACAAGCACACTGCATAGCAATGTATATTCTCAGGCCCCCTCTTAGCCCTCCGACTTTCTTATATGTTTGAAAGAGGGGCCAGCAGGCACCTAGTCCTTTAAGTCGTTAGTTTGAATGCTAAGTTGTGAACCACTGAACTTAATAATAAGAATATATCTAAGCAAAAAGGCTAGATCCTCCAGAAAGTATACTAAAGTAAATTAATATTCATGCCTGATAAAAAGTATTTTTAGATAAATAGGAATTTAGAAAATAATGTCCACTGAGACACATTATCTTGGAATAACATGATTCATTCCAAGGTTAAAATCTCTCTTCCTGCTTTGGAACCTGAAGGGAATCACTAACAAACTCCACCAATCATTATAGCTAGAGTTCTAAGATTATTTTAAACCACTAAGAGCTAGGAGAACAGTGCCTTTCTGTATATCAGTTACTCAAATCACCAGTTACCTGATACTGTGGGAACCCAGAACATCAATGATAAAAACAAGTGGAAGATGAAAACTGATCAGAAGTGAGAAAAGCCAACATTACAGAATTAACACTAAAATGAGAAAATACTATGAAAATATAGAGCAATGTCTATAAAGTTTATGAGGAAAATATTAAGCCTCTACTATAAATTTAATGACATTATCAACTAAATATAAGGACAGAAAAAAGCGGTTTTCAGAAATTCAAAGATTTTGAATCACACATTTCAACCTAGCAAAACAAAAAAAAATAATCCTTGAAAAATGAGCACAAGGAAAAAGGATGAACAAAGTAAACAGGAAATACTTTAAAAACTGTTGCTCAGAAACAAAGCAGCAGTAAGAATATGAGGCAGCAGTTGCTAAGTTAGGTGAACCAGCATTGTTCTTTGGCACACAGACATAGGAGACAGAAGCAGGTGAGTAGGGCTGTCCCATTGTTTTTTCTTAGACTTACGGAGAACTCCAGCAGCAGACCAGTCCCATCCCCCACATCCAGAGGCAAAGATCAGCCCCATACCTGGCACAAATCCCATTGTAAACTTGGCTGCAGTACACAGACTTGGATCTACACAGAACTATAGACACCAGAGGAATTTTACTACTTTTATTTTTCTCTGTCTGCTTGGCTTGCCTTTTTCCGTCCAGTTTTGGGTTTTTTGTTTCATTTTGTCTTGCTATTTTTGCTTTTTTTTTTTTCCTGTCTTTTTTTTTCTTTCAGGACTTAAGATTTCTTACCTTTCTTTTTGTTTTCCTCTACTCTTGCCCTTGCTCTTTCTCTCTTTCATCAACTATCTTACTTGATTTTATGATACTTTCATATGAGTAAACATTGTCTCTTCTCTTTCTGGTTTACTTCAACACTCCTTGGCTTTTTCTTCCATTCTTTCCCTTTTGTGTCTTACAGTTTCCCAAAACTTGGGTGATCATTCTTTGCCCTCCTGCTTGCTCCTACTATATTTGACCTCATTATTCTCTCTATCTTTCCCTCAACCATATTAAATTACCCCCACACAACAGGGTAAAACCACCCACTAAGGGGAAAATCATTGTATAAAAGTTGCTAGTATATGTTAGATTTTGTTATATAACTGTAGAATTTGCTCCTGTAGTTAAAGGTATCAGGTTAATACTTATCACAGTTTGTCAGTAGACAGACTGTAATTGAGACTATTGTTATTGCTGACTGTACTACTTTAGCCAGGATATCATACTTGTTATAATTTGTTTTTCTCCCCTGTATGACAACACTGTGATTGAATGGGGTTATAACAATCACTGTAGTCCAGTACCAAAGGACTGAGTCTTGAGTTAAATAAAGAGCAACTTCTCATCCTTAATACATTGGGAAGATAGATTCTTGGGACACACAGAAAGACCAAGAAACATCTACATCTAGAAGACATCTCTGAGGAACAGTCATTTCCTAGGGAAACCTCAATACCAGGAATAAAGCTATCTACCATGAGAAATCTAAAAGGAGCCATAAAGGAAATAAAATAAAAAACAGAAAATGAAAAATGACAAAACAAAGAATCAAAATACAACCTAGACACAAGTCCAGAGCACAATGAGATATAGGAAATTGGAAGCCAACCACTGGAACTTTCTGAAATGATAGCAACAGAAGTGAAAAACAAATGGAAGAGGTTACAGAAAAAACAATCTCTAAGGCACAAAAAGATGATGATGAAAATGAAAGATATTAAAGCAACAGATTTAAATAAATAGATGAGTTCAGGAAAATGATGTAAATCATGAATGCCCAACATAGGAAAGAAACAGAATCCATGAGACAAATCCAAACAGAAATTCAGGAGATTAAAAAACTCCATTGAAAGTATATGCAGCACACTGAATGAAGACAAAGACAGAATATCAGATCTAGAAGACAGGATTGTGGCTAGTGACCATGAAAAGAAAGACATCTTTAAAAATAGCAAGTGACCATGAAAATCAATCCAACAGCTACAAAATGAAGCAAATAAGAACATTAGATTGACTGGAATCAGTGAGAAAGATGGAGATAGCGTAAAAGATATGAAAAGCTTCTGCACAAAAAAATGATAGAAAACTTCCCAAACGTGGATAAAGAATTTGACATGCAAATAAATGAAGCACATAGAACTCCAAATAGCCATCACTAAAGTAAATTTCCAGTAAGGCATATAATAATTAACATTCCAGAAATTTAGCCCAGGAAAAGAATATCAAAAGCAGCTAGAAAAAAAGAAACAAATCACCTGTAAAGGAAAGCCCATCAGAAGCACAGTAGACTTCTCAACAAAACGCTAAAATATTAAAAGCTGTTAGGGAAAAGAAACAGATCACCTATAAAGGAAAGCCCATAAAAATCATGGCAAACTTCTCAACATAAACCCTCAAATCAAAGAGAGTTTGGCGTGAGGTATTTCAAACCCTGAAAGAAAACCACCTTCAACCCAGATTGATGTACGCAGCAAAGCCATCTTTCAAATGATAATCTGAGCAACTTCACTGAAGATAAAAATATGTAATATAACCACCACTGTTGATACCTATCATCTTTTTTGAAATCCTGTATCATTTTTATTGTTTTTGTGTTGTTTTGTTTTTGTCTTCATTGTTGTTATTTTGTTACTGTTTTTTCTCTTTAAAATAAAATAATCAATGGAGAAATAAGATACTCTTATGACAAAGAACAACTGAAGAAATTAATGACCACCAAAGCAGCTCTGCAGAATGTTCTGAAGGATACATTAGAAAGAGAAAACAAAGACCACAAGCATAAGAACACTAATAGAAAGAAACCACCAGGCAGGTCAAGCAATTAAACAGAGAGAAAAGACAAGGAACTAACAAGAGGAAATGTAGATGATCTCAACTCACCAACAAAAGAAACAAGACTGGCAGAATGGATCAAGAAGAAAAATCCAACAGTATGCTACATTCAAGAAACATTTAACTCAAAAAGAAATTCATAGACTAAAAATCAAAGGATGGAAAATAATATTCTGTGCCACTGGAACTGAAAAAAAAGCAAGAGTAGCTGTTCTATTTGCTGACAATTTGAACTTCAAGCCAAAACTGATCAAAAAAGATAAAGAAGATCACTATGTATTTGTTAAGGGAAAACTCCAAGAAGAAGGGTAACAATCATAAATATGAATGCACCAAATAATGGTGAATCCAACTACATAAAACAAATATTATTAGACATGAATCTCGGTAGAATGAATCCACCAGGAAAAGGAAGCAATTAAATGAAGAAAAAGAAAGGAAACCAACAAAAGGAAAATAATATGCTGACCAGAATAGGTCAATACCTACCACTTAAATATGAATGTGGAAGGTCTCAATGAACCCATCAAAAGAAATTGACAGAACAGATCAATGAACAAGATCCAACAATATACTGCATATAAGAAACACATTTAACTCAGAAAGAAATTCACAGACTAAAAATAAAAAGATGAAAAACAGTACTCCATGTTACAGGAAATTGGAAAAAGGTAGGGAGTAGCTCTTCTATTTGCAGGCAAAGTAGATTTTGGCTAAGACTGATCAGAAGAGACATAATAGTTAAGGAAACTACATAATAGTTAAGGAAACAATCCAAGAAAGAGAGATAGCAATTATAAATGTATATGCGCCAAATATTGGCACTTGCAACTATAATATTACTTTGGTTCAGCAAAGTTTTATTTTGGTTTAGAACTTCACATTTGGTAATGAACATTGTCACAGCCATTTTCCCAGCTCTGGCACATGGTTGTGGATTCATCTAGTTATGACTGCAGTCACAGAAAGACCTGTACATACTTGCTGTGAAGCTTTTTTGTGTGCTTCTTAGCACTTATAGTAATGTACCTTATTATTTAATCCAGCATGGCTTCAAAGAACGTGCAGAGCAAGCATGTGGTAAAAAAACATGCAGAGTGGAAATGAAGGTGACAAGAATACGCAGAGCAATAATGAAGGTAACAAAAAAATGCAGAGCAAGAATAGCAAGAAGGTAATAAAGAAAATCACCACTGAATTGAAGTACAAAATTATAGAAAAGCATGAGCATTGCATTCATGTGACTGATCTGGCCTCAGAGTATAAGATGATGAAGTCAACAATATTAACTATTTTGAAGAATAAAGATGCCATCAAAGGAGCTGATGTGGCAAAAGAAATAATCCTGTTAACCACATAGAGGACACAAGTTTTGGAAGAGATGAAGAAACTTGTTAGTGTAACTGAATGAGAAACAGCTGGAGGTGATAGAATTATTGCAGCTTTGATCTATTAAAAAGGCAGGAAATTGCACAGTGATTTACTGCAAGAAAACCCCTCTACAAGTGCAACAAGTGATAAATTGGAAGCCAGTAGAAGGTGGTTTGATATGTTTCACAGAAGAATTGGCATGTACAGAGTGATAAGACATGGTGAGGCTTCCAGTTCTGAAGAGGCTGCTGCAGAAGCCTACAAGAAAGAGTTCACAAAGTCAAAAGGATACATTGCTGAACATGTGTTCAACAGTGATGAAACAGGCCCTCTGGAAGAACATGCTAAAAAGAACCCATATCATGCTGGAGGAAAAGGCACTGCCGGTGCACAAACCCATGAAGGACAGATTGATCTCTTTTCTCTGTGTGAAATCAAGCACAAATCTGAAGATTAAGCCATTGCTGATGTACCATTCCCAGCCCCCTTGTGCATTCAAGAAACAGGATGTGAACACCTCCAGACTGTCTGTTATTCATGGAATGGCTGCATGAGTCGTCTGCACCCATCATTAAGAAATACCTTTCTGATAACCAACTGCCTGAAAGGTGCCTTCTTTTGATGGACAATGCTCAGACACAGCCTCCATCCTTGGTAGATGACATGGACACTGCATATGACTTCATAAAGGTCAAGTTCCTCCTCTCAACATGGAAACTCTTCTGCAATCCATGAACCACCAAGTGATCTGCAACTTGAAGAAGCTGCACACAAAAATACCCTTCACCAGGTATTTTAATATCACTAAAGAGATGACCTTGACTCTGAAAGAGTTTTGGAAGAAACATTCCAATGTCCTCCACTGTATTAACCTCACTGACAAAACTTAGGAAGACATCATGTATCAGTCCTTGAACTCAGCCTGGAGGAAACTGTGACCAAGATGAGTGAAAATGGGTAACTGAATATTGAGATGTTGATGCACATGTAGTGGAGGAGACTGTGTCCATGGGCAAGAGTATGGGTCTGGATGCCAATGGTGCAGAAATAGAGAAGCTTGTTGAGGACCATAATGAGGAGCTGACAATGGAGGAGGTTGACTCAGCTACCAATGATGAATTGGATCATGTAAATCAAAGAAGTTAGCAAGATATGACAGATACGATGGAGATATGACAGATGCAGAAGTACATAATGAAGACCTCGATTCAGATGAGGAACAAAATAGCATGAATGATCCAATGTTAGAACTAGGTCAGAAAATGTTACTAGGTTCTTGCCAGGAGAGAAACCTATTGGATGGAATTTCAACACTGTGATTCAATGTTGGAAATTGTTTTTAATGGATGATATGGTACAAAATGTTTTGAAATATGCTAATAATGAAACATAAGAAAACATTCTATATGTATAAATAGTAATACTCAAAATCAACTTATCACAACACCTCACTATCTGAACTAAAAGACTTCATAGCAGGACTTCATTATTTTAATTGTCAGAACCTAAAGGATTTATGGAGAAGGTGATTGATGTGGTGTTAAGATTTTTAGAACAATAATGACACTCAAGGGATTTGGTTTTCTCCAAAACTGCTTACAGTTTGATGAAAGGGCCTGACAAGAAAGAAAAAAATTCAACAATTTGGCTGCTATTTTCTCATTTGCTGAAAACTTTGTTTCAAAATGTCAAGCAATTTATAAACCATTTGAATATATGACAACTGATAACGTATCATTTTGTGGTTGTTGAAGTTTTCAGCAGCATATGCCAAGTAGACCTTCCAAATATGGCCCTGGTGGATGCAAAGACATTTTACATTTGTAATTTAGAAATTTATCCTGGAACTCAGACACCAGGTCTTTCTTTGTGCAGTAATAAACTGTATGACTTTGTGAAGAGACTTACTGCACCTATTTCATAAAGTAACCCAAATGTCACATTTGACACTTAGTTCACAAGTTACCTACTGATGGTACATTTGCTAAAAGAACACCAGTTGACCAGCACTATTCACAGGAACAAAGCTGAGATTCCTGACAATAGGTAGCAAGTTCACAGCAGAGAAATGTATAGTACAATCTTCAGATTTGAGAAAAACGTAAAATTGGTCTCCAATATGGCAAAGAAAAACAAAGTAGTACTGATAGTGTCAACATTACCTATGATTATAAGATTAATAATGAAGCTGGGTATGGTGGTGTAAGCGTGTAATCCCAACACTCTGGAGACTGAGGCAGAAGGACCCTGTGAGTTCCAGGTCAACCTGTGCTACACAGTGAGGTCCAGGCTAGCCTGGATTACACACAGAGTCCCTGTCTCAAATCAAACAAACAAATAAAATAAGATTAATAGTGAATCCTCAACACAAATAAAGCCAGAAATGGTCACATTTTACAATGAAACAAAAGGCTGAGTAGATGTTGTTGATATTTATGCAACAAGTATAATGTTACTCAAAATGCAAAGCACTGTCCAAAGTTTGTGTTTTACTCTATCTTAAACATGTCAGCCATAAATAGTTTCATAATTCACAAAGAAAATAATAAGCATAAAATATCATGGAGAAATATTTTCTTCTGGGATTGATAAAGGATCAATTACAACTGAGGAAGAACAGTACATATCTACCCAAAGAATTCAAAAGAATTGTGGACCACACCAGTAAACAGACAGGTGAAATATCACAAAAGCCTCCTAAGAAAACAGGAAGACCAGCAAGATGTCAGGAATAACCTACCAAAGAAGGCAGGAAAACAAAACACATGCACTGTCAACGTAAGTAATACATGCATGTGGAATATGCTGTTCTCACATGTGAAAACTGCTTTAGGGATGCTAATTTAAGTAAAGATTATTTTTGTGGTTAGAGTTTTATTTGCATTTTCATTGTAGTTCACATAGGAATTTCTGGTGTTAGTTTTTAGATTTTGTGAGTAAATAGTTGATGCAGAAAATGTTGATATTTATTCTAAACACTCAGTTTATATTTATTATTTTATTTTATTGATCATTGTATGGCTAAGTGGACAGTGTATAATATAATAGGAAGCTCCTGAAAAAAAAAGGAAGACAAGAGAGGTGACACATATGATATATCAAACAGGAAAGGAAAGCTAAGAATACATGCTGTTAGCGTAAGCGTGACTTGTGTATGGAATATGCTGTTACTGTGTTAACACTGCCTTAGTTGCAATAATTGAAGTAAAGATTACTTCTGTGGTAGAGTTTTATTTGTTATGTGATTAAAAACAATGTATAGAAGAAAGGAAATTCAGGGAGGCAAACAAATATATGTTAATAGTACTTGTTTATTTCTGGGATATAAGACTATAGTGAATTTTATTTCCTTCCTTTTGCCTGACTTTACTTTTAATGCTATCATTAATTATTACATTATATTACATTACATTGTCTATGTTAAGAATAAAGAAAACTAAATAGTGCACACCAATATATTCCCAACTCTTTAAGACATTGAATCTAGGCTAATATTTCTGACTAAATATAACACTGAAGTTTAAACAATCAATGCAAATTTTAGTAGTTCTACTTGGCAATTTACAGAGAATACATACATGGTGTTCTTCCTTAACTGCTTCTTCTAGCTGAGCCGCAAACTGGGAGCAACAAACCAAGAACGAATTCATGTCATCCCCAACCTTTTGAAAATAGAAAAACAAAAAGTTACTCTTATTTCATAACCTGTCTGTGTATTGGTTTATTTCTTGGTAGATTTAACTCATTTTTGATAACTTTTTGTGTGTGATTTGTGTCATCTCAAATACGCAAGCCAAGAACTTACGCTTCAAATGTTCTAGCAAATTCTCTCTCAAAGAGAACGTGGATGAAAGTTCATTCTCCTCTGCACAACTTCAGAAACAAACCCTGACACATGGAATAACACAGATAAATCTCAAAAACATGATGGGGGAGCTAACCACAGCATGTTCCATACTGTGTGATTCTACTTCCATGAAATTCCAGGAAAAGGCAAAACTATAGCGAAAGATCAGTGAATGAACCAAGAAGGAGAGAACTGATTGCAAAGGAGTATGATATAAAGCCTTTTTGAATAATGGAAATGTTTCAAGTTTGATTATGGTAGTGATTACACATGGCTGTAAAAAAAAAAAAAAAGGAGGGATTAGAAAGTAGAGAAATCTCATCCTGCATGTTCTTGGGATGACTGTGATTTTTTTCAGTAATTGGAACTGAAATTGGGGCTTTTGAATTGAGCTACAGTATTCCTAGCCCTGTTTTTAATTTCTCTATTTTGAGACATGGTCTCACTAAGTTGCTAAATTTTCCAGAGTGGACTCAAATTTGAGAACCTCCTGCCTTGGCTTCCCAGAGTACAGGATGATTAAATTTTCAAGCCCTGCCAGATTTAACCAAAATGTAACCCAAACCATTCAAAGTCTCAACTCCTTCCAGCTCAAATATTGACGTGATCAAATAAACTAGCTTTTCAGAGAAAGCAACAATAGGATTATGGATTAGAGAAATTAGATGAGAGTTGAGTCCAATTAAAGGTGAGCTGTGGACCAGTTCCAACTCCTTTTGGTTTTCAGGGGACTATAAATCACTCTAAAAGCCAGACTAAGGAAAGAACACAAATTCCTTAGAAAACAAAAATAAAACTTTATACCAAAAGAACTTTTATTTTGCAATATTTGGAACCCAGTTAAGAAATATAAAACATATGAATGGCCAAGAAAATAAAATCAATACCAAAAGAAAAAAGAGAAGCAAACACTGATGATCCAAATACTAGAATGAGCATACAAGGAATTTTAAAAATCTATTATTGATAGAAGAATTTTCAGGAAGAGAAATAGAAAAGGCAGGGAGGTTAGACAAGAGTGGAAAAGTATAAAAACATCTTGAAAGGAGCCAAAACATAATACTAGATGTAAAAATTTTAACATTTGAAGTAAATTCACTCGATGGGGCTTAATGTTCAATTGGATACTGCACAGTGGATGAAACTTGAAGAGAGTTAATATATACTGCCTCAACTGAAGTACAGGAGTCCCCAGGATAGCATCAAGCCTTTTGGACACATGGCTATTGGAGTCAAACACCACAACATTCTCTTCACCATAACTCCAAGTATGTCCGTAGGTCTGAAGAACAGTGTGGTGGCAAAAACTGGCCCTCCATCTACCCGACCAAAGCAATGTCAACAGTGATGGCAGGAAGGAGTTTCACCATCTACTTGGTAGTAGTAGATGGCACTCCCATTCCCCCACCAGCATTATATTGGTGGGACCAAGCAAGGAAAAACACTTTTACTTTTGTCTAGAAGTAGCCATTAGAATGCAGCAAGGATATCTGCCTGTACCACTTTAATCAATATAATTCTAGTAGCACAGTAGGTCAAGCCAAGAAAATATAAAGCATTCAGATCAGGCAGACAGAAATAAAATGTGAAGATGACATTATTGTCTAATGAAAATCCCAAAGAATCCACAGAAAACTCCTAGATAAAAAGTACGATGAACAATGTTGCAAGACATAGGATCAATACACAAAAAATTAGTCATATGTCAATATACTCATAATGCACAGGAACTAAATTAAAAACATAATTCCATTAACAATTACTTCACAAAACATGAAATCTCAATGCATATATCTAGCAAATCATGTGCAATATATAAATGATGAAAATCTAAACTACCGATAAGAGAAATCAGCCAAGACCTAAATAAATGGAGAAACATACCAAACTTATTGATTGAAAGACTCAACCCAGGACTCCCAGGTGTATCATGACATAGACCAAAATAAATTATGAATAAAACTAAATATAGTAAAAGAATTGTATTCTACTTGTAAAGTATATTAATGTATGGTTGAATATTAGAAAATATGTAAAATAACAACAGGTTGGAGAACCTTATAATCTTAATACTGTAATGGTGTTACTTTAAAACATACACAAAAAAGATATTTGTTAAAACTCAATAACTTCCTTGAGTCTTTTTACTTACCAAGATAGTTTCTTACCATGACACAGCATATACACCTCAAACCAACAACTAAGCTTAAAAATTTAATAGGAGAGCCACTATTATTAAATGTGGGTTCAAGATATAGATGTGCCCTAATTAAACCTAAAGATTGAGGTTGGCAAAAATGGTAAAATCAGTACACGACTGTTAAATTTCCTAAAATGACCATTTCCTTGAATAGGGAACTCATCTGGAAAGCTATATGGACTGAGAACGAAAAGTTTAGTCCTTTTCAGTGTGAATTTCTGTATATTAGGGTTATATATACTTACAGATACAGATAAGTCTTCCTGTTCAGGCTTCACTACTAGTTCTGCATTTTCAAAGCTAAATCCATAGGCTTTTTCCAAAGTAGAAACAACCTACAAAAATGCAAAGCAAAGTAAATATTTTCTCAGTTTAAAATTAATTATATTAAATGTAAAATTAATCCCCCTAAAACTCTAGCCCCACTAAAGCCCCGAGCACTGTTTTTAATGATTTTCCATGTGTTGATATAATTAATTTCCAGACAAATTAAACATGTCCTGTGATTCCAAAGGCACAAGACCCTCATAAGCTGCCCTCGTTTCCTCCACGTTCCCCTCTGTGTGCCTACTGTAATATGTCCTCACATCAATGAAACTGTGTGCTGAACCCTTGCATACTGCTAGCAAATCACCAAACCTGGGAGTCAGCATGGGGACTCCACAACATGTGAAGCACCCAGTGTCTTACCATCTTCAGATGTTTGATAATCCTGTTCACTTCATCTTCTCCCACTAATTCATTTGTCTTACTTGATGGGATAGGCAAAGCATACCGTAAAATAGATTCTGCAGTTGGTGGAGACTGTAGGATCATTGGTTCAGTTTTATTTTGTACAAATTTTGCACTATGTTTTTCTTTTGTTTTAGGTAATGATGGTGACTTAAGCTGGCCTCTTTTATAAGTGAGTTCTGGAATGTCTGGCAACTTGTTACTAGTGCCTGGCAAGAGATTTGCTGGCTTCATTGTGTTATTAACTTAGCTTCCAAGTTATAGATGAAAAATTTAATTCTTCCCTGTGAATAAAACATTAATAAATTCAGAGAAAATCTTACATAATTTAATTAACAAAAATAAAGTTATTCTAATTAAATCCATATATTTATTTTCATTGTCCTAATACTTGATTGAGCAATCTACTCGGAGTACATCAGTTTTTGAAGCTACAATTACATTCTTGCCTCTTATGAGTAACAATTGCTTAAAACATTGAAAAATAGAATGCAGTTATTAGTAATTTAATTTATACCAAGTTATTTAAGCTTAAGTATGACAATCATATTAGTAAAACATCAATGATTTTAAAGTCAAAATATGTCCTTTATACAAATCATTATTCTCATTTTACATATGATTACACTGAGCTCAGAGAAGTTAACTGCTAGCCACAAGTCATAAAGTTAATTATTGTTAAGGGTGAATTTCAACACAGGTCAACTTGGCGACAAATCTTGCTTCTTTTCTACTCCACTTATTCTCCAAGTAGTGCCATTTTTACCTACAAGATTTACAGCATTTTTGTATAAGTGAGGAAGAAAATAAATGATCTTAAATTTTAAGTAATGGAAGGACTGTCAGTGTCTATGAAGATGGTGAATCCCCAAATCAACTCTGGAGAAACTATAAAATGGAGAGGGATATATTCCTAAACACAAATAATAAGAAAATTAAAAAACTGTCAGAAACCTATGTGAGGCTGATATATGAGTGGACATTTTGGATGGAGAAGTAGGAAGCAAAGAAGGCAGAAGCAACATAGACATAATCAGAAAAACTTTTAAATTCTGTTACTTTTCCCTCTTTTTAAGGTAATACATACATGTCTTCAATAATGATCCTTTTCCCCAAAGCTGTGTTGGCATAAGAAAATAACAGACTGGACAGGCCCTAGGCTTTCATTCCTTTATTCCTCTCTCCCTCCAAAGCTCATTAAGGCCCAGAAGAATGCCTCCTCCTAAACTTTCTTTTTTGACATAGGTTCTTGCTATGCAGTTTAGGCTAACCTTGAGCACACTATGTAGCCTATACCAGCCTCAAACTCATGGCAATCTTTTTGCCTCAGATTCCAGAGTGCTGAGATTACACACATGCCTCATCATGCCCGGCTCCTCCTAAAGATTTTAAATTTATGTTGGAGCATCAGATATGTGGGTGGAGTGACAAAATTAAGACAGAATAATGTTGGATTCCTTTTGCATGACTCTCACCACACCGAGGCTAGTCCTACTGTTGTGCATCAAGCTGTGTCCCCCCAAAACATTATGTTCAAATCCTAATCCCTGGCACCTGTAAATGTGACATTTAAAAATAGAGTCTTTGCATAAATAATCAAGTTAAAATGAGGTGATCTTGGACTAGGGTGGGTCCTAAATCTGATCACTGGTATCACTATAGCCCGGGAGACAGAGATTGGGGTGATGTATCCACAAGACAAGGAACGTTGAGGGAGCGTGCAAGAAACAACGTAGGCCTCCCCAGGGCCTGCAGGGGAAACACAATTTTGTCAATACTTTGATTTCAGACCACTGGCTTCCAAAATTGTGAGCAAGTAAATTTTTCACACTAATCCTTTGGTGTAATGGTTAAAGACAAATTAATGTTATAAGAAAAATAATGCAGAAACTAAGGTTTATAAAAGTTAAAAGTGTCAGAAATGCAGGAGTAAACTTGTGCATTGTTAAAGAAAGTTCATCAAAAGTGTCAAACCGGAGAGAGAAGGAGCCAGTTATTCAGAAGATAAAACCAAAAGGTGACTTATTCAAAGCAAGTGCAAAACACATCATGGAAGACTGAATGATAAACCGCCAAAAGCTAGGAAAGATGAGATGAGGACTAAACTGATCCCTGGCAACATGGAAGTGGTTCATATGTGACCTGAAAGAGCAACAATTTCCATAAAGTGATAGAAGTGAATGTCTAATTGACTTAAATTCAAGAGAACTGTCAGGGAAAGCTAAAAATAGTGACTAGGAATGTAAGAACTCTAGAGAAATTTTGCTACAAAAGAAAGTAAATAGTATATTATAAAGGAGAAAATGTGGTCAAGAGGAAGGATTTTTTTTTAATGAATGACATACCAAGATTGTAGCTGTTGTGGATTAAATTGTGTCTCCACCAAAGTATGTTCATGTCCCAATTCCAGAACCTCCACAATCTCCAGAACAGTGACTTTGCAGATGTAAACTCAGTTCCCAATCCTGTGACTGGACACATATGCGTGCAGAGGACAGTGCCATGCCACAGACAGACACTGGAATAACACGTCCACCAGGCAAACGTCACGGAAGATTGCCAATGGGCACCAGAAGCTAGCAGAGAAGGATGGGTACAGACTCCCTAAGAGCCTCCAGTAAGAACCCCTCCTGCCAACACCTTGATTTTGGACTTCTAGCCTCCAAAACTGTGAAGTAATAAATTTCTGTGTGAGTCACCAAGTTTGGCTCACTTTGTTACAGCAACACTCGGAAATTGCAAGCCCTGATGATAAAATGGTCCAAAGGAAAGCAGGGTATTTAGCTGGAGTAATATCCTTGAGTGCACAAATATACAAACGAATACTCCTACTAACAAAGCGGTATTTCACCATTTTCCCCCTTTCCCACACTTCGCTTTTTGCCCGTTTCTTCTCCCCACCACCACCCCGTGCGCTGAGGTCCCGCCCCTCAGGATGAACGCGGATCTCCCGCACTCGCAGGAGGGCAGAGGGGTCGCGGCCGAGCCTGGGAACGCAACGGAGGCCCCGACTCAAAAGCCGCGCTGCCCCCGGGCGGCAGGAGGCCGAGGGACGCGGCGCTGTGGGAGGCCCCGCACCTCTGCGTCCTCCGCTGCTGCTGCAGCTGCGCTGCGGTCCGGCCGGTGCTCAGGAAGTTGGGATTCCGAGCCGTCGGGACTCGCGGGAAGAAGGAGGCAGGTGGCTCTGCCCTCCACAAGCCAACATTTGTGCTGACAGAAAAGGCCCAGCCTTTGCGCCCCCGGCGGCCGCAACGACCACCCAGCGCGCGCCCCGCATGCCCTTGACGTCATCGCGCGCCAACGTCAGCGGGGCGGGGCCTCCTACGCCCGTGACGTCATTGCCTCCTGGCGGGAGGATCGTAAATGCGAGCTCAACCTGGGCAGCTTAGCCGCTTAAAGAGCCCTTATGTGAAGATGAAAAAGAGAAAAGCGCTAGGGTTGCAGGTCAGTGTGAAGGCTATGAGTTCAACCACTAGTACCACAAGTACTGTTTTTTCATTCAAGTGCATTCTACAAACTCTACTAGCTGGTATTTTTATCTTTGTTCTGTTGGAAAAAAATGTTTTGTAGATTGTTTTCATTATCCCTTTTATTCAGGGTTATTTAGATGTGTGTAACCTAGTGTCCAAATATTTGGATATTTTCCAGAGATATTTTTGTTACTTGTTTCTAATTCGGCTGCTTTATCATCAAGGAAAATATTTAAATCATCTTGATTTAATCTTCTAATTTTTTTATGATCTTACAATATATTCCATTTTGGTAGGAATGATGTTGCTCAAGTCTACCTATTATTCCTAAATTTGTGCTTGCTTACTTTTTTTCTAGCACTTATTGAAGGGATATTGAAATCTCAAGTAACACTTGTGAATTTGTCCACATCTTTTTGTAGTTCAGTGAATTTGCTTCTTGGATACATAAATAATGAGAATTGTGTATTTCCTAGTTAATTGAAACTTTTTTTTTTTTTTTTTTTTTTTTTTTTGTTTTGTTTTTTTTTCCGGTATCGGGAATCGAACTCTCAACCTTGCACTTGCCAGGCAGGCCCTGTGCCGCTAAGCTAAATCCCTAGCCCCTGAGCTAAGTCCCCAGCCCCGAAACTTTTACCATTATGAAATGACTATTGCTGGAGTGGTTTTGATATGAAATCTACTTTGGTATTAATAAAGCCTTTCCTGTTCAGCTTTCTTTGGTCAAGCGTTAGTGTGGTACATTTTAAAAATTCTTTTTAAAAACTTATGTTTGTGCATTTAAAATGTATTTTTTACAGGCAGGATCTGTGCACAGGATGGATGTATTTCTTACGTAGTTGGGTCTTAAATTTTCATTCTGCATTTTAATAGAAGCTTTAGACCATTTTCATTTCACATGATTACTTACATACAATTGATACCTTGAACAATGTGAGGGTTAGGAGGAGGTACAATGTTGCCTTGTGTAGTTGAGAACCTGTATAATTTGACTCTCTAAAACTTAAGTACTAATACCTGCTATTAATGTAAGTAAGACTTGCCGATAACATAAACGCTTGATTAATACATATTTTGTTTGTTAAATGTATTGTTTGTGGGGGAAATACAAGAAAACTGTGAGAAACCCCTTTTGGTATGAATAGCCCCTTTCTGCCCATTTTAGCAATTCTGTCAATCTGCATATCAATAAAGTATAATTTAGAAGCAAGAGTAATGTGTTTCAGCCCTAGAGCAGAAGTCAATACACTTTTCTGTAACGGGCCTGATGGTGTAATTCTGGGCATTGTAGGAATAAAATCACTGTTGCAGCCACTTATTTAATTGCAGTTGTCCCGTAAAAGTAGCCATAAGCAGTATGTAGTGAGTGGGCTTGCCTACTTTGTAATAAAATTTTAGCAGCAAGACAGTAGGCACACTGGTACTACATTATTAGTAAAAGATTTTTTTCATGACTTTAGTTGCAAGAAGTACTGAACTGATACAAAAAACGGTGTACAAAGTGCTGAGACAATGGAAGATCACCTACAAAAATATAATTTAAAGGAGCATATAAAATAATTTAGCTTTAATAATTTAGTTATAAAGCACATAGGCAGTGTAGTACAAGAATTATGACACTTATGATAGTAAATACATGTGGGTAAAACCAGGGAAACTTTTCATGTTAACTTTAAATTTTAGGGCTGGAGATGTAACTCTACAGTAGAGTACAAACTTTGTATGCATAGGACCTTGGGTGCAATTCCCCAGCATTGCAAAGACAACAAGAAAAATTAAAAATATATAGTTGCTGCATATTTTCCCTAGTTTATGCACATCATCCACAACACACAGCTACAAAAATGAAACAGTAGCCAAATAATTTACTTTTCACATTAAAAAGACGTAATTACCTTTTCCGATGTTTGTTTGGAAACTATGTGATTTTTAAAAATTTTGTCTGTAAAAATAACTTTTAAAATATACATTTTAGGCTTGAACTTGAAAATTCCAAGGTAAAAGTTACAATAAAACAGCAAACAGAGGAAAATGAACATCAGAAAAATCTATTAGTACAAAGTTGGTAAGTGAGTCTCTTAATTTCTGTCACACTGAAAAGGAATTTTAAGTTTCTATAATAGTAGCACATAGGAATATTTTAGCCAATTCAGTGATTAAAACATTTGTGGTGTACACATTGATACTACCTCCTACTAGAAGTGCAAGCCTTCTTAACAGAAGTTGACTGAATAAAACTAGTGCTTTTGGAAGTAAGTTTTAATAAAACGATTGTGATATTCTAAAACCAGTAGTGTATCATCACATTTTGTTTACTCATCATCTATTGTTGGGCACAAGGGTTATTTTCACCTTTTAGATCCTGTGAATACTGCTGCTCTCCATACTGCTGTACAACTGTCTAAGTCCCTGTTAATGCGACTATTTTTTTTTTTTTTTTTTTTTTGGTTTTTCTCCGGTACCAGGAACCGAACTCACGACCTTGCGCTTGCCAGGCAGGTGCTTTTGCCGCTGAGCTAAATCCCCAGCCCTTAATGCGACTATTAACTTTTAAAATATCAAGAAATTTCAGTAATAATTTGGTTCAGAATTCTCTTGTAACCTATGCCTTTCAGTGTAATTTTAGAAATGAATAATTCTTAATTTGTATTCCACATTGAAAATGAATACTAGATCCTTACTTAGGCATTTTTTTCCAAAGGAATATGTATTGTGTTTGTATTTTTTTCTAAAAGAAAACAGACACCAGTGAAAAAGGTGGAAACAGCTGCTTGGTCTACTAACACTGCCAGGGTAACCCAGGGCTCCTAGCATTGTAGGTTCAGAAACTATTTTCCACTCACATGCGTTCTTCAGCCTTCTATGTCTCAGGGAAGATTGACATTTTATTCACTTTTTCATTGCTGGAACAAAATACTCAACACCCACAGTTTAAAGGAGAGAAGTTTATTTCACTCATGGCTTGAGTCTATGGTGAGCTGGCTCCAAGGCAAGAACAGCATGGTGAAGGGGAATGGCAGAGAAAAGCTCTTCAGCCTTGGCAGTCCAGAAATTGAGCAAAGAGAACAGCTGGGGACAAAAACACACCCCTCCCAGTAAACCCCCAGGAGCTCATCTCCAACCAGGCTCCCCCTCCTGACAACACATTCAGCTGTGGGAATCGTCAGTGGATGAATCCACTGATGAGTATGGCACTCCTGTGATCCAGTGAACTTCCAAACACGCGAGACTTTCAGAGGATGTTTTAGATCTAAACTATAACATTCTGTCCCCGGCCCCCAAAAGACTCGCGTTCATCTAAAATGGACTAAAATTAATTTAGTTCATCTCTAAGAGTCACCAAAATCTTAGCACTTCTAGCACTGTTGGAAAGCACAAATCCAAAGTCTCTTCTGGTACTGAAGGCCTACTCTTAGCTATGAGTCTCTCAATTTCAAAAAGAAGGTTGACCAGTGCCAACCATGACAAAAGGGAACAACAGGCAGATAAAAAGGAATTAGATCAAAGTAAGACTCAAACCTGGTGAAGCAAACATTAAATCCTGTAGTTTCATGTCCAGCACCTGGGGCGGGTTGTTGCAAGATGTGAACTCTAAAGGGCTTGGGTGGCCCCTGTGGCATTGTTGGTTGCAGCCTTCATGGTTTCTCTCTTTGGCTGGCTCCATTCCTTGCCTGCAGCCTTTCTTAGCACACATTCCATGTTCCTGGCATCTCCAACTTCCTGGTATCTCCATTGCCCTTTTGGCTTCAGTCTTGCAGTTTTATGTACTGCTCTTTCCTGGGCTCCTGGCAGGGACTATGACCCCACTTTTGCCTAGCCTCCCAAACTTTCTTCTGAAATCAGGATGTCAACCTTTATGACTCATAACTCATGCATTCTGCATGATTGAAAAGCCAGCATGATGTGGATGATGGCTGGGTCTGGTACCAGCTAGACCAGTAGGCTTGACCCCCAGATCATGGCTGTAGATGCCTCTGATTTCTTGTATGGCTGAACTTTATAGAACAAGTCTTGGAGATCTTTTCTCAAAGCAAAGTCCTTGAGTCTGCAAGGAGTGATGTCTGTCCAATTTCTGAGATGTCTTTAAACCATCTCTTTTCTTGTCTTTATGCAAAGTACTTGGCTTCATTTTAATGCTAATTTCAGCAATCACACTTTCCCTAGCCCCATGTTTGCAGATTCTTCCTTCCTGGCCAAGCTTCAGGTCATTTGGCTCTGCTTTTTGTTCCTGATTCTTACTATAAATTGGGCAGAAAACAACCAGCTGTATCCATGCCTCAGCCTGAATACTGAGCTACTTTTATATTCATCAGTATGGATTTGTCCACTGATGAGTTTATAGCTAAATGTAATGTTTGGAGGTGAAGCCTGGTCTGAAGAGGTGGGTCACTGAGGGTGTGGCCTGGCAGAGTATACCTCCCTTCCTTTTCCTTGATCTCTCTCTGCTACTTTCCTGTCAAACCATGAGCTGTTTCTCTTTTGCCATGGCCATTTGCCATGCTGCCCTGCCTTGGAGCCAGCAACTATGGACTGAAACTTCAAGAAACGCAGAGCCAAAGTAATCCTTTCCTCCTCAGAGTTGTGGGTTTGGGTATTGTGTTTCAGTGATGAGGAAATAATTATGAGAGTATGCTTTAAAATTTTTAAAAAATTTATTAGTACATTCTCGCAATTCATGCAATTTGCAATCCTCTTGGAAGTGGTTATATGTACATAGTACGGCTCATTTCTTTTTTTTAACCCCCTTCCCCTTCCTCCCCTTCTGCCCTCCTCCTCCTGGTTGCTCTATCCCCTTTTTCATCCTTGTTTATATTATTTGTCTTAGCTCATACTGTGGCATCAACTTGGTTACTTTTCTCATTGCTGAAAGAAAATATCCAACACTCAAAGTTAAAGGAAGAAAGGTTTATTCAGCTCACAGTTTGTAGAGATTTCAGTCCATAGTTGACTAGCTCCAAGGCAGGGTGGTATGGCAGAGAGGCATTGCAGAGGAGAAATATTCCACCACAAGCAGGCAGGCAAGAGCACAATAGCCTTCTTTCTGTCCCTTATATTTATGCAGGCTACCTACCATAGGGTGGGTATATTGCTTACACCTTTAATCCTAGCCAGAACTATGACAAACCAATCAGTGGACTGATTTAATAATCCATTCTTGATCCCAGCACCACACACTCTAGATCCAGCCACTTCTGAAAAGCCTGTTCCCCCATGACCTCATGAGGCTTTGGGGGACAGATATACAAGCTATAAGAAGTACATAGTGTTTACCTTAATTGGGATTCCTAGGTTCCTGTACATAGAACAACTTTATTCTTCTTATTTTCCCTCCCTTTCCTCCTCACCCCTTGCACTCATTCCCTTGGACCACTCCCTATTTCAACAATCTGTCCCTTTATCCCTTCTTATCTATTTGGTATCATTTTTTTATTTGCACTTTGTCTCACTTAAAAGAGAGATACCATATGCTATTTAAACTTGTGTGTCTGGTTTATTTAACTCAACATTATATTTTCATTTTCCTTCAAATGTCTCAAATCTGTTACTCTTTGTAGCTGAGCAGTATTCCATTATATATAGATACCACATTTTTTATCTATTCATCTAGTGGTGGGAGTACAGGCTGCTTCTATAATTTAGCTGTTATAAATTGTACTGCTGTAAACATTGGTATGCATGTATCACTGTACTATTTTGTTTTTCTTTTTTGGTTTTTGGTACCGGGGATCGAACTCAGGACCTTGTGCTTGGTAGGTAGGTGCTTATGCTGCTGAGCTATATCCCCAGCCTCACTGTACTATTATGATTTAAGGTCTTTGACAAAGATGCCTAGCAGGGGGATAGCTGAATCATATGTAATTTCTAATTTCAGTTCTTTGATAAATCTCCATACTGATGTCCATAATGTTTGTACCAGTTTACATTCCCACCAATAATGCAGGAGGCTTCTCTTTTCATCACAGCCAAACCAGGATTTGTTATTGTTCATTTTCCTAATGATTATCATTCTTTCCAGGGTAAAATGGAATTCCAGCATTGTTTTAATTTGCATTTTTCTAATAGCCAGAGATGTTGAGCATTTTTTCATTACCTGTTGACTATTTGCATTTCTTCCTCTGTGAAGTATCTGTTCATATGGTCTCTTATTTTGTAGAAAGAATAAAAAGATTACAAGATGAACCAGGTGTAATGGCACAAGCCTGCAATCCCAGCACTCAGGAGGTTGAGGCAAATGGATTGCTGTGAGTTCAAAACCAGCCTGGACTGTGTAGTGTCTCAAGAAAACCAAAAAACAAATTAAAAAATGAAACAAAACAGAAATAAAAAAGATGACGAAATAACACTGCCATTGAATTAAATCTTCTAAAAACAAAAAAGTACGAATCATGTCACTCTTATATTTGGAGATGCCATTACTCCTTACAGAGAACCATTACTTCTTGGAATGCAATTAAAATTAACATAAAACATTTGCTGTTGACAAAAAGGTTAATAACAGTAGAATCCATATTTCCAAGATTTATTAATTACAGTCGTATTTTCAAAGCCTTAGAATCCAGTTGCAGCAACTCAGTTAAGTAGGCAATTACAGCATGAAAGTCACCATAAATAACATGCAGATAGGGGGTATGGTTATGTTCCAATAAAATTTGACCACTAAAAAAACACCCAGACAGATTTATAAATTATTAGTAATTTTTTTCATTCTTTGTTTTAGTTGCAAGAAGCACAGGTTCGACTCAAAAAGGCAGTATGAAGTGCTGTGACGGTTGAAGGTTGCCTACAAAACATAATTTAAAGCAACATATAAGCTGTGTATTTATTATAAAAATGAGCTCTACAGCATGAGAATATCAGCTATATACAATAAATACATGTGGGTTAAGACACTTTATCTTGAAGTTACTGTATACTTGAAATTTATAATGTAGGTCTGGGGATGTAGCTCAGTGGTAGAGTATGAGCTTTGCATGCATGAGGCCTTGCAGTCAATCCCCAGCACCACAAGAAGAAGGAAGAGAAGGAGGAGGTGGAGAAGGAGAAGAAGAAAAGAAGAAGGAGAAGGAGAAGAAATGTATGTATAATTTTTGTACATTATTCTTGCATTTTACAAATTATTCACAAAATGCAGCTAGAAAAATGGTGGTTACAAAATCATCTCTATTTCAAATTTTAAGAATGAACATAATTAGCATTTTAGATGATTGTTCAGAAATTGTGTGGTTTTTAAAAATTGGACTGGAAAATAACTTTCCAAATACATTTGAAGTTTAGGCTTAAACTTGAAAATTTAAGTAAAAAGTTACAAGAAAAAACAAGCAGAAAAAGAATAACATCAGAAAAACATGTTAAGTATAAATATGATATGTCAGTCAGTAATTTCTGTCAGCTTGAAAAGGAATTTTTATTTCTCTGGTACTAGTTTCTGTACAAGAATTTTAGGCAACATAAAAAATCTGTTAAAATATTTTATTCATGTTGATATTATTTTCTATTAGCATTGCAAATTTTCTTAATAGAAATTGACTGATACATAAAGTCCATGCTTTTGGTGATAAGATTTTGATATAAAAGATCGTGATAGTCTAAGATCAATGTTTTATTTTTACCACATTTTGTTTATCCATTGTCCATTGATGAACATGTGAGTTATTTCTCTTTTGACTCCTGTGAAAAATGCTGCTGTGGATATTCCCATAAAACTGCTAATGTATTTGAATAACTTTTATATCTCAAGAAATTTAAGGAATAATTTGATTCAGAATTCTGAATTTTTTTGTAACCTAAGCCTTTCAGTGTGGTGTTTAAAATCAATTATTTGTAATTAGTATTTATCATCAAGAATAGGTATTAGCTCCTTATGCATTCTTTCCAAAGGAGTGCATTTTCTATTTTGATTTTTTTTAAAAACGAGCATCCCGTGGAAAAAAGTCTATAACTCGATTAAAAAAGTTATCCTGCAGGAGTTATTGTTTTGAAAACTCGAAAAGAAATGTTGAAAACTAGAAAAAAAGTAACAAGATAAAGAACAAGGAGTAGTAAACCTTAGGTGTCACATAGAGAAGAATATGGCAGAATGTGGTAAAGTACAACAATGTAAATGGGAGAGTAAAGAAAGAGCAAAACAGCATGTAGTAGAAAAATTAAAACAAGTAATATGTTTTGCTGTATTTCACTGAAAATTGTATTTCAATATGTACATTGTTTATATTTCCTCTACTTCCACTCTAGCAATTTGTTTTGTGGATTTCTAGGAGGAAAATGACATTTCTTTCTTCAATATTTCAGTTTCATAACTATTATAATTAATTGATCTTTCAGACTAATGATTTTAAATAGAGAATTATTTGATTTTTAAGTCTTCTCATAAAACAAGACTATTAGGAGGAAAAGAAAATTTTGTGATGTGCAAATTATATCAAACTCTTCAATTGTTCTTAAGTAACATTGTTCAACTTTTAAAATTTGAATCCATTTTATTTTTCTTTGATTTATGGCCTGACGTAAAGACTAATGTAAGAGTGATTCAGAGCTGAGGATGCAGTAGCTTAGTGGTAGAGCAATTGCCTAACAGGCATGAGGCTGAGGATTTGATGCCCAGCCTTATTGAGCCAAAATAATAGAATGATTTCAACTTGACGCAGTTGATATTGAGGACAAGCATTTTTAACTCTACTATATTTTTAAAGCATCTTTAAAATTGCTCTTAGATTCCTACAAAAAAAAACTACAGAAAAGAAATGACACAGTAATTGAGTTATAATTATTTTAAAATTATATCCCTTAGATTTGCTTAAAGACAAGCAGAAATAAGAAGTCACACAGATTGTTACCTCCAAGCAATGTAGTTCAGGATAGTGATATGTAATGTAACAACCACTGTTGATTCGTATTAGTTTGTCTTGAGACTCTGTATCACTTTGAATGTTCTTGCTTTGATTTGTTTGTGTTTGTGATACTGGTATGCTGCTACTGTTCTATTTCTTTGTTTCTCATTTACTACTCTCTTTAAAATAAAAAAAAAGAAGTCACACAGAAGTATAAATCAAATACCTGGACACTGAACTATCTTAAGGAAATCTCAAGAAGAGTCTTAGAAAATACAACTGAACATGTATCAATAAACATATCTGGAATGATTCCATATTACAACATCATTGTCAATCAAATGAAGAAGTCAAAACACAGAGCTATAGAAAATAAGCATTTTAATTTGTCTCTTAAATGTAATTATAAGTGAAATAGGTTCGAGATTAGTAACTAACTAGAGAACATGATTTTTGAAAAATAATGACAATAAAAGAATTTCCTTTAAAATGTTAATCTAAGACAGTTTCTACTTCTTCCCTTTCCACTTCTTCAGACTTCCTGTGGCTTGCTTCTTAGCTTGGCCACCTTGTGCATTTTCCTGATCTTTCTTTGCCGGGCAGGGCTGGGAATTGAAGGTGAGGTAGGAGACGGCAGGCTGGCTGGAAAGCAGGATGAAACCTGTCAGTCCTGTCAATCATAACGATTCGGACCTGAGGCTGAAAGTAGGATGTGACCTGACTCAGAATAGAGACTCAACATAACACAGGTCAACAACAGGATGCAACATGCCGGTCATGGCCAGGATGCTTGGGCAGAGCAACTTCCACTGACTGGATCTGGAACGATATAAAAGGCAGCTGCCATGAACTTTGTGGCCACTACAGTTGTGCTGTTCTGCTGTCCTCCTGTTTCTTCATTGGCCCATTCTGCTTGTGGGTGTATCTCTTTTTACTCGTCCTATTTTCTATTATATAGAACAGTATGTGTGCTGCCAAAAAGAGCACTCTTTTTGTTTTAAATCTGGTCTGATAATTCCGGTATCTCTGCTACATCTGGGTTTCATTCCGAAACTTGTGTCTCTTCACTCTCTGTTCTGCCTTTTATTATTTTCTTGCTACCCAGATATGATGTGTTGGGTAAAGGAATTGCTGAAAATAGCACCTCTGGTGTGGCACTGAATGGGGTGATGGAGTCTATAGTTTTACACACAGGTCTTGGTCTTCCAGTGAGCCTTGGTCTACTCACATGTATCCCAGTTTTTCCTCCATTTATGTAGGTGCCTTTAGTCAGGTGCAGTGGTGTATTCTCCGTCTCTGAGTGGAAGGTAGAGGGATTTGGAGATGGGGTTTCTCTCCCTTTCTGTGGAAGGTCAGAGCTTGTTGGATCAGTTTCCTATGCTGAGGTGAGCATAGGCAAATAAATAGTGGTTAAATAGTGGTTAAATAGTGTCTCTTGAGGGCAGAATGTGCCTAACTAAAATACATTAAAATAAGGTGATTAAATGAATTTAGATAATTAACTCACTAAAATGAATTAAGAGAGAACTTGCAAGGATTGATAATTAAATGAATTTAGATAGTTAACTCAGTTTTGCATAGTTTCATCAGAAGCTTGTACTAATTTTTAACATAGTTTATAGCTATAGTTACAGTGAAATTTCTTAATCTCATCTCTCTCACACACAAGCTTTTTAGTTATTTGACTGGGAAGCTCTCCCATCTGTTGTATTCCTGCCCACCTAACCTTCCGATAGACTTACATATTTGAAGTGCAATGCAGGGACAACAAATACCAGTTTTCAGTGAAGGTGATGAAAAGGAGAGAAGGACATACAGCATTTCTAGTAGCTGCAAGCCTTAACTGCCACAACAGAGTAGCAGTGTATGAAAATGTTACAGCGTGAAGTGACAGCAGCCGGGTAGGCAAACACACTGGGAATGAGATCTTTGGAAGTGGCCCATCAACAATACTCTATGCTAAAGTTCCTGGACCCTGACTTTCTGATTCCAAAGGAAAGCACCCAGGAAACAATGTTATTACAAATATAACTGTAATGGTCAGGAGCTGGAGGTGGAGGGGAGATGCAAGGGGAAGTACTGTTCAATGAGTAGTATGTTCAGTTTGGGAAGATGAGTAAGTTTATGAGCTGGATTGTGGTGATGGTTGCACAACAGTGTGGATGTACTTAGTGCCCCTGAACTACACACTGAGAAATAGTTTAAATGGCATTTTTACAATAAATAGTATTTTACACACATACATATTCTATCCCAATAAAAACATTCATCTGAGAAAATGTACTTCCATGTATGTCTGTTGCACAGCCAGGTTTGGGATATACACAGTGTGAACTGTTCTGATCTATCACTTTGCCTCAGACCTTATGCCTCCTGTGATCTACAGTGTTGATATCATTGTGTCTCAGTCCATCATGCAGAATCCATGATTTCACTTTCCTTCAAACCTGTAATATTGAACAGAACAAAAATAAGCATAATGTGATCAGAGGTGCTAAATGCAGCATGCCAATTGAGTTTACTTACATTTGTATGTGTTTACCAAGTGCTACTCACTACCTTAGACTTTGACATCCTGTCTTAATTTAATTCTAGAAGCTTTCTATGCAAAACCCACTGTCATATGATTTCCCTCCTGTATGAGTAGGATTGCAAGATTTAGCAAAATAAAGGACACCCATTAAATTTTAAGATTCAGATAATCAACTAACAAAGTTTTAGTATGAGACACTGCAGTACTGGGCAACCCTATGTAGGAAGAATCTTTTTTTTTTTTTTTTTTGCTGTACCAGGGATTGAACTCACAACCTGGCGCTTGCCAGGCAGGCACTTATGCCACTGAGCTATATCCCCAGCCCAGGAAGAATCTTAAAATAGGACACTCTTCTAAAAAAGGAATTTTATTCCAGTAAGCGTATTCTTTCCTATTTCAAAGACTAGTTTATCATGCTACAGACAAATGACTGATTAAAATCTTTGCATTATGTACACACTGCTGTGGACATGGGCTGCTCTTCAGCACACATTTTTACATGTGCTGATTAATTATATGTGGATAAACATGTTGTGATTACCATGTTTAGCTTACTGCTTCAGTTTGAGTGTTATTTCTGATATATAATTTATTCTTCTCTATAAAATATTCTATAAGTGTCTGTGTCATCACCTGTCTTAGTTATTTTTCTCATTGCCGAGACAAAATACAATAGCCAAAGTTAAAGGAGGAAAGATTTATTTGGTTCATAGTTGGTAGAGGTTTCTGCTCATAATTGGCTGGCTCCAAGGTAGGATGGCAAGGCAGAGGAACATTACAGAGAAGAAACCGTTTATGGTAGGCAGAAGGCAGGAAGGCAGCAAAACAGCGAAGTAGCTAGGAAGTAGCTAGGAAGCAGCAGAGTGCTGAGATTACAAATGTGTGCCAGCCATTCCATATCACTTTTTGCTAAACCTATTATAAAATGTAATTACAGAAAGCAGATAATTGCATTAATAGCATTTTTAAGTGTAATAGATTTTTTCAGTTGTTTACTAAGGATGGGTTATTCATGCCATTAGGTGCTATAGTACAAGCTGAAATTATTTGTTCCCATTACATTCCAGTGTTTATATTCTGCAAGGTAAGATGGCACTAGAAGCTACTGTGGTTTGTATATGGTTTGAACTTGACCCCAAGGGTCAGTGTGTTGCAGGCATGGTACCCAGTGTGAGGGTGCTAGAAGTGGTAAGACTTTTAAAAAATGGGCTAAGTGGAAGGTCCTTAGGTTTCTGGGGAGCTGCCTTCCAAAGGAATTAAGGAGCTCTCAGGGGACACCTGAGCACCCTAAGTTCTTACCAGAATGTGTTGTACTGAAATCAAATCCTCCCAACTGCCGTTTGATCTCTCTCTCCTGTGCTTGCCTCCACCACTGAGATGCCATCTGCTGCAATGCTTTCAACCAAACTGAACGAATCCCAGCATCTGCTGTCGGTTTGCATCTACAAAACTGTGAGCTAAAGAAGCCTCTTTCTTTTTCTCTTTTTAAGTTTTTCTTTCTTTTTTCTTCTTCCTTTCTTCTTTCCTCTCTCCCTTTCTCTTCTCTCTCTCTTTCTTTTTTCCCTCTTTTTCTTTCTTTTTCTTCTTTCCTTTTCTCCCTTTCTCTCCTTTCTTTCCTTGTTTCTTTCTTTCTCTTTTCTTCCTCCCTCCTTTCCCTATCTTCCTCCCTTCTTCCCTCCTTCCCTTCCTTTCAATTTTTCCTTTTTATTTTTTGGGAATATTTATTCACATCATGTTGCTTAATACATTTCTTTCTCCCCAAGACTGAATTTAGAAGTACCTATAACATTTTCAATTATGATAATAACATATTAATAAATTATAAATCACCAAAATCTTTAAAAATCATTTATCAAGTGTTAACTTGTGGATTATCTGGAAAATTACAGATGCAACTTGCTATACATCTGGCATCCCAATAAATTCTTGTTCCACCTCATCTTATACATCTCTGATCTTTCTTCCTCTTCACTCTGTTATTTGTAGGAAGGGGAGAAAGTATGTAAAATTGAGTTCACTATCTATATTCATTTAATCATCAATCCTAGCAAGTTCTCTCTTAGTACATTTTGGTGAGTTAATTATCTAAATTTGTTTAGCTTTTTGTTTTTTGTTTTTTATTTTTTTTCCAGGTACTGAGAATCAAACTCATGACCTTGTGCTTGCCAGGCAGGCACTGTGCCACTGAACTAAATCCCCAGCCCCTCTAAATTCATTTAATCATCTTATTTTAATGTATTTTAGTTATTATCTTCCATTTTTAACCTTCTGTTGAATTTACTGAGTTTTTTACATGGACGTTTATTCTGATGTGTCTAATTCTTGCCCTTGGAGATGTGTCTGAAAAACACAGAAGGCCATATTTTTCTGAATATATATTTCAAATATTAGTAAGTCATTTATGTATAGCTATTCACTTCTTAAATATACTTTATATATTCAATCAGCACAATTTTAATGCATACCAACAGTGTTTTGTGTGTACACATTTTACGCATATATACTCAGTATAGCATGTATTGTTTGTAGGGCCACATTACACTGCTGGTGTAGGAAGTGAAATTAATGACAAAAGATTGAAATTAATGAAATTAATTGAAATTAATGACAAAAGATTGCCACATCTGTGCATGAAGTTTCCAAGTAATGGGCTTCTAAACTCACTACAAATTACAGTTCAAAACACAGTGCAAATAAAATCCATGGAAATGTTCTCATTTGGACTTCTGTTGCTATTTATCAGATTATATACAGCATACAATGGTGTGAACATAAAGTAAACGCATATTTATTTTCACAAGGTATTAAGAAAACAGTGTCTAAATGAATCTGCATTATTGAGATAAAACATGATCTAAACTTCTAAAATTTATCAATAAATCAGTATAACATTTTGTATCATTTATCTGATCACCAATTTTGTTGAGTTTCTTTGCATTTTTAAAAATCCTTTGGATTTTTTCTCTACTTGGGATTACCTGTTTATCTCCTTTGCCCACTCTTCTACGGAGCATTTCAAGTTATTTCTTGTTAATATGAGTTCATTAAAAATGAATTGTTATCATAGAAAGGGTACTTATGTATCCAAAGATTCTTAGCCCCCTCATTCTCCTCTTTTTCTTAATAACTAGAATCCTCATTTGCAGCTGATGACATTTTCATTTGTTTCAACTATCATAACTCCCTTGCAGCTCCATGTTGCCTTAGAACTCTATTTTGGACAGTGAGATAAGGCAGAATTGTCTAATTCCTTTTCCTTTATTTCCTTTTTCTCTCTTGTGGCTGAAGCTGCATCATCAATCATATTTCCTGCAGTGCTGGCTGGCATCTGTACCTGTGAACAGATGAGCCATAGCGCAGATGGAGGCAGAGGAGTTTGGCCTTCCATCCACACCAGACCCACATGACTAAACTTGTTTAATTTTATGTGGACAAGAATTGACTACAACTTATTTAAGTGGCTTATTCTGTTTTTTTTTTTGTTGTTTGTTTTGTTTTTTGTTTTGTTTTTTTTTGCACTTGCAATTGAATCCAAGCATCTGTAATGGAGGCAGTACATAGATATATTCTATATGCAAAGATTTTTAGAAAAATATCATAAATTCTATATGTAATGTGGGTTTGATATTCATGAATCAATCAAGATTATTGTATTTCCACCTTATTGTACCTTGCCTACAGTGTTTGACATGCATTTTTCTCTTTATTAGTTTTTGCTCAGTGAATGTGCTGCTGTGTTAAACATCAAAACCTCTTTTGTAACGTGCACAGTATGCTCAGTTTCCTGTCACCGTGCCATGTGTCGTTGCGACAGCAATAAGAAAATGCAAGAGCAGAGGTGAAATTAAGACACATAATAGTCACACCAGGAAAAATATTTCAAGGAACATTTGGAAGGTTCATTGAATTGGTCAAGAGAAACAGGTCAAGAGAATTAAGAAAAAGGTCAAGAGAATTAAGAATCCAAATGTTAACTGCTTAAGAAAAATACCCACTTATGGAGGATTAACAAGGATGAAGTAAGGACTGCCAGCAAAGTATAGCCTGTCTGGGACCTGGAATTGAGACACTTGGAAGACAACTTGGTGAAGAAAAACAAAAGCAGATCTTCAAGAATCAGGAGGGAGCTGTAGGGAAACTAGAAACTACAGAGCAGCTGGAGGAACTGGGCACAACACAGAGGAAAGCTCAGCCTGGCTCCCAGAGAGGAAGGCCTGTCTCGCTAATAGAAAGTAAACCTGGAGAAGGTGGGCAACTCTAAAGGGAAACAGTGGCCTACACCAGCAGTACTAGCCACCAAGAAAAGCCTACAGTTATTGTAAACTACAGAAACAGCATGGGATTTTACTCTGAAACTACATGGGAGGCTGGAGCTGGAAAAGAAATCCAGTGTAGCACACATCATATGTGAATCATTAATCAGAAGCCATTTTGGGAAGAGGTTAATTGTTCAAAACTAAGCTACAGAGTGACTACACTTCAGGGTTTCAGGGATCACCTTAGCACTGTGACTAGGTAGGATGAATACAAGAGATAGAGAAGGCTAGATATAGACCCAGGGGAAGGCATAGAGCCAGGAGAAGTGCAACTTGGGATTGACATGGGTGTCTCACCCTCTGTGGTGAGAAGCCAATATGGATGTGAGTGGTTTTCAGAGAAGGCTGGTTCTGAAAGTGCTGGCATTAAGTCTAACAGACTACTTGACTTCCAACTCCATGTTGGATGCTGCTTACATCCAACAGAGAGCTCATAGGGTTGTTTGCTCTCCATATCTGCCAACATGACCAGAGATGCACCTCAGCTTGGATGCACAGGGGATGCTTTGGAGCTCATAAATCCACATACTATAAAGTTCACTGGAGAAAGCCATGATATGGGGTGCATAGTTGGATATGAAAACTGGGAGTGACTGTAATGAATATCCTAGGGCAGACACCACTGAATAAACGTGCACAGTAGGAATGGCAGGGCAGGACTCTGCAGTAACACACAAAAAAGTGTGGAAACAAAATAGGTGTTGGTCACTCTCCTTCACCATATCTGATTTCAATATTGCAGACTCTGCAAAGAAACCTTGGATTCAGAAACACAGGAATAGTTTTTGGACTCATTCTTCTTCTCCTTCGTTGTTTTCTTACAGGTGGGGTTTCTTTTTTCCTTTTACATTTTGCTCTGTGTTTTTCTTATTTTCCTTGTTTGTTTCTTTATGTTACTTTTATTTAATTATATGAATTTTCTATTACTACTTAACAGAATCCCTTATGTCAACTTCCCCTCCTTCTCCTTTTTTTATCTTTATTTTTCAGTTTTTACTTTTTTCATTTTTTCCACCCCATTCATCTTTGCTAGTATTGCTATTAAGCTTTATTAATCTTTAGACATTTAGTTGACTCTATGCTATTGTCAAATTACTTTCTATTTTTAATGGTGGTTTTATTGCTGGATTGGGTAGATATTTACTTAGGCCAATATTGGCTTGTCTTTGTGTCTATATTGTAATTACAGATCTCTTTTTTATTGGTAAGGCTGGTATAGTGGTAGCTTTTACTAGTTGTTGTGGTATGGTAATATCCCATTTGTCTTTGAATGTATTATCAGTACTGATTTCATTAGTGAAATAGTTGTTGCTATTAATTGGTTTTTACTATATGCCAATATCTGGTATCTTTGAATCATCAACAATACTGTGGTTCTATGGAGACCTGGGGCCAAGGCAAATTATAGTGCACCCACCTCTTCCCAGATTAACAGAGCTGTCTGAATCTTGGGACGGAGGCAAAGACCTATAGCTAGCCATACCCAGAGTGTATCACTGGAAAGCAGACAGTAAGTAAAGAGCTCTCCATACAAGCAACAAAATCCTTCCACTGTAAATGACCCCCAAAACTCAGCACACACATATATACACACACACACAGGTAAAGAAAGAGGAATAAAAGAAAAAAGAAATGTGATAAAACAAGGAAACAGAATGTTCCTAAAGTGCTCACACCTCCAGAATCGATCCATGAGACTGATGGGAAGGAAATCAAAAGCCACACAACTGAATTACACTAAATGCTGAAAGAGGAAACAAACAAATAAACAGATGCACAACAAAAGGTCAATAAGGTGCTTGCCAAGCTCAGAGATGATAGTATAATGAAAAAGATAATAGACAATAAAGAAAATGATCATTGAGATTACAGAAGATAGGAAGAAAAGACAGGCTCAGATAAAATGATGCAAAGCATGAATAAGCAGTTTAACAAAGAATTGGGCTGTATGAAAATGTTTCCAACAGAAATTCAGGAGATAAAAATTCCACTGAAAGCATGGGCAGCAGAACTGATCAGAGTGAGGGGACTGACAGAACTAGAAGGCAGTGCTCATTCAGGGGACCATATAGTCAGAGATACCTTAAAAACAAAGACACTGAGGAAATGGGTACAACAGGTCCTAAATGAAACAAAGAAGACTAACCTGAGATTAATTGAAATTAGTAAAAAATCAAAATACAGCACAAATGGCATAAAAAAGAAACCTGTTTACAGAAATCACAGGAGAAAATTTTCCAAGTATGGAGAAAGAATTCAACACAAAAGTGAGGCATATAAGCTGGGCATGGTGGCATGTGGGAAAAAGAGGTCCAGAGGTCTGGTTGATGGCCGTGGTGGAAAAGCAAGTCTGAGCAAACTCAGACTCCTCGGCAAACCGAGTAAACGCCCCGCCTAGGTTGTCCCCCTCTGACCTCTTGCTTCCACACAGCCCCCAGCCAAAAGTACCGCCTCCAAACTACACCCCTAACCCGCCTCCATTGCCACGCCTCTAGCCTGCCCTATAAAATGCCTAATACTTCCGCAATAAAGTAGATCTGCGCTACCAGCCTGGTCTCTGGTGTCCTCTTTCTTCACCATCGCCGCTTACCATGGGCCCAGGTCCCTCGACCCAAGGAGGTTCAACTTCAGTGGCACACACCTGTAATCCCAGCATTCAGGAGGCTGAGGCAGGAGGATCGTTTTGAGTTCAAGGCCAGCCTGGGTTACAAAGTAAGCTCAAGACCAGCTTGAACTGCATAACAAGACCCTGTCTAAAAAAAAAGAGAGAAAAGAAAAGAAAAGAAAGAAGACAGAAGTGAGGCATATAAAACTCAGGCAGGACTAGAAAAGAATTTCTCCACAAAACATCATAGTCAAAATCTCAGAAGTCCAACACAAAGATAGAATTTTTAAAACTGTTAGAAAAAAAGAAACAAATCACTTATAAAGGTAAATCAATTAGAATAACAGCACACTTCTAGATACAAAACTGAATGGCCAAGAGTGCTGGGAGTGAAGTGTTTCAGGCCAAAAAAGGAAACAATTTTCAGCCGGACTAATATATACTGCAAAGTTATCTTTCAACCTTGATGGAAACATAAGGTCTTTCTGCAACAAAAAGCACCTTAAAAAATTCATGTCCACCAAGCCAGCACTCCATAGAAGTCTCAAGGGTATCCTAGAAAGAAATAACGAAGCCAAACATTCCCAAAGATTTAATGAAATTAGTACATCACATGGGGTACAGGGGGGAAAAAAGGAAGCACCAACATGAATGTAATGTAATGATAGGAAAAGGCCAATTTGTACCTTTCAATAGCAGCTCACAATGTGTATGGTCTCAGCTCCCCAATCAAAACACCCAGTTTGTTTTTGTTTTTTTTTTTGTTTGTTTTTCTCCGGTACCGGGAACCGAACTCACGACCTTGCGCTTGCAAGGCAGGCACTTTGCCGCTGAGCTAAATCCCCAGCCCCAAAACACCCAGTTTGGATCAAGAAACAAAATCCAACAGTATGTTGTATACAAGAAACATGTAATTCAAAAAGAAATTCATAGACTAAAAATAAATGGATGGAAAAAATATTCCATGAAATAGGAACCCCAAAACAAGCAAAAGTAGCTATCCTATTTTCAGACAAAGTAGACTTCAAACCAAAATTGATCAGAAGAGGCAAAGAAGGTCAGTAAATATTGATTAAAGGAACAATTCAACAGGAAGAGACAACCATTATAAATATATATGCACTGAACACCAGTACATCCAAATTCATAAAACAATCACTACTGCACAAAGTCAAACTACCCTTTTGGCAAATGAAATGATCCTTCATATAGAAGACCTAAAAATTCCACCAAAGGGCTCCTAAAATTAATAAGCAAATTCAGTAAGGTAGCAGGATATGAAATGAACAGACACACACAAAAATAATATTCCTGTACACAGATAACCAACCCATCAAAAGAATTTAGGAAAACAAAACCACTCACCATAGCTTCAAGAAAAATTAAATATTTTGAAATTAACCTAAGGAGCTGAAAGATCTCTGTAAAGAAAACTATAGTACTCTGTAAGGGGCGATTAAGAAGTTTCTATGCTGAAAGAAACTGTCAATGAGTCTTTGGTTGACCAGTATTGCATGTCTATATCTGTTTTCATGAGAAGCCACTTTGAAGATATCAATATGTAATACAACCACCATTGTTAATTCCCTACCACTTTGTTTGTAACTCTGTATTGTCTGTATTGTGCTTGTGATATGTTGTAAAATGTTGTATGTCTGTTAATGTTTCCCTCCTTTTATCCTTAAAATAAAAAAAAAGAAGATATCAGAAAATAGAAAGGTATCCACTGTTGCTGCATAAGCAAAACTAATACCAAAATGGCCATACTTGCTAAACTGATTTATAGATAAAAAGCAACCCCAATCAAAATACTGATAGCATTCCTCACAGAACTAGAAGAAATAAATCCTAAAATTCATATGGGACCATTAGAGACCTGGAATAGCCCAAGCAATCTTGGAATATAAAAGCAAATCAGGAGCTATAACAATGCCAGATTTAAAGTTACATTACAAAGCTACAGTGTTAAAAACAGCTTGATACTGGCATAAAAACAGGCATGTGGATCAATGGAATAGAACAGATGGTGCAGAAACAATCCCAGGTGATTCAGTCATCTGATCTTTGACAGAGGGACCAAAAACATACACTGGATGAAAGATAGCCTCTTTAACAAATGATGCTGGGAAAACTGGCTATCCACATGCAGAAGACATTAAAAAATATACAAAAATTATAGTATATACTCCTATATCTCACCATGTACTAAATTAAAGTCAAAATGGATCAGAGGTCTAAATATTAAAACAGAAATCCTCTGCTGGAAAGTAAAATAGGTAATTCTCTTGAGGACACAGGCTTAGGCAAGAAATTTCTGAAGAGAACCCCAGTTGCACAAGAAATAACATCAAGAATCAACAAATGGCTTTGTATCAAAATGAAAAACTTCTGCACAGCAAAGAAAACAACCAACAGAGTAAAGAGACAACCTATAATGGGAAAGACTTTTGCCAGCTACTACTCCTAGGATAAAAGACTAATATTTAGAATATATAAAGGACACGAAAAGCTTACCCCCTCCAAAATAAAAGACCAAATTAAAAATAGAACGTTGAAATGAATAGATATTTCTTAAAAGAAGTACAAATGGCCAATAAATACTGTACACAAAAAACTTCAAAAATCTCTGGCCATTAGAGAAATGTAAATTACAATACTGAACCTCTACCTCACTCCAGAAAGAATGACTATCGTCAAGAAATCAAATAATAACAAATGCTGGTGAGGCTGCAGGGGAAAAAGAACCCTTCTTGCTGGTGGAAATGTAGTCTAGTGAAATTAGTATAGAGATTTTTCAAAAAAATCAAAGTAGCAACTCCACTTAACCCAGCTATTCCCTTTGTAGGGGTCTTCCCAAAAGAGTTAAAGACATAATATTACAGCGATGTATACATAGCTATATTTATAGCAGCACAACTCATAATAGATAAACCTTGAAAACAGCCCATATGTCTATCAACAAGTTAATGGATAAAGAAAATATATTTATACACAATAGACTACTTAGTTATAAAGATGGATAAATTTGAGTCATTTGTAGGAAAATGGATGTGCCTTCAGACAATAATGTAAGTATAATAGGCACCGAAGGTTAAATATTGCATGGTTTCTTTTATACGAGAAACCCAAAGTATAAATAAAGAGCAAAACAAAAGAGAGATAATAGGAAACAGGGAGGTAGTTCTTTTGCAAATGGGAAAGGGACCAAGAGAGGGAGGGAGGGCCCTGGAGGGAAGGGAAAGGGAAATAAAATGTTTTAAGATATGTTATGTGTATATACCAAGTTCCCACGTTGAATGTAATCATTATGCACTGCAAACATACAGTTAAAAAAGAGTGAAAAATACCCCCTCACAAAAGAATGCTCTTAATCATTACTGTAAAGGGCATAGTTTTGGTAAACATAGACTCCTAGGATTTGTACGCACTTCAGGTATTTAAGAGTAGCCAGTTGGACATGTGGTTCTTTATGTCTCTGTAAGATCTCTTAATTTTATTCTCAGCCTGAATGTGTTCCTCAGGCAGGTGACTCAAAGGAAATTTTCACCAGGGCTGTCTTCTCTCTGCCTCTCTCAAGTGAAGATGGGACCCCGGCCCGCCACAGTGGCACGAGACCCCTGGCTGATGCCTGGTGACATTCCTCTGCAGAAAGCCCTTACAGTCAGTCTGCCAGTCCCTTCTGAGCTCTCATGAGTCTTTTGCTGTCATGAAACTTCTGAGCAAACAGAAAGAGAAAATGCAGGGGGAAATATGTTGCCTCCCAAAACATAGACCCCTGGCAGAGGTACGTTCAACAGCAGAGTTCAACATCAAAGTTCAAGTTTCACCAGGTGTATGGGATCTAATTTAACAAACTGTTTTTGGATCCGTTTCCAATTTACATCTGTTTTTCCTGTTCACTTAAGTCTAAACGAATAATCATGTCAGTATCAGGCCATGTGTCTTCACTGCACTTTTGGTCTTGTGTTTTCTCTGCAGTTGTAACGCTGAGATTCACTGGTCTGAATTCACGTGTTTGGGGTGTGCAGGAGTCGAGAGAGGATCCCTTAGGAACGTCACCACCACCTTGGTCCTCAGGCTAATCATCTGGACAAAGGGATCAATGGACCCCAGAGTCCCTGCCCCCAACACAGAGCCAGTCACTGTTAATATTAACAGCGGACAGGGCACTGCTTTGCTTTACTCTGTGATATTAACAGACATTATTGAGCACCAGTGCTGGGAAAGATATTAAGAAGTACACAAAAATTACAGTAAATTGCTAAGGTACTTTAAAGAAAATATGACATTAACAAATTACCATACATTAAGACATACCATAATAATACAATAAGTAAAACAATAAACTTTTAAAATACACATCCACCATTGGGGTATTTGGATATTGGAAAGGGGTTAGAATTTAAAAGTACACATTGAAAGATAAAGCATTTCAGTCAGAGGAATCTTGGTTTTACAAAGTAGATTCCATAAACCTTGAGTGAGTGTTGCATGCTAAGAGCTCTTTCCCTACAAATTACAATTAAATGTTCTCTAATAAATATGAGATGTATTGCTGAGTTCGCTGGTTTGTTTCTCTTAGAGTCAAGGCTCTTTCTTGCCACTAGGTGGGAGTAAAAGCCAAGTTTTGATGTAGCTCGTTTAAAGATGAAGCGAGAGGTTCAGATTGTTTTTTAAAAATTGCCATTGGATTGGATATAAACTTTCACCTTAAGAACAGAAGAATAACGGGAGGAAGGAGAAAGGGGAAAGGAGGGAGGAAGGGAGGCAACTTAAACTTTTGAGTTATCACATATCTTTTAAATGACACAGACTGTCACTTTCAATACCGCTTCATCTTTAAACCGTCCGCAGTCTGAACACACGTGTGATAGATATGCGTCCCTTGGCTCCCTGGGGCAGGTGTTCCGTCTTGATAGCATTTCCCTGGAGGACACATGACCCTTCCACAGCATCGCCCTCCTGGTTGTGATTTCCACAGCTGGGCTCCTGTCACCTCCTGGTCTGCTAGGAACCTTCCTGCCATTCATCTCAGCCTCTGCAGGGCTTGGTCTTCAGGGCACGGCTTCCCCTTGGCCTTTCCACACTCTGACTTTCTCTGTCTCTTTAGCCATCCTATCTCAGGTCAACTGCAGAGGTGAAAGCAGAGGTCCCAGAATTGAGAATCTAAGCAAGGATGGTACTTTAGTCCTTCTTATCTTCCTATGAATTCCCATGGTCTCTCTCTCTCTCTCTCTCTCTCTCTCTCTCTCT
>NW_004955462.1:4788702-4791385 GCF_000276665.1 Chinchilla lanigera
CACACACACACACACACACACACACACACACACACACACACACACAGAGAGAGAGAAACCTGAAAAAGCAAGAAGAATTTGGGGGATGAACTTTGTGACAGGATCAAGGAAAAGTTGAACAAGTGTTCATTTTGAAAGACTAATTAGAAGTAAATTAAATTGACTTAAATTAAATAGTTTGACTTGAAAATGTGCTAGTTTCCCTAAAACCAGAAAAGAAATGCTCTGTATTTAGATATTTTCACTGTAAATTATGATAAAAGTTTTCATTTTTCAGGTTTAATTAATTTTATGTATCACAATTTCTATTATTAATATCTTATTCTTGCATGCCATATTTGTTACAGTTAGGTAAGCAATATTGATACATCATTATTAAATACCATTCTGTTTGATTTACTCAATTTTTATGGCTTTTTTCTTCCAGTAGATATCATGTTTAACTTAGTTACCAGGAGGGAGACATTAGTCATATAGTGCAGCTGGTACATTTAAAATTTTATGTTTGAAATGTCTAAAAAATTATATTTTAATTTTATTTTTTTACTGAGTTACTAAAGCAGAGCCAACCCACTTACTTCTTCAGCTGTTTTTAGTTTTCTATTTTAATTTTGAGGCAGGATCTCATTAAGTCATTAAGTTTCCTGGGCTGGGCTTGAATTTATCATCATTTGTCTCAGCCTCCAAAGGTGCTAGGATTACAGGTGTGAACCACTTCCTCTGGCTTTTTTTAAAGTCATATTTTATCATGCAAAATACTTAACATACATACAAATATGGGAAATATTTCATTTTTAAAATATTAAATTTGGGGGTATGTTTTATTTTTATATAAGAAAACATTTTCAAATTGTGCATGTTTGTCTATGTATGATTGTTTAGCTGTTTTTATGAAAGCACTTAGAGAGTCTCCAGCCATAAACTGGTGTTTTCTAACTTTTACCTGCACTGCTAAGTGTTCCTAAGTGTTTCAATCATATATTGCTTATTAATAGCTATTGGGTAATAGAATGGTTTATAGCTTTTAGGAACATAGAAAGACATTGTTTCTTTTGGCCAGTAAAATGGGAAACATTTACTACAGGGCTAATGTCTTCTACATTACTGATTCAAGTTTTACATTGTAAATGTGGCTTTTTACTCCAGAAAGAAGTTCATCATCTTCTCTATCTCAGAGAAGTGTCCAGTCACCCCGCTGCAGCCACCCTGCAGGTTCAATGGGCCTGACAGGCAGGCCACCCTGTGACGAGACGGTCCCCTCCAGTGGCATCAGTTACTATGCGAGGGAAATTGAGGCTGCTTCCTTAAGCAGAATCCTTAAGCAGGATCTTCACTTGAAACCTGGACCGTCCCCTGAGGCAACACTGAGTGCTTCAGAGCCACTTGACAGAAGCAGCACTGAGACAGTGGTCAGCCATATCATAGTGTGACCTAGAGGCGTAATTATACATCTGCCCAACTCTGTCCTAGATCTTCCTAAAATGTAAATACTGCACATTGGGAAAGATAACAGGGGAAAGAATCATTTAGATTTTAAGTTTGGAACATACTAAAGAATTAGGGACAGGCTTGGAGCAGCAGCAGTGTCTTCTTAACACTGGACACTAAACCGAGGGAAAGAAGAATAAATTTCTGTCATTAGAGTTTAGTTACTTATGTTTATTACCAGTTGTAGTAGTCATGTGGCTGAGCTATTTACTCCTTTTACTGAAAGAGAAATTTGAAAATTTAAATAAATCCTGCCAAGAATGCCTGCCAAACCTGGATTGACATGTCCAGAAAAGTCTGATAATGGGACAGTTCTTCCCTTGTGTAACCCATGCTTGTTTACCTGATGGCCTTACAATGTAACTTGAGGTGTTTAAACTCCTTTAGCAATCCATGATGTCACCCAACCCTCCAATCACAATGCACCAAATCTGCCTTTGTACCTCCCCACTTAGATGGAACCCTAACTGTGAATCTTCCAGGTGTGACACAGAGGGAAACTCTGTTGCTGTCTCTATGTGCCAGTGTTGGCTTCCACATTTCTCAGTTTCACATGCTCTTTTAAAGTGACTACACTGAGAAAATGTTTATAATAAAGAGTTTCCTTTCTATGTATCAGAACTCGCTATGACCGTTCACTGATACCATGGACTCACAGCCAAAAAGACTGAATGGAACGTTGTCAAGAAGCACTAAAACCTAGTAAGAATTTAGGGTTCAGTCCTGGTGACTGTTTATGTGAGTATGAAAAGATGAACTGTTCACAAACAAAACACTTGTTAACTCTTTGGAGAAACCCAGCTATATTTTTATTTCACAAAGGTAAGTTCCTTGTAGAATATACATACATTTTTTACCTACTGAAGAAAATTACTAAGAAAACACAAATACCCCACGTTTACATTTTTGTTCGCAAAGGACCTTCCTAACAATGACCTGAAAAACAAAGCAAGCACTCCACACTCACCCACTACTTTGGTTGTTTTTATTTGTTTTAATGGAGATTGAACCCCACCCCCCAATCGCAGCCTGGTGTATGCAGAACACACGCCGCCATTGAGCTCTACCTCCAGGCTAAAAGCAGGCCTTTTGAAGGTCAATGTTTCAAAATAAAAACTAGAAATCTCTGCATATCAGAAAAAGTTAAATAAAAGACATGTCAGATATTTACAACTTATACATGAGATGAAAATGT
>NW_004955462.1:4791485-4800722 GCF_000276665.1 Chinchilla lanigera
TTTTGTCTTTTTGAGACAGAGTCTCACTATGCAGTTCAGGCTGGCTTTGAGCTCACTTTGTAGCCCAGGCTGGCCTGGAACTCTCAATGATCCTTCTGCCTCAGACTCGAGTGCTGGGATTACAGGCATGTGCCACTACGCCTGACTAGAGTGTGTTCTTTCTAACTAAACAAAAACCAACATTCAGAGAACAAGCCAATAGCTTCTGTGCTAGGCAAGTGCTCTACCAGTGTATACTACCCCTAATCCTTAAACTTTAATTTAATTTGGTAAATTATTCTTTTGCCAATCTATAACTATAGAATCAAAATCTATTTACTGTCCCTCTTAAGAAATTTAAGTGAAAAGAGAAATACTATTTTTCATTGAAGGACCTAAGAGTGAAGTCATCTTTGTGTTATTGTAGTACAGCCCCCATGTTGTCAGACTGTGCAGCATCCAGGGATTCTAAGCTCTTTCTGTCCCTCCCAAAGAACTGGCTAGGACAACAGATGAGCAGGTAAACACAACTTGTGTTCAAAGTAAAGAAAGAAAAGGAAAGGGTGAAGAAAAATGAAGTAAAGGAAAAAAGGAAAGAGTGAAGAAAAGAGAAGAGCAAGAAGAGATATATCCTACAAGGAGGATATGTCCACAGAAAGAAGAGGAGAGCAAGACAGCGAGAGCACAGTGGCAGGGAAGTCAATGTCCACCATCTTTTGTATCCTCCTAGATGTGTTGGAAGTTGCTCTACTCACTTATCTTGGCTGTGACTAACAGATCACATTTGTTCCAGATTGGTTTATATCCTGTTTTCAGCTTCTGCTCTAGATCTTCATGATTGCAAAGTTACACCCTCTGCCAACCAGCCTTCCATGTCCTAATCTCTGGTCTTACTCATACTTGTGGTACTGCATGTATCAAAACATATGGTTAAGTTTCTTCTTTGGCAAGGTATTAAAATACTTTCTAAAGATTTTGGTGGTCTCAATAGATTACAGTGCTGCTACAGGCTGTAATAGGTTTGTGATTACATTTAAATGCTTAACTATTAAAGGTCCAAAATACTGAGCTGCTTTTCATCTTATACATCAGGAAAGATTTCATGCCTGATGTCAGTGAGTCAGTCCACTTCATCAGCCAGAAACCATGCAAATGTCTGGAATAGTTAGGTGAAGCAATGGGTGCACATTCTTTGCCTCAAGAGCAAGAAATTAGAGGAATCACCAGATCACGGTACTGAATACATACCAGTGGGAAACATTGCCTCTGTTATTAAACTGATGTTTTCACGACTTTTCTTTTTATTATTTGTGAAGCTTAGCATTTGAAGGTGTTGTAGTCAGGGTTTACAAGGGAATAGATTTAATATAAATAGATATAATATAAGACACATAATTTAAAGGATTATTGTATAACATTCACCCTAAAAGTGAAATAAAGGAGAGTTCAAATTGTCTGTCCATGTATTAGATACCCAAAGAATCCAGCTGAGGGCCTGATCTTACAGCAATGTCCTGTATGAGTCCAGCTGAAGATCTAGAGCCCATAGCAATGCTCTCCATGAGTCCAGCTGGAGGTCTAGAGTCTATGACAATGTCTAATGCAAGTCTGTATCAAGGATCTGCACTAGGAAGCCCCAAAGGTCAATGGTGGAAGATAAAAAATCTGTCCCATGAGGCTGAGGGATCTGCACTGGAGCCAAGGAGTGATGCTCAAGGTAAGGACCAGAGGTCCACTCAAAAGAATCTCAGCCATCTTCAGTGCCTCTCTGACCATGACAACAGCTGTGTTAATATCGGGAAAACCAGTACAACAAGCTTCCCCAGCAGATTAAATAGCACACTATCTTCCCCTTGAGTTCTCCTTTTATGCCGTTGGCAGCAATCCTCAATTAGGCCTTCCACACTCAGAAATGCATTGATTCAGTTTAGCTGGGTGTTACACGCTGATCCTTAGTTAATCCACCACAGAAGACAACATACTATAGAATTACCTTGGCTCTTCTCTGTTGGTTCTTTGTCAAAACAAGGTAAAATGACAGCAAAAAACAGATAGACGGTTCATCTTTCAATATAGCCAAGGCCTTAGTACTGATTATAACAAACCAAATATCAGAATTTATACTCAAGTGAAAGGACCAGAGGTCAGCCATGCGACTACCTCCATAACCATAGTTCAGGCAGCCATGACTCTTCTAAGTGATGCCTGTTATGTATTTGTGTCTAGATGTTCCCCTGAAGCCTCATGCAGTCTAGGAGTGGGCTTTTAAGAGGTGGCTGAATCTCGAGTTTGTGATTGGTTCGTGGTCCAATGCTGGGATTAAAGGTGAGTGCTACACCTGCCCTCAGGCAGGTAGTCTGCATACATTATAAGGAACAGACAAAAGCTTTCCTTTCTCTCTCTCTCTCTCTCTCTCTCATTGTTTTTGGTGTCTTGTGCTGCCATGAATGATTGCCCATCTACCATGAGGCTGCATTGGAGCCAGCAGATTATGGAATGAAACCTCTACAAACTGAGCTAAATAAACCTTTTTTCCTTTAACTTTGGGTGTCAGGTATTTTGTCTCAACAATGAAAAAGCAACTAAGACAGAATTTGGTACCAGAAGTGGGGTCATTGATGTGACCATACCTGGCCAGGTTCAGGAACCTTTGGGAATATCTTGTAGGAAGAGTTCAGAAGTATTTGGGGGTGCTGGCTGAAAAAGTATTACTGGAACACCTTAGGTTATACTTTATGGGAGATTATGGTCAGAGCTCAGAAGACCAGAAAACTGATAGAAATCCTACTGGTAAAGACTAGGTTTGGGAGGTTTCTTCTGGGAAGGACTGCATTGGTTGTTGGACTCCAGGTAATGTGTGTTTGGCTTTGAGGTAAGTTTGACTGCATTTTGCTCATGTCCAGAGAGTTTGCCTGAGACTAAGATGAAAGGTAGCAGCCTAAAGAATTTGTTCCTCAGAACTGGGTTTAGACTGCTCAGTGATCCAGACACTCAGCCCTTATAGTTAAACAAGAAAGCCTGGCTACAGACCTTGGCATCATCCACATGGCACTGGTTTTAGGTACATGCAGAATGGAAGAGTTGTAGGGTCAGGAAGGTTTCCACCCAGATTTCAGAAGGTCTAGGAGGCCAGGTAGTTTGCCACTGAGAGGGCAGTGTGTGGAGCTATGAGTATGAAAGTAAAGGTGCAGTGGAGACCCCAGAAGTTTAGAGTAGCCAGGAATGTAATCATGTGAGGAAAACTGCAAGAGGTGAGCAGAACAGGCCCAAGAGAGAAGTTATGGGAGCTATAACCACTGGAAGTGCTGTAGGGGTGGAGCCACCCAAGCCCTTTGGAGTTCACATCTTGCCACAGGGAACCACAAGACTTAATGTTTGCCCTGCTGGATTTGGGTTTGCGTTGGTCCCATTCCTTTGTATCCCCCATTTGTTGCTTTTGCTGTCTTCTTCCACCTTGAACTGTTGCTCCTCTGCCAAGTGCCACCCTGCATCAAAGCCAGCTGATTACGGACTGAAACTTCTGCAAACTGTGAGATAAATAAACCTTTTCCCCTTTAACTTGTGGGTGTTCGATATTTTGTCTCAGTAATGAGAAAAGTAACTAAGACAATGCCTCTGATTTTTTTCTTTTTTTGTTTTTTTTTTGGAGACAGTGTCATACTATGCAGTTCAGGCTGGTTTTGAACTCACTTTGTAGCTCAGGCTGGCCTCAAACTCACAAAATCCTCCTGTTTCAGCCTCCTGAGTGCTGATATTAGAGGCATACACCACCATGCCCAGCCTGCCTCTAATCTTTCTAAGGTTGACAGGATCTTCACATCTAAGGCAGTTTTCTTCAGAATGAAATTATATAATAACACACTCAACCAATGTGGTATTGAGTTGAGTGTCCTTAGCGGCTCTGAGATCTAAACATTTCAAGAATTAACTGGTCATAAAATGCATGAATTAATAGCTTCTGTATTTCATATTTTAAATTCTTTATAAGCTTACCTGACTGTACATAGAAAAGATTATCAAATCTAGCATATCTACATATTAAAAATAGGAAATTAATAGCTAACCCTAACCTTTAAATGTCAGCTGATTTTAGGGTTTTATTGATTGTCAGAAAAAACTAACAGTTGATGTTTTCATTGAAATGTTTCTCATAAACTTTGTGAATGAGGTGGTAGCTCAGATGCTGGAGGAGGAGTCTATGTTGCTAATGGCATTGCTCAGTGAGGGTGCTCAGCCAGGGCAGTCACTCATGCCTTACGTGCTATGATATCAAAAGGATTTCACCCTTTATGTCGTTTCTTTGCATATTGTGTGAGCTTCTGCTAAGTGAAGCTGCACTTTTTTCTCTGTTTTAGCTTAGTTTTTCACCCATCTATTCTGATTTTGGACTATTTACCTAAGTTGAATAATACAGGATTGTCAAGTCAAACAAACAAACAGAACAAATTGGTGTGAAGTGAGGGAGGACTGGAAAATAGAGAAAGGCACCACAGGGGGTTCAGGGGAAAGTAAGCATAAAGATAGAAGTTCTGGGAAATGAGATTTCTGTGAATAATGGAAGGAAACAAACATGTTTGGCAAATCTATATTTTGGCGTGTGTGTCCACTTTAATTTTGTACTTTGCTTTCCAAGAAAAATATAGCAAAATTGAGGTCCAAACAAAGGCAGAATCACTGCAGCTCAAATTTCAAAATGAAAGCAAAATTGCAGTTATGAGAGCAGAGTCAAAGGGAAGTGGGAGGAAAGGTTCTCAGGATGTGTCAGCTGTTGGTTGCCTGTTTGTCAGGATGTATGTTTTGGTTGCTATCTTCTGCATTCCTTCAAAACAGCATGGAAGTCATCATTCCCAATAGTTTAAGAGATAACTTTCAAACTCCCACCTCCTATAACCACTCCTATCCAAGTCCCCCATGAAGAAAAAGACAGTGGTGATTTTTAGGTACCATGACTTTTGGGATCCTAAATAGGTCTGTTACTGGTTGTAACTCAATGCAAAATCCTGGATTCAATCCTCAATAAGGCAAAAACCAACCACTGAGCACTGAATAGTTGTTGGGCATCCTTTATGTAGGATTGTGTGAATCTCTACGGGCCTTAGCTCTAATTTCCATAACTGGAGTTCATCTACCCTGGCCCTGCCATGTAGAAAGCTTTCCTTTGAAGAAAATTGCTGAGGTAAGTCAGAACTTTGTCAGAGTCAAGGATGCAATAGATGCCAAGCCCTGACCATGGAAGACACAGAATGGTGATGGAGCCAGGGACTAGGAACAGAAATTCCTGGAGGCAGTTGTACTGAAGGAGTACTGGGTTTACCCCAGGAGTATACTGAACAGACCCCTGCTGACCTAGAAGGAATGCTAGCAGTGGGACAGCTGTGATTGGAGAGGTCAGAATCCTATTGTAGGCTGGGGCCAGGGCTGGTGGCAGAGGATGTGATGGTAGCTATAAGAGTTTAGAACTATGCAAAGGGATGGATGAGGTGAAGAAAGAGAAGGTCTTGCCTGGCTACTATAAGTAGGATTCAGATAGGCTCCTTGTGTCCTGGGAATATTCCTGAGGTGGAGTTCTGCTATATGACAGGGACAGGGTGACTTCCACAGGTAGTGCTTGAATGATGAGATTCCCTCAGTTGCTGCCCTGTCTTTCTTATATTGGCAGAAACATCTGTGGAAGGGAAGGTTAACTGGCCTCTAGCTTTGCTGGAGGTGGCACCCTCTGTGGCACAGTGCATGGGACAAGTAGCATTTGAATTTGAGGAAGCTTTCAGGGTTCACTGCCATATTTCTGATCATTCTCTAGTCTCAAATACACATCTGATCTGGGCATGGTTGTGCACGCCTGTAATCCCAGCACTCAGGAGGCTGAGGCAGGAGGATCACTGCAAGTTCAGGACCAGCCTGGGCTACAAAGTGAGCTCAAAGCCAGCCTGAACTGCAGAGTGAGACCATGTCTCAAAAAGACCAAAAAAGTACACATCTGAATAGCTTTTGAGTTTGCGTCAGTCCATAGGACCTTCCAAAATGCCAGTAACACTTCTCTGCATGTTGTTTTAGGAGCTTGAACACAGGGCAGCCAAGCCGTTGTCTACCCATGCACTGGCAGGTATGCTGCTGGCGACTTCTGTAGGCTTCAGCTTTATAGGCAGAGACTGAATGTGAGGTGATAGCATGGAGCTGCTCTGGCACCTGTGCTCCTGTGTCCTCTGCATGCTCAAACCTGAATACAGACAGCACATACCCCACAGGTAAGCAGAGCAGACTTAATGGGCTCGTGGATGAACAGAAGCTGAGGTAAGAGTGGTGTCTATGATTTGCAGTCATCTCAAGTTTTTGAAGGGAATGTGCACTGAAACATCTGCTGTTAGGATTTTAAACTTGAGTCTCTGCTTGAAGAAGCCTGCAGGCCAAACCACCAGCCAAACTGAAATCTCCCTCACACAAAGAGAACCAGAGATCAGTTTCTAAAGGAGAGAGCAAGGGTCAGACTGCTGAGTGGGGAGAAGGGAGGCCAGGATGAGAGGCAGTGGTGGGAAGCCAGGCTGCAGGTGACAGGAAAAGGAGGGAGAGATGCAGGGCTATGGGCTCATGCTCCACCAGGACATTCTCTCATTTTGTGCTGTTTCAGTGCAAAGGCCCTGGGTTCAATCCCCAATAGGGTTTATCCAGCACAAAAAGCTTTGAAGACACAAACACACCTAGGTAGGGACGCTGAGCTGTTTCCCCAGGCAAAAGCTTTGGTTTGGTTTTGTAGTGTTTGCGATCAAACTCTGACCCTCATTCATACTAAGCAAGTTCTCTACCACTGAGCCACACTCAGCTCCAGATCACTGCATATCTATTTCATAGAATTCAATATAGTGTGCACAGAAACACATTTTAATTTTCTCCAAAATACTAATGGTTTAGGTAAATTTTAAACTATTTTTTTAAATCAAGGCATTTCCTTTATTTTAGGGGTACTGTTAAAGTATAGAGATATTCAGACCATGTATAATATTTGCATCCAAAAAGGGAAATAATGATTGTCTAGGTTTTGCCTTTGAATTTTACTAAACAACTTTATTGTGAGGTGTTATGGTTTGTGTCTGTGTGTCCCCCCAAAGCCTCATGTGGTCATGGGGCAGGCTATTAGAGTTTGATTGATTATGGGTGTGAGAGCTACACCCGCCCTGGGGTGGATAGTTTGCATATGTAAGGGAGAGGAAGAGGCTGCTTGCCGCCATTCCTCGCTTTTGTGCTTGTTGCTTTTGTTGTGTTCTGCCACCATGAGCTGTAGCTCTCTGCCATGTGCCACTCTGCCTTCTAACCTGCCAAGTATGGACTGAAACCTCCACAAACTGTAAGCAAAATAAACCTTTCCTTCCTTAATTTTGGGAGTCAAGTATTTTGTCCCAGTAAAGAGAGAAAAGTAACCAAGACATGAAGTAAGGGACTTCCTACTTCCAGGGTAAAATTCACTGTCTTCATATACTCACAGATGCATACCCATCACCACGGTAGGTTTTAGAACATTTTTATCACCCTGACATGAAACCCTGAATCCCTTAGTTGCCAACCCATTCTAGGAAACCACCAACCTGTTTTTTCTCCCTGTAATTTCCATGTTCTAGAGATATCATATAGAGTAACACAACATTTAGTGCTTTATGGCTGACTTCTGTCACTTAGCACAGTGTCTCTGGGTTCACGTGTGTTGTACAAGCATCTGTGATTCATTTCTTTCTGTTGTCCTGACCTTCCACTGGATCCTGTACCACTCATCCATTCACTAGTGCTGAAGCTTAGGTTGCTTCCACTTTGGGAATTGTTAGTAACACTGCAGTGCACATTCCTTTACAAGTCATTGTGAGCTCATTTATTTCCTTGCCCCTGGATTTTGTCCTTGAGTTAAGTGGGTTGTTTTCACTACCTCTCTGCCTTTTGCCTGCTTTCTTTTCTTTGGGTTTTCATTCATTTTACCTGGTGATCCAGATTGGGTCAGAACTTGCCCTCAGAAGAGTTCTCTGCTCTGACTCTCAAAGACTACTCTTCTCAGCAGTAATCTGAGCAGAACATTTTACCCTTAAGTTTTATACTGCATTTTTGTTTTGAGCACAATAGATTATCTTGTCTATGTATAAATTTATCTAAGGGGGAATAAATACCATCTGACATATGTCTTACCCATCCTGGAATACACTGAAAATAATTTTAAATAACTGTTATTATGCTACAAGTAAATACTTCATACTATAACAATAATTTGTTCCTTGAGATTTTTACATAAGGATTTTATTCTAAATATATTTTGAATAGCTATATATAAAATTGAAAGCCTTAGTCTAATAGAGAAAATTGTTCTTTAAAATTTTCTTACTAAGAGAAAAAAAATTGAGTTTTAGCTTCCTTCATTACGGAACCAGAGCTGGGATGTACAGATTTATAGGGCTTGACCACCTGAGAAGCTATGGCTGTAGCTTTTCTGATATGTCATACCACGTAACATAAATCTAATCAACAGACTGATTTATACTCTTGGCCCAGCACCAAGAGTTGCTACAAATGTGTTGCTCTGGGAACCCTGATTTCACCATACGGTCCAGTATTTTCTGGTCAGTGGCTTTATCCACCCTTCGGTGATCCCATCACTTACATACTCCTTAATCCAAGAGGTACTGTTTGCTTTGTCCTACATGGTCACTGCCCCTGGAGTAGAACTCAGAGAAAGCAAACTCTAGCTCCTTGCAAGTGGACGGAAATGCTGTTGTCCAGGGAAATTAGAAGATTTTTTATAAAACCTTAGGGATGTGTTCCAGGCCTCATGCTGCTCATGTGCTGCTACTTTCAGTGGTGCAAAGATTGATTCAGGGTTGCTTGTAGAGAAGAATTTTTCCTTTTGTAGGCCACCTGCCTCAAATGCCACGTGGCATTTTCTCCCCAGACAGAATGTTCTTCCGCTTTGTTTGAGACACTCTAGAAGAGGCCTCTTCCCTTGGGCCCCTTTCTCCACTGCCTCCCAGGCCATCCTGCAGAGCTGGTTCTGTTCAACCTGAAAATGAATCCGCTAGTTTGACCCTAAGTCACTGGCACAGAAGGCACAGCGAAAAACAAAACTATTTTATGTTACAGTTGATTCACCAGCAGCAAGGTCAAGACTCAGCTGATTGCAGACTTTCTTCCAAAGAACATAATCCTGGGCTGGGGATTTAGCTCAGTGGCAAAAGCGCCTGCCTGGCAAGCGCAAGGTCGTGAGTTCGGTTCCTGGTACCAGAGAAAAAA
>NW_004955462.1:4802772-4823413 GCF_000276665.1 Chinchilla lanigera
TTTCACAATGTTGGTTCTTCCTATCCATGAGCAAGGAATGTTTTTCCACTTATTGAAATCTTCTTCGATCTCTTTTTTCAGAGTACTGTAGTTTTCATTAAAGAGATCTTTGACTTCTTTTGTTAGATGGATTCCTAAATATTCAATTTCTTGGATGTTATTGTGAAAGGTATGGTTTCCTTAATTTCTCTCCACACTGAGACACTTTGGGAATGAAGGGGTGGCTTGAGGTGCCAGGACCAGACATAGCTGTGAAATACCGTCATGTGGCCCACAGTGCTGCCGGCCTTTAAGCGGAAATGGAGGACTGTGGTAGCACCTGAGGAACAGAAACCCCTGCTCTGCCAACTGGAAAATTGCAGAGCAATGAGGACATTCAGTCCAGCTGGAGTTAACGTGTCGAGGACGGACAAAGGTCCCGTATTTTACCTTACCTAACAAACCATCTTGCACGTTTGGCAGGCAGGTGAAAGCCCCTGGCACAGTGGGCAGCATGCCTGGAACGGGGAGCCGGCTCCATGTGCACGGTCACACGAGTGTCCCTCAGTCCTCGCGGCCCAGGGGCAGACGAGGCAGCTTCTGAGGTCACTGCTGGAATTCCACTGGTGTCAGCCCTCACCTGCCTCAGACAGGACCTCCCTCCCTGAGACCTCCCCGCACTCTGCAGAGGAGCTGCCCCAGTGGACTGGCTCACTGCTCTCTCATCCACCGGACGGCTGAGCGGGAGGAGGAGGTGGGCTCCTGCCAGGTCCCTGGGCCTCCGGGTGCTGCCCGCATCGCTTCCAGATGCCGAAGCAGCAGTGTGTCACCGTCGGGCTTCAGTGCAACGCAGCGGCGCTGTGTCCTCTGTGGAACGTGGCGACCTCCCAGCCCCACACCTTGACAGCTTTAGTCCTCCCCAAACCGTGGGGTCTTCTTCCGCTCCTCTTCCTCCACCCCACACATCCAATCCCTCAGGCAGTTCTGTGGAGACGCCTTCAATACCCTCCCAGGACCAGCCTCTTGTCACTGTGCTGTTGCCGCAGCCTGTCCGGGCCACCAGCATCTGCTCCCGGATGACTGCAGAGCCTCGCTGCAGTGTGCTGGTTTCTCTCCGCAGCACCAGCAGCTCACTCAGTCCTTTCTTAACCCTCGCTTCCCAAAAGGAGGGCCAAGAGTGCGCCACTGCATTGATTATAAAGATTATTTTGGGCACTTAACCAACATATGGTAGGTATTCTACAATGATCAACTTGAGCTGTATTATGGGCTTTTTTTCAGCCTAAGCAGCATGGTTACATCTGCCGCAGTGTGGTGCCTCGTTCCGGAGGCTCGTCACTGTTGGGTGGGCTCAGCAGTTTGGTGGTGGTCCTGCCCTTGCGAGGAACGTCCAGTGCCCTGGGTCTGCGGAAAATGACCTGGAACCCAGAGCTCAGGGGTAGGAGAGGTGGAATTCACTAAACAGTCTCCTTAAGTGTGCTAATTCCCTTCACGCCTTCTAATTGCGGGGAGACACAAATGCAACAGAGTAAAGCGCAGAGGAGGACCAGGCGCGCCCGACCCGGCGACCCTGCCCGGCTCTCCGCGAGGCCGACGCCCGAGCCAGGCCCTTCAGGGGCGCGCGCTCCGCCGGGGCTCCAGGGCGCCCGCCTCGCCCTGCGCTGTCGCCGCACGACCCGCCCGCACGCGGCTGACGGGCCCAGGAGGACAAAGCGAGCAGCGCCTGCGCCACTGGACTTGGCTCTGGCAGCAGGGCCGCGCGTGCGCATCCGCACCTCCTCAGTCCGCGCGCAGGACGTCCGCGCATGCTCACGGCGCTCCCGTGAGTTCCCCGATTGGCGACGCGGTCCCTTGGCGCCCCCTGGCGCACGGAACTGGATGGTGCAGGCCCGCCAGAGCTCCGTGTGAGTTCACAGTGCTTGATACATTTCGCATTTTCACAGTCTACCTCTCTGTGTCCTAATGTGATGGAAATTTTAAAAACTTAAAAATCAACTAGTAGTCTGTTACACTCACTCAGCCTTGCCTGACTACACCCAGCTACAAACCAGAGATAAACTAGCCCAGCTCAATTTCACCACACCCAGCTGCTCTGGCTGTACTTTCTGGCCCCCAAACACCCTGTTTGCTAACTCGTTTCAAGGACTTTCTGCTCAGCGAGGAACAAAAACTGATGCTACCCAATAAAAATTCACCAGGCTTTTAAGGTTTTGTATCTCCCGCTTGCAAAACCTATATAAACTAAGCCCAAAGCTGTCCTGGGCCATAATTTGGGAGCGACCCCATCAGCCCCTCAATCAGCGCCCCCCTCGCAGTAAAATTGGCTGCCTCTCAATTCCTTAGTGCAGAGCGTTTTCCATTCGGTTCGGCACTGGGTTCTGTAACACCATCACCTACCTTACGTCTTGCTCTTTATTTATATTTTGGGTCTGTCATATAAGAACAACTGCGAGATGTTTAACATTCTGTGCCTCACTTATTTCCATGGGGATTCGGAGAGAGGGCAGGGCGGGAGGGTTCTGGGGTAAAAAGATGGAGACGCGATGCAGTGCCCACAGTGAGTATAATCACCACGCACTGCAAGCACGAGCTAACAGAAAAGAGACCCAAAAAACAAAGACACACTTCTCTCTGGCTGCAGGAGCATGCTGTGCCCACTGTGAAGCTTTTCCCGTGCTTGCAGAGTGACTCCAAGGCCCGCTTACGCCGTGGAGACCCAGCTCACCTGCCTTGACCCGTGGCCGTGCTCCGGGCTCCAGCACCGCTGACCGTACCTGCTCTGTGGTCCTGGCGTTGTGGGTAAGGAGGAAAAGTCCTCGCTCCTGGACAGCAGTGCCACAGAGTGAGCGGCGGCCTTCTGGCGGTTTGGACAGAGGCGGGCATAGTCCTCACTAAGTCCTGCTGGGAGTAAACAGTAGTGCTGGGCTGACTTCTTCAAACCTTCCATGAGTTTGGTATTTTTCAGAAGCAGCTGTCACGGGCATCCCCGAGCGGCGCCGAGCTGTGTGAGGAGGAAGGACGCGCCCAGGCCGAATGCCAAGCGTGGAAGCTTAGACACGCGCGGACCACTCGCGCCCCTCCACAAGGAGGCCTCCCTGGGTGCAGACTGCTGTGCAAACCTGAGGCCTGGGGCTGGACTCCGCGGACCACGCCAAGGGTGGCATCTGGCCTTCATGGACATCAGTAATTTCCCCCAGTGTAGAAGCTCAGGGGGCCCGACTGTAACAGAGTACAAACTAAATACAGCGCACTTCACACAGCATGAAACGAAATCCTGTGGATGTGCGGCCAGTGCCTTCCTTTATGACCACCACGGGGAGGGTCTGCGGGAAGAGGAGGGCAGAGGTGTCCTCCTCCTGGTGGCTGCCCAGGCGTCCCTGCAGAGGTGGGGTCGGTTCTGGAGGTGGCACCAACCCTGTCCCAGGAGTGTTTTCCCTTCGCCTGGGTCCAGTCAAGGAGGAGCAGCTCCGCTCCTTCCTGTGTGTCCTGGACACACTGCTTAGGCTCTCACTGTCACTCCTCAGTAGCAGCAAAACAAACAAATGCAACAGTAGGTATTACTTTTCTACTTTTACACTTAGTGGGGAATACTAGCTCCTGACCAAAGGAATCAAGCCCAAACCCAAGTGGAAGATAACAATAGGTTAAGTGTCCCTTGTTGTCTTTCCCTGTGCAGGTGGAGGAGGTGAGTGGGTGGGTGTGAGACAGGAGAATGAGCAGAGCCTGAGCCCACTGGTAGGGCTCAAGACTGAAGAATCACTGCCTTTCCTAAAGTTGATCTCTCTGGCCACTTCACCAATTCTTTGGACAGACATACATTCTGCAAAAGCAAATGTTTAAGCATTTTTGTAACTCTTTCAACAGGGTGACATGATGGTGCACACCTGTAGTCTTAGCTACTTTGGAAGTTAAAGCAGAAGGATTACTTGTACCCAGGAGTTGCAGCCCAGATTGAGCAATACATCAAGACTTCGTCTCAAAAGAAAACAAATTTTTTTTTCTATAATTTTTTTGCAATATAAGACACACCACTCAGAGACAAAGGCAGGGAATAGTCCTTTTCATATAGCTTCTCCTCCTGGTCTGCACTGGTTCCCTCCAGACCTTCAGACCCTGTGGTTACAACCTCTGTGATGTATGATCCCTGTGAGATATCTTGAAGTTAATTCACATTACACTGTTGCTTTAACCAATACATAGTGAGCTTTGCCTATTCTGATTAGTTTTGGCTTAAAGTCTGTGTTCTCTTAAAATAGGATAAGTACTCCTGATTGTTTTGGGGTTCCTATTTCATAGAATGTTGTTTTCCATCATTTGATTTTTAGTCTATGAATTTCTTTTTGAAATTATGTTTCATGAATTTCTTTATGGCATTATGTTTCTTGTATACAACATGCCATTTGCTTATGTTTCTTGATCCATTCTACCTATCTATGTCTTTTCACTGGGAATTGAGGCCATTCATATTGAGAGTTACTAGTGAAAGGTATTGATTTATTGCTGTTATTGCATTATTTTCTGTAGGGAGCAGCTGAAACTGGAAATTGATTACACCTGTGGGGGTGAGGTAAGGCCAGTCTGTTGCTTCAATCTAGAGAACACCAAGCCCAAGACGGCCTGATCAATTAGTTGCTAGGCAAACCTGTGTCACCCGACACCAATTATCAAATGTATAAATAAATGCCCTTACAGTGGTTGAGCAGTTTCCTTTCCTCCCACCTGGAGGTTTGGGCTCCACCTGACCTCAGCTATTATCTCTTATCTTTACTTTTCCTATCCTCTTGCCACCTTGCCCCAGGAACTTCCAGTGCCGTACAGGATGCAGCAGTTTTCTTCTTGCTGATTTGTTTTCTTCCCTCTTAACTGCTCATCCTGCCTGGTGTATTCATTCTATTAGACCTTTTGGTTTTATTGTATTAGCCTTTTTGACATTGTTGGCTTCACTGTCTTTTTTTAGGATATCCTTGAGATATTTTTTGAGTGTTTGTTTGTTATAAATTTCTTAAGGTGTTCTTTTTCATGAAAAAATCTTATTTCTCTATCAATTTTCACAGATAGTTTTGCAGGATATAATAGTCTAGGTTGGAAATTTTGTTTTAAGACTTGAAACACTCCACTCCAAGCTATTCTGGCATTTAATATTTGCGTTGAGAAGTCTGCTGTAGTTCTAATGGGTTTACCTTTGTAAGTGATTTGTTGCCTTTCTTTAATAGCTTTTAAGGGTCAGTCCTTGTATTAGACTTCTAGAATTTTGACTATGATGTGCTGTGGAGAGGTTCCCTTCTGATCATGGCTATTTGGGGTTCTCTATTCATCACTTATCTGTAAATTAAATATTTTCCCCATATTTGGAAAGTTTTCTGCTATTATTTCTGTAAACTTGTTTTTAAAATACTATTTGGGCTATTTTCTGAATTTTTTTGCTAATTCCAGTTAATCTTAGATTAGTCTTGAGTCAACTAGTAGGTGTTAGATCCAGTTTTCATATTCTCTTATTTTCCAAGGTATCTCTGAATAACTGGTTACCAACATCAGCCCTATTTTCTGATTTTGACACTCTGTCTTCACAGCAAGTGCTTCAGCTGGCTATATTTTCAATAGAATTTGTATCCCTGAATTTCTCTTTGGTATGTTTTCATGGACTCTAATTCTTTGCCAAAGTGGTCATTCATGTTTTTTATCATTTTGTCTAGCTCAGCTAGGTTTTTATTAGTGTCTTCTGTAAACTTTCTGATTGTTTTGCTTACTATGTCCATTAGATGCTTAGTTATATCTTACTTGAGCTTGCTGGCCACCTTGTGAAAGACCGCCACATCCCCTTCACCAGATCCAAGTATGATTGTGTTTACTTATGAGCAGTGCAGGCTGGTTTTTTTTCTTTTTTTTTGTCTTTTTGAGACAGGGCCTCAATATGCAGATCAGGCTGGCCTTGAGCTCACCTTGTAGCCCACGCTGGTCTCAAACTTGCAGCGATCCTCCTGCCTCAGTCTCCTGAGTGCTGGGATTACAGGCGTGTATCACCATACCCAATTTGAGCAGGGCAGTTTGTGTAGAGGTGTCTTCCCTAAATTGGCTTTCAGTTTAATTAGTGAGTCTGGCTGAGGTTGTATACACATCTTCATGCAAATAGGCAGCTAATGACAGGCTAGCATGGTTTATCAATGGGTATCGTTGAGCTCAGACAGATGAGATGTGATAGTTTAGGGCTAAGATATGCAATGTCTCCACTGAGGCCTGCATTACTGCAGAGAAAAACTCCTTCCCAGAATTAGCTATGAAGCAGGTTATTCCTTAACTATAACTTAAACCTGGAAGTTCCTGTCTCTGCAGCAAGAGTGCTTTGTTGCATCTCTTACAAGCCTTGCCAGCCTTGCCCCTTGTCCAGCATATAGAGTTGCAATTCCTTCACCATTTTCCTCCATCAAGGTTTTTGGTGCCTCATGGTCTTTTGTTCCCTGAGAACAAATGATCATCCAGGATACTTGCTGCACCCCTATTTTTCCTCTTGCTCTTTCTTCCTACCATGCACCATAACTCTTAGCAGGAAACTGGAGACTCACTGCAGTAGTCCCTGATAACTGACACATAGAAAGGGTTTCTGATAATACCTTTTTGATCTGCATTTTTATCTTGTCTGTTACTTTCATTAATACTTCTGTGTAGCATTTGATCCTCCCCCCCAATGCCATGTGAGTCAGCTTTGGGGAAGTTGTGGTTTTGGAGACATTTTGTTGCCATTTCATCTAATGTTTTCATTGCTTTGATGTGTGTGTGTGTGTGTGTGTGTGTGTGTGTGTGTGTGTATGTAGTGATGTTTGTGGGTTCATCATAGTGGAAGACTTTATTACTAGTATGGAGATCTCTTCAGCTAGTGTCTGTTTTTCACTGATGTACTCTGGGTGTGGCTGATCCGTGCCTCTGTCCCATGATCCAACCACCTCTATTTATCTGGGAAGGGAGGGTGGAGTGTAACCTTCCCAGCATGCAGTTCTTCAGGAATGAGCCCCAGTACTGTTAATGACACAAAGGCTACCCAGATATTGTAATATAGACAAAACAAATTATTACTAATGACTATGCCATCTTGGCAATGCAATAATTTTAGCAACAGTGTTAGCATCAAAGACAAACTAGATATTGATATACCCCTAGAACCAGTGTTGTATCTCCCTAAACCATATAAAATGGACTATAGTTATAGCATAAACACTAAGACAAAAAATGCTGACATAAAGTACATATCTACTAATACAGTAGCTATATCTCCACTGACAATAGAGCAGTATTCAATAGCAGTAGCAGAATTAACTGTCTAAATATTCATAAAGTTTAATGGTTATAACAGTAACAATAAAGAGGGTGGGGAACAACACAATTAAAAAGTAGGATTTCAGTACTTCATAGAAGATAAGAAGAAAGAGAGAAAAATGAGTTAAAAAATTGTACTGGCTGGGTGTGGTGGTACACATCTGTAATCCCAGCACTCAGGAGGCTGAGGCAGGAGAACCATTCTGAGTTTGAGGCCAGCCTGGACTGCAAAGTGAGCTCAAGGTCAGTCTGAACTGCATAGTGAGATCCTGTCTCAAGACAAAAAAATAAAAGAATTGTACTGGAGAGTTAAAGGAAATTAATAGTATTAGATAAAAGTAACAGAAAAGAGTAAACAAGGAAAAAGAAAAGCCAGAGCAAAATAAAAGAAAACAAAAATAAGAAGAGAAAAATATTAAAAGGAAAAGAGAGACAGAGAAAAAACCTTAACCCCCAACCCCAAACCAAAACCAAAGATGAAAAAAAATTGAGTTAAAAAAAAAGACAACCAAAATATCCCTTTATCTTTTGACTTTTTTTTTTTTTTTTTTTTTAAGGATTTGGATTCTTGGAATCCAACAAGTCACAGTTTTCTCTGCCTAGCTTTATGGACCGTGGAAGTGTGAGGTGTCCCCTCCCCAGCTCCATAGTTCCCTCTGCCCATTCACCCAGATTGTGGCAGCTGTGCAGTTCAAGGTGTGACCTTGCTCATGTTGATAGGTAGGGAAACTACTAGCCTCTGCTGGAATTTGTCCGTGGGATGAGGGTTAAGCACATGGCTGGACTTGGTACCAGCACTTTCAGCTCTAGCCACTTCTGAAAGCCACACTTGCTGGGCCTGGTTTCTCACCATGGAAGCCAGGGCTTCTCTCCTTTCCAGCCTTTCTTTAAACATTTTAGGGTGTTTATGTCTAGCCTGAACCCTCTCTACAGCTGTCTCTCATGGCCATCTTTCACCCAGTCACAGTGGGATGGTAGCACTGGAAATACTGAAGTGGAATTGTTCTATAGTTTTTCTCTGGCTCAATGTGAAGAAACCCTTCCCAAAATGGAGCCTGATTAAATACTCTTTGGCAATATGGGTATTGCACTGGATTTCTCCAATTCTGTTCTGCCACAAAAGAGTAAAACCCCATGCTGTTTTTGTAGTTTATAATAGTTAGTGGCTTCTTCTGCTGGCCAGGTCCATTATTTCTCCCTGGATCAGCTGACTCCCTGGGGTTACCTTCTCTCCAGAGTCATCATTGGCCTCATCCACTGTCAGGTCGGTTGCTCTGCTGTTCCATTATACAGGGGAAACAAAACATAAAACAGGCTTGGGTGGTCGTGGCTAGGGTGCCAGTGAATGTGTTTCAATGAAGAATAAACTCATGACAGGTGTTATGGTTTGTATATTAAATATCCCCCAAAGACTCATGTGTTACAGACCAAGCTTCATCTTCAGAGTGGTATTACTGGGAGGTGGTAGGACCTTTTGAGAAGGTAGGACCTTTAGGTCACTGGGGGTGGGTGTGCCTTTGAAGGAGATTATGGGACTGAAACTCCCTCCTCCCTCCTTCCCTATTTCCCTCTTTCTCTCTTTCTTTTTTTCTCTCTCATTTTCACTTTGTGACCTTAAAGTGTGTGATTTCCCTCCCTTTATGCTTCCTACCGTAATGTGCTGTGTCACTACTGGCCAAAAGTCAATGGCCATATCCAATCATAGACCAGAACCTCTATAATTATAAGCCAAAAGAGTTACATATGTAATTTATATAAAATTATTTTTTCTGATACTAGGGATTAAAACCTGGATCTTGATGCTGAGTTTTAGCCCAAGTTATGTTCTTCTTTTCTTTCTTCCAATTTTTTTCTTTCTTATAGACTTTTTTTTTTTTTAACCACAGATGCAGTAGTGGTATCACTGACTAAGTAAAAGCAACAAGACCTATCTCTTAAAGAAGTCTTAGCATTTACTTGAAAAGCTGAGAGTGATTTTAAGGAACACATCCCCATAGAGAGGATAAAACAGAGACATGGAAGGTGCATTTATATATTGCACTGGGAAGAATGCTTTCCATTTATGTAGGTTGGGTGTATTCCTAAATTACTTTTTCTCACTTGAGTTTCCAATACGATAGTTGGTAATATACTGACTTTGGTCTTTCATACTGTGAGACCTATGTTCAAATTCTGAGCAGAAAATTTATTAGTTCTGTGGCTTGGGTGAAACAGTCATCTTTGTGAACCCAAGAGTTCCCCTCTGTTTTAATTGATTTGTGCATGGAAATATCAAAATAAAATTGTGAAATTTGAGGTACAAGGACATAGTGTATTTGTTTTTAAAAGATGAACTTCTTGTTGCAGTTGACATCAGAGAGGGCGGGAATGAAAAATGTCCCCTCCAAAGAGGTCTTGAACTTGAATAATCAGAAACTTTCACCAAATGGAGGATGTCAACACTTTCAATTATGAGTAACATAACTTGGGGGCTCATTCTTTGCTGTTTAAAAAATGCTGTAATTTACCACTTGGCCTCGATGGGTTGAAATTCATTTACAATGTTTATGTTTTTTTAAAACAGATTGTTAACTTTTTGTTCCTCTATTCCCAGAAGCTAAAACTGACTATGGGCACAGGAACTATCCATGGATTTACTGTGCTCTCCCAGCCCTCCATAGGTAGGTGGGGAGACAGCAAGAAGGTAGCAGGCTCTGGACAGCTGAGTGGAAAGTATCACATTTTCCTAGTGCAGTTTCAAGTTGATTTGCCAAAAGCTCATAAGAAAGAAAAAGTTATTTTCTATGTTGCTTTATAAATATGCTTAGTCCTCTCTTGCTTTGCTAATGTCCTGGCCTGAGCTAAAATACCATAATAAACAAGGAACACATGTAAGGACTCCATATTCTCCAGAAGAATAGCAGCCTTTGTGGCAGAGGTCAGCAGACAAACTGCAAAGTGGGCCAGGGAGAAATACCATTCTAGGAGTTAACTTTGCAGGCCCAGATTTCTCTCTCATGTCCTTCTGGGTCTTGGGTTTGGTTTTTTCACTGTTCTGTGAACACCTGTGAACTTGTAGCACTTGGACCGCAAAATTACTGAGATTTGTTTTTGAAAAAAGAAAAAAGTATAGCTAGAAGAATGAGCAAATGGATTCAGCACACAACTTAAACAATATAGGAAGTAAATAAAAAGGAAGTGATACACAGTGAGCAGGATCAATGGCCTAGAGGTTTCATTAAGTTGAACAAAGGTTAGGTAATGACAAGAACCCAAAGGACTGCAGTTATGCCAGGACACTGGGTATTTCCCTCTAACCTGTCCTAAATAGATGCACTTAATTTCGACAAGGTCTAGGGTGGCAAGGCAGCAGGTGACTGACATGAAGTGAAGGACTTTGGTCAACAAAGGTTAAATACCCAAGAATTTAGTCCTGAAGCTTTGTTATATGTCCACCATATATGGTTATATGTATTTTAGGACCTGGTCACCAATGAAGCAGTGTTCAGAGGTGGAGCTTTTGGGAAGTGATTGGATCATTAGGAGTTTAACTTCAACAGGTGATTAATTCACTGATGAGTTCATAGTTCAATGGGCTTATTAGCAGAGGTGGGCCTAACTGGACGAAACAGGTCACTGAAGGATATATGTTATCCCTGGCACCTTCACCTTCAATGCAGGATCTCTCTCTCTCTCTTTCTCTCTCTCTCTCTCTCTCTCTCTCTCTCTCTCTCTCTCTCTCTCTCTCTCTCTCTGAAAAGAATAGTATTTGGCATACAGGCCAGGAAGCCTAAGGTCAGGTGGCTGCCTCTGGGGAGGGCCTTCCTGCTGCACTGTAATGTGGGGTACAACATCACATGGAGAAAGCAAGAATTCAAGAGAGGGCTGAACCTGCCTGTGTATCAGAACCAGCCCCACTGGAACAGCCTCAATCTATGCATGACAGGAAGAGTCCTTCTGAACTAATCCCTGTTGAAGGCCCCATCTCTCAACACTGTTACCTTGAAGATAACGTTTCCAGCACATGAACCTGTGAGCTCCACTCAAACCACAGCATTCTCTGTCTTATCTGGGAGCCTAGGTGAGAATGTTATGACAAACAATAACTAATATGTTATGTACATTTTGGGAACTTCATACACATAATTCATTAAGTTTTAATATGTTGTTATATCTTTTAGGTATTATTACGTTGAGACTGATGAGAAAGGAAGTAATTTATATGCAATAAGTCTCAGCTTTTATACCCTTCATCTAAACTGGCCTCTCTTCTGTGTATTACTAATTTTGATTCCACTGTCCCTATTAGACTGAACTTCATGCCCTTTGATTGTTGATGTTTCCTAGATGTACCACTTGCCACTGAGTTCCTTATTCTATTACTAGTTTTGAATGGATAACACCGCAGAATATACTCATCTCATACATTATTAACTATTAGTGACTAAATATGATTTCATTCTAAATCAATTCTAAATGTGGTTTGAAACTCAGTCCTTATGAGCCATGCCATGTTTAGCCATTGATTCTAGACGAGCAACTTTTTAGGCAATCAAGATATGGTCCCTTGCTTCCAGTATAACAAGCAGGAGACAGGACTGAAACAAAGTGTGACAAGTTGTAACTCTATGAAATGTCAGAATCACAGGTCCTGAAACTTGGAAGAGCATCAGCATCATCTGGACCAAATAAGTTCTGCATGCAAATAGAACAAGGCTTTTCCTTTTCCATGTGTCTGGGGAATTTCGAGAAATGCCAGTCTTCACTGACATGAATTCGTAAGTTTTGGCAGCAAGTAAGCTAGCGTTCCTGCCAGGGAATGTTGCTTTCCCCCTTTCCATTTGGCTGCCTGTGCGGTGGATGGAGTGCTGCTCCTCAGAGGGCAGACGGGTGTAACCTACAGGAGGCTCAGAGCACACAGAGCTTGGGCCTGTCAGAGTCCTGGTACCACCCTGAGAAAGACAGCCACTCAAGGGGAAGACATAGGAGCTTTCAGTGAGCACAATTTGAGGGAACTAAGTATAATCACAAGCTCCAGGACACACTAATCATTAGAATTGGATTTTTTTGCATAATAATGGAATGCCTAAATAATTAGATATCATGGTTTTGCCTTTGTCTCTATGGTTTTACTTTCTTCCCATAAACATTTTCCCTTTATATCTTCAACACATGATTGAGTAAACCCTCTTTCAATCTTGAACAGTTAATTTATTGGTGTGTGACAGAACAACCCTCTTAGTGCCCAGGACTGAGCTGTATTAGTTGATTAGCCAACTTCATCAGATACATGTAAGTAAAGCATTTTTTTCTGCTTGTACTTGAGAGTGAACCCAGGGCCTTTGCATTGAGCTGCATCCTTGGCCATTCTTTATTTTGAGACAAGGTCTTGCTAAGTTGCCCAGGTGGGACACAAATTTGTGATTCTCCTGCCTCAGTTCCCCAGCAGAGGCATATGCCACCATGCTGAACTAGTACAGATTTTAAATGAAAAATTCTATGGAACCAGATTCTGAAGTTGAGCAGAAACATTTCAGCATGGGATGTTCTGCACATCCCATGTAATCCCATTAAATATATCTAAACACTCTGCTTTTACCAAACAGCAGAAGTTATGTACAAACTCATGTACGTTCATATGAAGCAAAATTTTAAAACATGTTAAATGCTAAAGCATTCTTGGATTTTTAGGCTCATTTGAAAATATTCTTAGTGATTTTTAAGGTGAATTTCCACTTGTTTACTGTTTCTGGAGATTGGAAATTCCAAAATCTGAGGGTAGTCAGGTTTTATCTACTAAGAGCCCTGTTTCCTTCTCTAAAATGGTACCTCAAGTGCCTCTGGGAGGGAGGAATGCTGTTCCCCACAAGGCAAAAGGGTGTAAATGCAAGAAGAGAGAACTCACTTCTGAAAGTTCTCTGTTAAAAAGCCTTAAACTTACCCAAAAGGCTATCCCCACATACCTTGAACACCAAATGCCATCACTACCTTCAATAGGTAAAACTCTTGAAGTCACAGGTAAAAGGAATTAAATTTCAGCATGAGTTTTTGAATGGGACAAATATTCACTCCAAAGCACTGATAAAGTAGTTATTGTAAATATTACGATAAATAATACCAGTCCTACCTCAGCTCTTTCAAAAATAGAGAATGAAGGAATATTTGTTAACTTTTTTGAGGGGGGCTAGTGTTATCTAATAAATCCTAGCAAAATTTTGGGTGGAATAGACATGCTTATGTTAATACTTTTATGATATGATGAATTTGATAAAAGTTCCAAAAACACACTTGGAGGAAAGACAGCCTCTTTAATAAAAGCTGTCAGGGAAACTGAGTACCTACATGGAGAAGATTAACTCTAGACCACTATCTCTCTCTGTCTACTAAACTAAAATCAATATGGATCAAAGAACTAAATGTTAAAATAGAAACACTGAACCTGCTGGAAGAATAGGCAAAACTCCTGCATAGGAAATAGTACTGAGAATCAACAAATGGGATCATATCAGATTGTAAAGTTTCTGCACAGTCGAAAAGAAAAAAAGCAAATAGCAGAATGAAAATACAACCAAGAGAATGGGATAATTTTTTGCCAAATATTCCTCAGATAAAGGGTGCATATCTAGAATATAAAGAACTCAAAAAATTCGCCAATTTAGAATAAAAGACCCAATCAAAAATTGGGCGAGTGAAATGAATAGACACTTTAGAGAAGAAGTAAAAATGGGCAATAAATACATGAAGAAATGCTCAACATTGCTGGCCATTTGAGAAATGCAAATTAAAACAACACTGAGATTCTATCTCACCCCTGAAAGAATGGTCACCACCAAGAAATCACATAGTAAATTCTGGTGAGGTTGTGAGGGAAAAGGAACACTTCTATATTATTGGTGAGAGTAGAAAGAAGTACAACCACTATGAAAAGCAGTATAGAGACTGCTAAACAGACTAAAAGTAGAAATTCTATTGACCAAGGTATTCCCCTCTGGATCTCTTCTGAAAGAGTGAAAGATGTCGTAGTACTGTGATACATGAACACCCATGTTTATAGCAGCACAAATTATAATAGTTAAATCATGGAAATGTCCATCAACAAATGAATGGATAAAGAAGATGTGGTATTTACACACAATGGACACTATTTTGCTATAAAAACTATGAACTTGAGTCATTCATAGGAAAAGGATTCACCTTGAGATGATAACATTAAACAAATTAAGTTAGACACAGAAGGTTAAATATCACATGGTGTCTCTTACATGCAAAACCCAATTCATAAATATGGAATAAAGTGAAAAATAGATAATAATTTGGGATGTAGCTCTTTCTATAATGGGAAAGGGTTCAAGAGATGGAAGGAATAGTAATGCGGTGGGGAGGGAAGGGAAGGAAGAGATGAAAAAAGTAATTAAGATGGCTTTTTATATGGACCAAATCCACATAAGAGATGTAGTCATTATGCACTGTAAATGTGTACTAATAAAAGTATTTATATGATGGACATATGAAGAAGAGTCATAATGATTTTGAAATAGATGAACATGGTTGAAAAACTCATATTATCTGTTTTGAAAGCTTATTGGAAAGTTTCAACAGTTAAAATGGAGATGGGACATCCAGATAGCTTGATAGCTCGATAGAATGGTATAATCAGTACAAGGAGTACAGAAATAAACTCATATTTATACGAACAATATATTTTTGAGACATTTCTTGATAGTTCAATTGGGAGGTAACATGTTTTTAATGAAATGATGCTGGAACTGCTGTGTATGTGTAGATATAAATGAAGATTGACTCATATCTCACCCTATTCAGAAAAAAATAGATAAAAGTTGACAGACCTGAGGTTGAGTGCTATCACAGTTCTTGAAGAATATATAACAAAATATTATCATGGCTTTGGTTAGTCAAAGAATTCTTAAAATGAACCACAAAAAGGACAACAACGGAAAATAAAGTTCACTAAACCAAAAAGTTTTGGCTTTATGAATTCCACAGTTACAAAACAGAAACCTCAAGCTACCAATGAGGAAAAAGTATTTATGAAATATTTATTTATCTGACTGTGGTTTTGTATTCAAATACAAAAAGAACATATAAAGTTGAGAATGTGAAGAGAAGCGGTGCAATAAATATGACCAAAATTTTGCAATAGACATTTAAAGGGTAAAATGATACACCCACTTGGAAATTGATACAAAGATATTGTTTAACATTAACTATACAGTTTTACAATTCAAAATCTCAGTCCTAAATATTCATCTGTGGTGGATTAACTAATGGTCAATTTGTAGCACCCAGCCAAACTGAATCAGCTTGGTTTTGGGTGTGGAAGGACCACCTGAGGATTGTTACCAACAGCATGAAAAGAGAACTGGATGGGAAGATGATGCGCCGTTGATTCCCCTGGAAAAGTTTGTCACACTGGTTTCCTGGCATGGACTCAACTTTTCTCACCCTCAGAGGATATGGATTTTTGTGTCACTGAGGATGGTTGTGGTTCTCTTTTTTATTCATTCCTCAATTGATGGGCATTTGGGTTGTTTCCAAGATTTAGCTATAACAAATTGTGCTGCTATAAACATAGGTGCACATATATTGCTGTGGTATGATGTTTTTAATTTTTCAGGGCATAGCTATGACTGCTTTTTTCTGGGTTCCTGTTATGCAGAGTATTGTTTTCCATCCTTTAGTTTTCAGTCTATTCATATCCTTTTAACTTAATGTGTTTCTTGTATACAGTATATAGTTGGATTTTGTTTCTTGATTCATTCTGTCAGTCCACTTCTTTTGATTGGTGCATTGAGACCATTTTCACTGATGGTTTTAACTGATATGTATTGGCTTATTTTTATAAGTTACTTTCCTGCTGTTGGATCCTTCTTTTTCCCTCTGTTTAATTGCTTGCTGTGCTTGGTGGTTCCTTCCTGTTGTTTTTCTTGAAGTTGTGGTATTTTGATTTCTTTCTAGATTATCTTTTACTACTTTTAGTAGGATTTGTTTGGCACTCATGAAGCTCTTCAGTTGTTCTTTATCATGGAAATATTTTATTTCTCCATTAAATTTGAAGGATAGTTTTGCAGGGTACATCAATCTGGGTTGGAAGTTGTTTGCTTTTAGTACCTGAAATACTTCACACCAAGCTCTTCTTGACTTAGTGGTTTGTGTTGAGAAATCTGCCATGATTCTGATAGGATTTCCTTTATAGTTGACCTGTTTCTTTTCTCTAACAGCTTTTATTATTCTGATCTTTTGTTGTGTTTCTGGGAGCTAGATCACTTTATGTCTGTGTGTAGATTTATTTTCATTGTGGTTAAATGGAGTTCTATATGTTTCAATTATCTGTATGTCTGAATCTTTCTCCATGCCTGGGAAGTTTTCTGCTATTATTTCTGCAAATAGTCTTTTTATGTCATTTGTGTTGACACCTGCTGTTTGTTGATACCTATTAATCTTACATTGTTTTCCTTTGCTTCTTCTTGCAGTTGTTGAATTGTTATCTCCTGGTTCATTGTTGTTTTTCAGAGATCCTTCCTTTCATGTTGGTTAGTGGCAATGCTGTCTTCAAGAACTGAAAGTTTATCTTCAGCTTTGTTCAGGTGGTTTTTCTGGCTTTCAATGGAATTTTTAATTTCCTAGATATCTTTCTGAATCTGTTTCATGCATTCTAGTTCTTTCATTTATTGTTCACTCAAGGTTCCCATGAATTTTCTATGCTGCTCTATTTTTTTTTTAATCAATGTCTTCTTTGGATGTGCTGAGCAGTTCTTTCATTATTGTTGTCATTTCTTTTTTTACCTGAGAGATTATTTCTGATTTGATGTCTCCTATGGCCTGTTGAAGTTGTTTCTTTACTTCTGCTGCAATCATTTCAGAAATTTCATGTGTATGACTTTCAGGCTCTTCTGTGTTGATGTCTCCTGGACTTGTTCTGGGAGGTGTAAAGATCTGAGATTGCATTTTATTCCTTCATTTTGTCATTTTTGAAGATTCAGAGGTTCCCTGGAGCTCAGCCTCACTCCCATGATGGTGTGGGAATGGTGGTGTGAGAATTACAAGATCCGCATTGCTTAGCATGGCTCCTGTGCTGGTGTGTGGTGGGACAGTGGTGTCCCAGATGCTCCAGAAACTTTCTTACATTCAGTTGCCTCCCAAGCAGATGGGGGAAGGGCAGGGGAGCCTCACTGGAGTTCCTGAAGCTGTCTGGGTTTCAGCCTGCCTTCCACAAGGGTGTGGGGGGGCTGCAGGTTGTGGTCATTGAAACTTCAGATGTTGTTCTGGATCCAGCCTGGTTCCCATGCCAGCAGGGGAGGGTGAGGTTGGAGTCCCCAAGGCTGCTGACTCTGTCTGGGTTTCAGCTTGGCTCCCATGGCATGTGGGGCATGCTAGGAATGACCATTGAAGCCCCAGAAGGTGTCCAGGGCTTTGCCTGCCTTCCATGCTGATCGTGGAGGTGTGGGGATAGCTCAGCAGGGTTCCTAAAGATGTCTGGATTTCAGCCTGACTCCCATGGGAACACTAGGGGTGAGAAGAGTGGCCCCCAAAGCTCCAGACAATATCTAGGGCTCAGCCTGCCTCATACACTATTCAGGGAGGCACAGGGGAAGCTCTCCGGGGTTCCTGAAGATGTCTGGGAAGATAATCTTTTAAATTATGTGTCCTGTATAGAATTCTTTCCCTTGAAACCATCACTACAACATCTAAGAATATGAAAATATATCCACACAAAAACTTGTAAATAAATGCTTATGCAGCATTTTTTATAATAGCCCTAAACTGGTAACAAAGTAAATACCCTTCAACTGATACACAGATGAACAAACTGTGGAGTTATTACTGTGGAACACTACTCAATAACAAAAGCAATAAAATATTCATGCACACATTGTCATGGATTCAACCTCAAAACTTTATGTTAAATGAAAGAAACTAAAGAGAAAGGTTACATATTGTGAAACCCTAGAAAATGTAAAATTATAGTGACAAAATGTACATTAATGAAAGACGTAGGCTAAGGGAGTGAGGAATAGAATGCAAATGGGTAGTAAGAAAGTCTGGGGGTTAAGGAAGTTTCTATATGTACTGTACAACTATCCACAATAACCACAGTTTTCAAACTATATTGTTAGAGCAGGTGAAGTTTAGTGTATGTCATTTATATGATTGCAAAGCTAATTAAAATCATTTTATGCTGATTCTCTTGAGATCACTATCATGTCATTGTTTTCAAAGGTTAGTAGCAGAATCTGCTGGGAGGTTTGTTTGAAATTCAGCTACTGAGCTCTGGACTCAGCCATCCTCTTCTGTACCCTGGAAGGGAGCCAGAGAGTGGAATAGTTTACAGACATGAAACTCTACAACTACCTAATGCAGTAAGACGCTAAATAAATCCCTCAGAAATAAAGATAGCTTGAGATTTTAGACTTCCCTGGAGCAAGTAAAATGGAGAGTATGATAACCATGGAAAACAACACTCCTTAAATCAACTGTAAAACAAACTTTATACAGGTTGCTGTGGCTGTGAGCCTTTGGGAGTTGAGGCAGGTATGTCAATTAGGAAAGTGTGAGCTAAGGAGACTGTGGGAAGCACAACTTTTGAGAAAATAGGCCTGCAATATCTTCATGTGCCTCGAGAAGACAACCAGATCTAAGAGGGGGATTTCGGGTGTGTATGCAACCTCCTGTTAAGCAGGCTGATTGGGCATGGCTTCTCAGGGACATCTGGAGCTGAGGTGCTGCTCAGCTCCACTTGAGTCAGCACAGAGATCAGAATTCACAATGTTCCCTGCATTCTCATGAAAGAAGCCAATGATAAACAGCAGCATGAATGCATTTCTAACTGATGAATAGAAGTCAGCAGCAGCCAACAGAGATCTGTGTCTTGCACTGGAGAGGGAAATGTGAGGATCTTAGGTGCATCCTCTGGGGTGTAGCAAGACAAGAATGCCATGCAGAAGAGAATGCAGATCAATGGCAGTGTTGTCAGTTTGAGGAGGAGCCATCTTGTTTGACATAAGAGATGCCAGGAGAGAAGCCCTAGTGCCACCAGTTTGAGGAATTGTTATATTAAAGGGTGGCAGCCTCATTCACAGAGTTTAAGAAGTGAGGTTTTCAGCATGTTTGGGGTTCATCCTTTCTAAAGAAACCTTTGTTGCTTGTCTCAGAATGATTCTTTTTTGTAATTTTTAAATTTGGGTCTTGAACTATATATAGTTCATCCCAGCCTTGTGCTCACTTTGTAGCCCAGGCTGGTCTCAAACTTACAACAATCCTCCTGCTTCAGCCTCCTGAGTGCTGGGATTACAGGTGTGCCCCGCCACAGTTGGCTCAGAATGATTCTAAGAGAAAACCCCTAGGACCTCTAGCTACCTAGTATGTGTGCATCTAGTGCAGTAAGGAAGCACCAGCCACCATTCAAGGTGAGAACGCCACATCACTGATTCAAGCCAGCTCCCATGGGCCAGGGGAAGATGGGGTGGGTCCTTGGGTCAGTGAAGCAATAACACTAGAATCCTATATTGGATCTGTCTTAAATGTGAATAACTGGCAGAATCTTGTGGGGACCACTGAATCAGTGGGGTTCCTAGGCACAGTTGTTTTCCTTGCAGCACTAAGCACAGACCTTGGGCCTTGAGCATGCTGAGCAAGTGCTTTATTGTTGAGCTACAGCTTCTGTCCAAGAATACTTCTTTTCAACTTGCCTGATGACTATGCTGAGTAGACAAATTTGGCAATAAGGGTTTTATGGGAGTCACGATAATTTGAGTTTTGATGAAGCTTAAATAATCATCTCATACTGTTCAAGTGAAAATGATTTTATAATCAAATATAACATCTATCTCTTTGAAACTAACCATAGGTTATTTTAGTAATTGTTGTGATTGATACATTAGGTCAACTTGAGAAGTTTAGAAGGTTAACTATGTGACTCAGCAGGGAGCCAGGACCCTTACTTTGTATTCATCTTGAGCCTGTGCAAGAGGAGGTCCTGGAGATAGTGTGGGTGAAAAGGACCCGCCTACACACAGGGTGGGTAAGCTGCGTACAATAAAAGGGAAATGAGAAAGGATTGATTGCTGGTTCTTTGAAGGAGCTCCAGTCTTTGCCTTCAGCTTGATAGTCTTCTCCTGGCTTCTGGTGCAGACTGTTTGGTTTCTACTTGGGACTCTTCAGCCTTCCCATGTAGACTCTACGGCCTTCATTGTAGATTCTTTAGCATTCTGTTGCAGACCCATAGGCCTCCTGGTACCGACTAGCATGGAATGCTGCAGTGAGCTCCAGAGCTTGGACTAGACCCTTCAGCCTCCAGCGTGAAGACACCCTTTGCACACTTCCTCATCCAACTCTGTGGCTGACCATTGTAAGCCAA
>NW_004955462.1:4823513-4851799 GCF_000276665.1 Chinchilla lanigera
TGCAAAGTGAGCTCAAGGTCAGTCTGAACTGCATAGTGAGATCCTGTCTCAAGACAAAAAAATAAAAGAATTGTACTGGAGAGTTAAAGGAAATTAATAGTATTAGATAAAAGTAACAGAAAAGAGTAAACAAGGAAAAAGAAAAGCCAGAGCAAAATAAAAGAAAACAAAAATAAGAAGAGAAAAATATTAAAAGGAAAAGAGAGACAGAGAAAAAACCTTAACCCCCAACCCCAAACCAAAACCAAAGATGAAAAAAAATTGAGTTAAAAAAAAAGACAACCAAAATATCCCTTTATCTTTTGACTTTTTTTTTTTTTTTTTTTTTAAGGATTTGGATTCTTGGAATCCAACAAGTCACAGTTTTCTCTGCCTAGCTTTATGGACCGTGGAAGTGTGAGGTGTCCCCTCCCCAGCTCCATAGTTCCCTCTGCCCATTCACCCAGATTGTGGCAGCTGTGCAGTTCAAGGTGTGACCTTGCTCATGTTGATAGGTAGGGAAACTACTAGCCTCTGCTGGAATTTGTCCGTGGGATGAGGGTTAAGCACATGGCTGGACTTGGTACCAGCACTTTCAGCTCTAGCCACTTCTGAAAGCCACACTTGCTGGGCCTGGTTTCTCACCATGGAAGCCAGGGCTTCTCTCCTTTCCAGCCTTTCTTTAAACATTTTAGGGTGTTTATGTCTAGCCTGAACCCTCTCTACAGCTGTCTCTCATGGCCATCTTTCACCCAGTCACAGTGGGATGGTAGCACTGGAAATACTGAAGTGGAATTGTTCTATAGTTTTTCTCTGGCTCAATGTGAAGAAACCCTTCCCAAAATGGAGCCTGATTAAATACTCTTTGGCAATATGGGTATTGCACTGGATTTCTCCAATTCTGTTCTGCCACAAAAGAGTAAAACCCCATGCTGTTTTTGTAGTTTATAATAGTTAGTGGCTTCTTCTGCTGGCCAGGTCCATTATTTCTCCCTGGATCAGCTGACTCCCTGGGGTTACCTTCTCTCCAGAGTCATCATTGGCCTCATCCACTGTCAGGTCGGTTGCTCTGCTGTTCCATTATACAGGGGAAACAAAACATAAAACAGGCTTGGGTGGTCGTGGCTAGGGTGCCAGTGAATGTGTTTCAATGAAGAATAAACTCATGACAGGTGTTATGGTTTGTATATTAAATATCCCCCAAAGACTCATGTGTTACAGACCAAGCTTCATCTTCAGAGTGGTATTACTGGGAGGTGGTAGGACCTTTTGAGAAGGTAGGACCTTTAGGTCACTGGGGGTGGGTGTGCCTTTGAAGGAGATTATGGGACTGAAACTCCCTCCTCCCTCCTTCCCTATTTCCCTCTTTCTCTCTTTCTTTTTTTCTCTCTCATTTTCACTTTGTGACCTTAAAGTGTGTGATTTCCCTCCCTTTATGCTTCCTACCGTAATGTGCTGTGTCACTACTGGCCAAAAGTCAATGGCCATATCCAATCATAGACCAGAACCTCTATAATTATAAGCCAAAAGAGTTACATATGTAATTTATATAAAATTATTTTTTCTGATACTAGGGATTAAAACCTGGATCTTGATGCTGAGTTTTAGCCCAAGTTATGTTCTTCTTTTCTTTCTTCCAATTTTTTTCTTTCTTATAGACTTTTTTTTTTTTTAACCACAGATGCAGTAGTGGTATCACTGACTAAGTAAAAGCAACAAGACCTATCTCTTAAAGAAGTCTTAGCATTTACTTGAAAAGCTGAGAGTGATTTTAAGGAACACATCCCCATAGAGAGGATAAAACAGAGACATGGAAGGTGCATTTATATATTGCACTGGGAAGAATGCTTTCCATTTATGTAGGTTGGGTGTATTCCTAAATTACTTTTTCTCACTTGAGTTTCCAATACGATAGTTGGTAATATACTGACTTTGGTCTTTCATACTGTGAGACCTATGTTCAAATTCTGAGCAGAAAATTTATTAGTTCTGTGGCTTGGGTGAAACAGTCATCTTTGTGAACCCAAGAGTTCCCCTCTGTTTTAATTGATTTGTGCATGGAAATATCAAAATAAAATTGTGAAATTTGAGGTACAAGGACATAGTGTATTTGTTTTTAAAAGATGAACTTCTTGTTGCAGTTGACATCAGAGAGGGCGGGAATGAAAAATGTCCCCTCCAAAGAGGTCTTGAACTTGAATAATCAGAAACTTTCACCAAATGGAGGATGTCAACACTTTCAATTATGAGTAACATAACTTGGGGGCTCATTCTTTGCTGTTTAAAAAATGCTGTAATTTACCACTTGGCCTCGATGGGTTGAAATTCATTTACAATGTTTATGTTTTTTTAAAACAGATTGTTAACTTTTTGTTCCTCTATTCCCAGAAGCTAAAACTGACTATGGGCACAGGAACTATCCATGGATTTACTGTGCTCTCCCAGCCCTCCATAGGTAGGTGGGGAGACAGCAAGAAGGTAGCAGGCTCTGGACAGCTGAGTGGAAAGTATCACATTTTCCTAGTGCAGTTTCAAGTTGATTTGCCAAAAGCTCATAAGAAAGAAAAAGTTATTTTCTATGTTGCTTTATAAATATGCTTAGTCCTCTCTTGCTTTGCTAATGTCCTGGCCTGAGCTAAAATACCATAATAAACAAGGAACACATGTAAGGACTCCATATTCTCCAGAAGAATAGCAGCCTTTGTGGCAGAGGTCAGCAGACAAACTGCAAAGTGGGCCAGGGAGAAATACCATTCTAGGAGTTAACTTTGCAGGCCCAGATTTCTCTCTCATGTCCTTCTGGGTCTTGGGTTTGGTTTTTTCACTGTTCTGTGAACACCTGTGAACTTGTAGCACTTGGACCGCAAAATTACTGAGATTTGTTTTTGAAAAAAGAAAAAAGTATAGCTAGAAGAATGAGCAAATGGATTCAGCACACAACTTAAACAATATAGGAAGTAAATAAAAAGGAAGTGATACACAGTGAGCAGGATCAATGGCCTAGAGGTTTCATTAAGTTGAACAAAGGTTAGGTAATGACAAGAACCCAAAGGACTGCAGTTATGCCAGGACACTGGGTATTTCCCTCTAACCTGTCCTAAATAGATGCACTTAATTTCGACAAGGTCTAGGGTGGCAAGGCAGCAGGTGACTGACATGAAGTGAAGGACTTTGGTCAACAAAGGTTAAATACCCAAGAATTTAGTCCTGAAGCTTTGTTATATGTCCACCATATATGGTTATATGTATTTTAGGACCTGGTCACCAATGAAGCAGTGTTCAGAGGTGGAGCTTTTGGGAAGTGATTGGATCATTAGGAGTTTAACTTCAACAGGTGATTAATTCACTGATGAGTTCATAGTTCAATGGGCTTATTAGCAGAGGTGGGCCTAACTGGACGAAACAGGTCACTGAAGGATATATGTTATCCCTGGCACCTTCACCTTCAATGCAGGATCTCTCTCTCTCTCTCTCTCTCTCTCTCTCTCTCTCTCTCTCTCTCTCTCTCTCTCTGTCTGTCTCTGTCTCTGAAAAGAATAGTATTTGGCATACAGGCCAGGAAGCCTAAGGTCAGGTGGCTGCCTCTGGGGAGGGCCTTCCTGCTGCACTGTAATGTGGGGTACAACATCACATGGAGAAAGCAAGAATTCAAGAGAGGGCTGAACCTGCCTGTGTATCAGAACCAGCCCCACTGGAACAGCCTCAATCTATGCATGACAGGAAGAGTCCTTCTGAACTAATCCCTGTTGAAGGCCCCATCTCTCAACACTGTTACCTTGAAGATAACGTTTCCAGCACATGAACCTGTGAGCTCCACTCAAACCACAGCATTCTCTGTCTTATCTGGGAGCCTAGGTGAGAATGTTATGACAAACAATAACTAATATGTTATGTACATTTTGGGAACTTCATACACATAATTCATTAAGTTTTAATATGTTGTTATATCTTTTAGGTATTATTACGTTGAGACTGATGAGAAAGGAAGTAATTTATATGCAATAAGTCTCAGCTTTTATACCCTTCATCTAAACTGGCCTCTCTTCTGTGTATTACTAATTTTGATTCCACTGTCCCTATTAGACTGAACTTCATGCCCTTTGATTGTTGATGTTTCCTAGATGTACCACTTGCCACTGAGTTCCTTATTCTATTACTAGTTTTGAATGGATAACACCGCAGAATATACTCATCTCATACATTATTAACTATTAGTGACTAAATATGATTTCATTCTAAATCAATTCTAAATGTGGTTTGAAACTCAGTCCTTATGAGCCATGCCATGTTTAGCCATTGATTCTAGACGAGCAACTTTTTAGGCAATCAAGATATGGTCCCTTGCTTCCAGTATAACAAGCAGGAGACAGGACTGAAACAAAGTGTGACAAGTTGTAACTCTATGAAATGTCAGAATCACAGGTCCTGAAACTTGGAAGAGCATCAGCATCATCTGGACCAAATAAGTTCTGCATGCAAATAGAACAAGGCTTTTCCTTTTCCATGTGTCTGGGGAATTTCGAGAAATGCCAGTCTTCACTGACATGAATTCGTAAGTTTTGGCAGCAAGTAAGCTAGCGTTCCTGCCAGGGAATGTTGCTTTCCCCCTTTCCATTTGGCTGCCTGTGCGGTGGATGGAGTGCTGCTCCTCAGAGGGCAGACGGGTGTAACCTACAGGAGGCTCAGAGCACACAGAGCTTGGGCCTGTCAGAGTCCTGGTACCACCCTGAGAAAGACAGCCACTCAAGGGGAAGACATAGGAGCTTTCAGTGAGCACAATTTGAGGGAACTAAGTATAATCACAAGCTCCAGGACACACTAATCATTAGAATTGGATTTTTTTGCATAATAATGGAATGCCTAAATAATTAGATATCATGGTTTTGCCTTTGTCTCTATGGTTTTACTTTCTTCCCATAAACATTTTCCCTTTATATCTTCAACACATGATTGAGTAAACCCTCTTTCAATCTTGAACAGTTAATTTATTGGTGTGTGACAGAACAACCCTCTTAGTGCCCAGGACTGAGCTGTATTAGTTGATTAGCCAACTTCATCAGATACATGTAAGTAAAGCATTTTTTTCTGCTTGTACTTGAGAGTGAACCCAGGGCCTTTGCATTGAGCTGCATCCTTGGCCATTCTTTATTTTGAGACAAGGTCTTGCTAAGTTGCCCAGGTGGGACACAAATTTGTGATTCTCCTGCCTCAGTTCCCCAGCAGAGGCATATGCCACCATGCTGAACTAGTACAGATTTTAAATGAAAAATTCTATGGAACCAGATTCTGAAGTTGAGCAGAAACATTTCAGCATGGGATGTTCTGCACATCCCATGTAATCCCATTAAATATATCTAAACACTCTGCTTTTACCAAACAGCAGAAGTTATGTACAAACTCATGTACGTTCATATGAAGCAAAATTTTAAAACATGTTAAATGCTAAAGCATTCTTGGATTTTTAGGCTCATTTGAAAATATTCTTAGTGATTTTTAAGGTGAATTTCCACTTGTTTACTGTTTCTGGAGATTGGAAATTCCAAAATCTGAGGGTAGTCAGGTTTTATCTACTAAGAGCCCTGTTTCCTTCTCTAAAATGGTACCTCAAGTGCCTCTGGGAGGGAGGAATGCTGTTCCCCACAAGGCAAAAGGGTGTAAATGCAAGAAGAGAGAACTCACTTCTGAAAGTTCTCTGTTAAAAAGCCTTAAACTTACCCAAAAGGCTATCCCCACATACCTTGAACACCAAATGCCATCACTACCTTCAATAGGTAAAACTCTTGAAGTCACAGGTAAAAGGAATTAAATTTCAGCATGAGTTTTTGAATGGGACAAATATTCACTCCAAAGCACTGATAAAGTAGTTATTGTAAATATTACGATAAATAATACCAGTCCTACCTCAGCTCTTTCAAAAATAGAGAATGAAGGAATATTTGTTAACTTTTTTGAGGGGGGCTAGTGTTATCTAATAAATCCTAGCAAAATTTTGGGTGGAATAGACATGCTTATGTTAATACTTTTATGATATGATGAATTTGATAAAAGTTCCAAAAACACACTTGGAGGAAAGACAGCCTCTTTAATAAAAGCTGTCAGGGAAACTGAGTACCTACATGGAGAAGATTAACTCTAGACCACTATCTCTCTCTGTCTACTAAACTAAAATCAATATGGATCAAAGAACTAAATGTTAAAATAGAAACACTGAACCTGCTGGAAGAATAGGCAAAACTCCTGCATAGGAAATAGTACTGAGAATCAACAAATGGGATCATATCAGATTGTAAAGTTTCTGCACAGTCGAAAAGAAAAAAAGCAAATAGCAGAATGAAAATACAACCAAGAGAATGGGATAATTTTTTGCCAAATATTCCTCAGATAAAGGGTGCATATCTAGAATATAAAGAACTCAAAAAATTCGCCAATTTAGAATAAAAGACCCAATCAAAAATTGGGCGAGTGAAATGAATAGACACTTTAGAGAAGAAGTAAAAATGGGCAATAAATACATGAAGAAATGCTCAACATTGCTGGCCATTTGAGAAATGCAAATTAAAACAACACTGAGATTCTATCTCACCCCTGAAAGAATGGTCACCACCAAGAAATCACATAGTAAATTCTGGTGAGGTTGTGAGGGAAAAGGAACACTTCTATATTATTGGTGAGAGTAGAAAGAAGTACAACCACTATGAAAAGCAGTATAGAGACTGCTAAACAGACTAAAAGTAGAAATTCTATTGACCAAGGTATTCCCCTCTGGATCTCTTCTGAAAGAGTGAAAGATGTCGTAGTACTGTGATACATGAACACCCATGTTTATAGCAGCACAAATTATAATAGTTAAATCATGGAAATGTCCATCAACAAATGAATGGATAAAGAAGATGTGGTATTTACACACAATGGACACTATTTTGCTATAAAAACTATGAACTTGAGTCATTCATAGGAAAAGGATTCACCTTGAGATGATAACATTAAACAAATTAAGTTAGACACAGAAGGTTAAATATCACATGGTGTCTCTTACATGCAAAACCCAATTCATAAATATGGAATAAAGTGAAAAATAGATAATAATTTGGGATGTAGCTCTTTCTATAATGGGAAAGGGTTCAAGAGATGGAAGGAATAGTAATGCGGTGGGGAGGGAAGGGAAGGAAGAGATGAAAAAAGTAATTAAGATGGCTTTTTATATGGACCAAATCCACATAAGAGATGTAGTCATTATGCACTGTAAATGTGTACTAATAAAAGTATTTATATGATGGACATATGAAGAAGAGTCATAATGATTTTGAAATAGATGAACATGGTTGAAAAACTCATATTATCTGTTTTGAAAGCTTATTGGAAAGTTTCAACAGTTAAAATGGAGATGGGACATCCAGATAGCTTGATAGCTCGATAGAATGGTATAATCAGTACAAGGAGTACAGAAATAAACTCATATTTATACGAACAATATATTTTTGAGACATTTCTTGATAGTTCAATTGGGAGGTAACATGTTTTTAATGAAATGATGCTGGAACTGCTGTGTATGTGTAGATATAAATGAAGATTGACTCATATCTCACCCTATTCAGAAAAAAATAGATAAAAGTTGACAGACCTGAGGTTGAGTGCTATCACAGTTCTTGAAGAATATATAACAAAATATTATCATGGCTTTGGTTAGTCAAAGAATTCTTAAAATGAACCACAAAAAGGACAACAACGGAAAATAAAGTTCACTAAACCAAAAAGTTTTGGCTTTATGAATTCCACAGTTACAAAACAGAAACCTCAAGCTACCAATGAGGAAAAAGTATTTATGAAATATTTATTTATCTGACTGTGGTTTTGTATTCAAATACAAAAAGAACATATAAAGTTGAGAATGTGAAGAGAAGCGGTGCAATAAATATGACCAAAATTTTGCAATAGACATTTAAAGGGTAAAATGATACACCCACTTGGAAATTGATACAAAGATATTGTTTAACATTAACTATACAGTTTTACAATTCAAAATCTCAGTCCTAAATATTCATCTGTGGTGGATTAACTAATGGTCAATTTGTAGCACCCAGCCAAACTGAATCAGCTTGGTTTTGGGTGTGGAAGGACCACCTGAGGATTGTTACCAACAGCATGAAAAGAGAACTGGATGGGAAGATGATGCGCCGTTGATTCCCCTGGAAAAGTTTGTCACACTGGTTTCCTGGCATGGACTCAACTTTTCTCACCCTCAGAGGATATGGATTTTTGTGTCACTGAGGATGGTTGTGGTTCTCTTTTTTATTCATTCCTCAATTGATGGGCATTTGGGTTGTTTCCAAGATTTAGCTATAACAAATTGTGCTGCTATAAACATAGGTGCACATATATTGCTGTGGTATGATGTTTTTAATTTTTCAGGGCATAGCTATGACTGCTTTTTTCTGGGTTCCTGTTATGCAGAGTATTGTTTTCCATCCTTTAGTTTTCAGTCTATTCATATCCTTTTAACTTAATGTGTTTCTTGTATACAGTATATAGTTGGATTTTGTTTCTTGATTCATTCTGTCAGTCCACTTCTTTTGATTGGTGCATTGAGACCATTTTCACTGATGGTTTTAACTGATATGTATTGGCTTATTTTTATAAGTTACTTTCCTGCTGTTGGATCCTTCTTTTTCCCTCTGTTTAATTGCTTGCTGTGCTTGGTGGTTCCTTCCTGTTGTTTTTCTTGAAGTTGTGGTATTTTGATTTCTTTCTAGATTATCTTTTACTACTTTTAGTAGGATTTGTTTGGCACTCATGAAGCTCTTCAGTTGTTCTTTATCATGGAAATATTTTATTTCTCCATTAAATTTGAAGGATAGTTTTGCAGGGTACATCAATCTGGGTTGGAAGTTGTTTGCTTTTAGTACCTGAAATACTTCACACCAAGCTCTTCTTGACTTAGTGGTTTGTGTTGAGAAATCTGCCATGATTCTGATAGGATTTCCTTTATAGTTGACCTGTTTCTTTTCTCTAACAGCTTTTATTATTCTGATCTTTTGTTGTGTTTCTGGGAGCTAGATCACTTTATGTCTGTGTGTAGATTTATTTTCATTGTGGTTAAATGGAGTTCTATATGTTTCAATTATCTGTATGTCTGAATCTTTCTCCATGCCTGGGAAGTTTTCTGCTATTATTTCTGCAAATAGTCTTTTTATGTCATTTGTGTTGACACCTGCTGTTTGTTGATACCTATTAATCTTACATTGTTTTCCTTTGCTTCTTCTTGCAGTTGTTGAATTGTTATCTCCTGGTTCATTGTTGTTTTTCAGAGATCCTTCCTTTCATGTTGGTTAGTGGCAATGCTGTCTTCAAGAACTGAAAGTTTATCTTCAGCTTTGTTCAGGTGGTTTTTCTGGCTTTCAATGGAATTTTTAATTTCCTAGATATCTTTCTGAATCTGTTTCATGCATTCTAGTTCTTTCATTTATTGTTCACTCAAGGTTCCCATGAATTTTCTATGCTGCTCTATTTTTTTTTTAATCAATGTCTTCTTTGGATGTGCTGAGCAGTTCTTTCATTATTGTTGTCATTTCTTTTTTTACCTGAGAGATTATTTCTGATTTGATGTCTCCTATGGCCTGTTGAAGTTGTTTCTTTACTTCTGCTGCAATCATTTCAGAAATTTCATGTGTATGACTTTCAGGCTCTTCTGTGTTGATGTCTCCTGGACTTGTTCTGGGAGGTGTAAAGATCTGAGATTGCATTTTATTCCTTCATTTTGTCATTTTTGAAGATTCAGAGGTTCCCTGGAGCTCAGCCTCACTCCCATGATGGTGTGGGAATGGTGGTGTGAGAATTACAAGATCCGCATTGCTTAGCATGGCTCCTGTGCTGGTGTGTGGTGGGACAGTGGTGTCCCAGATGCTCCAGAAACTTTCTTACATTCAGTTGCCTCCCAAGCAGATGGGGGAAGGGCAGGGGAGCCTCACTGGAGTTCCTGAAGCTGTCTGGGTTTCAGCCTGCCTTCCACAAGGGTGTGGGGGGGCTGCAGGTTGTGGTCATTGAAACTTCAGATGTTGTTCTGGATCCAGCCTGGTTCCCATGCCAGCAGGGGAGGGTGAGGTTGGAGTCCCCAAGGCTGCTGACTCTGTCTGGGTTTCAGCTTGGCTCCCATGGCATGTGGGGCATGCTAGGAATGACCATTGAAGCCCCAGAAGGTGTCCAGGGCTTTGCCTGCCTTCCATGCTGATCGTGGAGGTGTGGGGATAGCTCAGCAGGGTTCCTAAAGATGTCTGGATTTCAGCCTGACTCCCATGGGAACACTAGGGGTGAGAAGAGTGGCCCCCAAAGCTCCAGACAATATCTAGGGCTCAGCCTGCCTCATACACTATTCAGGGAGGCACAGGGGAAGCTCTCCGGGGTTCCTGAAGATGTCTGGGAAGATAATCTTTTAAATTATGTGTCCTGTATAGAATTCTTTCCCTTGAAACCATCACTACAACATCTAAGAATATGAAAATATATCCACACAAAAACTTGTAAATAAATGCTTATGCAGCATTTTTTATAATAGCCCTAAACTGGTAACAAAGTAAATACCCTTCAACTGATACACAGATGAACAAACTGTGGAGTTATTACTGTGGAACACTACTCAATAACAAAAGCAATAAAATATTCATGCACACATTGTCATGGATTCAACCTCAAAACTTTATGTTAAATGAAAGAAACTAAAGAGAAAGGTTACATATTGTGAAACCCTAGAAAATGTAAAATTATAGTGACAAAATGTACATTAATGAAAGACGTAGGCTAAGGGAGTGAGGAATAGAATGCAAATGGGTAGTAAGAAAGTCTGGGGGTTAAGGAAGTTTCTATATGTACTGTACAACTATCCACAATAACCACAGTTTTCAAACTATATTGTTAGAGCAGGTGAAGTTTAGTGTATGTCATTTATATGATTGCAAAGCTAATTAAAATCATTTTATGCTGATTCTCTTGAGATCACTATCATGTCATTGTTTTCAAAGGTTAGTAGCAGAATCTGCTGGGAGGTTTGTTTGAAATTCAGCTACTGAGCTCTGGACTCAGCCATCCTCTTCTGTACCCTGGAAGGGAGCCAGAGAGTGGAATAGTTTACAGACATGAAACTCTACAACTACCTAATGCAGTAAGACGCTAAATAAATCCCTCAGAAATAAAGATAGCTTGAGATTTTAGACTTCCCTGGAGCAAGTAAAATGGAGAGTATGATAACCATGGAAAACAACACTCCTTAAATCAACTGTAAAACAAACTTTATACAGGTTGCTGTGGCTGTGAGCCTTTGGGAGTTGAGGCAGGTATGTCAATTAGGAAAGTGTGAGCTAAGGAGACTGTGGGAAGCACAACTTTTGAGAAAATAGGCCTGCAATATCTTCATGTGCCTCGAGAAGACAACCAGATCTAAGAGGGGGATTTCGGGTGTGTATGCAACCTCCTGTTAAGCAGGCTGATTGGGCATGGCTTCTCAGGGACATCTGGAGCTGAGGTGCTGCTCAGCTCCACTTGAGTCAGCACAGAGATCAGAATTCACAATGTTCCCTGCATTCTCATGAAAGAAGCCAATGATAAACAGCAGCATGAATGCATTTCTAACTGATGAATAGAAGTCAGCAGCAGCCAACAGAGATCTGTGTCTTGCACTGGAGAGGGAAATGTGAGGATCTTAGGTGCATCCTCTGGGGTGTAGCAAGACAAGAATGCCATGCAGAAGAGAATGCAGATCAATGGCAGTGTTGTCAGTTTGAGGAGGAGCCATCTTGTTTGACATAAGAGATGCCAGGAGAGAAGCCCTAGTGCCACCAGTTTGAGGAATTGTTATATTAAAGGGTGGCAGCCTCATTCACAGAGTTTAAGAAGTGAGGTTTTCAGCATGTTTGGGGTTCATCCTTTCTAAAGAAACCTTTGTTGCTTGTCTCAGAATGATTCTTTTTTGTAATTTTTAAATTTGGGTCTTGAACTATATATAGTTCATCCCAGCCTTGTGCTCACTTTGTAGCCCAGGCTGGTCTCAAACTTACAACAATCCTCCTGCTTCAGCCTCCTGAGTGCTGGGATTACAGGTGTGCCCCGCCACAGTTGGCTCAGAATGATTCTAAGAGAAAACCCCTAGGACCTCTAGCTACCTAGTATGTGTGCATCTAGTGCAGTAAGGAAGCACCAGCCACCATTCAAGGTGAGAACGCCACATCACTGATTCAAGCCAGCTCCCATGGGCCAGGGGAAGATGGGGTGGGTCCTTGGGTCAGTGAAGCAATAACACTAGAATCCTATATTGGATCTGTCTTAAATGTGAATAACTGGCAGAATCTTGTGGGGACCACTGAATCAGTGGGGTTCCTAGGCACAGTTGTTTTCCTTGCAGCACTAAGCACAGACCTTGGGCCTTGAGCATGCTGAGCAAGTGCTTTATTGTTGAGCTACAGCTTCTGTCCAAGAATACTTCTTTTCAACTTGCCTGATGACTATGCTGAGTAGACAAATTTGGCAATAAGGGTTTTATGGGAGTCACGATAATTTGAGTTTTGATGAAGCTTAAATAATCATCTCATACTGTTCAAGTGAAAATGATTTTATAATCAAATATAACATCTATCTCTTTGAAACTAACCATAGGTTATTTTAGTAATTGTTGTGATTGATACATTAGGTCAACTTGAGAAGTTTAGAAGGTTAACTATGTGACTCAGCAGGGAGCCAGGACCCTTACTTTGTATTCATCTTGAGCCTGTGCAAGAGGAGGTCCTGGAGATAGTGTGGGTGAAAAGGACCCGCCTACACACAGGGTGGGTAAGCTGCGTACAATAAAAGGGAAATGAGAAAGGATTGATTGCTGGTTCTTTGAAGGAGCTCCAGTCTTTGCCTTCAGCTTGATAGTCTTCTCCTGGCTTCTGGTGCAGACTGTTTGGTTTCTACTTGGGACTCTTCAGCCTTCCCATGTAGACTCTACGGCCTTCATTGTAGATTCTTTAGCATTCTGTTGCAGACCCATAGGCCTCCTGGTACCGACTAGCATGGAATGCTGCAGTGAGCTCCAGAGCTTGGACTAGACCCTTCAGCCTCCAGCGTGAAGACACCCTTTGCACACTTCCTCATCCAACTCTGTGGCTGACCATTGTAAGCCAAACTTGTAATTTCTTATACATTTGTGTATTTTGTGTTATATCTGTTTCTGTAGTAACCCCTGACTGATACCATAATTATATTTGATCATCATGAAAATAGGAACATTAGCTAGGAAATCTAAATATTGTTTCAAATTCTGTACTTTATTTTTTGATCCATTCTCATTCTTAAATTGATATTGTAAAAGTACTCTTTTAAAGGGAAAAATGGGGCTGGGGATATAGCTCTGTGGTACAAGCACCTGCCTGGCAAGTGCAAGGTCCTGACTTTGATTCCCGGTATCAAAAAAAAAAAAAAGGGAAAAATGATTTAAAAAGGATAAAATGGAAACAAAGCTTTGTAAATAGGGAGAGGAAAATAGGTTGAAGGGAGGAGAAGAGATTGGGAAAAATAGAGAAATCAAAATATAGCATGTACAGGTACAAATTCCTTATAATGAATATGAGCATTAGGTATATTTAAAGTGTACCAATAAACTTAATTATATATAAAAATAATAAAATAAAAAGAATCACAAAATACCTTTTTTTAAAATCTTCTCTTCGGCTACTTAGACCTTGAAAAAATATAGTTTTAAAATGTTTTCATAATATTAGTTCTACCACTACTTAATCCTCATACATGATCCATTAGCTTCATAAAATATTAATGAAAGTAAATTCTATCCAAATTCATACAAAGTAAAAATTGGTGCATTACAGAATTCCTAGCACCATACCCAGTAACTGATTCATTTTAACTTACCAAGAGCATCAGAAAATAATGTCTAAAATTTAATTGTTTTTTCAAATATGTTTTTATTCTTCATAGTATCTTCAGAAGCAATAGAATTCCTTTCCATTTGACCACACTAGCAGTAAATCTCAACCTTAAATTGAGCAGGAATAGGCTGTAGGAATAGCAGGAATAAACTTTTCAGAGTTTGACAATGAGATGTGAAAGGGTATAATGTGAAATGCACAAAGTAGCCACTGAGTCTTTGAAACTACTGATTAGGTTCAGTCTCCATAGATATCAAGGGTATTATCTGATAGCATTTTCTTATTGTGTCACTTGCAAGAAGGGAATGAACAGTAGTGTAGTGGATTGAAACCTGGTGGTCAACTTATAACCCCCAGCTGAACTGAGTAAGGCAAAACCAGAGAAGAAGTTAGGTTAAAAAAAAAAAAAAATTTGTGATTAAATTTGTTTGGGGCTGGGGATTTAGCTCAGCGGCAAAGCGCCTGCCTGGCAAGCGCAAGGTCGTGAGTTCAGTTCCTGGTACCGGAGAAAAACCAAAAAAAAAAAAAAAAAAGAAGTTAGGCTGTTGGGAACTGAGGAAGGCTGTTGGGAGCTGGTGGAAGCTGTAAGGAGCTATTGGTTCTTTTAAAGGAGCTTGTTATGCTGGCTGTCCTGATGAACTTGGCTGTTTTCATCCTGTGAGGAGCTTGGTACCTTGCTGGCACTGAGAATGGCTTTGGCTCACTTTGGGGGGGCTCTGGTCCTCACTTTGAGCATCACTTCCTGGCTCCGGAGGGGAAGAAGGTACACAGCTCAGTCTCCTGAAGAACCTTGCTGCACTGGATTTCCTGATGGGAACTCAGCTTTCCTGATCATCAGAGGAGCTTGGGGCCTCACTGTTGCTGAGGATGGTTGTGGTACCTTTTAGGGGTACTCTGGTCCTTACTTTACACATCACTTCCTGGCTCCAATGCAGATCTCTCAGCCTGCCAGCACAGATCCTTCATTCCTCTGGCACAGACTTTCTAGATTCCACCACTGACCTTTGAGTCTTCCCAGCTCAGATCCATGAAATAAGCCTACACGGGATATTGTTATGGGCTCTAGGCCTCCAATTGGACTCATGAGAAGCACTGTTATGAGCTCTAGGTCTTTAGCTGGACTCATGTAGGACATTATTGTGGGATCCAGGCCTTCAGCTAGATTCCTTGGTCCTAGTGTGTGGAAAGATTTCCTGTACTTTCTTGTATATCATTCTTCGGGTAACTATTATAAATAATCTTATAAACTATATGTCCTGTTCTCCCTTGCAAAATAACCCTAAATCATAACAAGTAGTAAAAGAGGTATTTCCCCAGTGCTTGCTTTCCAACTGAAAATATGATTTAAACATCAACAAAATTTCGGGTGACTATTCTTCCACTAGCAACTACCCAACTATATATTTTTAAAGGTATGTTACAGTGCCCCTCCAGGGTACTCAGTTTATTTTCCCTCTAAAAAATGAAGGGAAGTGAGGAAGCAAGAATTATGGAGCAATTGTTCCTCTGACTTTCCTGAGTGCAGAGGCCATGTATATTTCCCAGCACCTGCTTTATTCCCTCTCCTGGTACTTGTTAGGGGAACCTGGCAGCCTTGAGCAGAAGGAGAAAACTGGCAGGCCTTGTTGATTTGTAAAAGCAGCTCAGTTTGTTAGATTTGCTGAGTTGCCCTTTGGTAAAGACAGAAGAACTGTTAAAACTCATAGTCTTTCATAGTACAGGAGTGAGAGCTTAAACTGAGTAGCTGACCCACATGGAGAGATACCCAAAGCCCAATGTGGTATCCTGCCTCAGCTCTGCTGAGGTATGGATGCCATCAGGATGCACATTCTGTGCCACGTTGCTCACACTCTGCAGCCCCAGTCAGGGTTTCTTGTCTTTCCCCTCCTGGTCTTACCTTAGGAAAGTGGATGTGAATTCTCCTATTTCTTTGTCCTGAGAACCCCAGTTTCTATTTGAAGTGTCCAGTCAGAGGCAAGTTCCAGAACATTCCATGGTAGAAGAGCTCAACCTTTTCTTACAACCTTCCCTGTGGCTGCCAGTGTTAATTTTTGCCATTTACCTGACTTCTTCACTTATTGAGGCCAGGGAGGCATCAGATTGTCTGCATAGAGACCGATACTATTTCACTGTTATTGCCACACCAAAAGAAGAAAGGGCAAGAGGCTTCGAACAAAAACATCAGAAATTCTGAGAGAAATAGAGGAAAAAAAATTCTTTCAAACTACATAATGTCATAGGAGTAAAGCAATGAGATTAAAGATTTATCATTTGAGCTTCTAAGCTTGAATTTTCTGGCTGACAAACAGGATTAAGGATTTATCATGTAAACATTTGAGCTCCTCAGGTTTGGATTCTGTGGTTGAACACTCATCCAGAATATAGAAATAGAATTTCCTGGAGGAGTTTGGCAGCAGTCTCACTGTCCATAGGGTAAAGAGATAGTTAAATGCATGGATTTTATTTTTAAATCCAAACATTTGGAAAACCACAGTGCCTGTCTAAGTCCCCCACATGAGACATCAGCACTACTTTACATTGCTCAAACCCAAGATGCTTAGGTGAAGGTATTGTTCCAGTTCAGGTTTTCTGAGTCACTCACCCTTCAGGCGCTCTAAGCCTGTTTGGCAGTGAATAAAGCCAGCTGCGTTGATGCTTTCACCTCCCACTTCAAGGTTGCCACCTGACCTCTCTGAAATAGACCATCTCTATACATTCTCAGTCAGCTTCTCCTTGAGTAACCTTAGTATTTCAAACTCCAAGAGGCCCAGCATCAAACCCATCATTCCTCACATATTATGCTCTCCACTCATCACTAGAAATACAAGACTGTTATCAACCAAAGCATCATTCTATGAATTCACTTTTCCAGTTCCTTTTGTTGCACTCCAACTCTCTGGCCTTCTTACCCATGCCTGACACTCAGCCTGTTAGATGCAAATTCTGCTACCTCTGAACTGCTCCTCTGACCTTCAGCTTGCTGCTCCCAGTGAAACTTGGCTGTTCCCTGTGAACTTCTATCCCCCAAGCTCTCTGAAATTTATCCTTTCCTCTCCTCCTGCTTTGAGGTTGGCTTGTGGGTTAATTTCACACCTTTTGGCTCTTGTTTGTATTTATTACTTTCAGATTCTTTTCTTCTTTGAAAGCTGTGAGCCTCTGTGTCATATTTGTCCCCAGACTTTCCCTGTCACTTAATCTCCTTGTCTGCATGTCCTCCCCTTCCTGGGCATGATGTTCCCTGAGGTAAAGAACTCACTGAGTACTCTGTCCCTGCTGATGCTTGAACTCCTTGTCCACAGTGAATGTGCCCACCACGTCTCCTCTCACAAGGTCATGGTCCGGGTTGGTCTTTCACCAGTGATGGTGCTGTCTCTGAAATTTTGATTTCAAGTATCAAGAGAGGCTTCCCTACTCATACTTTCTTTTAGAGCATTTGTTCCACCATGACCATTCCAGAATCTCTCACTGAGACTTCAAACCTGTCAACTCTAGTGCTTTTTCACTGCCTCTTATCACCATTTTGTTCTTTATTTCCACATGTAAGAAAGGCTTATTAAGATCCTATGTATATTCTTTCTCTCTCCGTTTATTGTTACAAGTTTTGTAAAACAACTATATGAAGTCTGTTTTCATGTCATAACTCTCGGATCTCACCTCTAACCTCACTGCAGTTGGGGCTGTATCCTTACCAGTCTACTGAAAGTAATGTTAGCAAAGTCAAGCAAGCTTCATTCTTGGTCCAGTGTTAGTTGGTCCTTTGTCAGCAATGAGTATAGAAAGCCTCTGGAAAGCATTTTGTTCTGGAATCCCTGATATACTTTCCTCATGCCTCATTGGTTACTCTTTCTTAGATCACCTGCCAATCAGTCCTCTTGCACATTTACCTACTGACTTGTCCAGAACTCTCCCTTTCACACTCTCCTTTAGGTTACAGTTTCTTCCCAAGTATTCCACTAGACCCAATGACTTAAATGCCAACCACACAAGGGCTCTCAGATGTGTAGATCCTGGCTCTCTCTTATAGGTCCAATTAATTAACATACCTGCTTACTTGAAATTATTTTCTAACATCATAAAGTCAATATGGTCAAAACAAAAGCATTAATTTTCTATCAAAATTTCTTCTATTTCTAGACTCTAGTTTTAATAAACACCTATTCAATGTTTAAGTCTGTTTCTCTAATCCATCAGTGTATCTTACTGGTCCTACTTCTAAAATATATGCTAAAATATGGCCACCTTACTAACCCCACTGTTACAGCTCCAATTCAAGTGTCATTATGTCCCATATATGACAATTACCATAACCTTTTAACCAGCCTCCTTGCCTTCCCTGACTCACTCCTTCATCTCCAAATCCATCCCCCTACTTTCTAGACCTTCTTTCTAAAGTATAATGATAGAATGTCAAGTTTAAAACCCTCTAACATTTTTTTCATATGAAATAGAAAAATTTCAGTTGTGGCCATGACATAGCCCTATTTCCTCCCATTCTACCCAGAACCATTATGGTTTAGCATTAGTTACCTTCAAGGTTGCCTTTGATGACATCAGCAAGTCCTCACCTCAGGGCCTTTCATGTTGCCTTTCCCTTGCATGTGTGTCTTCTTAATGATTTTTGTATGGCTGCCTCTTGCTCATAATTCAAATCTCTATCTAGAAATCACATTTTCAGAAAGACCTTCCCTGACCATCCTAGATAAAGCAGACTCCTGCACCCCAGTAATTCTATGTCACATTACCATCACCATATTTATAGTTTCCATCACTACTTACAATACTATTATTATTTGTTGTCTCCTGGTCCCTTTCCCTGTGATATTGCTGTATAAGACTGTCCCATCAATTGCTTCCCCTCAAGAAATGTAAATAGTACCTGGCACAAAATTAATGATAAATAATAACTAATATTTATGTAGTACTTATACGTGCCAGCCAGTGCTTTTCTGGATGTGTGTGTGTGTGTGTGTGTGTGTGTGTGAGAGAGAGATATTGGGGGATGGTAAGCCTACTACCTTTGTAATGAATTATATCCTCAGTTCTTTTATATTTTGAATCAGGGTCTTGCTAAATTACTAAATTGCCCAGGCTAGGTTTGAATTCATGATTCTCCTGCCTTAATCTCCCAGAGTGCTAGGATTATAGACGTGTACCACCATGCCTGGCTCCAGTCAGTGCTTTTAATATAATGAATAATTTATTGGCTGCAACTTGATGACAGCTACTATTATTTTATAATTGAGAAATATGCACAAACTCACATGCCCAGAAGCAAAGTTCAAACTCAGGCAGTCTGAACTCGAGCCCAAAGTCTTGAGCACTCCTGTACTTCTTCCTCATTAGTCGGCTGCCTAACCACGTTATTCTTCAAGTGAAGGGTATTAAAATGCGTATCTGTGCATATGCACTCTGTCTTCTGAAACTACTGGCTAGAATGGCCCAATGGTATGATATGAAACATTGTAAATACTGCTCAATATTATTATAGATCAGCTTTCTTAACAATTATGGTCTTAGGACACTTTTACACTCCTAAAAATTTATGGGAAGACCCCTAAGAGCCTTTGTCTGTATTGGTTCTATCTCCTTATAGTTATCATTTTAGAAATTAAAACTGAGAAAATTTTAAATATTGTGCATGAATTATTTAAAAATAATTATACTATGATATATCAATAGTACAGAATTTTAATGTAAGTTATTGTTATCCATAAAATTTAAAAAATAGCAAAAATAGTGTTAGTTTACATTTTTGAGCTTGATTTGCTTCCCCGCTTCATAGAATCCAGGCATGCCCTCATATCTGTTTCTGAATTCAACCCATTTTGATAAGGTTCTTCACACAGCCTTAAGAAACTGTCAAGGCGCATTGGGAGAGAACAAAAGTGAAAAAAGGTATTTGTATTATTATAATCAGAATTTTGATACAACAGGCCACACTTTGAGAATAGCTGCCTTGAATTAAATTTACACTTTGGACTTTTGCTCTTTAACTATCAGTTTGTTCTTACTAGGTAAATAATTAACTTTCACATTTTTGCTTACATTTATGTTTACCACATCCATCTAAATGATTTCATTCAGCTAACTTCTTGCTATTTCCTGAGATTTTGAAATAACTGTGAAATGCTATTAAATGAAATGTTTTTAGAGATAACTTCCATGATGGAGGAGAATATTTGCTAATTAGTTGTCTGACAAAGGATTAATATCTAGGACACTTCAGAAACTCAGAACACTTAACAAGAAAAATACCCAAATAATCTGATTAAAATGCACAAATGGTTTGAGTAGTTACTTCTCAAAAGAAGAAATGCAGTCAGTCAGCAAGTATATGAAAAATTCTCGGTACCCTTAGCCATCAGAAAAGGGCAAATCATTAAGACATCATCTTACCTGTTAGAATAGGTATTACAAAGAACTAAAATAAACAATGCTGGCAAGAATGTGGAGAATGTGGGAAAGTAAATTAATATAGCCATTATGAAGGACCAGATGGAGGTTCCTCAGAAAACCAAAAATAGATCAACTATATGATACCCACACCCTCTGTGTATTGTAGCACTCACTATTCACAAAAGCTAAGGTATGGAATCAACCTACATGTCCACTGGTGCATGAATGGATGAAGAAAATCTGATCTATATATGGTGGAGTATGCTTTAGTCACAAAGAAGAATGAAATCCTGTCATCTGCAGCAAAGTGGATAGAACTGCACGACAGTGTGCTAAGTGAAACAAGCCAGACACAGAAATTCAAGTACGGAGTGTTCTTTCTCATATGTAAAGGTTAAAAATGTCAACCTGAATGCAGAATAGTGATTGAACAATAGCAATTCCCAGGAGATGTAGGGAGAAATGCATGTTGGGAAGGTAGGTAAAGGAATATTAGATTTGATCTATGCACATTATATGCATATTTTGAAATATTCCATTGAACCACATGAATATGTACAACTAGTACATGCTAATAAAAGTAAGATAATTTTAAAAAGACACAGTTTTAATATTTGAAGTTCCCGCCAAAATGAGATTAACTTTGGCTGGAACTCACTCATTCTCCATTCAGCAAATTCTAACAAGGATTTTATTAGGGGCTGGGCTCTGTTTTATGCTTTGGCTTGCATCAGTGAATTAAAAATAGGCAAACGTCCCTGCCCATATGGAGTTCACATGCTAAACGAGGGAGACAAGCAAGGAGAAAAGCATGTGTAACATGTTCCCAGGTGGTAGGTGCTCTGTTAAAAGATCAGTTGGAGCCAGATGAGGTGTATGTTTGTGTGGGAAGGTGAAATTGAAACTGGGTGGTGAAAAACTGGAAACAAAGCTTTTGTAAATAATGAGGGGAAGGAGGGTTGAAAGGATGGTAGGGAAAAAAAGGAATGAAGTTATATCCTTTACAGACACAAATTCCCTATGATGAATGTGATCATTATGTATATCTAAAATGTACCAATAAACTTAATTATTAATAAAAAGATTGGGTGGTGAGTTAGTCTCATCCAGGTGACAGCTGAGGCCAATTCTGAAGAAGGTGTAGGACTGAACTGTGCAGGTAATTGAGGGAACATGAGGGTCAGGTTCAAAGCAGGGCGAATACGTGCTGCTGGCTGCTGGCAGGAAGCCTGTGTGCTCCAGGGGCACTAGCAGGGGGACAGTGATGTCTGTGAAGTTGGGGACATGGGGCTCCAGACCGTGTGCACCTTACACAATGTTAGCTTTTGTAAGGAGTGAAAAGTGGAATGAGTTCATGTCTTGATAATGAACCCGAGCTTCATGAACCTAATAAAGTGTGTACTAGTTCCTCAAAGTACGCAATCAGGAAATCATACCAGAGAATTTCCAAGATTCCAGCAGACTTTCTAATTCTGTTATTCTAAGGCATTTAAAATGCAAATCTGTAAATATAGACCAATGTCATGAAAATCTGAATGAGGATAGATTTTAAATGTGCAGAGCGAAACATACAGTTAGCAAGTAACAGCACAGGAATTCAAACAGTTAAAGAAAAAGAAAACTTGGCCTTGAATGGGATAAACAGAAAGCAGTAATGAGATAAAAATCAAAACACGGGGTAATTTGGGGTCAGATCAGTATCTGTGTTTGAGATAAGACCTCCTCTGCCTAGTTGAAGCTCCTGACAAGGCTGTGAGGAAAATTATATTATTTGTTTATTTTTACATAGGTAGAATATTATGTATTAATATTGCACCTTACAGTCTTGTCCTATTATATGTCAAAAGAAACTAAGATCTGAGTAATACTGAGAATTTTATGAAATATATTTCATGATATAGTTTTTCCCATAGGCCTCAATCAGCCTCCAAAATAATGGATTGTTAGTAAATTCTCAGGTTTGCATCAAGGTTAGAGATGATGACCTACAAATTGGAAGTTTGTAATCATTACAGAAATGTTCCCTTGCTTTTAGACACTTTGACCTAAAGACCTCAGATCAAGTAAGAAAATTCATGACCCTGGCTTCAGGAAAGGCTTGGGAGCCAACAAAATAACTGGCTTGTAACAGCTGCTTTCGGATGTTTTTCTCTTTTCTTAAGGCTTCAGGGGTAAAGGTTGTTGTTTCATGCCCTTTCTTCTCAGTTTAGACTCTAAGAATCCTAACACCGGGAAGTAAGGGCAAAAGGCAAGGTTAACCCCACGCCCATCTACATCCAGCCATACAGTGAAAGGTGTTTTTGGTCAAGGCTGCTGAGAGGGATGGCTCACATTCAGGGCTGCAGATGGAGCAGGATTCGTGGGGCTGTGCACCCAATCCCTAGCACCAGCGTTTGGGCTTTTTCACTTTTTGCTGGTACGGTCCGTCTTCATGTGGTTCTAGAAGTGTTCCTTGAGAAGGTGATTTTGGGCTGGGTCAGTGAGACAAGAACTTCTTTGCATGGTTAAAGCTACTGATAGATTCCACTGAAATAATTAAAATAAGTTTAATTTGTATGTTTTTATAAGGATTATTTCTTTTGTGCTAGTGTCATTCATGGTATGATAGGAGATTCTGAAAGTGCTGAGGTGTGTTGTAGAAGAACTCAGATAATTATAAAGTGTACACTGGGTTTTACAGACTTATTCTTTTATATTTCAGTATAAAAATGTCTTAATTTTATCTTTGGTTTATGTTGATATTGTAATATTTTATACAAAGCATAAAAATTAAAGTTGATAGTCCCATTTATTTTTACTTTTCTGAATATTGTTGGTAAAATGTTTCAAATGGCACACATGAATCACACTATGTTTCTGTTGAGTAGTATTGCTTTGTAGGAATAAGATTACCATAAATCTTTAAGTACTGACATTTTTTCCAAAGCAATGGAAGAATAAGAAGCCCAAGAAAGTATCGCAGAATGGAAAAGAAATTTGCTCTGTGCTGTAATGCATGTGTAAATGTGAATATCATATAAGAATAAATACTCTTTGAAGATATAAATAATTTATCTATTTTCCATCTTTTAAAAAATCCTTTCTCCAATACATCTAAAATTGTTATTTTATGATTTGAGAAATTATATTGCTGAGTAAACAAAGTGCTATTATTTCAAAGGATCCTGTGACATATGGTTTTACTCTTTGTATTCCTTTTTTATTAGTGTGTTTTATTAATACATGTTTGTAGTACATACTGATCACATTTATTGTGGGGTACTTATGCATATTCATAACACATCTTAACTCCTTTTCTGTCTCCTTCCCTGTTTCCACTTCCCTCTGTTCCCTCCAACTCTTGTTCTCCTTCCCACTTGCAAAAGCTCTATTTCTATCCCCCCTACAATTCTCTCCTCTTAAAAATCCCATTTCCCTTACTTCCCTCCATCTCTTGTTCCACTAATACCACTACACAGTTTTATCAGCATTAGAATTTAATTTTATAACCAAATCACCCTGGAGCCTCAGCATCAAAGAAATATGAGGCTTCTTTTACTAAATTGCAAACTACTTAAGACTCTTTGCTTGGTGTAGGTCACACAGCTGTAGTCCCAGCACTCTGGAAAGCTGAGGCAATAGGAGAGCAGGTTCAAGCTCAGCCAGCGCAACTTAGTGAGACCCTGTTTCAAGTGAAGAAACAAACAAAACACAAAGAATGGCTGGGGATATAGCTCAGTGCAAAGGCCCTGGGTTCAATCCACAGTACTGGAAAATAAAAAAATATTTAAAGATAGGATTTCTGCTGCTGTCATAATGATGAAATGTTTGCTTTCCCTTCCTCCAGAGAGACCAATGGGCTCTGAGGTTAACTGTGAGACCACTCACTCTCCATCTTACTATGCCTTATCAGCTTTCCATAGAAACTAATCAATGTACCATTTGGACTGGCTGCTGTCAACACTGTTGGTAAACACCTTAAAATATACACAAACCCTAAAATGTAGCATTTATAGGCTTCATTTTCATTTCTTAAAATATATAGTATTTTTATGCTAAGAAATTGAAAATTTTACTTGCACACAGGAAAACAAAAAATAGCCCCGGAAATTCATGACACCTCAAATGATCTCCAGAACAACTGGAAAGCTCTCACTCTAAACTGGATGTTTAATGAGATTAACTTCTGTGGCAGCCTTGTCTAAGACACATGTCCTCACATAAATTTTTTTTTTATACGCATGGTCTTGCTGTGTAGCTCAGGCTGGCCTTGAACTTGTGGTGATCCTCTTGCCTCAGCCTCCCAAGTACTGGGATTATAGGCATAGTAGCATCATGCCTTGCTCTAACATACAAAATTTTAAGCATCTAACACGGTCAGTTTTGTGTTTAGTTCTTCCAGAATACACCGTGACTGGTTAATCTGCAACTTCTTAAATTTCCATCTCTTAAAAATTTTCAGATAAAGGAGAGAGAGAGAGAGAGAGAGAGAGAGAGAGAGAGAAAGACTGTTCACATTCATTTTCTGTGGCTCACTTGTATATTTGTTAGATTCTATTTCCAAAATATGGTCTTGTTTTGTCCTTTGCTCTTTGATTCCTGGTTGACAAACCTCACTACCTCTATTGCATGCATTTTTATCTGACCTCCAAACCTGCACCTACCTTCTTAATCCCAGGATCTGACATTTCATCGCCACTTTTAATGACCTCCAAATGGCCATGCCCTCTGTTGATCCCAAAATATGCCAGCGAGTTGGAGAATCTCCAAAAAGCAGAGTGCATTGCTCCTAAGTGTAGAATATTAACCAAATAACACAATATAGAAATCCTTACTGGTGCCACTGAATGACCAATGCCACTGAAATTGTTCTGGACTTTGACCCATATTGTGTACAGGCCACTCTTCCCAAGAGCATTGCTTTGTGCCAGAAGCTGTTAATGCATCCATCTCTATTTTAGCAGTTGGAAATGAAGTCTTGAAGGATCAAAATGTTTCACAGAGCAAGTAACCTGGAAGGGGCTTCAGACGTTGTTCCCTCTCACCCTCAACCACATTCTTTCCCTCTATCACCTGTGGATCCACTGAAGAACATAAATGTGTATCCTTGAAAAACGTCTTCAGAATCTGTGTAACTAGTGCCTTTTTTGGACACTGCATTCACAGGCCTGGAATCGAGATCAGGAAGTGATTTTCCCTACTTCATAATAGCCCTTCAACATGCACGTGATGACATTAAGAATGTCTTCCAGCACTGGGCTCTGGTTTAAATTTGTTTCCATGTAAGGCCAATATTAGGTCAAATTTCCAAACTTCAGACTTTCCATTTTTAGTAATAAAGACCAAGTTTTACAATGTCTGCTTTGTTCAAGTTCTTCCCTGAAGTGATCTAATACCTAGCACATCTGGGAAACTAAAAGTGGTTAAACCCACTGATTAAACAAAAATCTTACAGTCATTTGACAAAACTTTTAATTTATTGGTTTGGGCTCCTTAAAACTATTCAAATAAACTGTTAAGTTTTAGTAAAAGTCTTAGGTGAAGTACAAATAAAATTACTTTCATACCAAAGGTCCCCAAAAATAAGGTTGGTGAGTTTTGGGGTATTTTCCAAAGCAATACAGTGGTGTGAATACACTGATAAATGTAAGTTGTAGTAAATTGTGTACTCTCCATATAAACTGCATTTTGGCAACTAATCAACTTCTGAAGTCACCATGTTGTAATAGTATGGTACAAGCTGTGTACATACATTTGTATGAAGTGATTACTAATGTTTGATTATAACATTTGGCTATTAAAGACTTTTAGAGTAGAATAGAAACAACCAAAAAAAATTTGGAGAAAGTACCCCCACTATTTCTAATTTTAACTTTTTTGTTTCACAGATGAGAAAAATAAAATCCCTCACATGTGGGCAAACTCAATTTTTCTTGAGCAGGTGCCTTTCACTGCTACCATCAAACTCCTCTGGATATCAAGCTCTAGATTCTGTTTCTCAGAGTGAACTTACACCAAGGGCTCTCTGTGGAACAGCCAGGCCCAGCCTTGAGCTGGGGCAGCATCCTTGGTCCTTGATTTTGTGAAGCCTCCAAAAATTAGGACTAAGTAGCTCCTGGGGCTGTCTGGGATCGAGCTGCTATTGGTTTGTCTTGCTCTCCAGCCTGCAGATGGCCATGGTGGGACCGTCCAGCCTCTCTCTGCTTGTATAAACTATTCTACTGCTCCCCATCATTGTCACACGCTCATGGTACTGGTTCCGGTCCTTTGGGGCCCTGCTGATACAGCCTCCACCTCATGTCATATGGTTTTAGGAAAAAATATTAATTTTAGGGCCAGACCATAGATTTTTTGCAGTATTTTGCTAACTCCTAATAGAAAGTAGGAGTCAGTACATGTTTTCTAAATGAAATCAAGTTGTTACTATATTTTCTTATAAACACATAGGCAAATTTGCACAGTGATTTTACCTTTTCATGGTTTATTGCTTATATTAAAATTGACTTCTGACCACTATAATGCTACGGAAATTCTTTGTAAATATTTTTGACATTGAGAAATAAAATAAAATGTAACATTTAACCTGGAAAAAATTGTGACCTGGAACATTAAATGAAAGCGAACAGTGCCTTCTCACATAGGTTCGAAGTGGCCTGGGGCTGGTGAAATGGAGCTCATTTTCTACCTGGAGCTACCTACATTCTTAAATGTCCAGGTTGGAGCATTGTCAGGCTGCGGTTTACTTCACAAGGTCATTTACTAAATCTCGATAAGCTTATTAAAGTGTAAAGAGATCCGTATAACATTTTGGCAGGACATGACTTCTTACTGAGATGAAATTTGTGCATACACTTCAAAAGTAAAACTGTATTCTTTAGTATTTCCAAAACTGAGCTATTTTGAGGAATACTGACCAGTGCATTTTCATGTAAATAATTCGTTTGAATCTTACCTCATTTTTTTCATCTGAAAAATGAGATAATAAAAGAATGTTAATCGTAAGATTGTAAAGGTTGGGTTAATCCATTAACACTTAGAACAGTGTCTGGCAAAATGCAACTTTGAGTGAATTTTAGTTTGTTATTCTTGCTTCTTCTATTCTGTCTTTTATTGCTGCTAATTACTGGTGATTAGAGTCTGAAGGCAGTTTGCTAAAAATAGTTTAGATTGCCCCATATTTGAAAGTAAAAAAGGCTTGGAAATACACATAAGCATCCTCCATGTGCACACACATTTAAATATCTTCCTGTTAACTGATGCACCATACTGTTTTTCCAGGCCTCCCTCTGAGCCAGTGTCCTGGTGTCACAGAGCAGAGGACGTCAATGTCCCTTCAGCAGCTGCAGCTGTGTGGCTTGGGGAATAGCATCTGCCATGTTCCTAGGCTCCTAAAGCAGACAGGCCACACTGGGCCCTGCTGCAAACACCAGGTACTCAGGAGGAAATGGAGAATTTACAATTTCAAAGCATATTCCATTAAGAGATTCAGTCACACACATATTCCCTCTTTTTTCCACATCTTTTATTAGTGCATACCGGTTAAACAGGGTACTGGGTTGATTTTTGGCCGATTTGTGTATGCACATAGCGTACTTTAATCACTTTTACCCCCAGCCCTGCCCCTTAGTTTCATATTTTTGTGTTTCAATGTGTATAATATGTTCTGATCACATCCACCCCCCCATCACCAGTCCTCACCCCCTTTCCCTTTTTCTGTCTAATAATGGTTTCTCTTCTACTTTCTTGTCCAGTGTCCCCCTTCTGCCTCTCTCACATCCATTCACATACATTAACTCACACAAAGCCTCATTTTCACATCTCCATGTAAAGCAGGAGCACAGGCACTTCTGTAGGCCGGGGGGACCACCCTTTGTCCCCTGCACCACTTTTTCCCAGTCCTTTCTCTTCTGTCGTCCTCTCTACTCACCTTCTTTTTTTTTTTTTTTTTTTTTTTTTGGTTTTTCTCCGGTACCGGGAACCGAACTCACGACCTTGCGCTTGCCAGGCAGGCGCTTTTGCCAC
>NW_004955462.1:4851899-4888520 GCF_000276665.1 Chinchilla lanigera
TTTTTTTTTTTTTTTTTGGTTTTTCTCCGGTACCGGGAACCGAACTCACGACCTTGCGCTTGCCAGGCAGGCGCTTTTGCCACTGAGCTAAATTCCCAGCCCCTTCTACTCACCTTCTTTATCTTCACAGACTTCATTTTGTCTTTTGAAGACAGCAATCTCTCAAATTCCGGCAAAAAATAATTTTAATGCATGCAGCTTCATCTTAGTGTGTTGACCTCTTTATAGGAAAAGCAATAAATGGAAGGACAGAACTTGAGATAATAATACTTAAACCAAAGGTGAATCATATAATCCAAATTTCCAGTGGGGCAAGAGGAGGGATGGGGATGACCCCTCATTTCAACCTGTGAATATAGCTACCTACATGTATGATTACCTTGGCATCCATTGAGGGGAGGCTGAGGCCAGCCCAGCTGCCTGGGAAGTGCTAACAGGCCTGTAGGTGGATGAGAGAGATTCTGGGCTCCTTCAGGAAATAGAGATTGTAAGCAAAGACTTTGATTCTGGCCAAAAACAGCTAATTAGAAGTGAAAACATGCACTAATCATGTTGCTATCCACAGCAGGTACATTCAGTCTGTCCCGTTTACCCCGTGGCTCCTGGCTAGCACAGGTGAAAGGCTCACAATGAGGCACATGGCTCAGGGGTGGGAGACTAGGACAAAAAAAGGTAGAACCACACTCCTTTCCACTCCTTTCCAAATCTCAACATAAACAGTATTATTGCTTGTAATCTCAGAAATGTCCTTTGTTTTTTCTCTCGCTAGGATACTACCAAAGCCACTGCTCCATCTCCCCTTTGACAAGCTACTGTGACCTTGAGGAATGATCTAGAACAACAACAGTGGCTTTCTGGGGATCATGATTATGTTTTAGTTACCACTATGGTGCCCTAAAGAATCCAACAGTGCAGGCCTCACACAGGACTTGCCAAGATAAAGTCTGTAAGACTGATTCATCTATATGAAGGTATAGCACAGATCTAAAGGCACTGGACAACTTTGGGATTGCTTTATTTGTTCAAACAAAATGGAAACATTTTTTACAATTAATTTTGAAGCAATAGCTTCTTTGTATCTTTTTAATAAATTACTTTCACTCCATGGTAAACCACGATGTTAGGACACACGTGAATTTGAAGTAATCTTTAGCTTGTTCCACATAATGGAAGTCATTGTTGATCTTTTCTTTCATAATAAAACTCCATTGGGTATTTACTAATCACTGAGTCTCTAGATTAATAATATTGATCAATAGGAGTGAAAATAAAGCTCTTGGGTTCTTTCTCTGCCATGATCTCAGCATTTCCTGAAGAAATGTCTTTCCTTTTTCCTCTTGTTTAGTTAGAGTTTGCTGAAGTTTTCTTAGGAGGCAATTTTTGTCTTAAATGTACCTGAAATTGAAGTTGTTTTTTTGAACTCATATTCTGTACGATCTCTCTCTCCTTATATCCATATTATCTTTTCTTCTCCTGAGAGTTGCTTTGCTTCTTCTTTCCTCTTCTGACCTGAGTTGGCACAATCATTTTCATACATTACATTCTTGAGTTGTGCTGTGAACTGCCAGCAGGAGCCCATGGTTTCTCCTCCCCCTCCCCTGCATTGTCAAGGCCAAATCCAGGACTCATCTACTTAGCCCTCATGGCAGGTTTGTGAGACCTGTGGATTTTGCCTGAGGTGGACCTGTTTCAATGCCTGCACCTGTACCAGACCCAGGCAGTGGGGCAGATTCCTTTGTGGCCCAGGATGGTACCAGGCAGAACCAATCCTGTGAGACTATGGCATACCACCCTGAGGGTGGACCACATATGCTCAATGGCAGACAGCTACTCATGAAGAACCAGTTTGCTAATACTTTCCTTATAATCCCTGAATCTGTTTTTGTTTACAAGATTAACCTGTGTGTTTGTCAGCTTCATCTCACTATAAAAAAATACCCAAGATAATCAACTGATAAAAATGGAAGGTTGATGTGACCTCACAGTTGTGGAGGTTCCAGTCCATGGTCCCTTGACCCTGTTGCTTTGGGCCTGTGGCGAGGTGGAATATCATGCCAGAAAGCAAGTGGTGGAGCAAAGCCCTTCACCCGATGTCATGGATGTGAGAAAAAAAAAAAAAAAAAAAAAAAAAAAAAAGGAAAAAGACTGGGGTCTCACACTACCCTTCAAGGACATGCCCCCAGAGACTGCATGATCTCTTCTGGGGAGTCACTCCTTAAAATTTCACCACTACCCAACAGCCCTGAGCTGGGAGCCAAGTCTTTGTGGGACATGCCACATCCAAACTATAGTAGCCAGTTAGTTTACTCTCTGTACACACATTTTTTTCTATCAAAATTATTCTTGATTTATAAAATATCAAATAATATCCTCTAGTTTTCTAGTGTTAGACATATGTATATGTATAGATTGATATGTAATAATCAGAATCCTTGAAATGTTAAACTTAACCTTTTAAGAGTTTAGTTCTGATATTTTCTTTGTGGGAAGACTTTTAACTACTAATTCAATTTCTCTCATGGTTACAGAATTTATACTCTTTCTATTTTTTCTTGTCAGTTTTAGTCATTGATATTCTTTTAGGAGTTTTTCCACTTCATTTAGTTTTCAAATAAAATAACAAAATGTGTTCCATAATATGTGAGGCTGACAATTAAAAAAAAAATTCTCCCAGTTTTCAAGTTTCCATGTGCCTTGGACATGTGACATAGTTTGGTCAACGGGAGACTAGGTTTGGCCTGTAATGCGAGGAGAAGTTTGAAAACCACTTACATAGTTCTGTAAGCTTTTTGGGCTCCTGCCAGTGCCAAGGAAACATGTGGTCTCTAGACTGCTAGAGAGATGTGACAGGCCTTTGGAGAAGAGTTGAGCCCTCTTAACTTAGGCTGGCACTGGAGTTCAGCCAGATTCTAACCAACCCCTCAGGAGATCCATGAGCAAGCCCAGCTGAGTACAGATCACAGGAGCACAACTGCACAGTCATCCAGCAGACTTGCGAGTGGTTGTATATACAGGAAATGAAAAATAAGAGTATTCTCATTTTAAAAAAATCTTTGTGCATTTTAGAATCGGAATTATTAAAGCATTCATTCCAAGTTGTCTTGATTTGCTTAACTCTATCCTGAAAATTTATTTATATTTTCACATACTTTTTTTTTCTACATTCATTTCTCTGTGATCTCTAGTTATTTTGTATCTTTATTGACTGTGGTCTTTTACTTTCCCTAAGTTTATTGTGTATTTATTTGTATTTAAACAAAAACAACTTCAGTCATTCTTGTAACATGGTATTAATTAAAATGAATACAGCTTTAGCTATACCCCACAATTTCAATATACAGTGGTACCTTGGTTCACAAACTTAATTTGTTCCATGATTCTGGGGAAGATGGCCTCAGTCATGTGTCTCCTGATGCAGAGTTCATGAACGGAAGCAAGATTTTGCTTTTATTAGCAAACTGAATTGTTGGTGAAGAGAAGTAAACTGAGGTATTGTATTAATTTTTATTATATTAAGTTGTAATTATTATTCTGAAATATCTTTGATTTTGTTTCTTTAAACACAAGTTATTCTGATGCACAACTACTTTTCCAAATGTTTTTTCATAAGTCATTTGTTTTTTAAATACATTTTTATAAGAGTATATACTCTGTATCATATAATTTTTTTGGAAGTTGTTGACAGTTCCATAATGACCAGAATGTTGTCAATTTCAGTAATATTCAGTTCTTTCTGAGAAATGTATTTTCTAGTTACACAGTATAGTACAAGGTTTTGCAGACAATAATCAGATTTGCTTTTAATTAGATTTAAAAACTGTCCTCCTGTTTCACAATCTGTTAGAGGCATGATATTCATCTCCTCATATGGAAGTAGATTTATCAATTCCTTCTTTTATGTATCTCAATGATTACTTTGAATATTTTGAAGTTACTTTATTTTATACATTTATTTCCTCCTCTAACTAAAAATGTATTATTGTACAGTGCACTCTGCAGATCCAATATTGGCTTTTGATTTGAAGTATGTTCTGTTAAATATTACAGATGTCGTTTCCTTTTGTTAGTGTTTCCTGAATTTAACTTTGCTTCTTTTTTAAATACCTTATCTCTAGTTTTGAAATATTTGTGTTTCCATTATTTATCTTATATACCTTTAAGTTTATTTACTTTGTAAATGTCTGTAATGCTTTGGGTTGAGTTTAATCCAGGGATCATTCGGGTCTATTTCTAATTTACTTTTTGCTTCCACCATGCCCCACTTTTTTCTTCCCTGCTTCTCTCTCTGTCTTAGATGATTAGTTTGTTAGTACTGCAACTGCTGTTTGATTCTTTTATTTTCCAACTACCAATTTAGGAGATGTACTGTGTAAAGCTTTTCAATAATGTATACATTGACACTGGAAATCATAAACACATAGCTTAGTTGTCTTACAGTAGTGAGGTCTTTAGATTTCAGCGTATTCTAATGCTCAAGGTCAGTCACTATGTCTTTGATCTTCCTTTGAGATAAGACCTGAGAGCCCTCTAGCCCCATTGACTCACATGTTTTTGTTTACTAGAATTTTGGAGCTACTAACTTTTACTTTGACCGCATTAGTTACCATTTAGTACTATTGCTTCAAACTAAAAATTTGTGTTGCATTCATTTTTCCTTCTGTTTATCTTATGACCAGTGTTCTCATTATCTCTTCTTGCATCTCAAAAATTGTCTTTTTGGGTCCTTTCTGATGTATATTTAACTCTTTCATGTTATATATTCTTAGTGTTGATGGCAATTAATTGATAAACTTTATTTTTGTTACAAGCTCCATTCCTGAAGAAAAATATTTTTGTTGGGTGATACACAGAAGTGTAAGTTGATATTTCTTTCCTCTCCACTCTGGAAGAATCCTTCCACTATAATCTTGCTTTCATCATTATTGTTGGGCTGCTTTCATCATTATTGATGATGTTATAGTTCCTTTTATTGAGCTAAAATTCTGTGGCAACTTTTGAGATTTTGAAATTTTTCTCCAGATCTGGACATTTTGATTTTGATCTTTTTATTAGCTCTGCCTGGTTTGTACTTATATCTAAAGAGTTTTACTTTTATAATATTTCCCCTCAATTCACTTTCCTCTTTGGAAATTTCAATTTTATTTAATATTCAATGTTCCACGGTATTTTTAATTTCTTTATTATACTCCACAGAAAGAGTCACTTTCTGAGTAGAATCCTATACTGTTTTTGCAGTTTAAAGTAACTGTGGGCTGTTCTTGAGGCTAGTGCTCTGGCCTCGGCTATTGTTTCTCCCTGTAGCTGGCAATAATCTCTGGACCTACTGTGGGAGCTGGAGTGAGCTTTCCAGTTAGCTTTGTCCTTTTCTCTGTGTTGTTCTATTTCTTCAGTTTTTCTGTGTTTTCTAGTTTTCCTGTCAGCTCCCCCTAATTCCCTGAGATATACTTCTTTTTTCTCCTCACCAAATTGTTTTTTTTTTTTTTTTTTTTTCAGGTGTCTTGGTTCTAGGTCTCAGAAAGGTTGTATTTTGCTGCTAGTTTTACTCTGATATTTTGATTTTAAATGTGTGGTATCTATCAATAATTGCTATATTAGAAATTAAACCTGAAAGAATTAAAATACAAGTCTGCACGTACATTGTAATGGCAATTAGAGCTATGTCCCATTCATCAGTAGAACTGTGGCATTGTGACATATCGTACCTCTGAAAAACTCCACTGAACACTTCTTGGAGAATGAAAGCAAAAACAGCAAAAACAGTTAATATTATTTGGTGGCTTGGATCCCTTGGATGGATCTTGAATGAAAAGATTCTCAGATTACAGTTTAGAACCATTATTTAAACTATATATAAGGTTCACAGATGTCAAATGATAGAAGAGCTGTCAGTGAAGAAATGGGTCTTAATGTTTCACCTCTGTTACTTCTTGCTTTTTTCTGTCACTTGTCTTAAAAAGTTTAAATTTCACAATTTTGTTTATAAAAATATTTTGCTGTATATTCATTTCTTGTCTCATGTCACTCTGTACTCCTTGGATTTAGTGTGGACCTAGACTTACCCTACTTTTAACAAGGAACATTTAGGTCACTTAAGGCAATCACTTTTCATATAAACTGATGATACTTATACAGGACTAAAAAAGTGAATCTAGAGTGAAGAAAGTGAAGAAAGACCATCTAATTGTAATTAAAATAGTTTTTCGTTTAAAGTAATGTATGCATTAAGCCCATGTCTTTAGAATGCACAAACAATTCTGTCAACAATATTTAAATTTAACATAGTTAGCCATAAATTTTGCTAATATAAAAATTCATATCCCTGAAGAATCTTAATAAAGACAATGCTCTCTTGGAAAAAAACGTAATAAACATTTCTCAGTGAATCAAAGTTAGTAATACTAATATATAAAAATGTAGTAAAATCAATAGATGATAATCAAATTTATTCACATGAATGGTAAGGATAAAATACATATAAAATACTATTGTACTATTTTGTTACAGTATGGAAAAGTAGTATATTTTAGAGGCAGAGGAGGACATGGGACTACTTCTCAAGAGGCAATTTGTACGTTAGTTGCATTTGGATTTTTGTTTACACTCTAAAAAATGAAAATTTTATTTTCAGATTGGAATTCTACTAGCTTGACCCTCTGTAGTAATAAGACTTTTTCTAAGATCTGAGAATTTGAAAATTTGTTTTTTTTTTTTTTTGGTTTTTCTCTGGTACCGGGAACTGAACTCACGACCTTGCGCTTGCCAGGCAGGCGCTTTTGCCGCTGAGCTAAATCCCCAGCCCAAAAATTTGAAAATTGATGACAAATATTTGTATTCAGTCAGTGCTCATTAGAGAAACAGACATAATGCAAGATATATATAATGCAATCTACAAAATTGGTTTATGATGACTGCCCATAGAAGAGTACAAAAGGGCAGTCTGCATGCTGGAGATGCTAGGGTGCTAGTTAAAGGCCCGCAGCTCACTGTGTTGTCCTGTGTCTGTATCAGGAGACCAAAGTGTCTGCGATGGAAGGGTTTGCAGTGGAAGGCTGAAGAGGCTGCACGGGAAGCCAGGAGATGACGTTCAAGGTGAAAGTGAAGAGGAGCTCCTCTGAGCACGCCTTCCCTCTTCTTTTCCTTTATATCATTCAGGTGACAAGCCTACCCAGGGTGGGGCTTCTTCAATAAATCCCTTTAGCCACACCCAGAACTATGCTGATCCAGTGCAGTTGGGAGTTCCTCATTTAAGTTGACACCATCAGTTAACTATCACAATATCCACTTGTTTGTTAGTTTTTTCTTTTTAAAATTTTTATTAGTATATGTTTGCCATGCATAATGATTACTTACATTCATTATGGGGGGTTGATACATGTACATTATACATCTTACTTCTTTTTTCATTCCCCTTCCCATTTCCTTCTCCACCCCATATCTTGGTCCATTTCCATTTTGCAAAAGTTCTATCTTTCCATTTTCTTTTTTGTTTTTTTTGGAATTGGGAATCAAACTCAAGACTTGCGCTTGCCAGACAGGCCCTTATGCCACTGAGCTATATCCCCGGCCCTATCTTTCCATTTTCTGTTCTTTATTTGCACTTTCGTTTATATTTTGGGTTTCTAAACCCAAAAGACACCATGCGATATTTAACCTTGAGTGTCTGATTTATTTCACTTAACATTACAGTTTTAAGGTGCATCCATTTGCCTACACAAGACTCAAAGTTATGCTTCTGCATGGCAAAGTTTTGTAAGTCAGATGAAAAATGAAACTTGAAAATTGAAAGGATCAAAACAAGAACAAAATGAGCCATTCAGAGAGTGGCACCTCCTCAGCACGGTGAAGCCCACCAACCAAATATTGATACATAGGAAGGAATTCAGTACTGCACCTCAGCAGTGCTCAATTGCTTTCCCTGTCAGGGCCTTGCAAACAGCATGTCCACTCTGTTTGTAAAATGTTTGAGTGTTTATATGCTTCCTTAGTGGAGAGGGGTTCCTAGTAGGAATTTCATGCTACTTCCATCTTATAATGTTACCATTCTCAGGATCCAGTTCAGACAATCCTCTGATATAAAATCAAATGGCTGACTTCCTCTAAAATGAGTGAAAGAAAAAAGGGTCACTGACTCCATCAACTAGAAATGTCTATTGAGTACCTACTATGTGACAAATATGTGCCTCATGATGGTCATAAATGATAAGATGCTTGCACACTTAAGTTTGTAGTTTATGAAGCTCTCTTCATGTTATTAAGAAACTCAAAAAATTAAGCACAAATGTTTGGGCAAAATTTTCACAATTTAAAGGTAGTGGGATAAGATATGAGATGAAGGGTTTCAGTTCTAGGGACCTTCAAGGGTCTGGAACAACTTTTATGTGTGAAAGATGACCAAGCATCACGCTCATGTGTTGATGCCCTGACCCAGAGCCTGAATCCTCCTCCATGCCACTGGACTGGAGTCCTTGTCACAGGACTTCTGAGATACTGTACATGACCCATGTGAGGTGCTTCTTATAGAGATGTGAGCTCAGGAAGCCTATGCCAGCCTTTTTGTTTTGTTTAGGTTTTCGTGGTACTAGGGATGGCACCCAGGGGTGCTCTACCACTGAGCTACCTCCCTGGCCCTTTATTATTTTTTATTTTGAGACAAAGTCTCACTAATTTGCCCAAAGCAACCTTGAACTTATGATCCTCCTACCTCAGACTCCCAGGAAGCTGGCTTTACAGGTGTGTACTACTGCTTGCACTCAAGATGTCAGCTCTTATTCTTGCTGTCATTAGACAGCCATGTAATAGTTGAATTCTAATGTAGACACCACAAACCCAGCCCCTGAACTCCACCGAGTTTCATTTGTCATATTGTGATATATGTCCATTATATGGGTCCACACATGTACACCCATTATTTTTTGACAGTGCAGTTTGAGCTTGATTCCCCATGTACGTCAGGCTGGTCTTGAATTCGCAATCCCTCTGCCTTAGTCTCCTGAGGGGTGAGATTAAAGGTGTCACCCCATCTGGTTCTGACATATATTTTGTTACTTAGATGCCAACATTTACTCAAACAGCACATAAATATGAGATCTGCACTCCAGAACCATAGGGAGCATAAGCTCATCAGTAAGGTGTAACAGTCAGCAGAAGCTTTGGAAAGAACATGTGATCTCTGGCCTGCCACAGTCCCCACAATTCCCGAGTGTTCTCTACTCCTCAGCTCCCCGCCAGAATGTAAGCTTGTGCAGCTGTATGGCAGGGCATGCTGCCCTCAGTGATTCTCTGCATTACACACTATTTGAGTTGTGGGTCACACCCCTTTCTACAAGAAGGGCAGGCTTCTGGTGCAGCAGATCTGGGTGGTCCTCTGACCTACAAACTGTAAGCCAAAAGCTTCTCACCCTAACTCCACAACAAAGCCAATAATAAAGCAAGTCTTAGGGCACTCATGGTTTCTCTTGGATATACCTTCTAACCCTGTGGGAAGACTTATCCTGAGCACCATGGCTAAGACTGGCCTACCAAGAGTCACAGAGTCATAGAAAACCTCAGGCACAGGAAGTATGACCACCGGATAGCCATGTTTTTGCTCCTGGAATACCATGCCCCCAAGGAGGTTAAGCATAAAATTCAAGGCAAAGTCTGCAGATGAGGAGTTGGTGCCATCATCCTCCCCAGATCCAGCACCCTCAACTTTCCTCACAAGAGCCAGTGGACCTGCTGCTGCACTGACCCTTGCACTGGAGTGAAGGCTCTAGGACAGCAGGGCTACCCCTTTCCATCCGCAGGAGCTCCCTCCCAGCATAGCCTGCCTGCCCAGCCCTGAACCATCCTGCTCCACATCATCCCCGGCCTGCAGTGGAAGGCAGATCCAGAAGGTGGTGAAGAAAGGAAGAACTGCTGGCCCTGTGCAGCCCCTGCCTGCCTGTCTGGAAGAGAGCCTAGGGTCATCCCAAGAAGGTAGCATCAATTAGGCCATGGAGAACAGGGAAGTAGACAAGCCTGAGATTGAGGGAGGGGCGTTCCAGCACTGCCTCCTGTGTTTTCTGTGTCTCGATTATGGCATTTTTGTCATGTCATAACTTCAGGGAGTGGAGAGGGAGTCCTGTTATGGTTTGTGTCTGGGTGCCCCCACAAAGCCATATGCAATCATGAGGCGGGCTTTTAGAGTTTATGATTGATTCATGGGTGTGAGTGGCTACACTGCCCTGAGGCATGTAGTTTGCATACAATGTAAGGCAGGGAAAGAGGCTGCTTGCTGTCACTCCTCCCTTTTCTCATTTGTTTTGCTGTTTTCTGCCTCCATGAATGGTTCCCCTCTGCCATATGCCTGCCACTCTGCCTTGGAGCCAGTCATGGACTGAAACCTCCAAGAACTGTGAGCTAAATAAAACTTTCCTTCCTTAATTCTGGGTGTCAGGTATTTTACCTCAGCAAAGGGAGAAAAGTAACCAAGACAAGTCCTTAGAGAAAGGGCAGAGTTTCAGATGGACAGGAATGGGCTAGACGATCTACTGCTGAGAAAGGTGGCAGAGACTACAGCTAAGCAGGTCTGGTATAAGTAAGAGTCCATTTCTCATGTCTCCCATTGCATTCCCAGTGGATATCCATGACAAACTACCCAGTCATGGGTGAGCGTGGACAGAGCGACCAGGGTAACAGAGGACTGGCCAGGCCAGACGTGGTTAACCAGCTTTTTAGGGAGTGGACAACACAACCACGTGGTAGTGTGCCAGGCCCCTTGTCCACTTGCCTCTGTCTGCCACAGGAGACAAATACAAAGTGCAGGTGGTCTCTCTGCCACCTGGAGTACACAAGGGCCTGGGACACTTCCCGATGCCTAGGTCCCTCTGTCTGCCCAGAGGAGGCAGTTCAGGGCGTCACCTCTCAGCACTTTGTCCAGTGCAGCTGGAGGGATCAGGAGGGGTCAGAGGAGGCTGCCTCGGCATCCCCAGGAGGAGATCCCATGTGAAGATGGAGGGAGTGAAGGAGGAGTGGGAGGAGAAGGGGGAAGAGAGGGAGGGGGAGAAGCGGGAGAGGGAGGAGGCGGCGGTGAAGTCAGCTGCAGAGCACACGTCTCCAAGCTCAGTCACACGGGCAACGCCAGCGCAGACTTCTCTGTCCGTGGTTCGGGATTCCTCCCAGGCGATCCACCGCAGTCGGCCGGGGCCTCAACACAATAAGAAAAGATGACATCTGGAGCCATGTGTCTACTAAGCAATTATACCCTCCATGAGCTGTGTGAATCGCAGCAAACAGAAAACAGAGTAAAAAAAGGTAGAATTCAACCCTGAGTATCTCTGGGTGGTTTTATAATACTATGGTTCTGACTTCTCAAAAATCATTTTGTGGCAAAAATTTGCTTTCTGTTTTATTCCTCTTGTGAAACCTACAACCAAACAGAATACATTGTTTTTCTTGGTTGTTATTTTTTGAGACGGGGGTCTCACTGTATATTTTAGGCTGGCCTTGAACTGGCTGTATAGCTCCGGTTGGCTTTGAACTTCTTGCCTCAGCCTCCCCATTGCTGGGATTACAGAGGTGTGCCACCATGCCTGGCTCAGAATACCTTTTAACAAGGCATTTGTATGCCTCTGTAACCAAACCACACATAAATTACAACGAGAATTAGAAGAAAGTAATTTTGCTTAGACTAGCATTTAGCATAAACTTTAGAATGGGTGCCAGAATTTTCAGAATTTTGGAAGTAGGTATGAAAAGCAGATCTAAAAACTGCCTGCTCAGACACAACCTAGTTTATTTTCACAGTATTAGTTATATAAGTACATGCAATCTAACTTCAAAAAATACCTTCCAAAATGAAACATTATATTACTTCCTATCATTTCCGTTCTGGTCAGCTTTCTATTGCTCTGACCAAGTGCCTAAAATAAACAGTGTAGAAGGAAGAGTTTATTTTGGCTCAGTTTCAAGGGGCCAGGAGTTCACCTCCAGGTTGGGCAGCATAGTGAGACCCAGTCTGTTAAAAAAAAAAAAAGAGAAAAAAATCTATTTTAATTTTACGAGGATATGCTATCGATTATTTGTATCTAGCTTATGTTTTATTTCACTTAATTCAATGGGTCAGTCATGTGATCAGGTCTGTGATAATAAACAGACAATTTTTTTTCTTACCTGTAGAATTAACATCATACTTTATGGTTATCAGTTATCTTTTAGGGTAGTGCCTACAAACTATAAATCCAAAATACTTACCCATATAAGTAACTTGTTTGTTTTTCATTTCTGTTTTTTAGTTAGAGGGATTAAAACCAGTGCCTCCCATACGCTAAATACAAGCTCTACCACTGAGCCAAGCCCCCACCTCTGATTTTATTTTTATAGGAACTTGGTTGATCTGAGAAGCAGAACATTTAAACAAAACACCTAAGTGAGTTCCCTCAGCATAGAAAGATGTAAAACAGAAAACCTACAAAATAAATGCAAGCAGTTTAAACAGTTCTGTTGTTCATTTCACATCTCATTTGATATCCCTGTCAATGAGCAGAACTTATTCCTCTACGATTCAGGTGTGCACATTTATTCATTTAATAAAACTTCATTCTATATGGAGACTGCATGATCTTCACTTTGCCCTGGCACGTTCTCCCACTTCTCTTCCTCTGTCTCTTGTGCTCCTCACGTTCATCCTCTGGTGACATTTACAAGTACCTGCCTCCACTGCAAATGTGACCATGAGCCAGTCTTGCAAGCACTGAAATCCAAGCATCTTAAAGTTCCAAATAAGCTTTCAGAGTTTGACCCCTGCCTTTCCATCTTCAGGCCTTTCCTGTTTGTGCCCTTCCTCTGGCATTACCACACTGCTGGTGACGTCCTTCTCACCCATCCCTTGCCTCTGATTTTCATGCTCTCGCCCTTGGCTCCCCTCCGTCTTGATGACCTCACTCTCTTAAGTCACAGCTCCAGCACTCCCCCTAGAGAAGCCATTCCTGACACCTTTCATTGACACTCTTAAGACCCCAGTGCCTAGTGCTTGAGAGGAAATCAATAATTATAGAATAAAACAAAGACGACTTATGCAAAGATGATTTAAAAGACTGTCTCTTCTTGTCCAGGAGAAAGAGACATATAAAGAAATACTTTATAGTTTAAGTGCTAAAGATGCAGTAGCAAAGTCATGAAGTACTAAGTTAGCCTTGAGCACTGGGAGACCTGTTTATCTAAGGAAAGATAGCCATAATCAAGGAAGACTTCACATAGCTAAATTTTAAAACAAGAAAAGAAATTTGTTAAAATAGTGAAAGCATGTGGGATATAAGGAACAGGGCATTCATTAAAATAACAGTAAATATGAGAACTATTAAAGATGAGCAGGTACACTTAGCACATTGTTTAAAGTTACTATTTTGAGGTACAGAATAGTGGGCAGTGTGAATTTATGGTGCTGTGGTACTTTTAAGTGTTGTGTCTGAGGGTTTGTTGATTTATACTAAGAGAATGAACTTGTGGACGAATCTTTGAGATGTGTGTCTGCCTTTAACCTAGTGACATCTAGTGTCTCTGCAGGTGATTTGTTGAAGTCTTGGATAGTTAGAAGCATTAACTACAGAAATAAACATTCATGTAAAGATTAGGCTTAATTTAAATTCTTAATTGGCAAAATAAATGTAAAATGTTAATATCAATTTTTATTTTCTATTTCCATAAAGGCTATATAGCACTAACCAGTCTTGGTAGCTTACTTTAATTAAATATATACATTTGTCTACAGAACCACGCTTAGTAGTGTCATCAGAGGAAGAACAGAAAAGGCTTGATGGCAGTGACCATAACCAGTTCAGGTATATAAAAGTGTTAAATTAAACTTCTGGTTTGTATTTTTTCCTTTAATAATGTAAAAGGCCAAATGAAAGTAACTTTCAGACAAGCTTTTCAGAATGAATAGATCAACAAAGATAAAATTGACGATTTTAAGGAGGGTGAGACCATTACCTCACAAAAGCGGCTGTAAGTCAATGAGAACTGCGTTGGCAAAATGTGTGGGAAAGGTTTGAAAGCACCAACTTCATGACCCAGAGGTGGAAAGAACTCAGTTTTTAATTATTTTATACAGTATACTGTAGAAGTATTTACATGCAAAAAAGTTTATTAAATGAATATTATAATTGAATAGCTCACTTTTACGCACATGCCTAATAGTATTTCCAAGTTAGACAAAACTCCCATTTATAGATATTTACATTGGGGAATTATATTATTAAAATAGATATGTGAAACATTTTTATATTAAATTATTTTTATGTAATGTGAATGGAAAATGTAATTTTAAAAAACACTATATTTGTGTAATATGTCATTTTAAGTATGCATATGTGCATTGATTTATTGATTATAAGAATACTATCTTTCAATAGCATTTAATGTTTGCGCATTCAGGTTGGTCAAAACTTTTATTGGAGTGGTTTGCCTCTTTATGTTGGTGCACATGTATTATTTTATGGGAGATAATTTTCAGATTGTGGAGTTAATTTCACAGAATGAGAAATTATATGGTGTTATCCAACAAGGTCTCGTTGAACAAGGCACATGAAAGCCAATAAAGTACTGTGGCACCAGGTTTTGCAAAAGAAGAGGCTTTTTCATTCTGGGACCAGTAGAGTAGGGCAGGAGCTCTCAGCTGAAGCCACCCCACTCGTGGTAGCAGTAGACGTCCTAGCCTAGCTGGGAGAGGGGAAAAGTTGCTTGTGTGTTGGATCCATGGATGGGCACCTCTTCATGGATCACAGCTTTCTGTTTCGGGGCCATTGTCTTCTGTCTGGGCTGTCAGTTTGGGACATCACTGAACAGAATATTGGGCTTCTGCTTCTGTGCTTTCCTGAAGAATCCTCAGTGGAAGGTCTGGAGGTTTTTCCTGAAAGGCTACTGAAAAATTTTGTTATTTAAAGAATTCATATCCAGGTGTGTTTAGGCCATAGCTAATTTTATTAATTTCTATTAATAACCTAAGAGATAAAGATCATAGGGTTGCTGTCCAGTGAAGCCTTATGGGGGACTTTCATTGTTTCCTCTGACCACTTTAAAAACTTTACATTGCAGAAGAAAAATCACATATTTTTGTGTAGGGCCTGGGAAATTCAACTGAGACCCCTCTTTTATGAGCTGTGACCCCCCCCTTTCCCAACACAAACAGATTTCTTAGCTCAAAGAGTCATATCCTTGACATTCTTTCCTTTTTAAATTAGTTGCCCATAGTTAATATCCCCTGTCTCTAATTCCATTTCACTTTTGGTCTAAGGTCTTATTTTTTTAGTTCCATGTCATTTAATTAAAAATATTCTGCTCCTTATTACCAAGTGTTTGGAGCACAGACAATTGAAAAAATAAATTCATAATCTATTATTTTGCTAATTTTTTCTTTGACTAACAAAGGGAATTGTAAAGTTATCATACAATGTTCTACTTAACTGAAAATGTTCATTTTTAAAATTTGTGACACATTTTTATTTCTCATTTTTCTTGCATCATTTGGTAATGAGGAGGCTCTTTCTCTTTCATGCATGCATACATCTATGCACCCATATTTATCATTTGTAAAAGGGTTATTTTCTGTTTTATCTCATCCTAGAGAGAAGAGAGGAAAAATTGTTTATGGTGAAAACATTTATTGCATAAAAACAACTTGGGATTATATTTTTCAAGTACTTCAGTTCATTAGAATTTTTATGAAAAACGTCTCATATTCAAGGTATGACGTTAGGGTACAAATACAAGAGATTAAAAGAAGATTTTTGTGAGAAAGTGACATTTTTACTAATGCCCACTGTGAAAATAATAATCTCATAGAGTCCAAGACCAAATCTAAAGGGAAACAGCTCATTTAACACCTATCACTGACTTTGAGAAAAGTGGTCTAAGATTTAGTGTCAGGCAAAATATTTTATTTTAATTATATGGCAAAGACCCTTTAAAGTTATGCAAATCATAGCTACCTTAAGGAAACATTAATGAGTTTGTTCCTATTAATTGCTGTTACAAGTGATAAAAATTTATTCTCCTAATTATTGCTTTAGGTTGTATGTGGGCAATGTTATTTATGTCAAAAGGCATTTTGTATCTACTACTTCTAAATCATAATTCTCTAAAATGTGGTGTGGTTTTTCCTCAGTGACTAGACTCTAGCCTGTCAGTGCCCTCCTTCAAAGTCTTCAAATGTTTTCCTGTTGTTTTCAAGATAAAATTTCACTTTCTGACCACTGCTGAGCCCTCTCAGATTTGCACCTGCTACGTGCTCTCCATCAGCCTCGGGAGCTGGTGTGTCCACACGTCGGCATCATCCTGTGGACTGAATCTTCTCCAAAGAGGACACATTTGCATTTAAAGAGCTGCAGGGTTGTTTGACTTCTATTAATTGGAGTGTGTGAGGGGGAGCTGAGGATTTGTAAAATAGGACGTGTCAGTTGTATAGGGCTATTTTAAGTCCCCATTTACAGCCATTTATCATTGGCCTCTATGTCTGGCTTAACATTTTTTGCTTGTGTGACTACTGAATAAAATGTTAAAATGTATGTTAAGCTCTGTGGACCTTTGGCCTCTTAAATGTGAAGGCTGGGAAGTTTTCCCTCTCTCACTGAAAACTACACTTGAAACCTGTGGAAGATTTCTCTATCTTATTGTAATTTGTTCCTTAATGACCCTCTTCCTTCCTTTTGGAGACTTTAAAAGGCTTGTGAAGTCTCTCTACAGTAGAAACCTTTGGAAAACCATATCCTTGGAGAGTGTGTCCCTCAGTAGCTCATACTGTTAACTTGAGGTTTTGTTTCTGGGGGTGGTGTGTGTTGGGGTGGAATAAATTGTTCTCCCATTTTGGAATTATTGCTGATTTTGACTTTGACAATCTCAGCACTGGATCTTTGCAAATCTATTCTTTTTTGACTTCTTGTACATCCTTTTCTCCTTAACTAATACACTAATTCTTCATCATACTGATGCAGATAATGTTTTTATTTTTATATTCCCAGCCATCAGTAATTTTATATGTATCTTAGGTCCACACACAACAAATATTTAAGTATTATTGATTAAATGAAGTTAAGATATTTATGTAATTACATTTATTTTGACTGACACACAAAGCAAAAATTTGCACATATTAATGAGGTGATGTGATGTTTTGATACATATATATTATAATATATACATTAAGGTATTAAACCAATATTAGCAAATGATTATAAATTTGAAACTTCGCTATTCTAAATGTCTAAAGAGAGTGGTTTACACTCGAGCTGATACTGAGTGCTATGGCATCTGGGGATGGATTCCCAGATTCTTTTGTGTGAAGGAAGAAATTGAGCAGTATATGATGGTAAGAAGATGGTAGCAAAGTTTACTAAGGTGCTAGTATCTAGGACTGAGTGGACTAGTGCTGTCATAAGAAAATGGTGTGGCACTGAGAGCACAGGCTGCAGGAGTTTCAATGGTGTGCCTGCTCTAAAGTGTCTCTCCCTGCGGTTCTTCAGAGCATAACTAATGTAATTGACAAGGTGCTGAGTCATCACTGCTGTCTCTTCTGCATATCTTTTCCCATAATTCCCTGTTATAATTGAATATATAACTTGAAGTCCATATGCATGAACTTTTAATGAGCTCCAGGGGAAGAAAGATTACTGTAGGTTATGCAGGGAGATCTAGTGCTCATGTGTTTTGGTTCAGAAGTCTTGGAATTTTCCAGAGCTGGTTTGGGATTTTGTTTTCCTTGTCTTAATCGCCCTATCACAAGCCCTGGGGTAGAGTTGAGGGTTGTCTTTAGGATGTTGCTCAGGTTCAGCTGAGTGGAGGGAAGTGATCCTGCAGTGAGTGAATGGGAACAGCCCCACAGCCTCTGATTGTGCTGCCTATATTATTCCCCTGCTGAGAAATTTGGTCTCCAAAAATCTTCAAGAGATGCTGATGGTGACCACTACGAAGTAGCCCTGAGCAGGACTTAAGTTAACCAACAGGCTTTTCATGTTTACTTGTGAATCTGTCCAAGGCTCTTTGTCTGGAGATGGGCGGTGAACTCAGTGAATCTCTGTGAGTCACTAATCCCTACTAAGGCCTGTAATGGCAGATGAAGCTGGAAAGCCTCAGAGGATAAGACAAAATCACAGCCAAAGGACACCTGGATCCAAACTCAACTAGATAGACTGTAGCCTCAGGCATCTCACTCCTGGGTAGATTAATTTAATACCTTACTTGGAGAAGTCCTTGAGTGGTTCCACCCTTCTTGAGTACTCCCCTCCCTTCTTCTGATAACTAAATAAATATGGGCTATCCAGACAAGGTCTTGGTCCGAGCTCTGGCTAAGATGTCATATTCTGTGAGAAGGCTTTGATTCTTCTGGAGCCCTGAAATTGTTCCATTTGCCTCTTTTTATTTAGCCTTTGCTGTGCACTCATTCAGTAGATGGTGGACCTGATCACTCTGCAATAACTAAAAGATATTGTTAACCCAATCAGATCCTGAGTGTGGAATGTCCATCTTCTATAGTTTCTTCCTGCTGAGTAGGAGCATGGACCCCACCAAAGTGGAGACCATGAAACTCTTGCCCTGACGATGTAGGGGGCTAAAGGAACCCTACTTCCTCTCTGAGGATGCATTGATGAGTTCTAGCTATGAAGACAAGCTTTGGTCCTTGGCTTGGACTATCATCTGCAATTTAATGGATGTTAAAAAAGACGAAACAAATTCAACCAAAGATTAAGTATGCATGGTCCAAATAGAAAGAGTATGAGAAGCACTAACAAAGACCCCACCAAAGGAAATAACCAGGATGCTTAATTTCAGTTCTTTGTCCATGACTCAGGTAATTTCTGGTGGAGTACAGTCAGCTAGCTTTTGTGCTATATCTCTATTTCAGATCTAGTGACATAAAACAATTTCTTCTAGGAACAAACATAATCCACTTTTTTAGTAGTCAGAAGGTCTAGTCCCTGCTGGCTTTGTAGAGTCTCTGCTACTAGTGCATCTATTTGACTTTGGAAGATGACAGTGTTCTGGGTGATTTCTTCCAGCCTGTCTGCCAGGTCCCCAGAGAACTTTTGGTAACAGGAGATGGATGTGGTTAGTCTCCCTATTTTAGTGTCTATTTTAGTTGCTATCCCTAGACCCACAAAGAGAGGAATGAGTTTTATGGCCCATTTGGTTCCTGTCCTGGTTGCTAAAGGGATTGGCAGGGATTGGTTATTAGGTGCAATGTTGATCTCTGGGGCCAGATAAACGAGGGCACATGCTCCTGTCCAGTTGGCTAGAAGATGCAAGTAGGAGTTAGTGCCACACAGGAAGAAAAGTTCTTAAATATCAAAGCAGAAATTATTTTCAATAGTGAACGTGTGGGTAAGGTTACTGTTTTCATTTTCATAGGCAGATAAAGTCTCTGTCAATATGGCTTCAGTTAGAGATTGAAAGGGTCCATAGAAGTATGTAGAACAACTCTTATGCTTCTGTTTTCCCGATGTATAATTTTTTTTGGTATCCACTAATACTTGTTCTGTTTTTTTTTTTTTTTTTTTTTTTTTGTGGTTTTTCTCCGGTACCGGGAACCGAACTCATGACCTTGCACTTGCCAGGCAGGCGCTTTTGCCGCTGAGCTAAATCCCCAGCCCCTTGTTCTGTTGAATTTTCATAATCAGACATCAGCAAACAATTGCTCCTTGTGGACTGAGACCAATCTTCCCATGGGAGCACAGAAGTACAATTGGAAAGTCTTTCTTGGCAATATCCCACCCTTTTGTTTCCTAACCCTTATGTGTAGAGAGATGACTTCCATGAAAAGTACATCAAGTTTTTAAAGGACATGGTTTGGGTTAGCTGGAGACCAGCACAGTCCTGTGAAAGCTTCATTATTAGGATTTGTTTGTAAAAGAGAGTCTTCTAATGTGCCTAAAGTTTGTTCCTGGCCCCAGTCTTGAGTTTTCATTACAGAGAGACACCTGGAACTTAAGTAATGTGTGAATGGACACTGGGCTCTAAAAGGGTGGTTTTGTGAAAGAAACCCGAGTAAGGTCATTTTGATAAGGGGAGGGTAACAGACCTCGCTGTTAAAGGTACCTTGGACATTTTGTTTACTTGAAAGTCATGTAGGCCATCTAAAGACACTGACTGAAAATGATGGCCTGTTTGGTATTTGGGGTGGAAAATCATTTTTCCAATAACTCAGAGTTGAGCTGGGATGGGCGCAGCAGTACACTGATTGGAAAATGGGAAGAGAGAAAGGTGACAGTCCTTGGCCAGGTTTGGATTAGAAGAATTTAATATGAGATGGGTTAGATTTCAGGTTTGTGTACGTAATAGCTGTTCATCATCTCCTTTGGAGGCAATCCTTGAGCTACCAAAGAGACTGCCAGGTCAGAGAAGAGCATGCTGAAAGAAGTCAATTTGTAACTTGGGGCAAGGGTTTTGAAAATGATGCCCTGGCATTGTGGCAAATAAGACTGCAGCAGAACTAGTCACACAAGACATGCAAAGAGAAATCCTGTTTGAAGAATGGGACCAATTTTTCTCTTTTTATCTGTAGGGAGCAAGCCAGTTTACTTATCTGACTTAGGTTGGTGGATGTTTTTCTTTTCTGAAAAGACACTTGGTTTCTGGTTTGTGGGTCTATGCGGTTTGTGGTCTGTCCTCTTTATTTTCTGGTGTCAGGTGGCTTTGGTTTTACCCTGGAGAGATGTGCCCAATTATCTATCTACTGTACACTAAAGGCAGATGTGGTTAAGAGGGCTGTGGAAGTGCTTTTTCATTTGGAAAACTTGGGGTCCACCTTCTTTACAGGGCTTCATTAGAACCTGGTGACCCGGCAGATCTTGGACTGACAATTGTTAGTACCTGGGAATGGGAGAATCTTGTGTCCATAATCCTGGGGGATCTTCTGGAAGCTTTCTAGATATGTGACACATTGGAGGAGTTGGGAAGTCTCAGTGTCAGTAAGAAGGGATCCCTATGCCACAGAGGTTTATGGGAAGAGACATGTTACACAAGCATAGAATATAAATCTGTGTAATGTGTAGAAGTATTTTTGTGCCTTCAAAGGCCTAAAATGCTCTTTCCTGTGGCTAGATTATCCTCTCATGGCAGTCTTCAAGAGGAAAACACTTTATCAGTTCTTAACTGTCAGATCTGTGCCCACAATGAGTGACCAAGGTCACTGTTAGGACCCTCACATTGGACCCCACCCAACTTGAAGAGAAAAACTCCGACAGACAACCAGTCTGTTCAAACAGAAAACCCTACACTCAGCTTGAGAGACTAAACTAAATCTGTTTATCCCAGGCCTAGTTCTCAGGCTTATAAGAAACCTCATGAGTCTACAGAATGCCACGCTGTCTATCAGCAACATGCTGATGCCCTCCTGCACTCCCTCCCCTAGAGGTACCAGACCCACGAATCACCCCTGAGAAATCTAAACTGTCTAACTTTCTCAGTGGAATTTCTCCCTCCCATACCTAAAGCAGTCTATAAAGTAGGCCCCCTTCCTTTGTTCAGGGCCATTGGCTTTCTTACCCTTGGTCAGGTTGCACCCAACCTGAAATAAAAATGTCTCTGTTTGCCTCAGTCTTGCCTGTCCTGGTGGTCTCGGTCTCTACTTGGAGTCTAGCCTCACAGAAACAAACATGGGAAAGAGAAGAGAGGGAAAAAAAGAAAAATTCCCCAAAGGAGTTTTATCTTCCGGTTGAGCTATCCAAGATATTACCGAGGGTACGGGGATGGATTCTCGTCTGCCACAAAGAGTTGGACACAGGACACAATGGTAAGGAGATAGCAGCAGTTTATTAAGATGGTATGCTCAGAGTGAGGTCACTTGCACTGGTGAAAGGAAAGTGGCATGAGTGCAGAGAACACAGGATGTAGAGGTTTAAATGTCTAAGCTGCTTTAAGGTACCTCCCATTGGGATCCTCCAATGGGCGATTGAAAACACAGTTGACAGGGTGATCAGTCATGTCTGCTGTGTCCATTGTGCATGTCTTTTCCCAAAGCCACTCGGTCATGACTGTATGTGTAAGATGCAGTCCATATGCACGAACTTTTAATGAGCTCTGGGGAAGGTTACTGTAGGTTACTCAGTCTCTTGTGCATGTGTTTTGGTTTGGATATTTTTCAGAATGTCCCAGGGCAGCCTGGGATCTCTTTTTCCTTTATTTTGATCACCCTTTAATAAGCCCTGGGACTGGCTTGAGGGTTGGTCCTGAGGCATCACTCAAGTGCAGGTGAGCAGAAGGGAGTGGTTCAGAAGTGAGCCGAGGGGACCATTCACATAGTCCCCAGTTGTGCTGTGTAATGGCTGAAACATTGTGTCAACTTGAGAAGTTTAGAAGTTTAGGGAGCCAGGGACCTTACTCTGTAAACATCTTCATCCTGTGCAAGAGGAGAGCGTGGAGATTGTGTGAGTGCTATAACACGCCTCCCTCCCCCGCCACCTGAGTGGGGTAGCCTGAATACAATATAAGAGAGGAAAAGAGGCTTGTTCTCCCCTCTTGGGCTTTTGCTGTTTTTGGTGCTTTCTGCTGCCTTGAAGTGTTGCCTGTGTGTCATGCCACCCTGCCTTGGAGCCAGCTTATTATGGACTGAAACCTCCACAAACTCTGAGCTAAATAAATCTTTCCTTCCTTACCTTTGGGTGTTGGGTATTTTTGTCTCAGCAATTAGAGAAAAGTAACTGAGAATGCTGTCTATATTAAAGCTGTTTCACTTGTCAACAAGGAGGGTTTGAAAAGAATAGATGAGTCATTTTTCCCTAACTCTAAGCACATTATACAGAGCAGCAAATGTATCACATTTATGTAAATGGAGGTATTTCTTGGAAATTAATCAGTGCTGACATTGAAATTATCAAATTTGGGATTTCTTCTTTTATTCATTAATAAATTGATAGCAAGCTATTTTACTTAATAAATACACAAGTGATAAACAAGGGAAAAAATCCTCAAAAAGCAGAGGCCAAAAGGAAAAACTGCAGTAGTCACCAAAACTGACATTTACTGAGAAAATTCATACTCTTTCATGTTGACTAGTAGCTTTGCATAGCTCAGTAGTTTTAAGTTAAAAGGTTCCCAATTTAAGGAGTTTTCCATATGATATTAAAAATAATGCATGTAGAATACGTCAGTCATATGTCTTTGAATACTTCTGGTGACTGTCCTATATTGAATGTGATTTGTCTAAGTTGTTAGCCTTCTAAAATATGTTGTTGGCCTTCAAAAATAAGAGTATATTTTATAACATAGGTGATGTAAAATGTTCCAAGCAGAGGGTTCTGTATCTCAGAATCTGATAAAGTAATAGTAATAAAAGAACTTCCTTGCATACAAATAGAAGTTCATACTGTTTGATATTTTTCTAGTTAATGTATTCTGATAATTTTTAGTCAATAATTTTATTTTAAATTTCTAAGCTGAATAGACAAAGTGGGAGTCCAAAAAAGAGTGAAGATTAGCAAAAGTATAATTTCCTTTAAAAAATCAAAGATAGGTGGAAATTTATGGTTTTTATCTTTCCCAGTAGCTATAACACTCTTGATTATTGTTGTTGCTATAGAACTTGTCCTTTTCTCTTGACAAGGTTTAAGTATGAGCAAATTATTCATTCCCATTAGAATTTTGTTAAAATTATTATCCATGGTAAAATAAAAAGTACATTTGCCTGCATATAGTTCATTTGCTACTGGTGAAGGTGTTCCTCTGGTTTAGTGTTGTCTTCTTTTCCTTTTTTTGTATATTTGGGTGCTAGGCTGTATTTCTAGCTTAAAGTGAGTGAGCAAACAATGAGAAACTCCTTTACAATGTTTTGAGCCTTTTGGAGATTTTGTGAGTTATTTGAATCTTTTGGAAAAAATGAAATTTCTGATGTTTAGTGAGTGCAATTATTTTATATGGCCATCTTTTTTAGATTATTTAAATTTAGAGAGTTTGTAATGAAGGGAGAATATTTGTTTGGCATTCTTCATCAGAGTATGGTTTGAAATAAACTAAAATATCATGTTAATATTCTTTCTTGAATAAATTTTACCTGTGTATTATATTTTTCTTTAGCAATTCATTAATTTCACAATATTATAAATCAGAAGGAAAGAAAAGAAATCTAGCATGTTTTTTCTCTCTTGCATATCACCTAATAAAAAAGCAATGGCCTTCCATGTAGAAAGAAATTAAATATTGGACATAAACTCAATCATAAAATTCTCTACTTCAAAATTCTTTAACAAAATTGATAATCATATGGTTTTAAAATAGAACCCTGGTACAGAAAACACTCAGGGAAGAATATTTTCCCACATGACTATTTTGTATTTTATTGGGAACACAGTGTCTTAGGGACTGTTCACTTTCACTGTAACCATAAAGCTTGTGCTGCTACAACAAAGACCACTCTACTTGATCCTATATTGGATATCAGTTAGCAAAGGGCCAAGAACTGTGCTCAGTATTTGAATAGACAAAAAATAATTCTTTTCTGAAGATTAAAGTTCATATACTTGTTTATTCATTCTTTAATGAAACAAATGTTTTCAGCTTTTACTGTTTGCCAGACACTTTATTAGGTACTGAATATTAGAAGATGCACAAAATATTATACTTTTCTCAAAGAGACTAAATATTCCAACTCCAGTTGCTCCTCATTCAAAGAGTGATGCCAAATTCCAAATAAAAACTCAGCATGGTCCCAGTTATCTGTAAAAAGCAACCCATTTTTATTCCCATGATGTGTCCAGCTCAATCAGTACTCAAGTCTTAAAGCTGTCGGGTAGTATTTATTTTAGTGAGCTCTGAAAGGAACTAAGTCCCAAAATCCTGCTTGAATATAAAGAACTTTGTGCTTTCCACTCTACTATTGGAAAACTTCTTGTTATTGTTGGAAAATGTATTAGCATCCTAGAAAACAAATACCTGTTGCTATTCTGAAGCCCTGGGACACTTTTCATTAATCCTCGCTTTGGGCTTGTAATAAAGTTAGAGGAAGGAGCATAAAGGTGAAACTGGGCCTGATGCTCCATGCCTATAATCCCAGAATTCTGGGAGGTCAAGGTAGGAGGATCACAAATTCTAGCTCAATCTGGGTAAATAAATAAATGGATATAAAAAAATAGTGGAGTCAGTGAGATCAGGATTCTTGTTTTCTGATCAAATGAGATCAAGATAAAATTCTGTATTTGCTGTGTTTTTACTGAGGGGCTATATAAATTTCATGCAACTTTTGAAAGTATAACTTACGTTGCAGCCATGATAACCAAGGTTGAGTTTCTATGTTGGGCATGTACTGAACAATGACTTTAGAAGTACTGTATGTATTAATTTCATAACAGAGGTGCATGATTTGTTGCCCTTTAGCTAAATTTGTTTTGAAGCATTAGATACCCTGAAAGAATGGCTTATCGTTGTAAAGAATAATGTACCTACTTGATTTCCTTTTATCATTATTATTATATTAACATTTTATTGAATTAAAAGAATAAGTGACCTATTATGTGTAAATTCACTGCAAAACTGTGTAGTTTTGTTAAAGCTATGTTTTATCTTATCGAAATAATGTTAAGTCTTAATTGTTGCTTACCATTAAAATAGTCATGATACTTAAAAATTGCTGCTTCTGATTAGTAAACAGTTTGGTAGAATGTGTAAAACTGTTGAAAAATTAGTGAAGGAAAAGTGGCTTTTAAATGAAGGAGTATAGGAAGTTGGTGGATGGTATTAGCAACAATGGAGATTAAAAAAAAAAAAAACTGCAAAGAAGCTCTTTAAGCAAGAAAATCACATGGAGTTCTCCAAAGGGCAAATATCAAGAGCCTGTATCTTACAAATACCAAGAGCCTCAAGCTGATTTGGTATCATAATCTGTGTGTGTGTAAAAAATAGGAAAATATTCTACAATTCTGTAGGCCTTGAGAACCTGAGAACAATAAAATAACTAATTGGTATTCACAGGAAATTATAACCGGCAATTTCCCAATTCCTAAGCACTTATAGAACCCAAATTTCAAGTTAGTGTGAGGGGACAATGATGGGACAACTGAGGTTGCTGGAACAGTATGGACTTTTGAAATCTCCAAGCTCAATGTACTTTCTAATATGGCATGTGCTACAATAAAATAAAATAAGTGTTTCAGGTAAAACTGGGACAGTGAGTGTCAAATCTCACAAAGATTAACAACATATTTTAACACTTCTCTATAGAAGAGTAATTAAGCAAGGGAGCATTAGACACATAAAGGTGGAAGTTGTCTCTTGGCCCATTTCCATTTTCCAAAATAAAAGAGAATTCCTTTCATTGAGACTAGAGTGTAGAGAAGATGATTCAGTTAGGTTCCCTATGGAATTATTACATAACAGAAATAAGAAGCAAAATAATATGTCCCTAGACAAACCAGAAAAGCATGTTTTAAATAGTGATGAAAATTGTAATCTTTTGAATTGATACTAAAGAAATAATGAAAATATTAAAAAGTATTTGAAAACATAAATCATAATTTAAATGACTGATCTTTTTGAAGAGACCTTAAAATCAGTAACAAAATTAAGAGAAGTACTAAGAAAACAAGAAAAAATAATTTCAGAAATGATGATTAAAAACATGAGAAAAAGTAATAAAAGTAGATAATGATGAAAGACATGAAAAGAAAGTTTTAAAGATCAAAATAAAGTGTTAAATATATAAGACAGAAAAGAAGGTCCAATAAATGTATAATAGACTCTGAAGAGGAAAACAATAAGAAAAAATGCTAAAAATTACAATTCAAGAAAACTTTTCTAAAATGAAAAACAACTGGTTAATATACATTGACAGGATGCATTGCATTTCTGAGACAAATGGCTTATCAGAACCAACATGGAAAAGTGTTACATAAAATGGTTCAACCTTAAAGAGAAAGCAAAACAGAAACCTTTGGTAATTAGGCAAAAGACTTAAGTTACTTAAAAGTCAAAGGGAATTATACTGTCACCATTAGTTTTTAACTTTGAATTCAAAAGATGGTGAAGTAACATATTTAAGAAACTCAGAGGAACTGTATGCTTTTGATTTTATAGTTGGCTCAACTGTTCAAGTGTAACTGTTACAGAATTAAAAACACTAGAAAAGAGGTTTTCTTCTAGGTCCTTCCTGAAGAAAGTATAAGTAGACAAGTTTCAGCCAAATGACACAACTGGAGAAATATCAAATTACTGTGGGAAAGTGTCATTGTTTAGACTGCCTCAAGCTGCACTCTTGCTTGTGTTTTAACTTCACAGGCGAGATGAGGACTTCCAAGAGTAAGGAAAGAACTGTGGTAGGGAAAGGCAAACACGATCTCTTCATTTCTTCCTTGGATTCATGTGAATGGAATTAATTACCTTAATTAAGGTAATTACCTTAATCATTGTTTTGTGGCTCCCATTTTAGTAATCATATTCTCTTGACTTGTTTCAGATACATTTTCTAGAGCACGGGATGAAATATTTTATCTTGAATGTGTTTTTAAAATGTTTATTGATACATGCTTGCAGTACATAATGTTTGTATTTTTTGTGGCATCGGTGCATGTGCACATCACATCTTAATTCCTTCTTGCAACCCCTTTTCTTCCCCTTTCCCCTCCCTCCCTTCATCTTCTGATCCCCATCCTATTTGATAAAGGTATTTTTTTTCCTCAAAAAGTGAGTCAGAAGGCATTACAAACTTATACAAAGATGAGAAATAAAAGATTAAAAAATTGACTTTGGGTTGTTAAGTACTAAATATTCCCAGATGGTAACATGTTAATGGCTAAAAATCAGTGCCAATTCTCTAATAGATGCTATTCTACCCCACACAAAGAACAAATCTAAATTGAAGGAATATTCATTTCCCACCCATTGGACAACAGGATCCTTTTCATTTTGAATGGGAAACACAAAATATGACTTACAAATATTTCACTTTAAAAAATAAAGTACAACCCCAAAGGGTAATTTCTAGTGAGACTGTGGAAAGTAAATGGGCTTTTGGTTTATCTTGGCCTGAATTTCAACTTGGCTTTAGCAGTATTTTATTTGTGATCCAGGCAAGAAGGAGGTTTTCAAAGGTGTGGTTTACTCAAATGAAGGATAAGAAATTACTTGGCATATAGTAGCTTTCAAGAAGTTTGTTTTTCTTCTAGCAAGGCAAGTAAGAGGAAAGTGAGATAGATGGGAGAATTCCAATCAAACTGTGAGGACAGGACTAGATAAGAAAAGAGTAAATGAGAACCTGTACTGAGTAGTTTCTTTTATCTTTCTGAGCTCCAAACAAGAGTAGAGAGAGGGAAAGGAAATGTTTTAATAACATATCTTTCTCTTAAATGATGTGTGTCATTAAATTTCAAAGTCATGCATAATAAACTGGCTTAAAATATAAGGTGAGGCATGAAAACATGCCCATGTAGGGTGTGAAAACTGTGTTTGGAGGCACTGTAACATCTGAGCAGTAGAACCCAGTCTCTGCAGATGCTGGGCGTGGATGTGAGTAGAACTGCTCCACCTGTCCTGTGCACCCAATGTGGATGTATCATGGTCCATTTGTTTAAGGACAGTTGTGTTTTCCAAGGTAATTTGGTAGTAAATGGTAAGTGTGAATGTAGAGGACATCATTTGTCTCTAACCATTGCAACCATCAACACATACTTGGCAACTTGTGAAGATGGTGGAAGCCTTATGTGACAATGATGAAGAGATTCTGTCTAGACACAGAATGCGTGGAAGTGAACCTTGACTTTGCTGCTACTTAGCTTTTCTTTTTTGCCATATCATTTAGCTTTTCTGTGCTATACTTTTCTCATCTTTAAAGTTGGGAATTATGATAAGCCTATCTCATAAGGAGTTTGGGGTATAATGGGTTGACTCGAGTAAGGTATTTAATAAACAGGCAATAAAGCATGTACTAAACAGGCAATATCACCTGGTAGGGTGCAGATGTAAAATCACTGTAAGATTTAACCTTATTATCAGGACAAATTCTAGAGTGTGACATCAGTGTCTAAGTCACTTAAATTTGGTCATCTTTCTGTCCTAAGTGATCTGAGTCTGAAAGTAATTAGCACAACAGAACTTTATTTGCTTAAATAACTTAAGCAAATAACATATAACTTAAATAACATATAACTTTGCTTATATGTTGAACAGACCTGATTCATTTCACACATTTACAACTTGGTGTAAAATTTCTCCAAAAGTGGTACCTATATGTGTTGGGCAGAGAAGAGAGGACAGGAACTTTTGTTCAGTTAGATTTTTTCCACCAATCTACATGCCATGGAAGGAATTTCTACATGATCATGGAGGTGTTAGGGAGCTATGGGATAGGTTTAAATAGGACTGTTGTGGAAAAAAAATTGTATTCTTTTAAAAAAGCAAAACAAGTAACAAAATTGATGACACTGCAGAATACCCTCATTGAGTTGAAAAATGGTAGAATGTAAACACAGGGGAAAAGTATGACCAGGCATAAAGCTGGAAAATACCTGTGTTTGAATAAATTGCTAAATTGAGGTATGTGGAATAGGGAAATCATGAGTTTGTATGTTTTTGAAGAGAGCCTGATGTTCATGAATTGTAATACCAGTTGAGTCATTGCAGTTCTTATGCAAGTGAGACATCAAAACAAGACAGATCTGCCAAAGGCTGATAGTTTTGTACAAGTCTATCTCTCTATTCTTGAAGTATTTTGTAGACTTATTAAGATAGTAAAAGCACTGTCAGTGCAAAATATGTACAACATGATTCTTAAATCTATAGAGATTTTAAGGCAAATCTAAAATACTGTTAATTTATATAAATTACTTCATAAACTTTTTTAGCTGATTAATGCACAGGAATAGTATTTCTCAACTTTTTATAGTTGTACTTTAATGTAAAGTAATTTTTTAAACAGAAAAACAAGCATATTTTGCTGAGGGAAGATTTGAATTTAGTTCAAATTCTTACATCCATGAAGTTTAAGTGACATCAAATTGGCAATAGGTGTTTTTGCATTCTTTCTTCTTGGGATACAAGAAAATTGTTTTAAACTACACCAAAAGTGGAAAATGTTTGGAATATATTTTTAAAATGTAGTACAATCATAATGTCTAGAACACCATGTGCTTCAAATGTTCAAACTATGTTGCTCAACTTTACATTAAGATTATTTAAAAAGTGAAGGTTAATGTAATGGTTTTGACAGAGAGACAAAGGTTCTGGAGAATATAGGTAAAATGGAAATAATAAAAGGATAGTTTAATGGAGAATTGAAAGCTTTCAAATAAGACACTTATTTCATCGTATTTGGAAAGTAAAAATCACTCGGGATCTGGCATGAAACAGTTACAAAATCATGTGAGCAAGTAATTTGTGCATGCATAAGATTTTCCACTGAGGTATTTAACAAATCAATTTGCTTTTCAATGTAAGCATGAATATTAAACTTCAAGTGTAGATACAGCAAGGCGCACAAACAATTTTTTAAGCAAACTAGTTGAATCTAAACACAATAGAACAATTTTCAAACCACTTTGTCTGTGTTGTCAATTAAATAGTTTTGAGTATCATTAACTACATCAGCTTTGTAACACTGTAATACTTTGATATTTATATTTTTATTCCTTTATCCATATACTCAGAAGCTGTGCATGAAGCATTTATTATCTGTAAGATGTATATTCAACAGATACAATGATAAACAATGCAAGCTCAGACCTTGCCCTCAAAATTTTAGTTCAGTAAGAAGGGTAACTAATTTTTCATTTAAAAAAGAAGAAACAGGGCTGGGGATATAGCTCAGTGGTAAAGCACTCACCTAGCACTGGCAAGCACTGTGAAGATTTACATTTTGTGACAAATATTTACAGAGTGGAGAGAAGTTGGATGTAAATTACAGCATATAGGGGAGACCAGTAAGACATAAAACTCAAAACCAAAAAAATAGAATAACTCATTCACAATAATTGAGTGGATTGTATGTCCTAAGCACTGTGTAGTGGAGACTTGTTATATTATTGATCCTGGAGAGTTCTAACAGCAATTTGGACAGGATGCTGGTAGAAGTATGGAAAACAGAAGAGGAAGAAAGCATTTTGATCGTGGCCTAGATTCAAAGGTAATTTTTACTTTCTTATCCAGTGTATATGTGCTTGGGAACAGAGGCAACCAAACATACACACACGTGAAGATCCATAATTAACATTAGTACTTTATGTCTCAAAGTGTACTATGTATGATGCACTTTGATCTTTTTCAGTTGTACTTACCTGTGTTCACTTTCAGTAAAAGAAAAAAGTCCTGCTTTTCCCATGAGGCCCTCAGCACAAGTCCCAGACCCCTCAGTGCTCAGATTCCTTGCTCTTGTTTCTAGGCAGCTTGCATGCTTGTGTATCTCATGGAGAGTCTTGAGTCCTGATCCAGTGCTTTGGACAAAATGGGAAGCATGTTGAGGGCACAATTTGGTTCTTATGATGCTGTGCATGGTTCTGAAACTGGGTTAGTTTTCAAAGTAGCTCTTGGTCTGGAAGGTTTGTTTCCTAGCTCCTTGTCTAAAGGGGGTTCATTCCCTGACTCTTGGGATGGAAGAAAAGATATTTTTTTCTCCCATGGCTCCTGTGAGTCCTTTTTATTTCCTATCTGAGTTTTCTTTTGCTATGGACACTTCTCATCTAACAGAAACCCTCTTCTCTAACTCCTACTCCCTATACATGGTTAAGGCACAGCCTCTGTCTGCCCCTCTTCTTGATAGCATAACACAGGGTAACTTGGAACTTCCATGGCTTCTTTGGAGAAACCTAAGTCTGTCCATCCTGGCTTCCCTGAGGCTTCTCCTTTCCCATCACTTTTGATTCTCCTTCCTCTTCAACACTTTGATCTTTTCTTTAGTTTCTTTGCACCCTTTATGTGCCCCTGCAAGCTCCTACCTCTTCTATCCTTCTGTTCTAACCTTTGCCAGACCGTTATTTCTTTTCCTGTTCCAGCTCTTGAGCTCCCCATAGTGACTGGGGTACTAGAGTCCCGCTACCATCAAGGCCCCTTGAGAGACCAGGGAACCTCAAAGGCCATTATTTTAGGTTCTCATGGAAAGAGGCTAATTGGAAACAAACTGGATGTTTTTTTATCTGCTTAGATGAAGCTGTGAAGACATCTAGACAGCTGATTAATGTTCCTTTGGTCTCTCACTGAAAATGAGGGCCACAGGGATCCTCTTCACAACAAAAAAAAGCCTGAAAAGTCTTCTTCACCAATATCAATAAAATTCGTTATTCCTCATTTTGAGTAGGTAACTTTAACCAGTATAAATTTTTAAAAATAAAAACTACTATCTCCATATACATCTGTCTGCCTGCTTAGATATGTATTTCATACACATGTTATTTCCTATGTTATATTATTTCCCATGCAGTAATGCTTGGATAAAATTACCAAATAAATTTATAAAGTTCTTCAAAGGAGTTCTCCCCTAAAGGACTTAGAGAGAAATAAGCACTTACATAAATCAGGTCTTTCTAAATGTCCACAAATATAGGAACCAATTCAAATATCTTTTAAATTCAAACAAGTTGGATATTCTTTGGTAAACTTCCTGGTTGAGAAAATTCAAGATTACCAAAATAATTGGTCTGTCCAGCCGACACCTGAAGTAGGGTTCTTGTCTACCACACTCTGTAGGAGTGTAGGTGCACCAGTTAACTTTGATAAACTCTAGTTAACTGTTCAGCTAGGTTTCATAAACCCCTCCCTTCTCTGTCACATTGCACTTTCCTGTTTCACAGATTCCCACTCAACTGCCTCCGTTTTCTTCTATTATTCCTTTAAAATATACCCAACCACTTCTGTTCAAATTCAAGTTGAATTCAGCTGGCTTTGGACTCCTCCTTATGACAATAATATGCTGCCTTTTTTTACCACGAGTGTTCAGCTCCATCTTTGACAGTTCTACTCCAACTGAAGTTAAAACTTACTAATGGATTAAAACCTACATATTGGAAAACCATGGATAGGTAATTAAGTACGATGTAAAAATCCTTAGTATGTTGTGTAAAGGGATTAGAGGATGATAATAAATATCCAACCTAGAAAGCAATTTCCTTATTAAAATGAGATAACAGGGACTGGGGATTTAGCTCAATGGCATAGCACCTGCCTGGCAAGTGCAAGCTCATGAGTTCAATTCCTGGTACCAGAAGGAAAACCAAAAACCCCCCAAAAAACAAAATGAGATAGCAGATATAACATTTACTGAGTCGATCAAGCTTTGAGAGGAAATTTAAGAGTTTATTGACAAGGTCACGTTGAGGTTCTTTCGAGACACTCAAGCTGGCAGTTTGATTCAGAGGGTCTGGTGCTGACTATAATGGTCTAGGGGCAAATGTTGACTTCTGTGGCATCTGCATGCATGTGGGTTTTGTATTGCAGAAGTGATGTGGTCACCTAGGAAGGGACAAGAGAATAAGATAAGCAGAAAGTTGTGGACTAAACTTTGGGAGCTCCTGAATTTTAATAGTTGTGTGGCATTGGTTAAACCTGAAGGAGAAGAGGGGTATCTCCCAAGGAGAGAATAACGTGGGTCAGTAAAGTCAGCAGCAGAAGGAAGAGCTCTAGGAAGGAAAAGTATCTATTCTGTGAAAAAACAGAGTGGTCATGGGTGTAATTTCAGTGGAGCTATGAGAGTGAGGGCAGAATTGCAATGTGCTCCATAGTGAGTGTTTGCTATAATCATGGACAAAGCATGAACAGGGCTTGGAGCAATCTAACTGCGAAATGATAAGGTAGGGGGCAGTTGAGAACAGAATGTGCAAGGTCTTGTTTGTTTTGCTAGAGTGTTGGAATTGGTCCCATTGTTATCAGGAGCTACTTTTTCACTTAGCAGTGTCATCTCATTATTTTTTTGTGTTACAAAGAATTGGCAACAGTGTGTGAGGTGAATGGGCCACTTTTGAAAGGAGACTGGCAGTCTGGAAAACTGTTTAGAAGTCAGTTGCTTATAGTCCAGTAAGACAGCAATAATCAAATCTCATTTAAGTGATATATTTAAAGTAAACAAAAAGGGACTCTCTTTCTCTCTGCCATGCTTTGCACTCCACATACATCAAATTACCTTCTTTCTTCATTTTATTTATGTAGGATACTAATTTAATCAAACCTGGAAAAGATCTGTCCCCAAGATCTAAAATGAAGCATAATGTTTTCAATAAAATGATTGTGGAAAAATTCTAGCCATTTAGAAAAGAACTGTAAGAAATAACAAGCATCTCTAGAAACCACAGAAAAGAAAACAACAGCCAGATTCACAGTCTACTCAGGTTTATTTTCCAATAATATCATTTACTGAAAATATGAAACTATAATAAATTTTATTCTATTTAAAAATTGTTCTTATCAACTCTATGAACTAGAACAATACAAAGGCCTTCTTTTAAATTACATGGAAAACAAGTGAGAGCTATTAGCATGCTCTACATAGTTCTGATTTTAAAAAGTACTGGAGTAAGCTAGGTACATGTCCGTAATCTTAGCTACTCAAGAGGCTGAGGCAGGAGGATCACAAGTTTGAGGTCAGCCTTGGTACTGGGAGTATAGCTCAGTGGTGGATCATCTATAGATTTAATACCTAGCAAATAAAAAAAATAAACATCAAGTTACAGAAAGAAATAAAATCATACATTTCTTTTGGATGAAAGTGTTAAAATTCTGAGATGATTAGTCACAATAAGTAATTAAAAAATCTGCACTTTTTCTTTTCAGTTGGCTTTTCTCCAGACAATGCTCCATAACAGGAGGACATGTCAAAAACATTTCTGAAAGCTGATAGTACTTTAGAATTAATGAACAACAATCCAGAAGTATAAATTTGACATAGCTGAAGGGCATAAGAAGAAAACTTTCCAGGAAATCCTAAATGCTAGACAACATAGTTAAAACCAAAACTGACAGTAAATAAATGTATAATTTAGCAATTAAAATATGAAAGTTATATAGCATTTAATAATTTTATCTTCTTAATAATATATGTTGCATCAGTCCCTGTCAACAAGGCTTTGGTCCCTTTCCAGTAGTGGACTTGGATTTTACTGACACTTCTAAGAAAGGTAGTAGAAAAGGTAAACACATATTATTCAAGAAACAAAAATGTTTGGAGTGCAAGGAGGTGTGATAGAAAGGAAACAGGTTTTGTGGGGTATTTTTGTGGTTAATAAAATGGCCAAAATATTGAAAAAAAATTTGATTTTAAAAATCTATTGCTTCCCTGGGAGTCATTAAAATTGAAAGAAATCAATCATATGAAAGCAGATGTTGGTCTATTTGGAAGTTTTCTGTTGCTGATTGACAGCTACGAACTTGGCAAGAGCAAGAAATTGAGTAGCTGAGAAAATTTACGTGTTCTAATAAGGCTAAATGTTCCGTTTTATAACATTGCTTATTTCTTTGCTCCGTATATGCATGTGCTGACATGTGTGAAAGAAAAGTGTAGATGGGCAGAAAGCCCCCGGATTTGGCCATGTTAACGGTACATTTTCAATCAGATCTATAAACACTGTTGTTTTGCTCATGTTTATATTCTCCAGAGAAAGAATTTACACAATGCAATATAAAAATGAAGCAGTGCAAAAAGACTAGGAAAAGAAACAGTGTTTCCCTGTCCGCCCCCATTACAGAACAGAATCTAAGGCACAATTATTCTTAAATATATCTGTAATCAGCTTTATGTGATTATTATGTGTGTTTCATTAGAAAAGAATTTAATCTCCCATTTTCTCCTCCTGCTACTCCTATATGTTGACTGATACATCCTTGATTTTAGCTCCTTTAGCAGTGCAGTTATAACTATCAGATGTATCTTGGACACTTGCTTCATCAACATCCCACGGTGTCTTTGTCTCACTCATTTGTGATTTGGATTGTTAACTTTCTAAGTAGACCAGATGCCTTACTCAACTTTCACTTTCAAAACTCTGTAATATTCTAATTCTATTTTATAACTAAAACTAAGTTATCTTTGATTTCAAAATATGACAGTTTAAAGTGTTTGTATAATTATGTACAGGTGCTTATTCTTCATTAAGGAATTATATGCTGTGCTGGTATTCTTTCCTTCTCTAATTCTGCTATGAAGACCCTCATGCCATATGCTAAAATCTATTATTTATAACCTCACAGAAAATTAGATATTTGTTTCTCTTGTCTACTAATTGTTTAAAGTAAGGCATGTTCTACTTAGTTTCATAATTAGAATATATCTTTCTTAAACATATTTTTGTTTTCATGGAATGTGGGATCATTGTCTATTTTTAATTGATATATGGAATCAACACCATATTTATTTCTGGTATCATGTAAGTTCTTACAAAGTATAACCTTTCTTTTTACTATACTTTTTACATTGAAAACATTCCTTTGAAAGCAACTGCCTTCTAGTTCAGATTTGATGTTAATTTTGGGAAGCCTCCCTGCACAGGTAAGACTTTTTAAAACTGGACTCAGGCAGTTTCAGCAATTCTTGTATCCAGTGTATTTTCTGTCTTGATTTCCACTCTTCTCTTGCTGGAGTAAAACTCCAAAGGAGTCCTCAAGGAGGATGTTTGGTGGATAAAATTTACAAAACTTTTATCTTAAAATGTTGATGTCACACTCATGCCTGATAATTTTAGTTTCTTTTTTTTTTTTTTTTTTTTTTTTTTTTTT
>NW_004955462.1:4888620-4975025 GCF_000276665.1 Chinchilla lanigera
TTTTTCTCCGGTACCGGGAACCGAACTCACGACCTTGTGCTTGCCAGGCAGGCGCTTTTGCCGCTGAGCTAAATCCCCAGCCCCCGATAATTTTAGTTTCTTAATGCATTCCTTGATACTTAAAGAAATCCTAACCTCTGTCTTTTAGAATATATTATTTTTTAAAAAATTAGATGCAAGACTTACTCTTCTTACTTTATAGGAAGCTTTTAATTTTATTCTTCTGTATCAAATATTGTAGAATTTGTTTTGATATGGCTACTACTGTATAATTCACATTTTCTAGTATATTTTCTGCATTCTTACTATAGGTCATTGAGTGGGACATTTAAATTAGAAAAATCTTAGCTCAGTTTGGGGGGAATATGGTCCATTATTCCTTCAATAATTTTCTTTTTTTGTTTTCAATGTTTTTTCTTTTTCCTTAAAATTTGGTAGTAAGATAGTGTTTCCTGGATTATAATTTCTTGGCTAGAAGAACTTGAAATATCCTCAATTTTGTCTTCTCAGTGTTCTATAGTTTTTAATTAGATTAATTATACCAATTTCTAAGATTCTTTTAAAAATTGTAGTTTTTTTTTTTTGTTTTATTTTTGTTGAGTTTTCTTCCCTTCTACCATACTGAAACTTTTTGATACTACACAGAGGTTGTATTTTTTTTTTTTTTTTTTTGGTTTTTCTCTGGTACCGGGAACCGAACTCACGACCTTGCGCCTGCCAGGCAGGCGCTTTTGCCGCTGAGCTAAATCCCCAGCCCCGAGGTTGTATTTTTTAAAAATTTTTTTCACCTCTGTGAATATTTCTTCTTTTGAGATCATATCTTTGATGTATTGTTGTAGGCAGCTGAGTTAGATAGAAGTATTATAGGCAGTCAGACAGGGCTAGGCCTTTGAAGAAGCCAGTATGGAAGACCAGATACCTTGAAGCTGTGGGACAGACCTCAAGACAAAAGTTTAAATAAATGCACCCTCATACCTCCATAGGGATGGACTTCAGGGTTTAATATTCTAAATAGGTATCAATCACTTTGAAAAAAAAAAAACCAGGAAGAGTCACTAACCCAACCCCCTCCATGAAAAGCCGCTCTACTGTATTCATGTGTGCTTGCTACTTGACTCGCTTGCCCATTTGATCTGATTTAATCAATTTTACCTGTGCAATTTTACTTATAATCTTATTGGTTGATCATAGTTTTGTTCCACTTCAAGCCCACTTTGGGAATTCCCATGTTTCCCACCTTGGACCCGCCTCACCTCATGGTTTTGCTCTATAAAATCCCTAGGAGAGGCAGAGTTTTTGGCAACCCTACTTAGGTCCCCTTATGTCTCTCTCTGGGACAGAAGCTTTCTTTCCTTCAGTAAATACATTCCGCTCTTAACTCCCGTTGTTCCTAAAATTCATTCTTTGATTTTAGAGAACACAAACTCATCCCAGATATCTTTCAGGTTGGGAGTTTTTTCCCCCTATATCAATATGAGGCCTTCTTTAAATATGTAGTGTCTTTTATTGTTTTTTCTTACCTTGTATTGAGAGAAATGAAGAAGATTCACAGCATGCTTGGAGGCAGACAGGAAATGAAAGAGCAAGGAGTTGGCTTTTACCCTACAGGTTCTCAGAAATTCTATAATCATTAGTGCTTTATTGTGGGATGACAATATTCATTTTAGATGCCCTATTTTCCCTGAATCATTTAGCTATAAAACTGTTATGGCTTGTATCTAGATGTTTTCCCAAAACTCTACGTGGTCATGGGTGGGGAGTTTCAAAGGTGGCTGGATTAATTGTGTGATACCGGGATTAAGAGGGATAATGGAAGCCGCACTCTGAGTATGGGTAGCACCAGCCAATAAGCTTGTAGCGTAGGTGGGATATTCTGTAAAGGGACAGAGAAAAGGCAGGCTCACTGCTGCAGCTGCTGCTCATTGCTGCTGTTGCTTTTGCTGCCTCTGCTGCTGCCTTCTCCCAACCACGGCATGAGCTTTTTCTCTTCTGAGATGCCCCTGTGCCATGCCACCCTGCCTTGGAGCCAGCCAGCTATGGACTGCAACCTCTACAAACAGTATGCCCACATAAAGTTTTCCTCCTTTAACTTGTGGGTGTTGAGTATTTTGTCTCAGCAATGAAAAAATTAAGACAAAAATTTATAAAAATTTTTCATAAAACTTCTGTTTTATAGACCACCAGTGTCCAAGTGCTGCTTGGCACAAGCTTCTAGGCTGTCCCAGTGGTGAAGATGAAGCGTTCAATGGTCTGATTCCCTGTGATTTCTTCTCTGCTGTAAAGGACTAAAACCATTCTTTAAGGTTTTGTCCTGTATTCACAAACTTCTGTCATTGTTGCTTCCAAGGTTGATTGATAAGAGTGATTAGTTCCTACCTTTTGGACTGTAGACTTTGCATCAAATGTCCAATTTAACCATCTTTATCCTTCTATTTCATCTCCATCAACCCTACAGAACTCTTCTTTTGTGATCATTTTTGGTTCCTATGGGCTTATAACTCTTAATTTCTTTATTCTCCACAACTGATTTCTCAGAAGAGATAAGAGAAAAGGGTATGGTAAGCCAAATACCTGGAATGAAAAACTCCCAATTTGTGATTTACCAAGGAACTTTATTTATACATGGATTTAATTGTACAATGTCTTTGTCTTTCTAATTTTACTGATATTTTAAAATTCATGTGCAGGCACCAATGCAACGAGGTTTTAATACACTATTCATCAAGCCACTCCTCATTTTTTTGTTCTTACACATGGTCTGCTTCATTCTGTATCAGGAGAGGTTAGAAGAGGTGAGATCCTTGGTTAGATCCTAAGGACAGAATCTAACCCTTCTGCAGCCTGGAGGAGAGTCGTCCCCAGCTACAGGGCCCCTCAACTCTCAGGCGGAATAGGAGGTGAGTGTTCCCAGCCACCTGCAGGGGTTCACGGAGATGAAAGTCTGGAATCAGCATCTTAATTTCTCAGAGCAACATACTGAAGGTGGAGGAGACACTATCTGCAGATTTTTTACTATGTTCCACATAACCTATTTCAGTGGCTGTGAGCCCTGGAAAACATAGTCCCTTTTAGGCTGGCCCTCATCCAGTTTTAATCATCCACCCCAGAAGGGGGTGAGGAAGGTTTTGCAGTAAAGGGGGAGTGGGGCTGCCTTCCTCTCCCTGCTGCCTCTTTCAGTAACATGTTGGACACACTTACTGCAGCAGTAGAGGAGTCTGTACGTGGTGCACAGGCCTGCGCCTTCACCTCGGCCCCTCGTCTGGGAAGGGAGGGTGGCCGGCACAGGAGTGTGCAGCTGGATGGAGGCCCAGAAATCTGGAAAGTGTATTATGTGGGATCCCCTTGGAGAAGCACTTGGCCGCCAGCAGTCCTGGCTCTGTGTTTCCACACGCCATCAATCTGGGGCCTGGCAGTCACCCTGCTCTCCCTGTCTCTGCTGGTGGAGAGCAGAGCAGACGGGCGCAGCTCTGCCTCACAGTGCAGCAGCCAGGTCATTTGAGCTGGAGAGGAGAGGGGGAAAAGAAAGAAGAGTGGATGGAGGTGGGAAAGTAGCCACCTTCCAATAGACTGTATGAGCCCACTTCTCCATCTGCGTTCTCATGGACCTCTGGATATAGATGGTGGGAGGAAGAAATTGGACTTGACTGACGGTGGTTACTTAGAGAGTCATCAATCAGTCTTTGGAAAGCACAGAATTAAATAAAACGTGTGTCCCAGGAAGGAGTGCAGATTGGGAAAATGGTGAGTGACTTACAAGACTACTTTGCAGGAGAGAATAGCAGTTAAACCTCTCACCAAAAGCCTGGACAACTTCTTTCCCCCTTCACATGGAGAAGGGAACTGAGGCATGCAGAAGTCAGTTCAGCTGTGCAAGCTCACACATGTTGTCAGAACAATAGAATCTATGTTAGACATTCTGTTGTTAGAATACTGTATGTTTTCTTATCCTTCTGAAGCCACCTTGACATTCTTCAAAAAGCAGTAGAAACCGTGTTTCCATAGGAGATGAGGTTTTCTCAGTCAGAGCTCATGGTGTCTAAGATTTGAAAAGTTTTTACTTATGTTTTTTTCCCAGAAAAGTGAACTGTTGGCTTGTGTCTTTTTGACTACTGCTTCAACAGTGGCAGGAAAAAGGCCAGACTGTGTTTCAGAAATCCTGAGACATCTAAGATTTTGCTTCTGCTAACTTCAGAGAGCTTTAACTTTGAGTTAACTATAAGCACAGTTATTTTCTTATAATAGAAAGGGATACAAACATGCTTGAATCAGTTTTTCTATATCTGGTCTGAGGTGAGAGATCTGAATCATACTTGACTAGTGAAGAAGTATTTGAGAGCCATAATAAAACTAGTGCAAATTTGTCAGAAAGTTTGTAATAAACGCTAGTTACTTCAAATAATGGAGGACAAACATTTCTTTATACTTTTTTATTTCCTGTATACAAACTACAGGATTTTGTCAAAGGATGTGTTATTGTTAGGGACCACAAGGGACACACAAAAGTATTGATTTGTCCCTTAAAAACTTATGGTCTTTTAGAAATGGATGCTCAAGCTTTTTAGTTTGTAGTATCTGGACCCAACCTGGGTATTCTGTCCTCAAAGCATTCACAATATCCACTTGGGTATTACTACTCTTCTGTGAATGCAAACCTTACCTCTCACCCTGAGGCCTCTTATTATCTTGGTAGGTAGACCTGGGTGAAGGTTCATTGTTCACAGAAAACAGATTTATTCAGCCCCTGGTTACGTAGTATCTCACGGATTAGAATTGTAGTACCTGACTTATATGTATAAATGCTGGACTCCCTGATCTCTCTGTGTGTGTAGTTTCCAAGAATATTACAGAAGGTTTATTATACTTTCTAACTTGGCAGTGTATTATGCACAGGAGCTTTCAAACTGGCAGTCGATCTGGAGCAAATGAAACTGTAAGAATAACACATGGCAGGAAATAGTTCACTGGTTTTGAGGCTTCATTTAGTCCAAAGAAAAGAGCAATGTTATTGTACAAAGTTTAATTGTATTTGTGTTAGAATGATTGTAAAAATCCTATCTTTCACATATGCGTAAAATGGGAACAAAAATAAATTTAACTCTTGAAGGGAACAATGCAATTTAATCAGCGTCTTTCACTTCTTTAACAAAGCTATGGTAACACAATCATTTCATAGTTCTTTACAGTGAAACAATTATAGTCTAAAAGTTTTTACCTTCACCAGCTAAGATAGTAAAATAATGTTTCCATTCTTTATTATCAAGGAGATTGAGAGTTGAAAAGTGATATTTACCTTTTTTTTTTAAAAAAATAAAGCTATTATACATGTTCTTTTCAAGTCCTAAATTATAGGGGACCTGGCCAAGATCCCTAACTGCCTGTATGAAGGGTACAATGAAAGGATGAAATAAGAAACACCCAAATTTAGTAATGCATGATGGGGGAGCTGGGAAGTCCATAGAGGGGAAAGAAACTCCCAACTTGAAACATACCTGGGATGAGCTTGTTTTCTCTAAAATCGAAGAATGAATTTTAGGAACCGTGGAGGTTGAGAGCAGCTTTATTTACTGAGGGAAAGAAAGCTTCTGTGTGTGAGAGGGACAGAAGGGGACTGGAGTCGGTTGCCAAGGACCCTACATTTCCTAGGGATTTTATAAAGCAAAACCACGAGGTGAGGTGGGTCCAAGGTGGGGAAAAAATGGGAAATTGCAAAGTGGGCATGAGGTGGGACAAAACTATGGTCAGCCAATAAGATTACAAGCATAATTGTTCAGGTAAAATTGATTATAAATCAGGATCAAATGGGGAAGCGAGTCGTGTAGCAAGTGGACATGAATACAGAACAGGGGCTTTTCCTGGAGGGAGTTGGGTTACTCACTCTTCCTGGCTTTTTCAAGGTGATGGTCACCTATTTAGAATATCAGTCCCCGAGGTCCACCCCTAGGGAAGTATGTGGGCACATTTGTTTCATCTTTTGTCTTGAGGTCTGGCCCACAGTAGAATTGCCGGTCTCTCCATTTGCACGGTATCCCATCTTCTGCACTGGCTCCTTCAAGGGCCTAGCCCTGTCTGACTGCCTATAATTTTTCTAGCTAACTCAGCTGCCTACAGTAAGGTCAGTGCCTCAGGATGGGCAGAGACAAAAACACTCCAAGCCAGCCACTATTTATTAGCCTGTGTAGGGGAGGGGATAGGGTGCTTTTCCTGGAACAGTACAGAGGTTGTGGTAGAATGGGTAAGTTTAACATCAAAAGGAAACAAGCCAAGATCCGTCTCCACACCTGGGTGCTAATCTCACTGACCAAGGAAGGAAGGGGACTTCCACATTCGAAAACCAGCCCACAAGGCAGGCATGGTAAGGAGAGCTTTGTGTTGTTGGCAGCTGAGTTAGATAGAAATATTATAGGCAGTCAGACAGGGCTAGGCCTTTGAAGGGGCCAATATGGAAGACAAGGTACCTTGCAACTGTGGGGAGAGACCTCAAGACAAAAGATTAAACAACTGCACCCACACACCTCCCTAGGGATGGACATCATGGATTGATATTCTAAACAGGTATCAATCACCTTGAAAAAGCCAAGAAGAGTCACTAATCCAAGCCCCTAAAGGAAGGCCCTCTTGTTAGGTGATTTGTTTCTCCATTTGATCTCAGTTTAACCAATTTTACCTGAACAATTATTCCTGTAATCTTACTGGCTGACCATAGTTTTGTCCCACCTCATGCCCGCTTTGCAATTTCCCATTTTTTTCCAACCTTAGACCCACCTCACCTCAGGGTTTTGCTTTATAAAATCTGTAGGAAAGGCTGGGTCCTTGGCCACCCTACTTGGGTCCCCTTTTTTCTCTCTTTGGGATAGAAACTTTCTTCCTCAATAAATAGGTTCTGCTCTTAACATTCTGTTGTTCCTAAAATTCATTTTTCAATTTTAGAGAACATGAACTCGTCCCAGATATTTTTCAGGTTGGGAGTTTTTTTCCCCTATATGACTAGGACATACTTTGTCAATGTACAATTTCTAGTCCCCAACACTAATTTAATATTGTTTCCCCTTCTAATCTCTCAAAATTAAAGCCTATATTAATATTTTTGTCTAATCATATTAGCTCTTTTTTTTTTTTTTGGTATGGTTATTGAACTCATGACTTTGCTCTTGCCAGTCAGGTGCTGTGCCACTGACCTGTATTCCTGGCCCGTGAGCTATACTCCAGGCCCCCATATTAACTCCTAAAATTCTTTTCTTGTTTAGAAAAGTATTTTGAAGACTAAGCCAAAACAATTACACTGTTTCTATTACACATTTTGGACTTTATGCAAATTAGATCCCAAACACATGGCTAGAAATTTTACCTTTTTCTTTACTAGGATTTGAAAGTGTACAAAGTGTATTGAAATCCTAGATCTGCAAAGTTTCCATTGGGGAATATGTAATTATTATGAAAGTCAATGCCAGGGCTCTTTACTGTACACTTCTGTGTACTTGATCCCAATCTACTATGTTCTTTTTAAGGTCAAACACAGGACCCCTTTATACTCTTTTTCAAATTATTATTTTATTTCATCTTTGATTAACATGTATTAATTGTACAAGTTAATGAGGTTTAATGTGATATTTCAATATATGCAGATAGTATTCACTGATCAAATCCAGCCTCCTTTTATCTAACCTCCCTACTCCTTCCCAGGTTTAGTAATCTCTGTTCTCCTTCCTGGTTGACTGCTATTTTAATTTCCGTATACAAGAGAGGACACGAGGGATCCTTGTCTTTCACAGTGACTAGCACCTAGATCAGGGCCTGTTACATTTTCACCCCTCACTATTATTAAATATTTTTCTGACTGAATATATGTGTGGATATCTTATTAATTTAGTCAACTGATAAATATTTATTAATATTATGAAATATTGGGAGCTTGAAGACTGCTATAAAATGAGCAATTTAGAATTAAATTTGAAGAATGCATTTTTGATTTGATTCAGATAAAACTCCAAAAGTTCACTTTTTGATAAACTGCCCAAACATAGCCTGCTGAGTTCTTGAAGTAGTGGAGGTCATAAGAAAAGCAATTCCAGGGGCTGGGGACTTAGCTCAGCGGCACAGCGCCTACCTGACAAGTGCAAGGTCGTGAGTTCAATTCCCGGTACCAGAAGAAAAAAAAGAGAAAAAGAATTCCATGGGTTACATCATACAATGATATTTCTATTGCTACTTTGAAAATTTCTGTCTAATCAATTCCATTTCAGAGCAAAAAAGGAAAAAATTCTACTCAAGAAGTTTATTTTGCCGGGCATGGTGGGGCACACCTGTAATCCCAACACTGGGGAGGCTGAGGCAAGAGGATCACTATGAGTTTGAGGCCTGCCTGGGTTACAAAGAGAGCTCAAGGCCAGCCTGAGCTGCTTAGTGAAACCCTGTGTCAAGAAGACAAAAACAAACGAAGAAAAAAAGGAAGTTTATTTCAAGTGTTTAGATTGATTTAAGAAAGTTAATAATGAAAAGTACTAGGGAAAGTTTTTTTTATTTATCGCTAAATGAAGTAACTTTATTTTTTAAAATAATATGTTCTAGAATTAGTCCTTTTGATTACTAACTTAATTAGTTTGTTTTATTTGAAGGGATTGCATTTTCCACACAATTTTGTTCTTTAGCTAATTACTGAGGGAAGATGAGTGAAAACATCTGGCCTCCTCTGCATGCAGGTGTGAGCTTTTGTTCAGAGAAATACTTGATTTAATTTGGCACGATCGATTTCTTTATTTAGAAGATCTTGCAAAGGAAGTGGAACACTTTCCTCGGCCACACTCGATATCCTTTATGAGAAAGAAAAATTCAACTGTTGAACACTACAGCTTATCAGCAAATATTACAAAATAACAATTCTAAGAGATGGTGAGGAGGGATCTTGTGACATTTCATAAAACTTTAAATTGCTTTTGTTTATTTGATTTGAATTGTGTAGAGCGAGGAATTTCTGTACTTAGCAGGTGGTGATATTCTGTACTTAGCAGGATAGGACTTGTACTTTATATTTGCAGCAAGTTAGTGTATTGTGAGTGGGAAAGTACAGATGAAAATATAGGGACTTCTGTGAGTGAGGGTTGCAGTGGGTCTTGTGTTGAAGACATGATGACCAGCACGTGGGACTATTGGGTGGTAGTGGAAACTTTGACAGGTGGGGCCTAGTGGAAGAAAGTTAGATCATTATAGGGAACATGGCCTTGAAATTGACATGGGGACCCTCTTTCCTCTGTTTTTCCAGGCTACTCTGAGGTGAGCAGTGCCCTCTGCCTCAGGCTTCTGCCATCGTGATATACTGCCTCACTACAGGTCCAAAAGTGACAGGGTCAGGCCCAGACGGAAACTTCTGAACAATTAATAATCTCAGGCACTTTGCTATAACAATGGAAATCTGACTAAGCATCTGTATACCAGAATTAACAATGGAATACAGGGTGGGGGCCATGATGGAGTGGCAGATTATAGATGTGCAAGGGAAGACCCATGGGCATGTGCTTCAGATATCAGCATGTGGCTCATGTAGAAATGCAGGTGGTTATGTGTATCCTGATGACTTTCACACACTCACACTTCTATTTCTTTATGACAACTGAGAAGCATTAGACATCTCAGTAGAAATGAATAAATCTAGCACTTAGATCTTGGTTTCTTTTGTAAAAAATAAATTTTATTGTATTCAAGATTATTATATAATGTGTAAATGTACATGATATAAGATGGTTACTATTGGGGAGTGAATTAACATATCCATTCTCTTATATTATTACTTAGCCATTTTTCCTTTAGATGGTAAGAGCAGCTACAATCTACTCAATTAGCAAAACTCCTAAATCAAAAACACTATTACTAACTATAACCCTCATGGTTTACTTTAGATCTTATATTGTTCAACCTTTATATCTGCCCCTTTTATCCTTTGAGCTAATGTCCCCATTGCCTCTCTCCTACCCCTCCTGTGGTAAGCACTATTTTGTTCTCTGCCTCTGTGTATTTGAGGACTTTTCGGAATATTTCACAGAGGTGAGATGCTAAACTTTTTTTTTTTTTTTTTGTCTTTTTGAGACAGGGTCTCTCTATGCAATTCAGGCTGACCTTGAGCTTACTTTGCAGCCGAGGCTGGTCTTGAACTCACAACGATCCTCCTGCCCCAGCCTCCTGAGTGCTGGGATTACAAGAGTGAGTCACCACGCCTGGTTTATGCTAAACTTTTCTTTCTTTCCAGTTCCAGCCATGTTGTGGCAAATGTCAGGTTGTAGTTTTAAGCCTGAGTGATATTCTCTCTCTCTCTCTCTCTCTCTCTCTCTCTCTCTCTCTCTCTCACACACACACACACACACACACACACACACACACACATAGTGTGTGCATTATCTTGATTATCTTACATTATCTTGATTCATACTTCCATTGATCATTATCTTGATCCATTCCTCCATGGATGGGCATTTAGATTGTTTCCACATCTTGAATATTCTGAATAATGTTGCAGTGAACATGGGAGTGCAGACATGTGTAAGGTGGTTGTTTCATCTCCTTTTGGTGTATATCCAGAAGCATGGTAGTTCTATTTTTAATTTCTGTAGGAAACTCCACACTGCTTTCTGTAATGGTTATGCCAGTCTTCCCACCAACAGTGTGCTAGGCTTCCTTTTTTCTACTCTCTTTCCAACACTTGTTACCTTTTGTCTTTTTGATGATAGCCTTCTTTATGAGTTTTAATTTTCCTTGATGATTGGTGGTATTGAGCATCTTTTTATATACTTGTTGGTCATTTTATTGTCTTCTTTGGGAAAATGTTCCAGTCTTTTTTCCAGTTTTTAATTAGGTTATTTGTTTTTCTGCTATTGAGTTGTAATACTTCCTTATAAATTTTGGATATTAACTGCTTATTTATGATTATTTTCCCCAGATCATAGGTTGCCTTTTCATTTTACTGACTGTCTTCTTGACTATGAAGTTTTTAGTTTCATTGAGTTTCATCTTTATATTTTGTGGTCTGAGGTTTTGGTTTGATTTTCAAAAGAATCATTATTGAGATGTTGAGGAGCTTGACCCTGTGTTCTCTTCTAGGAGTTTTATAGTTTCATGTCTTACATTTAGGTCTTTTGTCTATCTTGAGTTGATTTTTTTTGGCGTGTGTATGATCTATAGTAAGGGTCCAGTTCCATTCTTTCACATATAGAAATACAGTTCCCTACCCATCAATTATTAAAGAGACTTGCTATTCTTCTCCGTTGTGTCCTCTTGGTTTTGGCAGAAATTAGTTGACCTTATGTTTGACTTCATCTTGCTTCTGTTCCATTGGTCTATATTTCCATTGTTATGTGAATATCATATTTTTAAAATAACATATTCTTAATTTGATTATACATCAGGAAGTATGATGCCTTCAATTTTATTTTTCTTTCTCAGAATGTGTTTGGCTATTTGATTCTTTTTGTGACTTTGTGTAAATTTTATCATTATTTTATTTAAATTTGTGAAGAACACCTTTGAAATTTTGGTGAGCATTGAATTAAATCTGTATACAACTTTTAGTAGTGTGAACATTTTAACAATGTTAATTCTTCTCATCAGTGAAAATAGTATATATTTCCATTTACTTATTTTTTAATTTCTTTTGCCATTGTTTTATAATTCTTGGTATATAAATCTCTCACCTCCTCTTGTATTCTCTTAGGGATCTGGTGAATGACTTCATTTTCATTTATGATTTTATATGAATTTTACCTCTTTTTGAAGTAGCCTGATGTTGGATTTCATCAAATTTGTTTATTGTTTCAAAAAATCAACACTTGGTTTTGTTTATTTTCCCTTGATTGCATTTAATTATATTCTAAGTTTTATTATTTGCTTTCTTGTGCTCATGCCAGGCTTACTTTGTTTTTCTTTTTCTAACTTGTTAAGGCATCGCTTTAGGCTATTTATTTGGAGTCTTTCTTTTTTACTATAAGTAGTTGTTGCTGTAAACTTTCCTGTTTGAACTACCTTTGTTGCATCTCTTAGGTTTTGATATGCTGTGTATCTGCTGTGATTTTTTTTTTTTCTTTTTGAGAAAGGGTCTTACTATGTTGTCCAGGCTGACTTCTGGGATGAAGCAGTACCCTTGCCTGAGCCTCCTGAGGAGCTGGGGTTGCAGGCATGTGCCACCAAACCCAGTTAAAGTATTTCAAAATTTCCTTTTAGGGGTTTTCTTTGATTCATTGTTTATTGGTTGAATTTCTATATATTTGTAATTTTCCAATATCCTCCCTGTTATTGATTTCTAGTTTCATACCATTAAAATCAGAAACAACTCTAGTGATGATTTCCATCTTTCTGGGTTTGTTAAAACTTGTTTTGTGGCCTACGTGGTCCATCCTGGAGATGTTTTATGTGCACTAGAAAATAATATATATTCTGCTAGTGTTGGAAGGAAACATTGACATATGTCTGTTAGGTCCATTTGATCTAATGTGTAGTTTAAGTCTAGCATTTCTTTGCTGATTATCTGTGTGGTTGATTAATCCATGTTGAAAGTAGGGTAGTGAAGTCTGTTACTACTATTGTATCACTACTTATTTCTTTTTTCATTTCTAATAATAATTGCTTTGCACATGTGGTTACTCCAATGTTGGATACCTATTTATTATAGTTATGCCTTATTGAAGATTTGGCCCCATCATTAAACAATGACAATTTTTGCCTCTTGTAGCAATTTTTAACAGGACTCTCTTTGATTTAAGACAGCCATCTCTGCTCTCATGTGTTTACCACTTTGTAATATCTTCTTCCATCCCTTTGCTTTCAACCTATGTCTTTAAAGCTAAAGTGAGTCTCCTGTAGGAGCACATAGGTAGGTATCCATTTAGTCCCTCTTATATCTTTGACTGGAAAATTTGTTTAGTTTACATTCAGAATTCTTATTGATAGGTAAGCATTTATTCATGCCATTTTGTTAATTGTGTTTTGTCTGCTTTATAGATTTTTTGCTGTTTTCTTTCTTGTTTACCTTTGTAATTTGGTGATTTAATTAGTGCTAAACTCTAGTTTCTTTTTCTGTTTTTGCATCAACTGTAATTTTTTGCCTTGGGATTGCCAGGAGATTTCCATAAAAAATAATCTTATAACTAGACTATTTTAAGCTAAAAACAACTAGATTTTTACTACTATCTCTCACAATTTATATTTTTGTTGTCAAAATTTACATCTTTTTACATTATATATTACTTGACAATTTGCAATTATGTTATTTTTGATCATTTTGATTTTTATTCTTCATACCAGAGGTTTGAAAGGCATCTTCACCACCACTATAATAATAGGATATTCTAAATTTCATTAAGAAATAAAAAACAAAATATAGATGACAGAAAATATGGAGATAAAATTTATGCAGATCGGAGGAGGATCTGAGAATGGAGGGAGGTAGGAAGAAAGGTTGGAAAAGAATGTATAAAAATTATCAATATGTGCAAGTTTCCAGCAATGAATGTGTTTATTATGTATCACAAACATATACTAATAAAAAAAGATGAAAAAATTGAACTTACCTCTACCAGTGAGGTTTATCCTTGCATATATTTTCATGATAACAATTTTCCTTTCACTTTCAGGTGAAGCAGTTTCTTAAGGATTTCTTGTAAGGTCATTCTGGTACTGATGAATTTCTTCAGCCTTTGTTTGCTGGGAAAAACCATTTCTCATGCATTTCTGACAGTTTTGTTGGGTGCAACTGGTGGCTTTGTTCTTATTACACTGTGAATATATGCCACAATTCTTTTCTACCCTCCAAAGTTTTTGCTGAGAAATCTGCTGATAGTCAAAGGGTTGTGTATATCCTCATTTGTAACTTCACGTTTTCACTTACTGATTTCAGGAATCTTTTGCTTCTACTTTTGACAATTTGATTAGGATTTGTCATTAACTAATCTGTTTGAGTAGATTCTTTAGGGACTGTTGAGCTTTATGGGTCTCCATATCTCTCAGATGACTTGAAAAGCTTTCAGCAATTATTTTGTTAATAAGCTTTCTGTGCAATTCTCTAGTTCTTTTCCTTGTGAAAATCCCATAATAAAAACATTTGCTTATTTTATGTTGTTCCATGAAATTTAAAAAAAGACTTGTTGGCTTTTTCACCTTTTCATTCTTTCTGTTTCTTTCTGACTGGATAATTTCAAAAGCCCTGTCTCTAAGTTCATAAATTCTTCCTTCTGTTTGATCTTATTTGCTATTGAGGCTCTCTATTGTATTTATTTAATTCATTAAATTATTCAGCTACAAGACTTTTGCTTGGTTCATTTTAATTTTATTTATCACTTTGTACAATTTCTATTCTTGATTTGAGTGGTTTTCAGAATTTATTGAATTGTCTTCCTGTACTATGTTGTGTCTCACTGTGGTTCTCTACAATTACTATTTTGAAATCCTTATTAGGCAGTGCATATGTGTGCATTCTTTAGGGTCAGTTATCATCGATTTATTATGTTCCTTTTATGATATCATGTTTTCTGCTTTTTCATGTTTCTGGCATGTCCCTGCACTGACATCTCTGCATCTTGAGGAACAATCACTTCTGTAAAGTGGCTTGTATAGGGGAAGACTCATCTGAAAATGGGCTTGAGGGTGTTGGTTGGATAGTGTGCATTGTCTGTGGCCCTGATGGGTGCAGTAGAATAGGCTCTGTGCAGATTATTCAGCTCAAATGAACACTAAGGATGCCTGTGGGTGCCTCAGTAGCCTAGGCTACAGGAGTTTATGATGTTGATGAGGCACACTGTTAGGATTCTCAGAGACAGGGGATTTAGGAATATTTCTGTCCTCATTTTCCCCACGAGGGGAGACTTAGCTGAAGCGATGCCTCTTGGTGCTTGGTCTGACATGGGCCACAGGGAACCATAAGAATGTTGTTTTCATGTGCTTGAAGTGGCTGTGTATCTGGAGTTTTGGGCTCAGTGTCCGGTTGAAGTGCTGTTGCACTCTGGCATGAGTACAGTTTCATTCTCTTGAAATGTGAATATAAGTCTCCTACCAAGCCAGGGACTGTGATTGTGAGGCTCTGTTCAGGAGTTCAGAGGGTGTGAAAGCAATTGTGATTCAGATCCTGGGGCTCGGGGGACAGCACTGGCATGGATCTGGAGATGAGAGGTATTCCAGAGGCTCAGATACTGGCAACCAAGGCACAGCTACAGCTCAAGCTCCAGGCCTTTTAGGGGATAATGGTACCTGTGGCATCAGGAGACAGGGCAGTGAGTAATGGTGACTCGGGGCCCTGAATGAAAGGGATACACAGCAGTTCCTCAAGCTCTTTGAGATCAGGTGTTCTGGTTGCAAGGGCCAGGAATGATGGGACACAATTATAGTTTGGTCTCAGAGGTCAAGGAACAGCACAAGTTTGGTTTCACCCTTCAGGGAAGGGATACATCTCAGCAGCTCAGACTTCACCCTAGAGGCTTGTACAGGATGATGGAAGCAGGACACTGTGGCTGTTTGGCTGAAAAAGCAAGATGAATGTGATATAACGATGTGAGAGTCTTAGAAATGGAGAGATGAGGAGGCTAGTAGCCACCAGAGCAGGACACATTTTAGCAGTAATTCTAGTGTCAAGATGGCACACTACATTAGTCCCCTAAGGTCATGGGCAATGGGGCACAAGGTGGATTCCTGTCAAGTAGTTCAGCCTTTTAAACTCCAGGCAGCTCCCTAAACTGGGCTCAAGATCAATGAAGGATTCTCTAGCAGTACAGCTGCAGGAATCTAGAAAGGTGGTGGGGGTACATGGAGTATGCTGAGCATTTTATTTTCATAGGGAGATGCTCTTTGTGATTCTGAACTGGTGTCAACTAGGGGGATGGGGTGAAGGCAGAGTGCTTCAGTCCCTGTTCAATGTGGGAATCCCGAGAGTCTGTGCTTCACAGGCTTTTCTAACTCCCTTCTGTGCTCCAGTTCTGTCCTTTAGACACTCAAGCTGAAAGGTAGTTGTTCGCTGTTTTGTTTTCTCTCTGTGTGTGTTGAGGACGAGCATTAGGTACCTCCAACTGCCAGTCTTGCTCATCCTTGTTTCTACCACAGTTTTCCAGTAACAAAAATCAGGACTTACAGGGAAAATGGCTGCTATGCACTGAATGCCTTTATTCACCCCCGCAACAGTACCCCAAAATTGGTGTGTTGATGGCTAATCTCCAATGTGATGGTACTTGGAGGCAGAACCTTTGGGATATAGTTAGGTCATGAGTATAGAGTTGTTATTAATGAGAGTACAAGAAGAAACAAGAGAATTTACTTCCCTCTGTTCTTTACCATTTGAGGTTGCAAATCAGGAAGCAGACACTCACTAGGCAGCAGATCTGCCAGCACCTTGATCTTGGACTTCCCAGCCTCCAGAACTGTGAGAAAGAAAGCCACCTTGTTTATTTTACATTTGATTTTGCAGCCCAAACTGAATGAGACAATGGCTGATCCCAGGACTGGGGCTGAAAATATGTAAGATGAGTTGAAGCATATTATAGTGCCAGAAAATAAGAAATGCTTAAAAACAAAATAAAACAAAACAACAAAACAAAACACTACAAAGGCTATATGATAGAAAGTCACAAGGGCCAAGTGAAAGTTTCTAATGGTCAAAGCCGGAATGCTTTCTCATATGTAAAGTATACTGTAGTATCTGTAGTAAGTAGCTTGAGGGGTAGTTAACTATTTTAAAATTTTTCTTCTAGTGCTTTCATCTCAACAGTTGCACAGTCTCTTGACCAGTAACACTTTGTGTTTCATCTTACTCAGGAAAAGGACTGCCTTAGTTGTGTCCTATACACAAGCAGATGTTATTTTTCATTAAAATTCATTAAAGCATGTGCAGCTTTAAAACAAAACAATAAAAAGTTTCATTTCTTTCGATCTTCCATGAACTTCATGTGTGAAAAAATGTCAGATGACCTTTCTTCGATAGTTACTTCAGATATATTTGTAGAAAATTCAAATAAATGTTGAGTTTATCCAAGTTAGATATTACATGTTCTATTCCATGAAGCATACAGTTCTCTAAAAAATAAAAAAATAGTATTTCAAATGCCACTGAGGTCATACATCAACAACAGAAATCCATTATAATGACATCATCTTGGAGCAATTCAGCATACCGAGCTTGATGGAAGCAGGTACGCAGAAAGCAGAGATTTTGTTCCATCACACTTGAAATATTTTTGCATCCTGTAAAGGTTGTGGTTCCTTAACTTTTATAACAGAAATAAATCTTGCATTTCTGCAGAAGAGCCCTTGATTAAATATCAAGTGAGAATTTTGTACATTTGTGATATTTTATAGTATTTTTTTCCTATAGCATTTTCAGAATCATAAAACCAAAATGCAAATAACCAAACAAAGCCTACATAGATAAGGAAGAGTCCAGGATATGCCTTACTGAGAATAAGTGGAATTTTAAAGGAATTTAGGTGGGCTCATGGAAAAGATTCTGAAGTATACATTTCTCATCAATCGCCCTTTCTGAAATCACATTTCAACCTTTATTACAAATTGAAAGTACTCCAGACAATAAACTTATGTTACATATTAGATGGGTTTTATATTAAATAGCTGTTTAAAGTAAAAGTAGTTATTATGGCTTCTGATTAGAGTTGGTGTGGTGAGAAGAGTCAAACAGAACTAATTTTCCAATTCAGAAAATATTAAGACAGAGTGCCTATACCTCAAATTCAGTCAAATATGACAAAGTCTATGTCAGCATTTTACAAAAATGGGTATATGGTTCTAACCACTATTTTAACATATATCATATTCAGGTAGATCATCTTATGCCTTATTATTTCATAATAATGCCTCATTGTTGACTATTAAGTATCAAAACAAAAATGAAAATATAAATCAGTAATAATGTTATATTTTTATTTCTAATAATTCTTTATATCAATTAGGAATATATTCTACTTGTGGTAAAGAAATACTGTATATGAATTGCCATACTTGGTTTAAATGCTAGGCAGTATCCAAACATAGTTATGCCAGATGACTTAGTGGGAGATTTAGTGGGAGATTTAGTGGGAGACAGGAAATGTAGCAAAAGTTGGGGTTTGAGCCAATCAAATGAAACAACATGCAGATAAAATGACAAAATTTCCACAGAGAGATGACCATTATTACCTACTAAACTATCCTGATTAACCAATCATATTACATAATGACAATGATTTCATTTTTCAGAGAAAGTAAATCAATTTCAGTGAAGAAAGCACAATTTGGAGAATTTAAACCTCACAAGTTGTATTCTTGATTCATAATTTTTCAGCAGTTCTGGGGAATATTTTAATGACAGGCATGCCTTTGTCAATGCTGTCATACTGTTTTGAGAATCAGGGCTTTGTTATGGCTCACTATGACTGTAAAGATCCTGGAGTTCTTTCTTTTCTCCTGGCCCTGTATTTTCCACTCTGATAACTTCTGTTCTTTTCCTTCATACTACAGATACTGTGCAACTCAAGTACATTTGTCTTTTTCTTGTCAAGTTCAATAGTCACTTTTCAGGCCATTCTAAAGTGGCATCATTAGAGCACCTATGCTGATGACCACCCGGTCAGTGTGAGTTCTGAAATTAGAATATTTATCACTAAGTCCAAAGTCAACCAAGCACTCATTGTGTGGCTTTGGAAAAATTACTTAAATTTCATGAGCTTCTGTTGCTTTGTCTGTCTAAAATGGACAGAATGACAGGGCCTATCTCATAAGTCTGTGTTTTAGTAAACAAAATGATGCATATGAAGTGTACAAAGTACTTCATATTAGATATGCTGTGCATACTTAGGAAGCACCAAATGTCACTCTTAAACTCACCAGCACTGCTCTTTGCTGATCCTTCTTTGGCTTTCCTCTTCACTTTTCCTTTGCTCTATTTGTGGTTCTGATTTATTCTCAGCCTTTGCTTTTCATCATTCTGCAAATTCCTATTAGAAAAAACTTGCAAATTCAGCCACTCAGTGACTATTTCCAAGTGGGTGTAACAGTCCAAGTATGGCTCCTGAGTCCAGAGACCTGTTTATTCAATTTTCAAAGCAAGTTTATTGGTTTCTCTAACGGAGAAACAGTATCTGTTTTATTTCTCTATTTCCATGTGAGGCACTTCAGGCTCGACTGGCCATACAGAAGTGCTAATGTGATGTTTATTGTATGAATAGGCCCGTTAAGTTTCTTTTTTATTATTTTCTCTCTAGCTTTTGTCTTTATCTTGGTTTATTGTATTAGGTAAATTTTTAGGTTAATAAGAGTGATTTCTGGATTAATATTTTATTTCCTGTACAATTAAGAAATGGTGCAGGATCTTTACTAAATATCTGTTACCAAAGAGAACATTTTAAACTTCCCTTAAATTTTTCAAAGCTTTGAGTTATTTACTGAAATTTCACACAGAATATTAATGTTAACACATTTAAAGTGTGCATAAAATGAATATGAAAAACTAGTGAAAACCAGATCACACATGATTTTGAGATAAAAACAATCTTAAAGTGAAAGTCATCTTTTTTTTAGGTTTCATTGACAAACTGCCACAGGGGAAAGGGGAAAAAAAGAAAAAGTCATCTTAAAGAGCTAGACATAAATATTGGTGTTCACATCAATTGACAAAATAGCAGAAGAGTATGTAGAAAAAAAAGAATTCACAAGTACAAGTCAGAAGAGATAATTTTCTTCTCTTCTATACCTGCTCTACAAATCATTGCCATTACAGTCTTACCTTATTTAAAAATGTTGAAAAGAAATAGATAGTAAACCAGCTTACTGACATCTTGAATTTTTGAACATATATCCATAGACAATTTCTTAAGATTGAAGAATGGCTCATACCTAAGCATTAAACTTTTGTCTCACTTTCTCGTTTATTTCTGACCTCCTGCTGTAGCAGTTTTGTCCATCACGGTCTTACTGCAGATGTTTGCAGATATTTGTAGTACGTCACTGGAGGGACACCACGTCCTGACAGCCTCTGGCACTGTAGTCTTAGGCAAAGACATGGATGTTGTAACTTCGTGCCAATAAACTTAAAAATAAACTGAAAATGACGACTTGGTCTTGAGTTTTAGTCTTGGTGCCAACTTTCAGCACCAAAGCCAAATTTGCAGCCAATTTCTAAACTTTTGAAAATTGGGGTCAGTGGAAGGACAAGAAACCAAGATGTTAACTTGGTTTTAATCCACCTACTGAAAGTTGCACATATAGATTGGAACATAAAACCTCTCACTTTGTTTATTGCATTTTTTTCAGAAGATGTTTCTAAAATACCCAGATATACAAAGTACAGTCTCAAAAGGCTAAACAATTGGATCTGTTTAACTGCATACTCTTTACAAATCTCTAAAAGGGGAGCAAATTTCAGGTCTATGTAGAAAAGGAATTATTTTAAATTGCCATTAAAATTTAAGTCCAAATTATAAACAAGGTTAAACAGAACATTTTAAATAATTTTTTACATGTTCATTTACTTTCTAAATCCGACCAGTAACATTTAATTTTCTATCAATCAATACATCTTTCATGCACTTTAATGTAAAGAATTTTCAGATAGTATCATTTATCTCCCTATACTTTAACATAAATATCACTAAGAATTCTGGGATTGTTTGCACGTCATTTTTTTCTTTTGAGAATAAATTTATATGAAATGAAATATGCAGCTCTTAAATGTATCACTTGATAAATTTTGACAAATGTATATTACCTGAATTCAAATTCTATCAGGACATGGGATAGTAATATCACTTTAGACAATTCCATTGTTCCTTTATTGTAATTTTAAATTAAAAGGATTTTAAGTATTTCCTATTGAAAGATGAAAATTCCTTCTCACTAACTTATTAATCTTATTGAAACATCAATTCAAAAATAATTTTAGTATTTCAGTAAATTATAGTAACTGTGCTTGAGGAACACATTATTGAAAAAGAAAACTTAACTTACTCAGCTTGCTAAAAACAGAAAACTTAATTGAAAACAGTGAAAAGTATTCCTTTTTTCTCAGTGTAAATGTTTTATACCAGATAAATATCAAATACAGAATTGCCCATTATTTTCATATAACCTTTATCTTGCTTAAAGAAAACAGAATATTTGCCTGTTCATGAAAAATTATTTTGTATTAGCCTTGGTTTATGAATTCAAATAATTCTTTTTGAATTGTTGGCTAATTTATTATGGACAATATTTTACAAACTGCTAGCAAGTGTTTTAGAACTTGCTACAATTAATGGTATAAGACTAATCCATATATATACTTACAAATCAAAGGTATTTAGTTTAACTAGTAGAAATCTTGTTGTAAAGAGTAAGCCAGACACTTTCTACTAAAAATTTGGTGTTTAAATTCATTGGGAAGTAAACTGCCATGCTACTGAGTGGATATCAATTTTTCAAGTTTTATTCAATTAAGAGTGGCTGGTCTCTCAGGCTTGGAGATTCTTAACGATTTGAGTCTAACTCCCAAAATTCTTGAATGTTAGTTGTTACTTAAGGAAGACAACACAGCAATGCTCTTAAATTAAGAAGTTTGTTATGGGATTTTCATTTAGGGAAATAGGATTGTTCTGGTCATGTTTAAAAATGGGAGCAAACATTTCACCTTAAACTTCTCTGAATTTGCTGACAACTAGAGATATTTCCCCCCAAATTCTGCATCACTTGGCTACAGATATTGAATCGCTGCTCTTGCAATTAGAATGAACGCCTCTCCAAATGCTATAAATCACCGTTCAATTTTCTATGAACTTAGTATTTTTTGAAGAAATTATTCACTGGCATTACAGAAAGAGACCATTCAGTTAGGAACACATAAATCTGGGTATTATTTTCCCTGGCAATGGGAGATGGCTTGGAATAAAAGAAAGCAGCTTTCTGCCTTCCAATGTTCCATTAATCAGACTCTCTTTATTAACCACTACTTGAGATTAAGTTATGTTGTGAAAGAATTCAAAATATTTCAGTGTAATCTAGAATAATTAATATGTTAACATAATTTAAACATACTTCTGTGAAAGACAAACAAATTATGGGATTCATTTAGTTCATCTCTTTTTTTTGTTGTATATCGATTTTTTTTAGGGTGAGTTTGTGTCCAGGATTATCTTTTCTCAGATTTCACATTATTGATACATATTCACTGCAATTTTTAAGTCATTAAAGTCAATAATGGAACGCTCTCACGATGCTGAAACAGAACTTCAACAACATGAGGCATTTTACACTGGTTTTCAACATTAGGAAATTGCTTTTAGAGGGTCTACTTGGAATATACAGGGATGGGGCTGGGGTTCAGTGGTGCAGCCCTGGTGTAGTATGGCTGAGGCCTTGGACTGCAGCCCCAGATCAGTGGGTGTGGGGGAAAAATATGGCAAGGTACCTACTCCAGCACTGGGGGAAAAGATAAAGAGAATTTAATTCATAAGAATAAATGTTCTACATGCCCCTCTTCAATATGTGTTGCTAACTTTTCTGCATCATTTTACTATCTTTGTTTTCCCTTCCCCCCTCCTCAGCCTATTGCTCCACCAAAGACACAGGAAAAAGGAGGACTGGGCAGAAGTATCAGAAATAAATTATAGTATTTAATAACCACTCAATATTAGTGAGTGTTGAAAGGATAATTTCACAATTCTTGATCTGTAGAGAGAATTTACTTTAAATTTACCTTCTTGACCAAGAGGTAGAGGTGTGGGGGGGAAACAGAGAAGGAGAAGGAGACATAAAAATAAAGTATTTTATGTACATGTACCAGCTCCCTGCGGTAAGTATAATAATGTACTGCAAACATATACAAATAAAAATTTAAAATGAGGAAAGTTTAAAAGAACAGCATAAAAAGTTGAGGCCACAGCTGGGATATTATCTCTCTTGATACAGTCGCTTATAGCTTTAAGTTAATTAGCAGATGTCAACCCCCAATTAGGATTTGGAAATGCAGGTAAGATCACTTGAGTACTATGCTTAGTTTCAAATTCATAGGCTTCTGCCACTACATTCACCCAAATAATTTTGAGATATGTATATGTATATGTATATATGCATATATATATATATTCTATTTTTTTCTTACATTTCTGTCAAGCACAAGGAGAGAAATTAGTCAGTGGAATCAGGCTCAAGTGACATGTTAGCCACATAGGTATGTCATTATAGATGAGCAGCAATAAGCCTAGAAAACCAGAGTCCCCTGTATAGCAATTCAAAATTTGAATGGGTGCTCTGCTTTCCATACCTAACAGATACCTAACAGATCTTTCCATACCTAACAGATCTTCTGTAGACCTTAGGAGCAATGCAACTTCGTAGCTTATCTACAAGCTGCCTCAAGCATAGTGCCTCCCATTGCATCTTCAGTAACTGTCCTTAAGCTTATCGCATTACATGTGCTTCTGTTGCACTGTAGGCATTATGTATGTTGTTGCTTTATAGGCTTCTTATGCATCTGGAATGTGTTTTAGGATTAGTGCAGACATATTAAAGTGAAAGCCACTCTGGGTATTTCAAGTGACATCATTTAACTCAGGGGGTTGCTTCGAAGGGTGATGTATAAATAGGAAGCTCAGCATTCCAATCTGAAGCAATCCAGAAATGAGGGTTGGAAAGATTCAGATAGGAAGTAACTTGTATAAAAGTCACACTCATCTAGCTGGAAGGAAGACCATTACAGGGCATGCATGATGGTGGACAGAACTAGGACCACAGTGTAAGGTATCCAGGCATCTGGAAGAGAACAGTGACCACCCCTGTCATAAAATGCCCCCAATGCAGACAGAAAGTGGAATGCCCACGGCCCTCCATCTTCTCCTCAGGTCACAGACCTCTGCTCATCTCTCACGCAGCTGCCCTGCTGGAGCTCTGAGTCCTGTTCCTATCCTGTCTAGTGCCCCGCACTATTAAGAGCAAACAGACTTAGAAACCAAATTGGTTTTCTTATCAACTGGGGGACAACATGGGCAAACTTTTCAATTATGGAAATGTTATCTTAAATGTATATATTCATGACAGTAATTATTTTCTCTTATGAACACAGATTTTACTGCAGATTTCATGGACTCCCACAGCACAGGTGCAGTGATGGAGTTAGACTGCATAAAGATCTTCACTCTAAGATTTATTTTAAAGGTTAATAGAAAGGTCCTATAGGCTTCACAAAATTCTTACCAAAATCTTATTAATACATTTTGGACACAGAAGACATCAAGTGAAAATGTATATGAGAATTCAAGCTGGAATAGCTAAAGGAACTTGGAAAAAATAAAATGAAAGGAATCTGTACACACACACACACACACACACACACACACACAGATCAGACCTTCCACTGAATTCTATTTTCTAACTAATAGTAAACCACAGCAGAGCACACACTGCATTCCACTTGTTGGTAGTGTTGGAGTTGAGGCATTAACATTTAAGAGTCATTTGAACATGAAAAAGTCACTCTGTGCTCTTGAGTCTCAGTTCCCTCATCTGTTATTTGTCCCAGATTGATTTGGTGAGGGATAAGTGGACAGTTAATTCTTAATGAATGCATGATGCTGCATAGACCTGGAATCTGACATTTAATAAGCTAAATAATAATTATTATTACTTCAGTAATCACTTTCTGTCAATCACTTTTCAACCATTCTAACATTTTCCTCTTCTATTTTTGTGCCTTATTATGTCTCTGCTATGTAAAGTAAACAAAAGTATCAAGGAATTACTTAAATTGTCTTTCAAAGATGAAAGTAGTCTCCTGGATATTACTGAACCTACGTTTTTTCCCCTGGAAAATATCAAGGATTAAACCATTATTCATTCAATTCATATTTGCTAAGCACTTCTGAGGGCACACGCTTCATTCTAAATGACATACAGCTACTAATTAATAAGCATATTCTTGGTTTGAATAAAACATAGACTCTTACAAAAGGTGACATAACAAGGTCTCATACTACCTGCCCCTGGGTGAGCCTCTTTCTCCAGTAGCTCCTGCTCTCCGCAAGAGTCCAACCTAGGTGACCTAGGTAAAGGCTTCTGCACCGAGTTTCAGATCGGAACAGCTGGTGGGATTGCTACGTTCCGCTTTATTCCACATGGTGTCGCTCTGTCCCTGCCAAGCACAGTCTTCTCTGGTTTAATTTCTAAACCGCTTGCTTGTATTGCATCTTAGGCACAGAAGGCTTACATTGATTTTGAAACACAGAAATGCCAAAAAAACCAAACCAAGCCAAAACAAACAAACACAGAAAGAAAAATCCAATTTTCACTGTAAGACATTGCGGTAAATATTTTCTAAGTGTATCTCATTTTGTTCAAGCTTCAAAACAATTGCCACATTGAAATGTAAGTAAATATATTATTTTATCATCAAATTACTGGACTAAAAACTCATGTTTTTGAAATGCATTTGCTGCAATGTCATTGCAAATGTCCATCTACATGTATATATGCTGTAAATAGGGAAGAATAAAGTATTTTTGATGACTAAAAACAATTAAGGAAAAGTCTATGAAGAAAAATGTTAGTGTGGAGATACATCCTCATATATGGTTTCAGAAAGCCAACTTCACAGATGAGCTAAACTTGTCCCAGTTAATGATTTTTTAACAGCAGCAGAGAGAAAATTCGTAGTTAGCAAAGCTTTGGTCTTCAGATAGTCACTGCTTATTAGGGAATAAGGTCTGGGCTTGTTGACAGTGGGGTCAGAAACATTAGGTGAGGCAGAGGGGGTCAATCCTGAGAAGCAGCGAGTTAAGGGGACTACAAGCAACCACGTCTGAGAAATGGGCCTGTGTGGTGACAGTGTCCAAGGGCACATTCAGGTAAAGGGTGATTGATTACTCCTTGATGTTCGTGCCACACTCTTCAACTAATTTGATTCTTTGCTTCCAAAAGAGATACAGTAGAGTGGGAGAGGAGTAGAACGGAAGTTGTATTTCTGAATATTTCAAAGAAAGCTGTATGCAGCTCTTGATTACTTGTGAGGAAAAACTCAAAATCTTACCTATATGGTACTACTTTTTGTTTTTAAAAGTTTGCAAGTAATTCAAAAATAGTGACAAAATTATTCCTTTGCACCATTGCAGCTAATTAAGGGGTAACAACATGATTGTTTTCTGACCCTTGATCTCAGCCAAAAGGCCAAGAAGTGATGCACTTTTATTGCCTTTTCATTCATTTATTTAGTAAATTGGTAAATAAATCTTTAATGAAGGTTCTCTGTGTGCTGTGTTATTTTTACAAGGCACACAGGTAAGTAAAGACACAAGTGCAACAAATAGGGACATGCTACATGACACAATCGTCACTAAGCTGATACTGTGGACTGCACAGATCCCATGTGGCAGGTAGGAAATTCCTCTAGTCTTGCCCTTTGTTAGGAGAAAAAACTTATTGGGGGGATAGTTTAATTATGTTAGGACTTAAAGAAGCGAGTTCTCCAGGATAAAATGAGAGGGACAAAGTTGGTCCATTTGTTAAGGGAGGAGCAGGATGTGAAAATTAGTACAATTAAGAAGAGGACCTGGGAAGTTAAAGAGCTGTTGACACTCGCAGAGAGGTTACCAAGTGAGCAGTGACCAGACTATCAAATGCTCTTGTTCTGTGGGCTTCATGAGAGATGGAAAGCCGCGATAGGTTTTGGGCAGGTGTGTGACATCCTCTAGGGCTTGCCTTTCAGAAAGATCCATGGGCTGAGGCTTGGCAAAGGGATTGAGACTTGGGGTATAGTTAGAAGACACTGGACCAAGCTAGGGTAGGAAAGAAAGAATAATGAGAAGTAATAGATGTGGGGCATGTTGGCACAGTGGAAGATTAAGAGGAGAAAGGACTTGTCACTTAGGGATCTTATAGGAGGCCTGGGGAGGTGCAGGTTCTTACAGGAGAACATTAGAACACATGTAATGCTCCCCAAACTAACACCGCCAGCTGTGTCCCTGGCGGCCATCTTGCCCATGGGCCACTTGTGCTTGTCAGAATTAAGGCTGCCATTGACCTTTGACTGCTTTCTCCTCTGAAGTTTTATAAATAAAGAAGAGGAAAAGGGGTAAGGAAAGAGAAGGCAGAAGCGACAGATCAGAGGAGAAAGAAGTGAAAAGAAAGGAGGAAGAATGAAATGCACTAGTATAAAGCGGACAAAAATATAATATTGCTTTATTCTGCATAATCCTGGTTTTCAGTCTCATTTCTGCCATTTGATAGCATGCAGGTTTTGACAAGCTTAAGATGTAAAAGTTAACTTACTCACCTTGTAGATATGTCCAGATTCACTCTCTTCATTGTGAGTTCCATGAACGCTTCCCTAACTAGGGTGAAAACACAGCATGTGCAAGGTAATGCTATAGAATAGGCGATCTGTAGTGAAGAGGGAACAGAGGAATATAATTTTGAAAGAACCTGTCATATCTAAAGCTGTCTTCACAAAGTGTATTGATTGTCTGTTCGGCACCAGACAAGGTCATTAAATTAAAAACCAAGATGCAGTATAGAGAGTGTATGTGTGCTTACTTTTGCTGTTTTAATTTATTTATTAAGTTGTAAAATAAAGTTCAATACAGAAAATAGCACAGAACAAGTCCATTTTTCTAAAGTCATTACCCCTGTAACGGTGACCCAGGTCAAGATATAGAATTTATTAGTCATCCCAAAAATCCTCTATGTGACTCTTCCCAACCTCAGTCATCTTCTTCCTTTAAACTATTTACAGCCTTGGCTGTTGTAACCAGGACTTCCTTGCACTTTCACAGCTTTGTCTTCCAAGAGTGCATTCCAGGAGACTAGAATTTATTTATTTTATATTGCATTTCAATCATTGTTTCTTTCTCTTTTCCTCCCCACTCTCTTAAGGCTTTTTCCCATCTCCACAAAATCTACCACCCTGTTTCTTATTATCTATCTTTTAAATTTTCTCTTTAAATTACTTATATTCTTAGTTTCTCATATAAGGAAGCTATGCCTCTCTCTGTGTGTGTGTGTGTGTGTGTGTGTGTGTTTGAAAGCATTAGAAAGCTACTAAGTAAACACTTGATTAGTTCTAGGGACAGAATTTTGAAGTTCCTTTCAGAACTTGAGCCTTGCATTCTGTTACTTTTCTCAGAGAGATTTTATCTTTTAAATGAGGCCACTGCAAGCCTGGGAAGCTGGCAGAGTTTCTGAACACTCTACAGTGCTGTGAGGACGAAACTTGGAGTTCAGAGATCAGGAGGGGCCGGAAACATTTACACCCAGGCCTTCAGCTGAGGCCTCAAAAGACCATGTACAGTGATGGTCAAGGTGAGTCAGAAATGAAGAAGTTCTTAAAGATTCTGAAGCCAGCTATGGATCCACCCTGATCAGCATCAAGGCAATCTGTTCCTTGCTGGCCAGAAATAAGGGTAAGTCCTCTGTGGAGGAAGACTGCATTATCAAGATCTGCATCTTATAGTTTCTTCATGCATGAGGTCCAGAACTCAACAGAATTCCCAATCATGTCAGGACACCACTTCATAGGATCAAAAAATGGGTGAAAAGTAGCTAGAAACGAACCTAAACACAGACCAATGGGAAATCGCTATGTTACAATTTATCACACAGAAACTTTAAAATAACAATGACTTGTAATGAAGAAATTAGATGTTAAGAGTATGGAAATGTGGAAAACTAGTAGAATAAAAAAGAATACAGTATTTTGGAACTTTAAAATGTAATGAGAACTTACTAAATCAGTATGTAGCAAGAAATTTTCTGCCACTGAAGAAAAGATTAGTCAACTTGAAAATAGATTTTAAAAAATTCCAAGGTTAAAAATTTTAAAAGGGAGAAATGTTTTGAAAAAAATAACAGATACATGAGACCCTGGAAATATTTAGCATGTTTTAGTGGAGCAAAAGAAAAAAAGGACAAAGATAAAAAATGGGCCAGAAACTAAAACTAAAAAGATAATGACATAATTTTGTAAGATAATTAAAAAATGAAAAATTACAAATTCAAGGATATCACAACATAGAGAGAGTAAATACAAAGAAAATTATATCTACATATACCATATTGATGATTATCCCAGTTAATTTTGGTAAAAGCCATTGGAAAGTACCTGGAAAAAGAACCATTAGTTTCTGTAATTATTATTATAATTAATCAATTCCTCTTATAGAAATCAACTGGATAATCTGATGAACTCATTTATAGTAAGTATGTGATAATATACCATTCTAAAATATTAACTTTGAATAATAAACTCATTGTTGAATAATAAACTCATATATTGTTGTGTATTCTTCAAGATTTTTCATGTGTGTTGTGTATGTCTTTAAAGTTCTATGAAGTGTCTAATTAGAGAATTTTAGATGAGGCAAATGCAAATTTAAAAACTGAGAAACCATTAACAGCTATCAAAAACAATCAGTCAGGTATTTAAAAGAAAGAACTATGTGTGATTTCTAGAAATAAAAAAGAAAATATTTGAAATGGATAAATTAGTGGGTCAATAAACAGCAGATAATATACTTCTGCATAAATGATTATTATATCTACCAGTGATGTAACTACAGATAGTAAAAATGGTCAGAGAGATGCTGGAGAAAAGGAAGGGAGATTAAGAGTTGGAGAAAGTCAAGTACCATTTTCAGAATAAGAAAGTGGATGGAATGGAAGAGGAACAATTATCAAAGAGAAAATATCAGACTGTTGTAGAACTAAAACAAAATAAACATCCCCCCAAATCAGATAGAGATAGCTCAATCTATGTCTAGTAGCCTAAGTAAGGTAAATGTATACCTAAGCACACTTTAGTGAAACTTTAGAATCCAAATAATAAAACATCTTACAAAAATGGATAAGGAAAAATAGAATCTCTTACAAAGGAACAGTGGAATATACTAACCTTTTCAACAAGAGCGAAAGTAAGAAATTACTGCAGTCAGAAGGAGTGTTTGCCATATATGGACCAATGCTACCAAAATTCGAAATGATGTTTTCACAATGTGATCCAAGAAAGTCTGAGATGTAAAGAGAAATTGAGAGCAAAGAAAATGGCTAAATGGGAAAAAAGGTTTGCCAGCTATTCCTCAGACAGAAGGGTAAGAACGCAAAAAGTAGAACCCCCTAAATAAAAGACAAAATGGGCAACCAAAATGAATAGCCACTTCTCAGAAGAAGTACAAATGGCCAATGAAGACATGGAGAAAATGTTCATCATTGGTGGCCATCAGAGAAATGGAAGCTAAAACTACACTGAGATACCATCTTTCCCAGAAAAAATTGCTATCATCAAAAAGTCTAGTAATAACAAATGCTGGTGAGGTTATGGGGAAAAATAACTCTACTACATTATTGATGAAAATGTAAACTAGTAGAACCAGTATGGATTAGTGTAGAAATTCCTCAAAAAACTAAAACTAGAATTTCCATTTGACTCAGTGTGGTGGACTAACTACTGGTCAACTTGTAACACCCAGCTGAACTGAGTCATGGTGGTTCTCGTTGTGGAAGGCCTGCCAGAGGATTGTTGCCAACAGCATAAAAGGAGAACTGGAGGGGAAGTTGGTGTGCTGTTGATTCTCCTGGAGAAGCTTCTCATGCTGGTTTTCCTGATATGAACTCAGCTGTTCTCATCCTTGGAGGAGCTTGGGTCCTTGCTGTCACTGAGGATAGCTTGCTTCTCTTTGGGGGAGCTCTGGTCCTTACCCTGAGTGTCACTTCCTAGCCCCAGTGCAAATCCCTCCAGCCTGGTGGCACAGATTCCGCAGGTGCAGACTTTCTAGCTTCCACGATTGACCTTTGGGCCTTCCTTGATACGGACTTGCGTGAGACATTACCAAGGGCTCTAGGCCTCCAGTTAGACTCGTGGAGTACATTGTCATGGGATCCAGGCTCTCAGCTGTATTCTTTGGATCTTAGTGCATGGACAGATCCCTTGCACTCCTCTTCATTTAACTCTTTGGGTGAATATTATAAAAAAAATTTATGAATTATGTGTCCTGTATTCAATCTATTCCCTTGCAAACCCTGGCTATGATATCCAGCTACCCTCCTTTAGGTATCTTTCCAAAAGAATTAAAATAATCACATTACAGGGGTACATGAACACCTGTGTTTATAGAAGCACAATATACTACACTGATCTAGTAGCTAGATCTTGGAAACAGCATATATGTCTATCAAGAGATAAATGTATAAGGAGCATATGGTCTTTATGCACAATGGAGTACTATGCTGCCCTAAAAAACACAAAGAACAAAATGGAAGACAAATAGGAAATAGAAGAAAAGTTATATACTTCCCCAAACTACGAATTTTATTATTTCAAAAATATCTCACTATATACATGAATTAGTTTCATTTTTTCTGCTAGTTTTAGTTCATTGAAAAGAAAAATTTATTATTATCTGTTTCTGTGTTGTAAGAATCTTTTTGGTTTATGTAATGTACTTAAAGGTAATGATATGTAGTGTAATAAGTATTGATGTTTTTACTATTTGATTATGACATTTTATTTTATGTTTTCATAAAACAAAATAAAAGAGAAATGGTCATACGTTAATCTAAATAAATATCATTTGCATAAAGCAATTAAAATACAATATCTGTTTCTTTTACTATTCTTGTTATAGGGTGTTCCTGTTACAGGGTGTAAATGATCAGTGATCTAAACAATAGAACACAATCTGCTGGAAAATGAAATAATTAAAACTCTTGAAGACATAGATATAGGCAAAGATTTTCTGAATAAAACCCCAGTTGCAGAAGAAATAAAACAAATACCAAAAATCAACAAATGGGATCACATCAAATTAGAAGGTTTTGCACAGCAAAAGAAACCATGAACACAGCAAAGAGACAACTTACAGAATAGAAAAAATTCTTCCAGCTACTCCTTACAAAAAGGACTCATACCTATATAAAGAACTCAAAAAATTTAGACCCCCCCAGGTATAAAGAGCCAATCAAAAATCTGCACTTCTCAAATGAAGAAATATAAATAGTTAATAAATACATTTTAAAATGTTTAACCTTGCTGGGCACTTGAAAAATGCAAATTAAAACAACACAGATTTAGTCTCACTCCAGAAAGAATGGCCAAGACATCAATAACAAATGCTGATGAGGCTGTGGGGGAGAAAGGAACCCTTCTCTATTTATGATGGGACTGCAAACGCCGGTACAATCACTCTGGAAATCAGTATGGAGATGCCTAAAAACTCTAAAAGTAGAAATTATATTTGAGATATCTATTTCCCTTCTAGATATCTTACCAAAAAGACATCATACCACAGTGATGAATGCATACCCATGTTTATAGCAGCAGAATTCAAAATGGTTACGTCTTGGAAACTGCCTATATGTCCAGTAACGAATGGTTTAAGAAAATGTGGTATTATGCACAATGAAATACTGCTCTGTCATAAAGAAGGATAAACTGGAGTCATTTGTAGGGAAGTGGATGCATTTTGAGACCATAATTTTAAGTGAAGTAATTCAGACATACAAGTTTAAATATTGCATGGTTTATCTTCTGTGAAAAACTCAATGTGTATCTATATATGAAGTTCAAAATGAAAGCCAGATAATAGGAAAAAAGAAACAAAGATATTGTAATCCAGCAGAATAGTGTATCTAAAATTGTACTTTGATTTAGTATAATTGTCTTACATGTTCTATATGTTCTTTGGCCTATTAGTCCATTTTTCAACCTATCTATGACAAATTCATAAGGCCTTATGAATAAATGAATCTGATGTTGGGAAAATAAAATGGTGGTGGAGGGAGGTAGGTATTGAAATGTGTTATGTGTCTGTACTAATTCCTACAGTGACTGTAAAAATTACATACTGCCAACATGTGCCAATAAAAGGCAAATACAATGTCTATACTGTTATGTTGTTTTATTAATGATGAAATATAAGAGAAAGCAAAGAAATAACAAAATTTAAGAAATAGCAGAGCAACAAGTAAACAGGAAACAATAGAAAAGCCAAGCTAAGGAAAGCAAGATATTTATTAGGCTTAAAATAAGATACAATAGCAAAGAAAAATCTAAATATATAAGTAATCAGGATAATTGCTAATGATTCAATTTGCTAGTTAACATATATAGAGCATCAGCATTTGTGATCTTAAGTTGGTTAAGCCCTCTTTTACTTATTTGTAAAATGAGAGCTATTCAAGTGGGGAGTTTGCAATCCACCTAAAACCATTAGGACCATACAGGGGAAATGATAATGCCACATATATGTCTTTTAAAAAGAGTAAGATATTAGTAAAGTGAATTTATTAATGTAAAATTCTTACTTTAGATGACTTTTCAAGTTAGTGCTTCATGAAGACTTAGAGTAATGTAGAAAATCCAGTAGTTTTCTCCTCTCCATTTTATCTTCTAAAAATGGCAGAATGTTCAAATGGCTGAAAAGAACATGTTGCATGGAAATAAAAATCTAAGCAGCTGAGGATTGCCTAGTGGAATATTGAAATATGATGTAAGATATTCTAGAGATGAATTTGAGTGTAGGTCATTTCAGAAACTTCATCTTTTATAGAGATATTTAAAACCACATTATCAAGAAGAGGCCAAATTTGGAGTTTGTGTTTTGCTATTTGTATCATTGGATGTCATAACAGGGTGAGAAAAATCCAGGTAAGAGAAAAATCCAGGTAAGAGAAAAATCATTAACAGTTCTTGCTCTCCTAATGGTTTTAACATGGACTCACAGTTGCTAAGACCAACATTAACTGATATATTCCACAAAAACAAAATAAGACTAATAGTATTTTGTTGGTTAAAAGAATGTGAATAATATTGACCTTCCTTTTAAAAAGAGCTATTTGTTGCCTGAATGAAAGGAAACAGTTAAAAACTGTCTCTAAAAATGACATATTAAATTCACAGTTAAACATCTGCTGTTAGTTGAAGGTTTGCTGGAGGTTTTGAGGTGGTCCAAAGGATCCATATTTTCCTGTTGCAGAGAATTAATATACCCACAATGACAATGCCATGTCATCTATTTCTGTTTTTCTCCATCTTTTCTAAAGATGAAGGTATTCAGCTGTTCATTATTTGTCACTAAATAAAGTTTAAAGAGGTCAGAGGATACATTTCTGAGAATAATGACATTGTAAAATCAAAGGCTTGATCTGCATCTCAAAGTAAAAAAAAAGACATGAAGTATTCAAGCTAAGTGTCACTTTTGTGTACTGTTAGTAGTGTTAATACATGTATTGAAATCAGTCAGGAATTATCATCCACTTACAGATGGATTCTGAGTTGTGAAAGAGATTGAGGACATCCGTTCCAAACAAAGATCCACAGACAAACACCATATGTTTTTGTTTTTAAGGAACTTATTGGACTGAGTGAAAGTTTGTTCATTTTTATGCTGGTGACAATTTCAATGCTTATGGGAATGAAAACGAAAGAAAAAATGTGCTTCCAGCACAGATTTTAGCACCCATGTTTTTTGGTGTTAAACACTCTGCAAATGAGTGATGTTGCTTTTTGGGTAATGTTCTCTGTTGAGATTTGGATGGCACTGTGACCTTTTTCTCACAAAAATGCACTTAAACAACACATAGTAACTGTGGCATACTCTTTCAAAAGTTCCTTTAGTCTCTGGTATCCATTCATCTCACTCTAGGGATCCTTGAGCACTACAACCTTCCCCAGAAGTGTCTGAAACTTACTTTTGGAGAAGATTGGCTCTATAGCCTATGGTGAGGTGGTATGTGACCAATCTGCTGTGGGATTTTTCCTCATACTTCTTTATCATTTTCTTCATTTTTTTTGTTCAAACTTATATCATTATTTTTATATTTGAAATCCAGTCCATAAAGTTTTCTTTTCCTGAAAAGAAAAGGCCCTGGAGATAATAATAAGGCAGCCAGGTAGCCTGTATACATACCATATCAAGTCACTAGCCTGTCTTCTCCAACTAACTGTAGATACTGAGTTTTCTACAGGCATGAGCTTTTCTTTTTAGTAACTATCTTTTATCTGTGTTTCTTCCCCTGCAGACTACTTCTCACTACTGAAGAGGTTTCTTTTTCTATTTAGAACAATGCTTGTTATTCATGGATTTTCTGTTCTTTTTTTCTCTCTCCCAAGATATGCACTAAAATACAAGCATTGGGCTTGGTTGTGATTGTACACACCTTCTCCAGCTCATCTCAGCAGCTGAAATGCTGATAGTATGCTTTAATTTCACAGAGATGTAGATCTGACAGGAAGTCAACAAAACCTCCAGTTTCATTTCTGATGACGCTGGTCCATCTCTGGTACCAGCAGTAGGACACTCTTCACCTCTGCCCAGCAGGGGATGTTTGTGAGTCCTACCAGTCCCTTAAATGATAGTATATCAGCCTCCATAGAAGTCACTAATGGTATCAATCTCTGCTCCTCTTCACCACACAGCCCTCAGGATTTCATCTAGTAGATCAAAACTTTCACAAATAATAATGGCTCCCACCTGAATCTGTATCAGACATGGCTTTTTCACAAGGAAACATCTGACACCAGCTGCTGTAGTGAGAAGACTGGCCTTTTGTCTTGTGCATTTCAGCAACTGTAGGTTGTCAGACCCAAGGATCCAAAATATTAGGAAGACAAAGTAGAAGGGAGCAGAAAGATTCTAAGGCCAATGTCAGACATGTAAAGTGCTGTGATTCTGGTGTCATTTGAATATCTGAAGAGATTTAGGGGCAATTCATGCGGAAGTCCTAGGACTAATCCACTGAGAAACCAAAGTCATTATAAGTCTCATTTCATTATAGATTATTTGATAGCTGGCAAATTGGAACTAAAGAAAAGTGGATCTTCTCAAACTACTGTAAGAATCAAAAACCACTGAAACTCTTTAGGCCAGTATGGTTCTTCTCAAATAACTCACTTGGATTAAAAGCATGTTATATAATCATTGTGGAGATACCTTTATGTATGTACTCATATTTCAAGTAGGAGTGATTTGTAGTGAGACGCACAACTAGCAAATTCACTTGGATTATTGTTCCAGGATCAGAAACCATAAATAACAATGGTTTTTAGGAAGTTAATTACAACAGAAAACCTACAAATATGCTTAAAGGTAAATATGAACTATAAAATTTTAAGGTTTACTCTATTGACATCTAGCTCAATTGTTTGTGATATTGTGACACACAAGGCCTAACAATGCAGTAAACGTATACTGCTTCAACCTTTCAGAAACACTAAAAATCTCCATTTAGACAGGAATTTCCCTGAGCTTTCTAAGGCATTTATTTAAAATAATCATAGGAGCATGGCAGATGGTCATCATGATTTTTCAACCAAAGAATACAAAATCATTCACAGGGCCCTCTTTTATCTTTTCTTATGCAATTTTTGGCCTAATTACTGATATTTAAAAACAGGAATCACATTGCAACTTTAGACTGTCTAAAATAATTCCTCATCTATTGAAAATTTATAGTTTTCTGCTTTTTTTATCTGAACTTTGAAGAATGTTAAAAACTGAGGAAAATGTAACCTTATAAAAGTGGTCTAACTCCTGTCAGTACAAAGTCCAACGTTATATTTTATTCCATCGTAAATGGAATAAGTTCATACAGTATCAAATGTGTTTCCAAATGGGAAGCCAAAACCTACATAAACTCTGCTTTGCCAAGAAATGTTCTGCCATGGCTTCCCCTGTTGATAGAGAGTCTAAACGAAGGCCTCAGAGGAAGAGGGAAAGCACATCTTTACATCAGCCTTCTTGGCAACAGAAGAAAGTGCTATATTGTTCTTCACACAAACCCTCCCCATTAGAGCTCAAGATGTTCTTTTCCTTCTAATCCTCATTTGTACCCCTTAGCCATTTGTTTAGAATTAAATTAACTGCAATTTGGAGAATGCGGATGAAAGGTAGTGCATTGAGTAGGCATCACATGTTTCCTGAATGGTGCCTGTTCGGCCTCTTTCACGGCCATTCACTGTGCTTGAAAGGGTGTAGTGTGTGAATTGTTGGACTGTCACTCCATGGAGAAGTCTGGCAGACAGTATTACCATGGAAACAGCAGGAAAAAGACAATTAACAAAATGGTTTTGATTTTTCCTTTCTATTTCTTTTTCTCTTCTTTGGATATAGAGAGACATTCCCCCTTTAAAATGTACACTTACACATACCCACACGCCCAAACGCATACATAGAAAATTCAATATTTGAATTTCTCACTAAATTAGATTCTTCTATGCATGGCTTCAGTGAATTAAAATCATACATCCCATATAAAATATTTATAAATGGATCTCTCAACTTATTCCTCCCTTCCCCCCTCCACTTTTTGTTCTTTTCAGACATTGAAAGAATTCTTTGGAAATATCCTTAGGTAAACGACTGTTAATGAGCAGAGCCTGTGATTTTAACCCTGGAACATTCATTGGGCTTTTAATTAGTCCCTCTTACCATCACTCCTATGACAGAAACACAATGTGAACCCAAGAGCTTAAACCGAAAGGAGACTCTCTCCAGATTTCTCAAACTTAGTTTGAGTTGGAGCATCAGAAAAAGCTGGGTATGCACAGCCCCTGCTGTTAGCATTTCTGACTAAAGGGTCAACATGAACATAAAGAGAAATGTTTGATGTCACCATTAATTCTAGAAATATACTGCAATCCAAACTTTGTCAGACTTTGACTGCCTTTAAAAAGACTATTTATAAATAAAGGAAATAATTGTACATTGTAAGCATCATAATTAAAGTAAAATACAAGCAGAGACCTACTGAGCCTAAGTGTCAAATATTCCACTCAAGTGAAATACTGAGCTTTGCAGATAAATACTCTTACGTGAGGAGATACTTGGGAGTGAAAAATCAAATTTTCTTTGAATACTGTATTTAAAATCTGTTCTCTTTCCTCAACTTTAGGGAAAAGTACAATTCTACAGGAGGCCTGGGTCAAGAAGTGACCTGGAGCTTGCTTGCACTTTACATTTTTTTAAAGAAATTTCTCAATAAGAATGAAAAAGTTCTTAGTTGTAATACCTGCTACCTTATAGATTACTTTTTGGCATTCCTTGAATCCTAGGCAAGCCTCCAGGAATCATTCATAAAATTTCCCTAAGAAAGGCCTAACCAGTGTTGCATTATGTGTTTTTTTACTTTTCTCCAATATTCTTTGATCTTCTCTATTTTGACAATAATAATTATAAAAAGCACTTTTTGGTATAAAATCCTGGGAAGTATTTTCAATCAAGGAAATAATGTTTTTTTAAAATTTTGGAATCTGTGAGATTTAAAAGAACTTACTAATTTCTGCTAAACTATTTATAATATACTTTATCCATTTTGGACAGATACTTTTCTTTATGAAATAAAACTAAATGAAAGCCTTAGAAAATTGGGAGGTGTTCTTGGCTTGGACATCCCCATACTGTTGAAGGGTACTAGATATTTACACTATGAAAAATAATAAGGAAAGTATTGGCATATTAGGCAGTATTGTAGAAAAAAGCTATGTGAAAATTTGAATAAAATATGTAGGATTTTGAACTGAAGTCAAGTAAAACTTGACATCTTTAATAGAAGGAAATCACAAATATTTTAGAGATTTTCAAATTCTCTAATCCTGTTTAGTTCCAGGGTAGTTATATTTAACATTTCATAAATTATGTCTTGGAGGTGGATACAAAATCCTACAGAATTTCTTATGAGGTGCATGAGAAGTTAATTCTTTTTAATTTATCATGCAGTATTCTAGAGTAAAGAAGTTGAAACCTAAAATCATGGGAGGAAAATTGAATTGACTTTCTTAACTTTATTACCACATATATTTCATTAGTGAAAACTCATATATTACCAATAGCTATAGAATGGCACATCTTAGTAGTAGTCAACAAATAAGTTTGGAACTTAGGAGAGACTCATACTTTATCAGCTTCATCGAAGACATCTTTGTCGATGGCACTCCCTAGTACCTAATCAGTGTCTGTCACTACGGAAGCATGCTAGGACACACACGCTCAGTGCAGGTATCTCATTGGTCACCACGACAAAGCAGAGATCTAGCCCATTTATCTGTCCACACATCCTTTAACCTGTTTAATTTCATATTCTAGGTTTTTCTCCTTCAGTTAAGCTTCAAGGTTGTTTTGGTTATGGATTTACATATTTCTAAAACTCTGGCTGATGGCTACCACCTGAGGCCTGCAGGTCACAGGCCTTTTCCTTCAGTATCTCATAGGCATTGCTCTTTAGTTTTTGCCCTCTACAGTGGTGTCATATTGTATGTAGTGCTTTATTCCCATACTCAAGGGTTTAGCATATTCAATATACATATCATTAAGTCATATGGACTTACACTAATTATCTGACAGATAGATGTTATCAAACATTGAGCTTTCATTATCAAAAGTAATATCTACTGTAAATATATTTTAGAAATACCCCTACATGCAAGGCTTTAATTCTGAGTATTAGGAAGAACAGTAAGGCAGACACAGCTACGGTCTGGCAAGCAGATAGCAATTACTTAATACCACACTCTCTGTGGCAGAGATATTTTATTATACCCCACATATTAGATGTACATAGTAGTTTACAGTGCTTTCTATAATGTTTTGCTGGTGACAAGATATTTTATATACTTTATTAAATTAAATATATTATTTTCCTAAAAGTTCAGAGGACTATAATATATTGTTTCTGAAATGATAAATCAATTATTCTATTATTTTTCCATTCCAGTCTTTTATATATTATGCACTTATTTAGATGTCTCGAGTGAAAATAGTTTATTCAGTAAGTGCTATTCAGTCTAGCATGCTATTTTACTTAGAAGTTAGCCATTTAAAATTCCTCTTCCATTTTCTTCAATTTTTTTCACAAATTAAACTGTGCATACCTTCACACTTTTGAACTATTTGATTTGCATTATTAACTAAGGTAATTGCAGTTTCACCAAACTCAATTAATGTTTCTTTAGTGGCACCCTTCCATCTAATACACTTGTGTTCAAATATCCCTTTTTTAACATCAGAGTCTAATTCCATTAAGTTTAGAAAGTTTTTGTTAATTTTATTACAGACTACTTTATTTGTAAGCTCTACAGATAAATGCTTTACAAGGCAAAATGTTTAAGATTTGAAGAGAAGGAAAATCAAATTAAAGTCAAGCCTTGATAACTTAAATAGGATTTTTTTTTAATGATAGTAGCATCATCCCAAGATTTTGAAGAGCTCTCCAGAAAGTCATCGGGTGTAGTAAAAGGTTCCAGGAACAGAAATCATATTGTTAAATCTGAGTCTTGAAATTTAAAATCCCCACTGTGCCAGGTATTTTTCAAGTGGAAGAAGTACAGTAACCCCTTCGCCATATACAGTGTAGTTCTCAATGTGTATGCCTTGTTTGTTTTAATATGTTTGGTCATTCATGGCAAACCCATATACTAACACAGTGTTATGCATATACTTACTAAGATTATTCCTACATAGGGTATTTTCTGGCAGTTTGGCACATAATGAAGGATAATTAACATTTTTTCAAGTGTTATGAATACAATTTAAATTAGTGCTTTTTATTGCATTTTTTGCCGTTTGACTGTATTTGCCAACTTCCAGGTCATATTGAGCCTTCTGCAGAAATGTAGAGTCTCTAATTTGACTGCCTCCATGATATATCTGTAACTGCCACTCCATTTCTATATCCTGCTGCCCTCACCCAGAGGTGACCAACTTCATACTCTCAAAGCTTTGTATTGTTTGTTCATGGGTTGCACACCTTACTTTTTGACCTCTTCCTGGCTTCTGGGCCCTTACTTTTCTCCTCTTAGTCCAGTAGGAAGGGTTTGCAGTCAAGAGTGGGCCCAGAGGGTCCAGAGGGACCAGTCCCCAAGCATTTTCTACTCACTGTTGCAATGCAGAGTTCTGAAGAATGTCCTGATTCACAGATGAGAAATAGCCAGTTAAGCATTTTCTTGTAGCTGTCGTATGCTTTGGCCTCCCCTTTCCTTCAGGATAATTTCATTTCAGAACTTGTCATTCCTTGACACTATCTTTCCATGGTTTACTTTGGGTTATTGGACAAGCTTGATTTAGGAGGTTGGCATTGGTATGTTAGCCCTTCCCACAGAAACTAATCCTGGTATAAGCTAGGGGAGTAGGGAATATATGTAATCAACATTTAGTGATTCCACTTGGCTCACTCCAAGAATCTTCTGGAATATGGAAATAGTTACAGACTGAGGGAAAAGTTTACCAAGTTATTACAGATGAATTTTTCTCCTTTATGCCTGTTTATCAGAATGATTTTCTTAAGGAAAAAAAAAAGTTCTAGCACCCATCTTCTGCTGAAGCCTAACAATGATTACAAAGGCCAAAAGGGTAAAATTCAGACTCCTTTACATTTACACTTGACCAAATATGGCTTAGCTCCCAACTGCTGTATGGAGGCTTAAGGCATGAGAAAATTAAGAAAAAAGGAAAAGCTCCAAGAATAGATTACTTACTTTCATCTAATCAAATTGATATTTTTCCACTAAAACACTTATTGTGTCTGAAGAAAAGGCATGTTACTATATTGGTGGGTTTTCTCTATGTTTGTTCCATGTTTATCATATATCTGAGGTGGTCTCATATAAAAGCACATAGGGAAATGGAAATGCAAATGTATAGTGAATTAGGCATCTCATAACTTTGACTTGTTTTGCAAGGTCAACTTTCAAGAAAAATTGGTGCCTGGTGAAAAAGGCTGGAGTATTTTTCCTCTAGACATCTACAATCATCTGGTTTATGGCCCTTTCTTACACATACATTTTCAAAGGTGTCCCTTTTGCTTCAAATACTTCCACATTCCATTGCATGGTACTACTTTTAGGGGTGCTAATGAACAACCAAGGGCAGGTTCTTTTGTGATACCTCCAAAGACCTTGGAATCCCCCTTTGTTACATCTTGAAGATTAACATATATTCTCCTCTATAACTGGTGTACACAGAGTGTCCTTGCTTGAAATCCCACAAATGCACCCCACTATCTGGGGTCAACGTGTCCCATAGTTTCCCAAGGTTGGTCTGATAGACAATAGCCAGGGGCTCCTCCTTACCTTTAGCCATCTTCTGGTGGGTCACTGCAGAAGTTGAGCCCACACACGTATCCCCACATCTAATTCCAATTTATAATTTTCCTTGATATCTGATTTGTTTAGCCAGGTTAGACAAAGGTATATATAGCATAAGATGATGCTTATAGAAATGAGCAATATGAAATTTAAAATAACTATCTTTTGCAAGGTAGTACAATTTGACCAAAAGAACAATAGCATTGGGACACACAGACGTGTGTTCATTCCAGGCTGTGAATGTTGCTTGTGTGATCTTAGACAGGTAATATTTTTTTTCATCTCAGGACTTTAGTTTCCCATGTGCAATACTAAAGACTGAAATAGGTTTAAATATTTCACAAAGCCATAAAATAAGCAACATAAACTATTCTATACATGGCTCATAAGTGGAACTAAATAAATTGAGGCTGTCACTTTTACTATAAAGTACTACAATTTAGTAATTTTCCATTATATTTGTCAAGAAGTTAGTGGCATGATATAGACAGCTTTCGACAAATTTAAGTAATGGCAAGGGAGTTTCCTATTTGCTCTAGATTTCATTGAAGAAAGTTATCTTTTAGTCATTATTCTATGGAGGCTCCTGGAAAAGTGATATTTTAATAGTTGCTTCAATAAGGAAGAAACAATGCAAAATGCAGTTATAATATGTGTGATTGCCCACAGATTACTGAAATTTGAGAGAGATTCAGGGCTAGAAGTTTTAAAATCATAAATATTAAAAAGAGTTTTAAGTGATAAAGCGATTGCTTTGCATTTATGTGTAAGGAAAATTATCTTTACTATCAACAAATTGGGATCTTAAATATATGTGTTAGCAAGACTAACATGCTGTTGAGATATTGGATTGGATTCTATAAATGCAACTTATATAAAATTCTGATCTGTTTAACAGAATGATGAGCTCTGCTTGTCACCAATATCCCAAGGTTTTTCCCGGGCTTTCCTATTTAATATACTAATACCATATTAACTTGCTTTACCTTGACTTTCTGTTCTTCCATGGAATTTGTCTGTGGTAATTCTTCTTTTTCTTACTAAAAACAAATTTCTAAAATTTAAAACAAAAGATGAAAGTAGAATTGAAAGAACATAAGAAGGAAAGGATTTGAAGTTTCAATATCAGGCATTATTAAGTGATGGTTATGGAAAGTTATATGAATAAATTTATGTTTTCATTGGCAAATAAACTAGTTGAAAATGTATGAATTTCTTGGAATGTTTTTTACATTAATTCTTGGAGTTATTTCATGGTTTCATAGTTAAATAAATTTGAAAATATTATCTAAACTCACTTAGAGATTTATAACATCTCTTATCCATATTAAAGTTTCTTAGAAGATAGTTGTTGAACAGCTGTGCTTAGCTGAATGCTTCCTACCCTCTGGGTCATGATGTGGTTAGAGAAATATTATTTGCAAATGAACTGTTTAAAAGCTTTTTAAACTAATAGTTTTCTATTTATAGAAATATTGTGAAGACAGCACCTTGTTCCTTGTTTCCTCTGTTATGGGTACTGGTCCATTTGTTACTACTGCCAATATCACTATACTATTACTGACTACGTCCATATCGCACTCAGACTTTCTCAGTTTGTATCTAATATCCCCTTTTTGTCCCATCCAGGATCCCTGATTGTACAATCTTCATGTCTTAGGCTGCTCTTGACTGTGGAGGGTTCTCAGACTTTCCTAGTTTTTGATGATTTTGAGACTTTTGAGGAAAATGCATCAGGAATTTTATAAAATCATGTTCTATTCAGATGTATTGGTTTTGTTTTCATCATGATTAAATTTAGGTTTGGATTTGGGGAGGGAGAATACATAGATGAAATTTCCTTCTCAAATTATCAAGTCAAGGCCATGTACTTACCAACATTGCTCACCTTGGTTACTCTGAGAAGATAATATTTGTCATGTTTCTCCACCATAGAATGGCTATGGTTGCTTTTATTTTCCAACACTGTGTCTTTTGGAAGGAAGTCACCAGGCAGAGCTAATACCTTTTTATTGTATATCTGAGTCTTGGACCTATGTAAATTTCCCCCTTTGAAGAAATTCTTTTAATATTTCTTACAACACACAACTCCTGACAATGTATCTGTTAGTTTTGATTTTCTGAGAAAGTTCTTATTTCTTTTACATTGTTCAAAAATAATTTTAATGCTTATAGACTTCTAACTGCTTTTTTTTTTCTTTCTGTAGAGTAATAGAGTGTGGGGCATTTTTTCAGGTACTTATTTTCCACAATTATATTTTCTTTGGTAACATATCTATTTAGATCTTTTTCCTACTTTAAAATCAGATTTTAATTATTAAGTTTGAGCAATTTCTTATATATTTTGGATAACAGTCCTTTTTCAGACACATCTTTTTGGGAATATTTTCCCCATCTGTGACTCATTTTCTCTTCACAGCATCTTTCTCAGAGCAGAAGTTTTAATTTTAATCATGAAATCAAGCTTAATAATGTTTCAATGAATCACACCTTTGGTGTAGTGTCTAAAAAAGGTGTCAGTAGACCCAAAGTCCTCTAGATTTTCTCTTAGCTTTTGTTCTTGGAGGTTAAAGTTCTCACGTTTCCTATGTAAGTGTGTGATCATTGTGAGTTAACTTGTAGAGATGATGTGGAGCCTCTGTTTAAATTTTTTATTTTTTTGTGTGGTTTCCCAGGTGTTATAGCACCATTTGTTGAAAAGAAATCTTTCTTACATGGACTCTCCTTTGCTTCTTTCTCATATATAAGTTGATTATATTTTTGTGGGTCTATTTTTGGGCTTTCTATTATATTCCACTGATTAATTTGTCTAGTTTTTTTTTTTTCAATCCTAAACACTGTCTTGACTACTGTTGCTTTAATCTTAGCGTTATGTCATGTAATGTCAGTCTTCTGACAATACTGAGTTGACTATTCTGGGTCTGTTGTTTCTCCATATAATTAGTGTGTTAACATTCACAAGAAACTTGGGTAAGATTTAAACTGAAATTGTACTGAACCCTTTGATCAAAATTGGGACAACTGAAGTTTCAACAATATTAAATCTTCTTACCTATGAAAATGCATTTTTCCCCTTTACTTACTTCATTGGTTCCACGCATCAGGTTCAGAGTTTTTATATGATTATTGGAAATACTTTGTAGACTTATACATTGACATATTTTTGAACAGTTAATATCAAAAATATTGTGCTTTAATTTCAAATTACAATTGGTATATGAGAAAGCATTTGACTTTTATACCTTAACCTTTATTTTTTCAACATTGCTATAATCTCTTGTTAGTTCTGAGGGTTTATTTGGAAATGCTTTGACATTTTCTATAAAGGCAATAATGACATCTCTAAATGAAAACAATTTTTCTCTTTTGCATTTGTATACCATTTATTTCCTTTCCCTGTCTTATTTATATTAGCCAAGAATTTCAGTAAGATATTGAATTGGATGGATAATAGGAATCATCTTTCCTGTTTTCTGATCTTTACAGGATAGCATCTATTTTTTTAACCATTACGTATGATGCTAGCTGTAGAATTTTAAAATAAATTTCTTTAACCAGTTGAAGAGTTCCCCTTTATTCCTAGTGTTGGGAGTTTTTAATCATAAATGAGTAGTAGGTTTTGTCAAACGGTACAGCACTTCTTGAAAAATTGTTATGATCTTGTGTTTTTCTTACCCGCCCATATGGAGGATTCCATTGTTGAATGTTGAGTCAGCCATGGACACCTCAAGTAAACTCCACATGGTGTGGTGTACAGTATTTTTCTCATACTGTTGGATTTGTATTACTTGGTGACCCTGTCTACATGTGACAGAGTATTCCTGACTTTTTATATCCCTGTTCTCTCTGAGAAGGAGAGATTATTTATTTTTATGAAAGCTATAATTTATATGGTAGTTTCAATAATAAGATAATATTTATGGCACATTAGAAATAGAGTATGTTTTTTCCCCAGAAGGTAATGGTTTTGTAGTGATTCTGGTTGCTGCACAGTATGGAAAGACAATGAAGGATAAACTTTTCACAAAAAGTTATAAAGAGTTTGAGGAAATTATGCTCATTTTTATGGGATTATGGTATCTGCAAGGGATTGCTCTGAAAAAGAGTACTAAAGGTACTAAAATGAGGCTAAAATGGCTTTGATTTGATATCTTTACCCTTATTGTCAGATATTGCACTACAACAAGATTAGAATTTGAGTTTTCTATTAAAATGACATATTGGGGCCAGGGATACAGCTCAGTGGCACCACTCCTGCCTGGCAAGTGTGAGGTCCTGAGCTAGATTCCTGGTAAATAAATAAATAAATAAATGAATAACAAATTGACATGGTAATAATCACTGTGGTATAAGGAGTAATAAAAATTCTTTACTTATATTTAAGAATATTCTTGGAAAATAAGTATTTTAAACTGCTTGAGAAGGGACGATATCAGCAAGATGGAAGCATAGGAGTTTTCTACCATTTTTCCTTGAGAAGCATTGATTTAGATTACTAGTTAGTTGCAGGCAAGAGCACCATTATGGGACTGTAGGAACCCAGCACACAAACTGCAGGGATCCAGTGCAGTAAAAAATAAGAGAATAGATGCAGTAGAAGAACAAGACTAGCTTCACTTTACCTACTGTACCCTTTCCCAAGGCAGCACAGCTCAGTTCCAAGGCAGGAATCCTTGACACACGATTTCCTCCATGGCAGATAATGAGAGTACAGTGGGTGTCCATCATTGCCATCCATGAAGGGCATGGCCATAAAAGGCTAACTTGTTCTTCGTCCCACCAGGAATATTGTGATGAGCGGTGGAGAGGTTGGAAGCTGAGAAGAGGCAATGGCGCTTGTTCAATCCTCTGTGATCTCATCAGGACGCCCAGAGTGAGCTGCTAGGCTGCCTCTTCTGTGGGCAGCGCCACCACTGCACGGCAGGCACCCTCAGTGCTCCACACTCCTCACTCCCACTGCAGCTGCTGCCCGAGTGCACCCCACAGAGGTGGAGGGAACAGGTTCGTGCTCTCTTGACTCTGGGGATGAGAGGCACACAAACTAAGGGATGAATTTCCTTCCTTTTACAAGTGTCGGTTTTAGGATGTTCTTTTTCTAGTTCCTTGCTTAGTAAAGATAGTTGAGATCTTTTTCTTTCATGCAGTCAGTCATCTCGATAAATGTGCCTTTTCGAGGAAAAGTGCTTTCAGAGTACGTCATACATTCTGAATGTGTTGTTTAATTTTGTTTGTCTCAACATCTTTAAATTTCCTTTTTTTTTTCTTGGACCCAGTGCTGTTTCAGAAGTGTGATGAAATTTGAAAAGATCAAAATTTCTGAAGTCTGAAATCCCTAAAATTTAAGAAGCTGAAAGTTCAAAATATAGAAAATATAATTTTGGAGAAAAGAATATATAAATTACATAAAAGACATTTGTGATGGCTTATTTTGTCTGTCTGCTTGATTGACTGGAGAGGCATGTAAAGACCACCTCTGGGGGTGTCTGGGTGAGTCCTGGGGGTGCGACCCCGGCCTCAAGCTCTTCTCTTGCAATCTGTTTCCTGGATGTCATGAGTTGAAAAATCTGAAAGAGGATAGCGTGGTAAATGAAGTAACCCAGACACAGAAAGACCAATACATTGCTCTAACTCACTGATCTATGAAGTCTAAAAAAAAGACTTGTAGAAGCAGAATAGAGGGATTTTTACTGGGGATGGAGAGTTAGGGGAAATGGAAGATGTTTGTAAAAGAATATAAATTTTAGTTATAAAATTGATAGTTCTAGAGACCTATTGTACAGTGCTGTGGCATAGTTGGTAATTTATTGTGTATTTGAAATTTGCTGAGTCAGTCTTAATTATCCTATAGTCCCACACATATGCAAAATGTAACTGTTCAAGTTGAATGATGTGCTAATTGATTATAGTAACCCTTTCACTATGTGTATATATATCAAAACATTGTGTAGTACACCCTAAATATATCTCATTTTTATTAGTTGTACTTAAGTAGAGCTGGAAAGAAAAATAAGAAAAACTATGTTTGACACAGCATCATTTGTACACTTTGGAGGGCATGTTTCGTTGATTAGATGTTCTTCCATGTTTATTTTAAAATACCGTGTCATCTCTTTATTAGATAGTAAGCTGCCACTGTTTGATTCTCAAAACCTGTATTTGTGTCTTAATGAAATGACTATATCTCCCGTGATAACACTTTTGGCTTTTGCCCACCCAAAATTATACCCTACATACAGAAAAAATTAATGCATTGTGATTTGTTTTAGGAGAAAAGTATCCTTTTGATTTCCTAAAGGACTTCTAGTGAAATCATAAAGATGTTTACTCTATAAAATGAGTGATACTGCAAGAAATCAGGTTTCATTTGACTGTCCGTATATTTGCATTATCTCCATATATCTGTGTAAATTACATAAGCAAAGCTGTTACATCTGCTGAGATCAGAATTCCTAGTTATTTTTCTGTAGAGAAAGTATTATTAATATGAATGGATTAGGGAATGTATACATTAGCCAATAGATCAGGATCTGTAGTCAGAAACTGGAAATTTTCATGCCACCAGACAGAATACTGATCCAGTCTTTATAAAATATTTAAATACTGTACCTTAATGTAGACTTTTATTCTCCTCCATTCTGATATTATTGGTTACTATAATAAATTAAACCAAGCCATTTGTTCTTCTTTTTTGTTTTTTTCTGAGACTCACTTAAATGTTCTGTTATAAAGTACTCATCACTCCAATAACTTGTTTTTTTGCAGAGCTGGGTACTGAACCCAGGTCTGTGCTTGCTAGCCAAACACTTTACCACTGAGCCACACAACAGACCTGCTAATTATTTGTAAATATTATTGTTTCAAGATTTTATTTTCCTTTCAGAAGCATCTGGTTTTATTAAAACACAGGGTTAAATTTTTTTTTTTTTTTTTTTTTGTATTAAGACCTTGCACTTGCCAGGCATGCATTGTGCCACTGAGCTGTATCACCAGAGACAGGGTTAAATCACAATCCAGTAAAACAAGCATTACTAACACAGTCTTGAAAGACTCCATGAGGGAAATTCAACTGCAGGCAATAATTATTTGGTATAGCAATCTTGTTTAAATGTTCTGTTTTCAGAGAGATATATAAGACTTTCCTTCTTATTTTTAATCTACCATTCTCAGTGTAGTAGACTGCACTTTTGTAACTGCAGTACATCAGCCAAATGGTAACTAATTTTCATTGTTCTTGGAGAATTCAGGACAACGTACTTTTACTGAATTTCTTTACTTTATGTTGTAACATATAATTTCATGGTTTCATTAAGAACCTGTCCTTTCTTCCAAGGATTTAATTATGTATCCAAGGCTGTATAACTCTTATATTAGGGATGAAAAATTCCATCATTAAGAAACAAAATTTCACTTTAAACATGGAGGTCCAGTCAATACCTACCAAGTCTTTCTAGAAGAGAGCTAATATCTACCCTATGTTATGAGCCTCGTAACTGATAAGCACATTCTTTCAAAAGTCCTAAATCTTAGCACATCAGAGGAGGAAGACGAAAAAAGGCTTCTCTACATTTTAACTTCTTTTTTCTACAGTTACATAAATAATTAGGGTCAAATTTTCTGTTTTGATCAAGAATACCATTTGGAAATCTTCACAATCAAAATTATAAAACTGTCAAGGGAGCTTTGTTGTTAATTAGTATTAACCAAAGCAATTTTATGATAAGGGTCTGCTAAGAAAAATTGTCTTAAATATGTGGCATAAGACATATATTTTCAATATGACAGTATTACTAAAAGGTATCCTCTAACAAGCCAACCTAAGGATTATCCAATTCTCCTTTGACTTGGCTGTGTGGTACTTGATTTAATTCTAGACTCTCCAATTGCATGTAAACTTGCAGGTTCCTCTCTAGTAGAAAGAGATGGCCCTTTAAATTATGGTTCTATTGCCCTAAGGGACATTAATCAGTTTTTGTTCACAAGTGATATAAGTTTAGAGGGCAATAGGAAAGTTGCCTTTGGCTACACTTACTGCTTACATCATCATGAGAGTACCTACTTTTCTCTTTTTCCAATAACATTTTAATTTATATTCAATAACCACAAACACAAAGCAATTGGGAAGGGATTTTTCTACTTTTGTAATGTTTTTGTTTTTCAAAAATGTTGTAAAGATACACAACATAAAATTTACCATTTAAAATATTACAGTTAAAGGATGTGAAATACATTGATACTATTGCATAGCTATCACCACTATTTCCAGAACATTTCATCTTCTCAAAAAATTTATCTCTTTTCCCTGAAAAGATAAATTCTGTCCTCACCTAGGTCTCTAGCAACCTTTATTCTTTTTCCCATCTCTATAATTTTGCCTTCTAAGTACTGTTTTTCATATAATATTTATCTTTTTGAAAACTACTTCACATACTTCCAAAAACCTTGTTTTCAAGGTTTAGCCATTGTTTCAGTCAGATTTCCTGTCTCTGGGACAAAATACCCTAAACTCACAACTTAAAGGAGTTTAACTTGGCTTACTGTTCAGGGGATTCAGTCCAGCTCAACTCCTTCCAAGGTAGAAATATAATGGCAGAACCTCGTGAAGCAAAGCTTCTCAAGGCATTGCAGCCAAAAGCAGAGGAGGACGCCAGTCCCAGAGAGGAAAGGTCCAAGGGCCAAATACAGTACCCGATGCCACACATCCATGACTCACTCAGGCATATCCAGGAGCATGTTGTACTTCTCCCCTAGCCAAGTTGACACATTAGGATTAATGGTTATATCTATGTTGTTCCATGTGTCTAAATCTCACTCGTTTTTAGAGTTGAATAAAGTCCCTTTGTATAGATGTAGCACATTTTTTTTATCCATTTTTCTGTTGATGGATATTTGTGTTATTTCTTAATTTTGGTTATTGTGAATAATATTATGATGAACATGAGTGTTAAGTATTTGTTTTATCAGCTTCCAATTATTTTGGTCACATTTAGGCATGAAAAAACTGGATTATACAAGTACTTTTTATTTAATCATTGAGAAATAATTGACCTGTTTTCTACAGCAGCTGTACCATTTTACATTCCTACTTGCAAGGTACATGGGTTCAAATTTACTGTAAATCCTCACCAACACTTGTTGTTTTATTTTTCAATACATAATAATCATCCTAATAGCTTTCCAAATAGTTTTACATCATAGTTTTGATTTTCATTTTTAATGGATATTGATATTGAAGACCTTTTCATATACTTATTGGCCCATTACATATCTTCTTTAGAGAAATATGTTTTTGAGTTCTTTGTCCATTTTTAAAATTGTGTTATAATTTTTGTGGAGTTCTAGGAGTTCTTAGTATTCTAGATATAAATCCCTTTTTAGATATATTATTTGTAAATATTTCTCTCATTCTTTAGATTGTTTTTCTGATAATGTCCTTTTTATACACACAAAATTTTAATTTTGGTGAAGTCAAATTTGTCTGCTCTTTCTTTCATTTCTTGTGCCTCTGGTGTCATATCCAAAAGACTGCTGGCAGACTCAGTGTCATGAAGATTTTCTCTATGTTTTTTCCTAAGAGTTTAAAAAATTTAACTCTTATAATTAGGTCTTTGATCATTTTGTGTCCATTTTTGTATATTGTGGAAGATAAGGGTCCAATTTCATTCCTCGGCAGGGGGTATTCAGTTTTCCAGCACCATTTGATGAAAGACACTAACAATTTTGGTTCTAATATAATTATCTTATTCTAACATACATGTTTTTGAAAGAAAAGCTATACATTTTTTTACATATTTTTGAAAGATGCTTTCCCATTGGACTGACTTTCTCAGGAAGAAATGAAATATATTTTGATACTTAATATTTGATGATGGTTTTATTATTAAGTTTTTGGAAAATTATACTCTAAATTTTATACTCTTATTTTCAGAATTTTCTAATTTATTCTGTTTTTGTACAGAGAATTCATGGCCTTCATAACATTAAAAAGGTACGTTAGGGTTGCACAACTATTACCAGTTGGTTGGTTGTGACAGTCTAAGGATGATAAAAACAAGCCACAGCAATAAATTCTTACTGACAGAGAATATATTCCTACTTTCTCTTTACTCCACCCTCAAGGAAAATGACAAAGCCCATTTTTTTATTCTGAGATTTTCTAGAGGGACTTTCCACTTGTCCTGTGATTGGTAAGTGGGAGACTCTAAAGGAAGGGTAAAGCCGTACCAGCACAATGTGATACACCCAATTATGCCTTTGTGTTACGGGGTGGCATTTGTAGTAGGGTTTCATGAAATGATTTAAAGTGTTCAGGTCATGGGAAGAGCTTAGAAGCACTCTGTGAACAGTGTCTATGACAGTGGCTCAGTATCATCTGGACGGATTTTGATGTATTGTGTTGATTTCTAAGACATATTTGTGTGAGCAGGGCAAATGCCAGGTAGTCTTTGCTCTCAAGGAAAAGGCTTAACGTGACACCCATGCAATTCCTAGCTGTAATAACTTGCTGGTGTCCCATAACAGCCAGTGTCATAGCCAGTGGAGCAACAATCATTCTCTCAGGATGGATCAACAATTGAAAAAACAAAAACCAAACCAAAACCGGGTCTAAGCACAAAGCAATTTCTACTGTAAGAATGTGCTTCCCATTTAAGTGAGAGTATAATATTCAGAGGAAAAGAGATGTCCAAGGAATAGAAATACTAGCACAGGGGACACACAAAGCATAATTAGAAGGCTAATGAAAGGTCTAAATGATCAAATCTCTTAAGTGGTGGATGATACTGAGTTACTTTAGGTGTCAGTCATAAAAGTCAGACTTATGGTTAAGGTTTGTAGAGTGATACAAACCTTATGTTTGTAATGCTTTAAAAAAGTGAATTGATAGTATACTATTGTTAGTAACTTTGGAGATTGTATCAGTGCTCTCTAGATGCTTAAAGGAGGTAAGACATTTGTTTATATAAAATCTTCATTATACAATTTTAAAATGAGAATTAAAGCTCATTCTTTTAAATAGACATGCTCACTATTCAAAAATAGAGATATATATTAATTTTTCATTCCTTTCCTTTAACCAAACTCTTGCTCCAAATGTGAAAAGGACATATGAGATTTTGAGTAAATTAAGTAAAAATAGAAATAATCACTGGAAGTTTAGCAGAAAGAACTAATAACCCATTTATTTAAAGAGGAGTGTTATGTCTATGAGTAACATACAGGTTAAACTGCCTCTAGTTGTATCACAGACCTTATGTAGCCTAAACAAAGAAGAGCACCATTTGCTTACATTACTATAATCTTCAAATATTCAAATAGAATTAAATATTTACTTCAACCAAAGCTGCACCCAAAGACCTGTAGGCCTCCACAGACAGAAGCTGAATTCATGTTTTCCTCGCACACTTGTCCTATTTCTAAATTTAAACCTATTTTACAATAAAAGCAGTGAGTAACATCTTCTTATGCATGCTGCTTTGTCTTCTTAGGCATTTTCTTAGCCACATGTGACTACAGTTTTAAAAAAAAATAGACTTGGCCAAAATTTAAAAAAAAAAAACTTCAATATTTATTCTGAAATTCAGTCAGGGAATCATTCAAAGATAATTTAGGGAAAGCTTTGATTGCATCAGTCTTTATATGAACTGAAAAGAATGTTGGTGTGCATCAGGTCTGTCTTAGTGATTAAAGAAGTTTGTTTTAGTTTAAAATTCTCTGTAATGAATTCTTGCAAAAAATGCTAGATTTCAATGTATCATTTTTCTCCTTTCTCTTGTGGCTTTAGTGGTCTAGTATGATATGTGTGGATAAACAGCAGAAATAATGTGCATATAATTATTTTGTTCTCAACCAAAGAAAAATTATTAATCTTCAGGGGTTAGAGGGTACATTGCATACAATTTCTCTGCTTTAGTCTTATGACTGTTTGAAATTTCCCCTTCTTTGTCTTTCATGAGAATTATTTTCTTTTTATAATTGAGGCTCTATTTTCAGTGACCAGCGTTAGCTACAGCAACGTTAGGAAAATCAGCATGAGAATTTCACAAGCATTTCCATTGTTTTCACTTTGAAAAATGGGACTTTTAAAAATGAAATTCATTTATTTAGCACCGAAGTCTATCAAAACGAGGACATTTGTAAAGGAAATGCTTGAAAAAAATGATAAGTGGATTCACCAAAAAATTGAATTCAATTTAAAATTAACTTAGAAAGCTAAATTTTACAGAAAGAATAGGAAAGTCTTGGGCAGCAAGATGATCTAAATGTGTGCATTTTAAGTAGAAAGCATTGACTAAATTAAGAAAAAGCAATGAACACACACCTTTTACAGTGGGTGCTCGTGTGAATATGAACAACTGGCTCAAAGGAGAGGGGGGTAGTGTGAGAATTTTAGCCACTTTATGCCAAGCATGGTATTTTACTTTCTAAACCAAGAAGATAACTTAAAAATTTTTGATTGGGCAAATAACAGCCAGCTATTTATGCCTTTAAAAATTAACTAGAGCATAAAGTATATATGGTAATGCAGAAAAAATAAAGACTCAGGCAGTAAACTTAGAAATATTTTTAAAACCAAACTAAACTAAATCTAAGCTAGGAAATTAGCTATTTAAGAGGAAAATATGATGTGATAAGCAACCATTATAGAGAAAAAACTGATGGGACTAAGGGGAAAGTTAAAGTGAGACATAAGGAAATAAAACAATTTTTAAAAAAAATTTAGGTTTTGAGCCTGTGTCATGGGAGAATGATGATCTGTTTTGCAGACACAGGAAATGAAGAAACAGTACAGTTTCAGGATATGTAATTTTATACTTGATTTTCTTTTTGGAAAACATTTTTCTATTAGAATTCTACTGAAAGCATAATTCATATAGCAAAATATACAACTCAAGTATGTGGCTTAACTAATTTTTAAATCTCTGTGTATGTGCCCATTTAGTTACATTTATAACCCTCATGCAGAAAATGCCCTCTTAATCTCTCCTTATAACCATTTCTTCAATTTCCCTTTATCATATATTAGTTTTGCCCATTTTTGAAATTCATTTATACATGAAGTTATGTAATATGCACTACTTTATGCCTAGCTTTTTCCTAACATATTGTATAGAGATTAGTATGTTGGTTTGTATAATAATTTTTTATATTACTGTGCAGTATTTATTTGTATAAGTTTGCAACAGTTCATTTATCATTTCCTGTTGATGGACATGTAGTGCCCTCATCCCAGTATGGGATATTATAAATAAGCTGCTATATAATATCTAACACAGATATTTTGAGAGAAGAATATATATTAATTTTTCTATAATGTAACTTCTGGTGATGAAATTTTAGGGAGATAAAGTAGAAATAAATTTAATTCTAGGGTAGGAACATGTATAGCGATGCTAGCATCTTCCAAGAATTTTGTTTGCGATTGTGCCAGTTTGTATTCCCAGCTCCGTAGGAGGGTTTTATTAGTGCCACCTCCTTGATGTCCCATGGTTTTATACATCTGTCTTAATTGTAGCCTAATGGGCAGGTATTCACTTCTCGTTATGGTTCTAATTTGCATTTCTCTTCTCATCAATTTTCCTATGGCTCACACAGTATTTTTTATTACTTAACTTTTAATCCATAGCTTTATTTTTAAGTGAGTTTTTAGTACCAGTACCTAGTGCTAGAGTGCTAACTGATTGCACCACTAGAGCTCCAAGTGAGTCTCTTACTAGTAACACAAAGTTAGATACTTTTATTTTAAATCTAATCTGACATTTACTTATTTTAGGTGGAGAATTTATTCTATTTACATTTAAAATACTCACTGATTTGGCCAGAATTAGCCTGCTGTCTTATTTGTTCCATCTGCTCTTTGTTCATCTTTTTACATTACCTTTTGAGTGAATGAATTTTTAATTTCATTTTATCTCCCCTAGTGGCTTTTAGTTCTAAAGTTTTGCAGTGTGCTTCTTCTTGTTCCTCAGGAAATTACATAATGAATTATTAATTTATTAAAATATACCTTGAAGAGCAATTTACAGGTTCATGAGTAATGTAAGAATCTTGCACCATTATAATTTTATATATCCTTTTAGTATTTATTATTGGCAATGGCCTTGAACAGTCAATAAACATAAATAATATATATTATTCATTTACAAATGATCTGCATTTACATACAAAATCCATGTTATATATGTAAATGGAATATACAAATATATGTTTTTAATTGAATTTTTGTCCTTTATGGGGAAGGTGAAAGTGGGTTGAGAGACCTAACTGTTGATAGAGATAACAAAATTCCAAGCCCATGACTGATCTTTATCAATACACACACGTACAAAAAATCTATTTTCTCTTCAACATATTCTCAGATTTAGTAACATTCTAAGCTTCTCCAGAAGAGTTTGCTTCTACCTAGAATGTATTTCTTTTAGATTTTTTTTAAGTTTCAAAGCTCTACAATGTGTTCCAAACCACATGCTATTTAGTCTACCATTTTATCACTGAAACCATTAATGTTCAGTGGTTTATATAAAATGCTTATGTCTTTATTATTTTAAGCTAAAATATTAAAATATTGAGAATAGTAAAAATTTTAATGCAATAGTTACTACTAGGATACAAGACAACTTGAGGAAGAATTCTAGGTTTAGTGATGTAGATAGGCATCAAAATATAGTCATTCATCAGTATAATTATGTGATAACCATGAAGAATACATGTTAACTGTCTTGTTATTTCTCAAAAATCCTAGGATACAATGTGATCTATGCAGTCTTTTGCAAACTGTACAAAGTATGCATACACAAATGATTATACTAATAATCTACAATGGAATGCTAATTATTTTTAACATCAAGATAGGTGAGTTTTTCATCGATCTGAAGATATTGTAAATGTGTATGTGCACATGTATGTGCATAATGAGAGAAAGATAAGAGAGAAACTTTGTGTTTCTCAAGGATTGTTTCATGTTTGTTACACATATTAATTTACTTACCTCCAGCATAATCTTATTCCAGGGATTGACACCATTATTTGCCACATTTTAAAGTGAGAAGACTGATCCATATAATTTACATAACTTGCCTAAGTTCATATAACTAGAAAGTGAAAAAAAAAAAAGGATTTAAGCTAATTATAGAGCTCTATCTATTAACAATTATGCTATACTTTCTCCTATTCTTGCTGGCTTTGGGATTTCATTTTATGATGCAAAGCAAATAACATAAAATAAGCATAAAGTAAAAGATACTTTATTAGGTTCAGAAGATAAGAGAGAGAGAAACAATAATAGGTACTTCCTTTCTGCTAAAAGCAGGTATGCGCACACACACATATATGCATTATGAGACATGGTCAAAAAGAACATTGTTTTTCATCTAATTTTTTCCAGTTCTAGTTTATAGTATCACTGGAGGCCACATTTAAGAATATCTCTTAAAAACCGGTGTACACAAATATATACTGTGTGCATACACAACATGAATTATTCTTTTTATTAAATAGAGAAAGAAAAGATCAATGTTGTCTTCATCTCTCATTAGGATTATCATATGGTGAACTGTTTAGGTCAAATTTCAGAAAGACTGATTTAACAGAATATGATGCCATGAGGATTTGTGAATTTGTTTGCCGCTGTCTAGCCTGACCCATAAACACATATAAACAAGTAGATGGAAGTCCAACTTCCTAATGGTTAATTGGAGTCCACAGAAAACATAATTAGAAATGGTAAAAATTGAAAATATGGATAAACATATGTTAAATAAATATCTTTAATTATAAGTCCAAAAACGTCTTAAAACACAGGATAATTAAAACTTTAGCAACTTAACCTGTTAAAAATAATTATTCCTTTCCTCAATCACTGGCCTAGTGTTCTCTGAAACATAAAATGTTTGCTTAATATTGAATAAACTGTCTACTGATATATGAAGTGAATATATTCACTCCTAGAATTCTTTTTCTGAGTGAATGACACAGAAACCCCAATAAATAATGTGCTAAAATGTTGACAAAGATTATATAGTTAATACATAATTTGCTGATTTTAATAAAATCATACTTCAGTTGATTTGATAGATTTTGATACTTTAGAAAAATTATATAAAAATTTAAAATGATACTTCTTAGTAGCATAAGTAACTTCTATGATAGAAGGTTCTTTTATTTAGAGAAACATGTTCAAAGTCTTTTTCAATGAGGAGTCAAATTCCCTGTACTAGTAGAGTACTCTAGACAAACTATCCCTGCCTTATTTAACTGTCTCTTTAAAAGATTTATGCTTCATTACAAAAGTGAAAAGTGAGATATGTTTCATGATAATAAAGTAGGAAGTTCAAGGTAACACTCATGAATTGACGAAAAGGGGGGGCAGAACCAAATCCAATAAGAACGTGGTTACGAATCTAGAGAAACAGAACCCATTCTATATTGTTATGCTGGAAGTGGATGAGGGATGATTCTTCTTGTGAGAGGAAGTGGAAGTGGAGGACACCCTAGCTACAATGTCAAGAAAGAGAAGGTCAGACACGATTTGAGTGAGAAGAGGCCAAGGCTGACTGATACATGATCAGGAAACTCTCCGGTGTTGTTATTAAGACTTTGAATGCCACAGTGTACATGAGATTAAAAAATACCAAGATTTTTTCCATTCTGGAAGCTGGAAAAAGTAAAGGCTCTTAGTGTTTTTTTCTGTTCTGGAATGTTCTGGAACATTCCTCAAGTGTATAAGCATAATTAACTTGAAAAGAACAGTACTTCTTTTACCTCAATCCCTGACAAAGATATCACTATACTTATAGCAAATGCTGTAGCAGTGAACCTATGGCATATGCACTGTTTGTTTTTCTTTTAAGACAATAGATGTTAATGTATGAGTTGTTTTTTTCTAAACTAAGACCTCAGTATTTGGGTTTATTTGCAGAGTTGGCACCTTGTGATAAATAAGTGGGTTTTTAGTTGCAATTTGGTCAGATAGGTCAAAAATATTTGCCATCACTACACTGAGGGTGTACTGTCTGACACTCCTGTGTAAGACAGTGTCTGCTCTGAGCAGGAACTGAAACTGTGCTCTGGTCTCCTCCACACACCGGATGGCTTGATTCGTAGGAGATGTAAATTGTTTTCTGAATAAAGAAAAGGCACAGGGGTAAGAGTAAGAAGACTGTGGTTTTAACACAATCAGCCTTCCTGCTAAAACAAATTTTTATAAGATGTATATTTAGTAGAGCTACAATCTCTCTTTCCACGTTATATAAAACACATAGAATTTGCAAGATGACTTGATGTGCATATTCAATTAGACCCCCATGATAATCTTTAGAGCTATGTTATGTTGTTAGAGAAGGATCCTTACCCTACTGAATAGATATTCAACAGTGTCTGGGAAGCAGCAAGATTTGGGCAGATCTCATCCTAAGGTGAAATAGATCTGGGAAGGCCGGGATGTGGAATGCCCAGGTTTTCTGACTGTAAGTCTACTTCTCTTAATGCACTGTTCAGCTGTTCTGTAACTGTGAAATTTACTCAGTGCCCTGACACATACAATTGCTTCTAGCAAGTTCATTCAATTAAAATAAGTTTTGTAATTCCATTAGGAATTTCTAACATTAATTGAAGATTTTGTATTTGTACTTGAGTCCTCATTCTCATTGGGAAAATAATTTAAAAAATAATTATAGTAAAAACATACTAGGTTTTCATGAACTGTTTGGGTAGGGGGTTGCATTTGTTTCAAGAACTCATACCAAATATTTCAGATATATGAGTTTTAATGATTACTTTCCTCCTCTTCTTCATCTTGGATAATTCGGAAGTAACATAATTCATAATTCTCTGGGTTGTTAGCAACTTTGCCCAACCATTTGAGTCAGCTTTTTCTTGGAGTGTTTCTGGTGAGGTGTATCAAATGCTCTTTGAAACAAAGCACTTCTGAAGTCCAAGTGATCTTGCTCCTTTCCGTGATTACAGCTCCTGCCCAGACATTGCCAGGTTTTCACTTTGATTCACTTTGATTCTCTCTTTTAGAAACTGCAGGGAATTGGCAGTGTCCCTGAGTCCACCTTACACAGGGTGGGTACGGTCAAGGGCAAAACTCAGAACTTGCTTTCGTACCTTTTTCTACCACCACAGTTCTTAGGGCCCCAGGGTAGCGGAGAGGCAGGAAGGGGTCCTGAACTGTTCTCTTCTGTTTCATGCTCACAGGTATCTTCCTCACAACCTGACTACCTTAAAAACAGAGACCAATTCTCTTGCATATGCCATGCTTTCTGTCACAAAAATTCCTCTGTTGTGAACCAGATGAACATTATTTTTTATTTGAGAAATGAACTTAACATCAAACCTCCCCAAACCACTTTTGAATCTCAATAAATCTTGGTACAATGAGCCACTCCCTCATCCACAATGTGATCCTCTACAAAATTCTATTCTTAATCTCGATGCACAGAAGCTTACACATCTGCACGTCTGCTTTGCGAGCAGGGACTGTCATATCCTAGCCTCAAAATTTAGAGCAGTGCACAGTGACAATCTCCTACTGACACCTCAGAAAATGTTTGCTAAGTTGAACTGGAAAGTCACAGATCTTAGCATGGAAAAGAAAACTCTCACATTCCTGTACTATTCAAATAAAAGCCTTTTTTGAGTCAACAGCACTTGAGATCACCAAGAAAAGGGTGAAATGATGTTATGAATTTAAAGTGAATTACTACAAATTTAACTGTACTTTTAAAAGCATTTGCAAATTGCTCCAGATGTAGAAATTAATGTGAAACTAGTATTAGTTGTATATGTATAAAAGATATGTCCTTAAAAAGAGTGAAATGAAATATATGGAATGAAGTAGTGGACACTGTGCATGCCCAGGTTTGTGTGTGTGTGTGTGTGTGTGTGTGTGTGTGTATGTGTGTGTGTGTGTTTGAGATGGGGTCTTGCTATGTTACCCAGCCTGGTCTTAAACTCTTGGCACTGTGACCCTCTTGACTCAGACCTTTTCCTGGCAGTTACCCTGTATCTTAATGAAGAAATCATCTGTCTTTCTTGATTTTGTGACTCAGAGTTGCTTTAGTAAAACTCAGGGATTTACACTAAACCGAGTACATAGACTGTTTTAGACAGCTTGTATGGAGCAGCTTTAACACATGTGGTCTGTTCCATGTATCCTAGGTCTGGTCAGTGATTCTTAACTCTCTTCAGAATATAGGGATGCAGAACTGTAACACTGAGGATGATAGATTTCTGCAAAGAACAGTGCTCTGCTCACTCTCTTCTCAGAAATTCCCACCCCTTGGACAGAAGAAGTGGTCTCTGGTGATACACCTGATCCTGGCTTCCCCAGCTATCTCTCAGCAGGGTCCCTCTCTCCTGTGCTGTTTTCTTTGTTTCCCTTCTGGCTTTATTTTTACAGCTAGAACTACTGAAGAGAAATATACACATTTTGTAGAATAAAAGTGAAAGTCTTGCAGGTGTGAGAAAAATGTAACATTATGTATGTTTAAGCTGATTATAATGGGGAGATATTAGTGTAATAAAATGATGCTTAGTGAAACAAATCTTAATTTGAAGGAAACTTATCATCCTGGGACTCTGAAAAGAGGTTATACGAGGAACATGAGACTATCATCACGGCTCTGTGTACACCTCAGTAACATGTAGAGCACAGCATATCCAGGTGTGGTGGGGCATGCCTGTAATTACAGCAATCTGGGAAGCTGATGGAGGAGGATCACAATATGAACCCAACCTGGGCAACTTAGTGACTTAGTGGCCCTCTGTCTCAAAACTAAGCAATTAAAAATGGAAACAGACTGGGGATGTAGCTCAGTGTGAAGGCCTGGGTTTAATTCCCAGTACAAGGAAAACAAACAAACTAACAAATAAATAAATAATCAGCCAAAACTAAACCAAAACAAAGTAACATCAAAAAATAATTTAGAACATAGTCAAGTGGGAGTCCAGCTCCTTTCTATTTTCAGAAACAGCATTCACTCAACAAGATATGTAAACTGGTAAGCATATAGAAGCATATACTATATTTTATAGAGCATACATACATTTTACATTATAAAAACTAAAATATCCTTTAAAATGACAGAAAGATTCCTCTCAAGAAAATCATCTTTCCATTTGAAAAATTCTACCTCAAAATGAGTTAAATTTTGAAATAGCCTAAGTAATGGTTAATGACAAGTTTATATAAGCAATAGGTAACTAAATTGTTAACCTTTTTTCTTGGAATGTAAAGTTTGCTTCTGTGCTGTGTTAACAAGGTCTGTAAATCTACTTACATGCAAACAATGTCACGTGAGGAAGGAAATGGAGACTGAACTGAACCTGTATTCCTTGTTCCTGGCAACTCAAAAGGTCTCATTTCTCTGTGAATGACATCTGCTTACAGACTTCAGCTAAAATTCTGTCCATTTTGGCCAAGGAACTATGTGTGGAACACAGTGAGAGCTTAACGTGTATTAAGCTGTAATAGTATAATTAATATAATATTTTTTCCTGGCTTTCAAATAAAAGACATTAGTCTAATTCCACATCTGAGCTCAAAATATATGTATATTTGAGTGTCAGTGAGTCATAACTCAAAATAGTGGGAATTAAACAGAGATCCTATTCGTTTCTATATACCATGTGTAGTCATAGTTCTTTTTTTCTTTTTCTTAAAGATACTGGGAAGCCTCGGATTATGGTCAGTGACTGTAGGGAATTGTTTTGCCAAAGATCATCAAATTTTAAAAAAATCTGAATCAACAAATGTCTTTTATAACAATATTAATATAACTGAAATATACATGCTCAGTTATGTAGGATGGGTGAATGTCATTCTCCTTCTCCTGGCTGCTTACTCAAGATCACTTTTCTTACTTTTATATGAGCCAGGGTGAAAGTTGAAGTCCTCAACTCTTTTCCACTAAACCTGTATCCGCATTGGGCAAATCTTGAATTTCTTTCAAGGCCAGATGACATTGCCAGTGAATCCTTGGTAATACGGATGACCAGAATAAAAGCAGATGGTTTCAAGACTATTTTGAGAAGAGAACTTTGCAAGTGTACTTTTCAGAAAGTCATTATCAATAACCACATTTCCTCTTTCCAGTTCTTCCATTTAAGTGCAGCTGTCAAAGATGTTTATTTGCCCCAGAAAATTACAGGAATAAAATAATTAAGTACACTTCAATCATAAAATAACTTGTTTCATAACAGATGCAATTTTTATGATATTATTATTCACTTCATTCAATATATTTCTATGCCTCAAATTGTATTTTCTGGGCTGCAAGTATTTTATATTTGCTTCATTTATAGTGGAGAACAGTATTCCTCAATGCATGCTTACTCTGCAGTGTATTCATAAGTGATTAATTCTTATTAATTTTGTAGTTTGCACTGTATTTCTGTTGTAAAAAAAAATGGTTTTATCCTTGAAGCCCGATATGGCTCACTGAATGCTGAGGTCAAATGACTGTAATATTGTAAAATGGTAGGACTTTTAGGATTGTGGTGTTTAGGGTTTATTTACTTTCCCTACTGGTTTTCATTAGGAAACACAATGGAGAACGACAATTCAAGAGTGAAAAAATCAAATTAACACCCTACCAATTACAATAAAGAACTATGAAGTAATCCAATGCCTCCACCTAGAGGGAAAAGTGCATGTCAATTAAAATGTCATTACATATAAAAGCAAAGGTGGTTCTCCTAAATACAGCTGGCTTATTAAATCACACTAGAAAACTGTGGCTGCCTGAGTGGTCGTTGCTTTAGATTTGTAAGGGCTTCAAAACCCTGTTAAGGTAATAGGAAAGGAGAAAAAAGAGCAGCTTAGCAATTTTCAGCAGGGAGCACAGTCATCAGAAAGAGGGGCCACCTTTAACCCAGTCACAGGTTAAAGCAATCTGATTTATAACAATGAAAGGACTTTCTGCTTGTACTTGAGTTACAGCATATCCCTTTGTAGAGATCCATACAATGGAAGCCAGGGCAGGTGATATGCGGTAGAACAAAGCAGTCCCGTCAAGCAAAGGAAATTCTGCCATTAGATGAAATTTTATCAGCTTATTTAATTAGAAGGTAGCAGGTAAAGGTAAGAAAACTATATGGAAGAACATTCAATGTATTAGATAAGAAAAACTAAACTCATGAGGTTGGACTCAGTAATACTCATTTCAGGTTTCCTTAGATAATTCGGATTTGGCCCATTGTCTTTCAACTATAAGAAAGAAAGGGCTTTATTCACTGCTTAAAACATCTCCTAGATATATATCACTTTTGGAAATTTTCTATGTTATATGTAGTACAAGAAGCTTGACACACGTGTAAGAACAATAAAAAAAAGTAGAATGCAATTTCAATCAATAAAATATGAAAACATTTCAGCATTTTCTCTGTTACCTCCCAAAGCACTATAATTGGCTTTTGGAACTCTTTCATCATGTATCTTTGGTTCTCAGAGTTAGGTCTGAGGCTGCAGATGTAGCTCAGTGGCACAGCGCCTGTCTGGCAAGCACGAAGTCCTGAATTTGATTCCTGGAGCCAAAAAAAGAAACCAACAAAATAGAGTTCTGTTTGTTCTGTTTGAGAGACAGCCTTCTGTAAACACAGTGGTACTCCAGGGTTGTTTTGCTTCCTGCCCACAGACCTGAGTCAGGACCAATCTTTATTATTATTATTATTATTAGTAGTAGTATATGCTTGCAGTACATAAAAGTTACATTCACATTGGGGAATTGTACATGTTACATCTTGATAGTTTTACTCCCTCTTCTTCTCCTCCTCCTCCTAGATCCCTTCTGGTCCCCATAAAATCCACCTCCCTGCATCTTGCCATCTCTCTTTTATTTTGCTCTTCAAATGATTTATATTTTGGATTTCTTATATAAGAGAAACTATATGATGTCTAACCTTGTGTGCATGATCTATTTTGCTTAGCATTATGCTCTCAAGGTGCATCTGTTTTCCTAAGAATGACTCAAATTTATCCTTAAGTATGACTGAATAAGCTGAAAGAGAGATAGTAAAATAATTCTATAGAAAAACACTCTGGAAGTGAATTTATCACAGAAAAAATAAAACATACTAATCTAAATTTGGCTTTAAAATGAGTATGTCTACAGATCTCAATGGGATTTTTAAAAAAGAATAAAATCTACCAGAAAGAAACAGGGGGATTTATTTGAAAAGAATAACATAAAAATAACGAAGAAAAATTTATCTAAAAATAACCTAAAACTTCCAGAAATGAAAATTGTCTAGAAAAGGAAAAAAAAACATGACCTTAACCAGAGAGTTCAATTTGAGGATAGCGATGGACTTAATGAGATAAAGAAATGAAAAAAATCAAGAGGCCAGTTAGGAAAGCCTCTAACACACACCCAGTAGGAGCTCCAAAAGAGGGGAAACCAAGTCAGGAAAAGCTGAAATGAGGTGGCTTCATTCACACTTAACAGATACCAAAGACCCATTTTTTTTTTTTTTTTTTTTGTTTTTCTCTGGTACCGGGAACCAAACTCAAGATCTTGCGCTTGCCAGGCAGGCGCTTTGCCACTGAGCTAAATCCCCAGTCCCTCCAAAGACACATTTTGATGGCCTTCATAGTCCAAATACAAAGACCATTTAAATGAGAAAAGATGGGCAACACTTTCTCTAAGTGTACACTTTACATTATGCTTTAAAATCTGCCCAGCCAAAGAAAGATGTGAGGACTCTGGCTGAAGAATTGAACTAGTGCTGAGCAGGATAAATAGGAATGAATCACCAAGACAGATGGATAGCACTTATTTTAGTGTTTGTAGATATAGTTCTTTAAATTCAGATCAGTTTTCAGTAAGGGGTCTTCTTATCACACCTTCATTGTTTTATCTGTATGTTTTCTTTTATTCTTCTGGATTAGTCTAGTTGGAGATTAGTTTTTCATAAAACTTTAACACATTAACATATTAATCAGTTTTTATATTTCATTTCCTAAATCATAATTTTGGTTTTTTATTATTAATTAGATGTGTTTTCCAATCAGTTATTTATTGGCATAGATGATGAATTTATCCTAAGTAAAAAATATTGGAATACTTGAAATTTCTGCTTTGTAAGTTTTGGTGCTATGATGAAGTATTTGTATGTGTGTTTTTTGTGATGCTCTTTCTTAATTATATTATGTCTTAAGTTTCCAAACTTTCCTAAGCTTATATTCTTTATTTATAAATTAATTTTATTAATTTTTGCTTTGGAGGATAAATGGAAAAACTTGAAGCATAATAATATTTTACTGATTTTTTAAAAAGAAATATGTATTTTAAAGGGCCAGGTGTAACCCAGTAGTAGTGTGTTTGCCTAGCACACACAAGGTACTGGGTTCAATCACAGAACTACAAAAAGAAGAAAAAAGAAAAACAAGAAGAGAAAAAATTAATTCAGAAGGCACAGAGCTAGATGTTTTCATAAAATAATAATTATTTAAATAATTTATAACTCAGTTACTCTGTTTTATTTCCTATGAAATTTAGTATAAACCAAAAATATTTATTTTGGCCTGCATACAAGTTTTTATTCTTATATTTAAATAAAGAAATTTATTTTTTACAAAGCTTATTTTTAAATAATAGGTTGTATACTTAGTCAATTAAAACTTTTTTCTTTCTAGTTGATAAATACATTTTACTAGCATTTGCTAGTTTATATTTCCATTAGAATTTACTTAATTGTTTATGCACATTCTGAGATAATTACAACATAATATATAAAATATATTAATAATATAACAGTGAATATCTTATAGATGGGAGGTATAGCCTTTGTTTTTTCCTACTTCCTTTAAGATGTTTATTTCCTCCCTTTTTAATTTACTATATTTTCTTGTTCTGTTACTGGGTTTTAAATGAAGGCATTGAGGTATTTGTGTTTTTGGTTAAATTTTGTAAAATAAAAACAGTTTTTCTCTTTATCAAAACAAAGGACAAAATGCCCTGCATTAATAACCACTTTTGGACAATTTCAAGTTAAATAAAGTATTACCTCCTCTTAACTTTGTATCTCCCAAAACTGACTTGTGTATATACTCCTGGATTTTAAATCTCTAAATTGCAATAGTTTCATTATTTATAAACCATTTTCCGTGTATTTCATCTTGATAATTCCCAGATTCACAGGTTGGAAGGCGTCAGCTGATAACAAGTAGGGTGGGCTGCTGGATTAGTGCTCTGTCTGGATGATTGGAAGCCTCACCTCTTCAAAGCTTCTGCAGGAAACCTTGTGTGTGTTTTCTGCAGGAAAATATTTGCACATTTTATTGCTAGAATTAGTTAAAGCCAGAACTTATACTTCTGGATTTCAGAAGGTTAATCCTAACCATTGGTGAAGGATCTTAAGTAATAGCTAAACTTTTCTATCTTCCAGGCATGAAGATAATATTTTCAAAACTAAACACAGATAAATACAAAAGAAATATTTCCTTAAAAAAACATATGATCAGCTTTCAGTTTATAATATAGAATTTTGCCAATTGAAAATCTCCTTTAAAGCCAGGTATTTTATGAAATAGCTTTCCTTAAGTGCAGGTGTTTTGCTACGTGTTCTATAAGTGTATCTAAATTGGCTTAGATTATTTATAGTAGTACTTTTGTATTCTTGAAACCCTTGTATAAAGTATGCTATTTTATATATGTATTATGTTTGAAAATTCTTCCCATATTTAAAATTTTGAACTTTCAAAATATTAATAATTCCTTGTCAGGTAGTAGCATATATTTACAAAGTAGAGTGTGACTTTTTGGTGCATGTAAACATTCTGCAGTGATCAATTTAGGCTACTCAGGTTATTCATCCTCTCAAACATTCATCATATATTTGTGAGGAGAATATTCAAAACTCTTCTTCTGTAGCTATTTTGATTATACAATACAGTAATGTAAACCATTATCACCCTTTGGTGTGATGATAGTTAACCCCGCATCCTTGTAAGCATTAGCCAGTCCTTCCCCATTCCTCCTTTGCCTTCTCCCGCAGGCCTCCATTATTCACTAGTTCACCCTCCTTCTATGAGTTTGGCGGTCTATCTATCTATCATCTATCTACCTATCTGTCTATCATCTATCTATTTATCTATCTATCTGTCATCTATCTATCTATCATCTATCTATCATTTATCTTGATCTTGGGTTTAAAGTTGGGACCCTTCTTAAACCATCTAGAGATCTAAGATTTAAATCTCAGATTTTTTAGATTATAAATGTTAGCGAAATCATATGCATCTTGTCTTTTTGTGCCTGGCTTATTTCTCCTGAAATTATTGTCTCCAGGTCCATGCATATATGGTAAATGGCAGGACTCTATCCTTTTCTATTACTGACTATTAGTCAATTGTGGGTATAAAACCACATAGTCTTTAAGCAGTCTATATTCTAGCTATTTTGTTGATAGACATTTGGGTTGATTCTCTATCTTGCCTATTGTGAGTAGCGATGGGAATCTTTTCTGTCACAAAGAGGGATAGAGCTGGGTCATTAGTAGGAAAATGGAGGCACCTTGAGACCATAACGTTAAGTGAAATAAATCAGACACATAAGCTTAAGTATCACGTTGATTCCCTTATATGAGAAACTCAGTGCAAAAATAAAGAGCAAAATAAAAAATAGATAATAGGGAGGGGGATTAGATCATCTTAGGGGAGAGGGGTCGAGGGTGGAGAGAAGGGGAGGGAGAGGAGGGTAAAGCAGAAAGCAAAGGAGCGGTGACGTGTTGGGTGCACATGCCAGGTCTACACAAGGATGGTAAACATTATATGCTCTACATAGGCAGTAATGAACTAAAATATAAAAAGAGAAGATTATAAAATACCTCATGCACAAAAATGTTTTTACTTTAAGAAACATTAAAAGAAAATAAAAATTTGTGAGCCATAAATGTAAACTTCATTTTTATCCTCTGAATTTTTAAAAATGGCACTTAAGTGTTTTAAGAATAACATTATAAAAAGATAAAATAACTTTATTCTGAAGTCACAAAAGTCTAAGCTCAAATCTAATGCAAAGTACTTGAAAATTCTCAGAGTATAAATGTATTCATATGCGGGTATAATGTTTATTATGAACAAAAAACGCAATAGAGTCATGATTTAGATAAGATAAACATTTTAAAAACAATGCAAATGCAATACCTATATGTGTATTATATATGTGAATAAATGCACATATGCATATATACATATATACTTGCATACATGCACCACATATAGCCACACATATATAAATAGGTAACAGAATGTAAAAATCTATCATTTGAAGACCCATTACACAAGTACATACTACATAGGATATCTGAATATAACCCTAAAATTTCCAAAATTGCCTGAATTTATCTGAAATTCTTACAGCATGTAGTGAAACTAAAATCTTACTTAAGCTTCTTTGCTGTTATTGAGAGAACTTTGCAAACAAAATGTATGGAGACATTCTGTCACTGAATGTTTTGATCAATTGTCAAATTCATAGCATAAGGGTGATTGAAATGACAGATTCAATGTCAAATGGGAAAGGCTTTTGTATCCCATTTTGTTTTTAATCAACCACAAACCACTCACACCTGCTGAAACAAAAACTAAAGAAGCAGGTGGAAGAAAAAAAATCTTCAAGACCAAGGAATATGTGTCAGATTTGTTAAAGGGTAACCATGCCATCTTCCCGTACAGGGTAGTTTCAACAACAGTGGCTTAATCCTTTGGGAAATTGTCTATAACTTTCAAATCATCATCTATTGTCCCCTCTATGAAAGACATGACACATACAAACATGATTTATATCCTTCTATGGCTTTTTGGAAGTGAAAGAAATAAAAAAGAGATTTGTAACCTTGTATAAACCACCAAGGGGATAAACAAACCAGTATATTTGCTCCTTTCTTAGACTTATAACTTTTATAAAGAAAGCCAGTAGATAGGCTAAACAACTTCTGTGTTCTGTGCTTGATAGATGCAGCTAGCCACATCCTTATCAAGAAAAGAAGAGCAAAAGAAAGATTTAACAATAATAAAACAGTTTGTTTAACTTCTCTAAATATTTATTAAATTCTACATGCTATATATATGATTGCTTTCATATTGATTTTTCAATAAAGAAATATAACTCAGGAACTTTTACCTTATTGAGACTTTAGATGTGATAATTTTGGAGTCATAATTTGTATTAAATATAATAGTTCTAATATAAAAAAGAAAAGAAAAATTATTTTTAAAAAATTGAGCCATTTCCTTCTCACAATGATTAAAGTAAACTTTACTTCTACCCATGTAGATTAATGCCAAATTTTCTGACCTTTAGTATCATCCAATAATGGTTTTTCTGTGTGATGGATGTCTAGCTACTTCCAAAAAGATTTTAGTTATGTACTTTTCAACTCTGCAGATTTGTTTTTTACTTGTTAATGTCAATCCTTATATGATACATTTGTTTTTACAATTCTGCATTTAAGGTTTTAGTGGCAGTTATAGTTGCAGTGCTAAGCACTACAACAGGGAGAGTTGCATGGTACTCCCACAGTTTAAAGAAGGGAATAAAAATTATCTTAACTTTCTTTTAACCAGGTAATGGTTCACACAGATGAAAATATTTTGGCTTAACCTTGAAGAATGAATGAAGTTGACAAGGAACAAGCAAAGAATGGTCTCAGGAGATGGGATGGAGTGAGGACAGATAGAAGCGTGTAACAGTGTGCATCTCTGAAGGAATGTAACTAGTGTCTGTGTGGCTCCAGTGCGGGTTTTACAAAGGACAGTGATAGATAACTGAGCATAATATCTTGTTCAGTGATTTTTGTATTTCCCTCCTCAGTTTATAGAATTTAGGCAAATAGTTTTTGCATATTTTCATTCTAGACAGATGTCTTCGGGAACTATTTGGAAGAAAAATTGGAAGGACCAGTAGGAACCATCCCATCAAGCAGAGAATGGTGGCACATGCCCTGTGCCACCCACAGCACATGGAAAGCCCGAGGCAAGAGAAAGACTTTAGCCCACAAGTTTGAGACCAACCTGGGGAGCACAGTGACTCCATTTCCAAAAGAATAACAAACAAGCATAAAACCTAACAAAACTATGCTGATCATATAGTTATGTGATGAATGACCAAATTAAAATGTCAGCAACACTGACACTAAACAGAAATGACAGAGTAGAAAGACAATTCAGAGTGGAAATAATTGAACTTAACAATTTATTCAGAAGGAAAAGTTAAGAAATATTCTTAGCTTTCCTCATTCCTAGTTTGACATTACCATCATTAGCCTGGATGATCAAGGCCTTAAAATAAATAGGTTTGTTTGGGAAGATACCAAACTTGTCAATACCTATGTCTAATTCTAATTCTAAGTGTAAGTAATGAATATAGGTAAGGAAAACCAACTGACAATTAACTTGCAAGTTTGGAACTTCCAAGAAAAACCTTGGGAAAAATATTAAAAATCAAAGGCTAAAGGAAATGTTGGGAATATGGGAATGGATTGAAAGAAAAAACAGGAAAAGTCTGTAGGACATTGTTTACCAAAGTGCTGTGGAATTTATACATGTATCCTCATAAACACACAAAGATGTCATGGTCAGAAAGTTTAGGAAACATTTGGTTAAACAACATCAATGGTTTTTTCTTTACCACAACATTCTTGTAGTGTTTGACAAACACACTGACAAGTATATGATGCACAGATCTTCCTGACCTTATCATAGGAAGACGCCACAGGAAAAGCATTTTCTGTTTGGGAAACACTTGCACAAAATAATAAGGAATTCCTATTAAGGGCAGTCCTTACACAATGGAAACAAAAACGGAATCCAGGAAGGAAGTTATTAACGAGAAAGCATGGCATCAGCATTGAGAGGGGCTGGAGAAGTCAGGGCAGGGAGAAGCATAAAGAAGAAAGTGGGAAGAAAGGGAGAGTGTGTGGAAAGATCTGTTAGGAATCTCACATGAAATTCTCACTGTATATCTCAGGCAATTCACCAGTAACTTCAGGAATCGTACTCAAAAATGGAGGTTGTTATGAAACAAAGTTGCAATGGGTTCCAGTCTAAAAGATGTTAAAAAAGAATAGATTGTTATGCAAGAAAGGAAGTAAGTATCAAAGCTGATTTAGACAAGACGTGATTTATGACTGTTGCTATTACAATCATGTTTTGTGTAGAAACTTGACAATAGCTGACTTCATCACTGAGTACAGTATGTATAAAAACCATGTTTCCATGGTATACACCATGGCATATGTGTTCCATCACGGACTGAAACATTGTTATACAGTGCACAACTATATTAGCTATGAAAGGAAGGGTAACAGACCACTGGAATTTAAATTTGAGTCCTTAAGAATTTAGACCCCAGGGCAAAAACTCACAGTATAGCATAGGGGCTAAGCATGTAGTCTCTGGACCCAGGATAGCTCTACCTTGAATTGAATTCCACCACTTCACTTTCTGGCTAAGTGTCTTGGGCAAATTGCTTTAGTTTTTAGAACTCAGTGCCCCCTCTGTAAAATGAGAATTATAATAGTTAGTAACCTATATACTGGTTTGTGGTGAAGAGTAAGCCCCTGTAGAGTTCTTAATGAAGTTCCATTGCATAATATGTATTAGTTTTAAAATGGAGATCCCACACCCCTTAGAACTGGATTCAGTAGGTGGGAGACCAGTGAGGGCCAGGAATCTGTATTCATGTAAGCATCTCAGGAAATCTAATGCAGACATTCTTGGAAGTAAACTTAAGAAACCCTGAAAGGCACTGATCTACAGGTACATCCAAGGAACGATTTGGAAGAACAACTCAAAATATTGATATTTCACAAAGAAGAGTTAGGAAGTGGTGTTGCCAGCTCAGTTGTGAAGAAGTGTTTCAAACCGGACAGCTTGAAAAAAGAGAAATTTACCTTCTCCTAGTTGTGGAGGTCACTAGAGTGAAATCAAGGTGTGAGGACCACACTCCTTCTGAAGACTTTAGGGAAGCAGTCTTTCCTTGTGTCTTCTAGCAATGTATTTTGTGACCGTTCACAATCCCTGGCATCCTTGGCTGGCAGACATGTCACTCAGTCCCGACCTCCATCCTCCCTGGGTGACTGTGTCTCTACTTCCCTTCTCATATTGAATTATGTATGACCTCATCTACATTATATATTAATTACACCTGCAAAGAGCTTAGCTGCCCGCAAAGTTCTAATAGTAGGAATTAGGGGGCTAGAGTTTCAACTTAATCCTGGTTTGAGAATGCAATTCAACCTACATGAGGAGGAGAGGACATTAAGATAAAATGAAAAATAATTCGAGTAACCAGATAACATGACTTAAAACACCATTTCAGTGTCTACCTATGACACATGACTTGATTCAGATAAATACCAACTAACCGTAAAATAAACAATTGCTTATCTCATGGTTGGCATTTACCTGAGACTGAGCTATTAGGGTGAAACACTTCACTTGCAGGAACTATAAGCGCTGGACTGTGTGTACACATAGCATATGAATGTTATAACATCATCCAGCATTCCTGCGGCCCTTCACTGACCTACATGTCAATAAATATGGTCATGTTCTTCTAAATCTTTGACTAGGAGGCCAAACTATAAGGCCTTCCACATAGATTGGTATATATATATATATATATATATATATATATATATATATATATATATATATATATGCCAATTTTGGAATTTTGTTTATCAACTATATATATATAGTTGATAAACAAAATTCCACCTACTTGAAGGATTTCTCTTTTCTTCAGGGTGGGAACAGGACACCATAGAAATCTACTTCCAGAAATGGGACATGTAATATGAAGGCCATATTTAATCCAGACTTCTTTCCTCTTCAGTCACCTAGTCATAGGGTGAATCATTGCAATATAAGGGAAGAACTGTAGGAATATGTCAGAAGCAGACTTATTGAAATACGAGGAGCCTGCTCATTAAATTGTGCCTTGGGAACTGATCAGGCAAGGCCCCATGTGCACCTTTCTTACATCATAATGGAAGGCAGCTGTGTAAGTAATTTGATCCTTTGGTGCTCAGATCATGATGAGTTACCCTTAGTTTAAAATCAGTCATTCTTCTCATCAGTACCCAAGTGTCAAACTGTTCCTTAGAAGGAGAATAAGTTTGTGCAAGAGCTTTTACTCCACAACGAAATGACTTTTACTGTATTTCTTCTCTGGGGACTTGTCACTGGCTCCATGCAGAAATTCTTTCTATCCTAGCTACCTGGAATAATGGATCCCTAAAAAAATTACAGGTATACTTGCATTACAAGCTTCTACAGTCAAAACTTTTCCTGTGAGTCCCACTCCTAGCCAAAATCTTTCTTGATACCCATATGGGAATTAGAATACAAATTCAACTGTGTTGGAGGTTGTCCACAAAAGAGCCCACAAAAGGGCTACTTTTCGCATACCTTCCTTCTGTTTGGAGGTTGTAAGACCAAACATGCCATATTTTTGGGTTGCTAGACTTAGTAAGGTAGAAAGTCTTCATTTTTGTCATGAATCTTTCTGGATCTCTAAGGTAGCTTCTACTTCTTTCCAGAGTATATTGAAATGGTGCCATTCTTATAATATGTTCATGTTAGGTTATTTATGCCAGGGAGATGGCTAGGATTGTTGAGGACAAAATAGTGATAACACATAAATAGAATTATACCTCCAAAGCTGGAGACAGGAGATATCTCACTAGTGAAGACGTTTTTTTGGATAATAGTTAAATAATTTTAGTTACTTTGCATCTGTTTGAGATAGAGAAAAATAATCTGCCTAGATGCATAGCAGGTACCAGTAGCCTATATCTAGATTTATTATCTCTTTTTTTATTTTAAAGATAAAAGGACGAATACACAAACAGACATGGACAAAACAATGCCAAAACAATAAGAGCAATACACAATTTTCAGACAAGGTGATAAGAAATTAGCAATGGTTACTGTATTCCATATTGTTATCTTCAAATTTCTTACTCAGTTAAACAAATATAGTCATGTAAGATTGATCAGTTAAACATTAACTGTTCCTTTCCCTAAGATAACAGAAATTAGTACAATTATCTTAGCTATCTTGTGTGTGTGTGTATATGTATGTATATATATATATATATATTCCCCTTCTTTCTTTTCTCTTTTCCCTCATCCCAGTTGTTTTATCCTTTTGAGCAGTTTCTTTCACAATATCTATTGTACCATTTAGATTATATTTATTTTTTCAGGTTCTTACACTAGTGAGACAATATGGTATTTACACATGTGGGTTTGATTTATTTCATTTATGAGTATGGTCTCTAGTTGCATCCATTTACCTATAAAAGCCTTGAGTTTATCTTTCTTTATAGCTGAGTAATATTCCATTATATAAAAATATCACATCTTTTTATCCATTCCTCTGTTGATGGGCATTTGAGTTACTTCCATGATTTAGCTATTACAAATTGCACTACTATAAACATGGGTGCATATATACTGTCTTTGTTTTATTAATCTTACTATACTATCACCTTCTGATATCCAACCCTTCTCTGCATTAGCTAACCTAGAAACTTTAATAGGACTATGGGAAAAATCACCTATATATTCAAGTATGATGTTGATACACTTGTCTGTTATGCCTTCAAAGATGAGAGTAATGATGATGATGATGACAAATTACCTTTTCTGGCTCTGACCATGGGGTAGCCATCAGTCTAGCATGTATATGCTGCTGACTTAATGGAGGCAGATACCCAGGGACTTTCTACAATAATATTATTGCCCACATGAAATGTGTGGATTCTGCCAGTTCCTGATAAATCTTACCTGTCTAGTCTAACAGTGAAGAAATTAGTCCTGCAACAAAGAGATACTCCCTGATGGTCAACTTATAACCCAACTGGTGGTCAACTTATAACCCTCAGCTGAACTGAGTAAGAGTGGTGCTGGATGTGGGAGGCCCACCTGAGGATTGTTGCCAGCAGCATAAGAGGCAGACCCGGAGAAGTAGAAGTGAGGCTGTTGGGAGCTGAAGGGCTGTTGGAGCTGGTAGAAGCTGTAAGGAGCTGTTGGTTCTGTTGGAGAAGCTTGTCATGCTGGCTTTCCTGATGAACTTGGCTGTTTTCATCCTCCAAGGAGCTTGGGACCTTATTGGCACTGAGCATAGCTTTGGTGCACTTTGGGGGAGCTCTAGTCCTCACTCTGAGCATCACTTCCTGGCTCCAGAGGGGAACATGGTGCACCGCTGGCCTGCGGGAGAAGCTTGCTGCATTGGCTTTCCTGCCACAAACTCAGCCATCTTGATCATCAGAGGAGCTTGGGACCTCACTGTTGCTGAGGATGGCCGTGGTACTTTTCAGGGTAGCTCTGGTTCTTACTTTGCATGTTGTTTCCTGGCTCCAGTGCAGATCCCTCAGCCTGCTAGCACAGATCCTTCATCCCACTGGCACAGACTTCCTAGATTCCATCCCTGTCCTTTGGGCCTTCACAGCACAGATCCATGAAACAGGCCTGCATGAAACGTTGTTATGGGCTCTGGGCCTCCAGTTGGATTCGTGGGAAGCATTGTTATGAGCTCTAGGTCCTCAGCTGGACTCATGCAGGACATTTCCATGGGATCCAGGCCTTCAGTTAGATTTTTTGGTCTATAGTGTGTGCACAGATTTCCTGCACTCTCTTGTCTATCATTCTTTGGGTGATTATTATAAATAATCTTATAAAATACATGTCCTGTATTATATTTTTTCCCTTGCAAAATATCCTCCAAATCAACACATTCATTGTGAGATAGACTTTGGTTAATCTAACTAAAGGTAGCTAACTCTTGATATTTGCAAGGTAGCTAACTCTTGATATTTGCTATTGATAATCTCTGGTTTAACTCACCTGATTGGGTCTAAGAAATTCTGTCCTCTGCATAACCAATTCCCTTCATTAAATCTCTCTGTTGTAAATATAAAGCACATATGTATTCTCAATGATTTCCTGATTAAACCATTAATGGTTCTAAACCAAGTGATCAATCAAACCCTATGAAATGGTTCTGCAGAAGTGACCGTTTTTTTTTTTTTTTTCAGTACTGAGGATCAAGCCCAGAGGTGTTCTAACACTGAGCTATATCCCTAGCCCTTTTTATTTTTTGTTTTGAAACAAAGTCTAAGTTGCCCTGGAAGGACTCAAACATGTAATTCTTCTGTCTATGTTTCTTTCAGTGCTGAGAAAATTTCTACTGTTCTCCTGACCTTTTACATTAACCAGACCCAACGCACTTGGACCTATCTCTGCCATCTACTCATCCATGGCTGCTGAAGTGAAGTGGGAAGATTTCCCCACTAGCTCTTTCAAAAACTAGCTATATCAGTACCCTTTTAAAAGATATTGGGAGTTTCTTTACCAGCATGTTAAGACCTTCACAAAAGAATTGTGTTTCCAAACTACCTTGTCATTATGTGCAATGTGTGAATGAGGAGAATGCATGAAAAAAAATTGATATTCTTGTGCCACCAATATTTTGGATGCCAAAACACACTTAAGACATTTAAGCATCTGAATCTCATTTAGAGAAAGTTACCAATTTGTTAAAATTTCAGTTAACCAACCACACAAAAAGAATACTCTAGACCTTGCCATGGTCCAAAAAAATCCACATTTATAATCCCTTGAAAAAGTTATTGGAATTCTAAATTAATGTCAGTCTACCACTTCCACTGCAACGCGTGGCGAGAATAAAGACACTAAGGTATATTTTCAGTTGTGGGAAGTCAAGGGGGTCCTAAATCCAGCTAGTAAGAATGCTAACCAGAACAAAGGCCTTGACCCAGGGCCAAACGCAGGTCCATAACACAGTATACTTCCTCAAGCTGTGTTATGCAGATTACTCTTTCTGTATACCTCTCTGTATATTGCAGAGGTGATATCTCACCTCCTACCTAGCCCTGCTCACAGCATTCACATACTTTCATGCTATTTCTTGATGGCAATCACTCATCTCTGAGCATCTCCCCTTTTCACAAATTAATAAAATCTGGATTGTGCCCTAGGTCTAGACCTTTGTTCTGGTTACCACTACAGATATGTGTTTATCTCTGTATTCTTGCTGTTGGCTGTATTGGAAGTGGTAGATTGGAATTATTTTTGGAATTCCAATAACTTTTCCCTGGGGTTACAAATGTGGACTCCTTCATGACAAGGTCCAGAAGGGTTTCCTATAGTTGGGGTATTCTGCCCCAGCAACAAGAAAGTAACTACAACCGTTGCCAAGTAGCATGTTGAACTTGGAATCTCTTGTAGAAAGATCATGCCAACAAATATAACCAAATCCAGGAGTATGTTCTTCTCTCCCTGGTGTACTATCCATACCGTCTATTTCTAAACAGTGTTCATATGCTTGTCGACATACGTTACCAAAGTTTGCATTTCTTTGGGAGCAACAATTTACATTGAAAGCTTTATGCAGAGTTTTCAGGCATTATAGATCTGTAGATAATAAGAAATAGAGCTATCAACAGGGAAGAACTGGCTTTCCCCTGAGGTAACTTCTTAAGATAAGGTCACTTTGGAGAGTTCAAGCAAAGCAGAAAAAGATCAGACAACAGAGTGACAGGATTAGGAGAACCTAAATCACCCAAATCCTCTATACCCTGATCCCCAAAGTTGCTCATGCTGAACATTTGCTTATTGTGTCAAAACTTTCACATAAATAATGTGTAGGCCTCAGGTTCAACTAAATTGGTAGCTTCAATAACCAATAGGGTCAATATTCTCATTTGGCTTTGTGCAAGCCCAGTCTGTTTGTAAGAAAGAAAATATTTTAACAGAGCCTTAGAGCATCTCTAGGTTTCAATTCACATTTTTGAACTGAAAATTACAGAATTTGAGCCAAGTTTTTTTTTTTTTTTTTCTTAGTAGAGCTACAAGGCAGCCAACCCTTAGAGAGATGGGCACAGCAGAGAATCAGTTACTTGACCATGCTGGGTTCACAGAAGTAAAAATATGTATTTGGAAATGGGATTCTGCCAGTTCAGTACATGGAGTCACAAATGCAGGTGATGGTATTGTTCATGGACACCAGTTAGAAGCACACATGAAAGTTAGGCCAGGGTCCAAATCGTGAGAGGAATCCATGAATAATTTAAGGTTAGAAAAAGCCCATATTTCTCAAGGGATTTGGGAATTCACACAAACAATACCAATAGGTCATGTAGTGAAGACCAGAGTGCTATCACGAGATAATGCATATAAAAAGCAAAATTCAGGCATCAAGACCGGTCTAGAAGGGAAATTTTTCTCACTACTGGAAAAAGGTGTGTCTTAAACTCCCAAAATTCAATTATTATAATGAATTCTTTTTGACTTTGGCAATGTTGTGTTTCAAGCAGGTATGATTAGAAATAGAAAAATAGGGGCTGGGGATTTAGCTCAGCGGCAAAAGCGCCTGCCTGGCATGCACAAGGTCGTGAGTTCGGTTCCCGGTACCGGAGGGGGGGAAAAAAAAAAAAGAAATAGAAAAATAAAGAAATAAATATTTCTTATTTCCAATATCCTAAAGATATTCATAGAGACATTCTATGAAGAAGGAATATCTTTTCTGTCATTATTAATTGGACTTGGAGAAATATATCAACATAGCTCATTCTACTTCTGAAATTTTTTTTTAACTTCTCTCAAAAAAAAAACCAACCAAAAATAAACAAACAACACCCCTTACAAAATATTCTTGCATTATCTGAGAGTTAAGGATAGCCTCTCTGACTGTGAATAAAATGTTATAACCTGCTTATTTTTCACTGAATACACTTCCTCTTAGCTTTACTTAATTGTCACAACTACATCTTATTTGTGGTGTTCTAAAACACCAAGTAAATACAAACAATATTTTCTGAGCACTCCACCATCAACTAGAAGAAACTTCTCCCTGTTCTCCTGAGCTCCTACAGGGAATGCGAGAGTAGAATCAGGACCGGGTACTTTCTCACGCTCTGAGCAATTGTCCCTGCAGAAATGAAATCAGGTTGAATGAGACAGCCCCTCTCAAAACCAGCTATGACTCTGATAATAATAGTATAACACTCTAACAATAATAATATTAGAATACCTACTGGTAAGAATACTAAATAGCTGAAAATAACCTAAATGTATGACAAGATAATGACTCAAACTGTGGGAAGTGTATAAGATTCATATTTTTCACACATTAAACTTACGTTTAGAGAAATAATGACATAAGAAGAATTTATTAACACAGTGATAATTTAGCATAGAGGTGTAACTAAACTATGCTGAAATGCATTCTAAAGGGTAATGTACCAAAATGTTATTCTGCTTTTGGTTGATGGTATTATTTTTAACTTTTTAGAATTTTCTCTGCTTTTCCTTGCTTTGGGGAACTTTCATAAGAATTTTTATGGTGAAGTTAGTGTGTTATAAATATCAAGTGAAATCTGGAAACTAGAAAAGGCATATTGCCAAAGCATCTAAGTGAATAAGTCTTGTTTATGATCAGTCAACAAACAATGAAACAGACAGCAAGTGCAATAAATATCTTGTTCTACTCTAAGAAAGGGTAAATGAAGTTATGAAGAATTTTCAAATTTGGGAGCTATAAATTTCAAGCCAGTTCTTAGGCAAACAACAGCTTTCAAAGAGAATGGTGAAATTTTAATTCACATCATAAAAACACTAATTTTTTAAAAAAGAACCTGTCAATCTTGAAAGACAAATGTCATGAGGAAAAAGTGCATTGAATCATTAAGCTTTCTAGTAGCAAAGATGGAAAATGTCATTTGTTTAATGTTGCCTTAATTTAAAAAAAAGACCTCAGATTTTTTTTTTTTTTTTTTTGCCAAAATATAGAACTGGTTTGCTACGTATAATTTTCTCAGTGATAAGACACAGAGATAGGTACATATGTGAAGATATAAATGATAAATTTACACAAAATTTGTAAGAGTGTGCCTTGTAAAGATAATAAATCTTTCCAGTAAATGAGCTGGCTAGGAGCTGCATCCCAACTGGATGAGTCACTGTTTTAATGACCTTCTTTCTGCTTTACTGGCAAAACCCTTCCCTCTGCTTGGTTTTGGCAGTTTGAGTCCCTGTTAAGGATTTAGGTTCACAACGAAGCTTCTATAAATGTCTGGATTTTGTCAGGCTGGCCTGTAGGTTCTTCTCCTTCAGGACTGATAAGGAGGCTGGAAAGCAGTTGCCCCAGGGAAGGGGACCCCTTCCACCTGGAGCTGTCGGGCCTGGTGGCAGTGTGAAATTGAGTGGGCTCTGACTTGAGCCTGGGGAGCAAGGAGGCTGAGCAGGCAGATGTCCCAGGGGGTGGTAGCCCAGGCCATCCTGCGGGGCCTGTGGCCGTGCCCCTGGAGAGGGAGATCAGAAAAGCAGGAAGGAGACCTGTGCCTAACTCCCATGAGAGCCTGGCTTTGCTAGGATCAATTTCCTTCCTCTCCCACTCTGAATTTCTAATAACACCTTGATTTGCATTTCTTTTATGAAACCAAAATAGTTATAAACAGGTTGTTCTTCCTTTTACATGGAGTACATTGGCTCATTTTATGTTCTAGTTTTTATAAACTTAGAAGAGCAAAGCAGTTTCATAGCCACTCAGATGAACAGTTCACAGGGCCCTGGGACCATCTCTGGTAAGTACCTGTTTCTAGAATGGAGATAACCTCACATCCAGCTCTCAGTAGAGCGGTGATGCATAAATTAATGCCTCAAATGACCCTGATCAAGGCTAGAACATGACTGGAGCAGGTAAGGGACAGCTACTCATATTTAAACAGACATGCAATTTAATTTTTACTGGTGTGCAATAATAGATTTCTTTTAGATAGCTTCCATCTCTTATCCCAGGAGCAACCTCATTCCCATTATGTGGTCATTGTTATATGAAAATGTCACCTTTTTCTCTCAAAAAAATGAAGTAGAATAAAAACTACAGTGAATGTTCAAATATAAAAAAGTTCTTACAGTAAATGACACACCACCATTAATCCCCTCTTAAAATACTCCCCCTTGGTTCTGTAACACTTACCCCATCATTCCTGGCAGTATGTCTTTTATTGTAATTAAATTCTCCGTGTATACTGTTAAGCTGTTTCTTGCAATTTTATTCATTTCTATTTGAAAATCAGAGTATGGATTACTTCACCAAACCACTTCCTTCTTCACTGACTCGATTACTTTATGCTTGTAAATAACACAAATGCGAGTGCATTTTCTTATCAAGTGTAGAGGACTCCCTGCTTTGTAGGAGGTGTCCTTGGTCTCTTTTCCATTCAACTCTTTACATGTTCCATTTCTGATTGTATCAGGTTTAGGGCTTGTTAACATAGATCAAGAACTCAAGTTGCTTATTCTTGGTGGTAGCCCTGCAAGGTACTTACAAAAATGAAATACCTTAAATAAGCAAGGCACATGATGGAGACGCAACCCAGGGCCCCTGCATGCTAATCAAGCCTCTGTCAGCTACCTCTTTACTTCTTACCATTGTTTTCTTAAAAATGTCTTCCTCCTCCACACACCAGTATTAAATTATATGCAAAGACACTAACAATATGCTTATGTGTGATACATGATTTACATCGTCTTCAATAACAAAAAAAAAAATCTTTTCTCCTGCTACGATATCGTCACATTCCCATCTTGCTCAAATTTTGTTTTTGTTGGTGCTGTTAGGATGGCTTTCCCTCACATTGTCCTTCTTCCTTTTTTCTTGTGGCATGGTTTTTGAGACAGGTACTCCAGCATTGCTTTGAAGGAACTCACTAAGCAGCCCAGGCTGGGTTTGAACTCACAGTGATTCTCCCTGCCTCAGCTTCCTATGTATTGGGGTTACAGGTATCCACACCATTCCTGGCTTCACATCCTGTTTCTTTAACATCTCCTCCCATTGTCCCAGGTTATCCCCTCTCAAATTCCGCTCTGACCCAGGGACGTCTGTCTGTGTGCAGCATCTTTGGCCTCGGCCTGCTTCTTAGCAGCGACACTGGACTTCCCTTTTCTCCAGTGTGGATCAGGTCTGCTCTTTCTTTACTTCTCCAACTTCTTTTTCTGGATTTTTTACACAAATAAATTCTTAAGGAAATCAAGTTTTCTGAGTTTTTATGGTAAGTTAAAGTGAATCTATTTTCCTTCACTTGTGCTGATAAATTCCCCCACAGCTTGGGAAAATTGCTGCATTCTATTCTAACATCCAACATTGCTGGTGGAAATCAGGTGCCAGCCTGATTCTCTTTTCTCTGTGCGGACCTCCCACCTTCCCTCTCTGGAAGTTTCTGAGATCTGCTCCTGTTAGTATTCATGAACTTTACGATTCTGTTTTATAGGTAATGCTTTTTTTACTTTCTGACCTTCCTTGCACTAACCATTTCAATCTGGGGCTGATGTCTTTCAGCTCTGGCAAAATTCAAACCTTTCTTTTTCCTTTGATGAATTCCTTCTCTTCATTTCTCTGTTATTTCTTTATAGGATTCCCATTAGATGGAGAGATGAATTTTTAGGCAGATTTAATATTTTCTTAAATAGCTTTGTCTAGTTAGATTTTTTAATTTTTGTTGTTTGGTGTACCTTCATATGTGCTTTCCGCAAATTCAACTTTCTACCACCTGATGGACTCCATTTGTGAAAGCCGGCCTATTAAAATTTATCACACTATTTCCTATTTGTTGTTTCTTTTACTTTGTGGGTGCAATCTCTCCTCAAATATCCCTGACAGTAATTTTATTTCTCCAAAGAGCCCACGCCCTGTCTTCCTCCAGATGCCTTTGAATTTAGGGCGTGCTGTGCTTTAGATCTAGATGCCCCCCAAGCCTCACGTCTTCAGAGATGGGGCTTTGGGCAGGGGATGAGATCCTGCAACGCTACACTCATCAGGGCTTTCAGCTCCATTCGGAGCTGAATGTCGGAGGTGGGGCCTTGTAGGAAGAGGTGGGTCACTAGGGGGTGACCTGGAAGGGTTCTTTTCTCCCCAGATCCTCCCTCACCTCGCTCCTGGCCACCGCCCTGCGAGCAGCTTTCCTCTGCCTTCCCTTTGTACCACGCCCTTCCTGCTTTGGAGCTAACCCATTGTGAGCTGAACCCTCTAAAAAAAGGGAGGCCTGATAAATCTCTCCTCCTTTAAAATGTCAGCGTCAGGGACTTTGCATCAGCTGCAAGAAAGTGAGTGAAACATGGAGACTGGTTAGTGAGCAGAGCTCCCACCTGCTTAGCACAGCCTCCTCTTTTCCACCTCGGTCTGGCCTCGCAGGCCGCCTCTGCTCTTTTGCTCTTTGCCTTTTAGAAAATATCAGAAAACTCTTCTCTCTCAATGGCTGTCTTCCTTTCAGTGAGTTTCACCTATTTTATTAATTAATCTGGTGTCTGAGAAAGATAAAGAGATATGCTCAATATTCTTTATTAATTGAAAGCTCTTTTGGACTTGCCATATTTTACTTGACCTCTTCTTGGACCCCTACTGTTCTTTTCTCCTTTTAATTGCTATTCGACATTTCTTTTTTGATTTGTGCATATTTCTACTCATAATTTTATTTATTTCCTTAGGAATGCATCCTGTCCTTGGAATATCTCTGTTTAAGTGCTAATGAATATGTCCAGATTAATTCCTGAAAACGCTTTCTAGCCAGAAAAATGCTTCTAGCCAGAAGTCAGTTAAAATAATATTTATTTCAATGTTACTGAAATTATAACATAAAAATACATGGTTAAGCTGATATATTTATTTAATCAAAAAAGTAGAATTGCTTTAGTTATTTTCTATTGCTTTTATAGTAGAATAATTGTCCCCATGTTAATTTTTAATTTTTGGTGGTTTTAAGGATCCACTTTTAAATTAAATGCTTAAATAGGGTGGTATTAACCTTGTAACACTTATTTTTCAAAATAATTTCTCCTATTTGAAAAAAAAAAAAGCTCTATTAACAGTTAACAATTTTACCTCATTATCTTTTTAAAATCATTTATATTAGTAGTTTTTCGTCTCATTTTAGATTTAATTTCCTACCATTGCTCTAGAGTTACTACCAATATTTTTTTCATATAAAAGTGTTTTCCTTTATACATTTGAACACATTGATTTTCTGTATATATGTTGATTTGTGACTTGTATAAACTTTAAATTTATCAACATAAGATTGGTTTTTTCTTTTAACTTTATATAGTTCATTATAAATTTTGCTCTTCTGATATCTTTTTCTCCAAATAACTTAAAATATTTTTATAGCTCCTGTTATCGGTCATCTTCCTGTGTCATTTTAGTTTGGCTAACATTTATAGCAGCCATGCTGTACTAAAGCCTAATCTGAATGTCTTTTTAAAAAATTTAGCCAATTTAAATACACTTACATTTATTTAAATGTCATATCTCAAAATGTGGGTTTTACACTTGTTCCCATTACTGTTTTTGCTGCTAGCAAGATCATTCTCTAGTGTGAGACCTGGCTTTATTTAAGCTCTGATGATGCCATTTGTTCTAGAAGCTGAGGCCCCAGCTTTGAGGGAGGTGATTGACTGGTGGAGCATGTGGAGGCATGACTTGGGGATCTACATCTGGCCCTTTGCCCCTCCCTCTCTTGGAGTGTTTCCCTGCTGTCCTTCCCAGTCCCCATGAACTAAGCATCAACGCTCAACCACGCCCTTCTGCCATGATGTTCCTGCCTTGGAACTAGTTGGCCATCTGCCCTTAAACCCTGAGCCAAATGAATTGTCTCCTCCTTTAAGTGAATATGCTCTAATATTGTACTGTTGCTGAATGTGTGGTATTTTCCAGCTTGGGGCTACTGTTGGTATGACATTGTTGGGGGATGTTGCTATCCTTGTGCATGTTTTCTGGAACATACGTGTGCATATTGTTGGTGAGTCCATTCTTGAGAGAGGAATTGCTGGATCATAAAGAATTGGCATGTTTAAATTTAGTAAATACAGTCAAAAAGTTTTAAGGTCATTGTATTAACACTCTTACTAGTAATGTAGGATAATTCCCACTGCTGTATCTCTTAATTAGTACTTGGTATTAAATGTTTATTTCAGCCATACAGAGAATGTATACAGAGGTATTACATTTTACTTCTACTCTAAATCTCCAAGTAAACTATTAAACATGGATATTTTTATTTGTTCATTAGACAGTTAACTCCATATTTCATGAAGTGCCTAATTAAGTTGTTGGCTATTTTCTTTTTTTTTTTTTATTTTATTTTAAAGAGTAAAAGAAGGATAACATAATAATGGGGGGACTTAGCAAATTACAGACAAAATGGTAGGAAATTATCAATGGTTATTGTTTTACATGGTTGTTATCTACAAAATAGTTTCTCAGGAAAATAAATAGACAAATAATAATGAGTTACAGACAAAAGAGGTAGGAGATTATCAAGAGTTGTACTATACTTTGGTATC